>NC_141696.1:123828955-124546455 GCF_964263255.1 Lissotriton vulgaris | reverse complement strand
TAAGGACAAGCGTAAGGGAAAACAACCTGTCCTCGCCACGGAAGGGGGTTCTGACCCGGTAGACCAGAATATTGCTGTGCAGTCTAATGTGGGGAAGGCAGTGAATGTGTTGAATTTGGATGCAATTTCTAATATAGAGACTGAGGAAGAAGTTGGAAATTGTAATACGGATCCTCAGTCCAGTATCTCTGGGGTACACCCGTCCACCAACGATATCACCTTGGAGGAACACAGCGGGGACATGGACAGACACGGTAATCACGGCTGTAAAGATTTGGGGGCGTCAGGGGACATTCAACACCCCAATGAGCCTGCTAATATACCGGTAGAGGATCAAATACCAGTACTTGACGCAGAGTCTGGGGATTTCCACTCTCTGTCAGATCAATCAACATCTTCTTACGAGGACTTGGCACTCCAGTATGCTGTGCAAATGAGTGTCAATGATGGCAGTGACCATAGTAGTTTGTTTTTAGAGGAATCAGGGGACCTTACAGAAGGGAGCCCCCATACTGTTCGGAAGAAATTAGAACTGAGTGTTAGAAAAGGGGACATGGTAACAGTTCTGCAATTGGCCGATCAAATACAGAATCCTGGAGAAGTTATCTCTCTTTCATTAATCTATCAATCAATTGTGTCTCATCAAGCTGAAACACGGGAAAAGAGTCAGAGAGTTCAAAATCTTTGTAGGAAATTGCAAAATTCTGTTCAACTAATGACTAAATGTCATGTGGACTTTATCTCAAGGTTTAATGAGGCAGAAGCGCGGATTTCCAATTTGGAGGATAAACTGGCTAAACAAAAAAATCTGACTGCCTCTATTCAATCGACCAGGGATGATACCCAATGGAAGTTGGCAGATATTGAAAATCGTGCACGTAGGAACAACTTGTAAGTGCTTCAGATTCCGGAGGGGAAGGAAGGACAGAACCTGCGCTGATTTATTGTAGAATTATTTAAAAAGGCATTCCCTGAGTCGACTAACTAGGATTGGGACAGAGAGATTGAAGCGCCCACCGGTTTCCTTTTAACATCCGTCCTCGTGCTAATCAGGCTAGCGATAAACCAAGAGCTTTTTTAATTTCATTTAATAGCTTTTTAGCACGAGAGGGGATGTTTCATTTAGCACAAACCGACAAAAAAAGAGTAGGGGAGGATTTGGAGTTTTTTGTACGGCCGGATTTTTGCAGATATACGGTAGAGCTCCGATGGCAATTGCGGGAGTTGATTGCACAATTTCAGGCTAAAATGGCTCAAGCATATTTACTGAACCCGGCAAAGTTAAAAGTGATTTTCAATGACCATTCTAGTTTATTTACTAATGAAGGGTCTGCTAAAGAGTTCGTGAATTCAATCTAGGGAGAGTATTGTTTATTTAAATGTATAAAGCTGTTGCGGATCATTGTTAGATGATTTCTCTCTTTGTTTTTTCTTCTCTCCCTTCTATTTAGCTTTAAAGGATACAGGGTTGTATTCTTATCTACTTATGGTGGTGAAGTCCGTGATTAATGGCAGGGGGATTACGGGAGCCTGCATCTACAGGAACATGGGTCCTAAAGCCTTGTTACAGGAGGAGAGGTGGGTAGGGGGAAGAGGGTTCTTGGGGATCAGGGGGATAAGGGGTGGGTCACTTTGGTGGGGTGAAAAGGGTAAACAAATCCATAGTAACTAATAGAGAGAATAAACAATAGTTCATTGCTATGAACATATGGGAACGTTTCTTCGTCACTATGTTCTCTATGTCGTTTATTAGTTGTTATTTTTGCTGGTCATCACTATGTTATCTAAGGGGGTAAAGATCTGTTCATTAAATGTCTCTGGCTTCAATAATTGGTACAAAAGGAAGAGGGTAGCTGCAGAATTGTGAAGAATTCAGCCAGACTTGGTTTGTCTCCAAGAGACACATGTTTATGCTATGGGACAATGTCTGGCGGTTAAGCTAGGCAGATGGGCTATCGCCGAATGCCGGTTTGGGGATACTAAATATATAGTTTGTACCATTTACGGCTCCAATTTAGATGAGGCAACCATTTAGGAAGAGTTAAATATAGAATTAGCGACTTGGAGGACCCCGCTGTTAATAACTTATCTAACCCGGAACTGCAGAATTGGCCCCGAAGATATAATGGACGTAAACCACAGGTATTTAATGCCTTATATAATCTTCTAAACGATCATGGTATTGTTGATGCTTGGGGCAAGTTATACCCGTCTGAGCCAGGGTATACTTTTCACTCTTTTCCTCATAAAAAGTTGGTGCGGTTAGACTATTTTTTCATATCTGCCGCTTCTTTGGTAGGGGCCTCGATTCAAATTTTTCCGAGGATATCTTCGGATCATTCCCCTATAGTGTTAGAAATTCCCGCTGATGCTACCACTCGCCTCTTAAAGAGTTTTCAATTGATTAGAAACTCTACTTAAACGATGATTTTAGAGACCACATGTCCAGCTGGATTAATTAGTTTTTTAGAAACAATAGAGATTCTGCTCATAGTGCAATTGTTTGGGACACGTTCAAAGCATGTTTTAGAGGGGAGTCATTAAGCTTTGGATTTCGGCAGCAAAGAAAGAGAAAATCAGAGATGCAGGCACTACACTCCACTCTGAGATTCGCTGAGGGCAAACTAACTCAGGGCATAACATTGCAGGGTAGTAATATTCAAGTGCTAGAAGAGGCTGTCGCTAGAGCCCGGGCTAAAATACAGGGAGTGTGGAATATGGAGAATGCCACAAATATCTGGCATATAAAAAACAAAATCATGAGTTTGGGGAAGCAGTTGGCAGGTGTTTGGCATTGCGGCTGCGTATGAAAGAATCCGCTCGCGGTATTAATGCATTGAAGGATAAAGCGGGGATAGTCTGCCAGGACCCCAAAGGAATCTTATCAATTTTTCACCAGTCTTATTCTGAATTATACACGCAACCGGTAGAGAATGGTATGGATATTAATAAGTCTCTGAATGTGGTTATAGCACACTTAGATCCTACTGAGGTGGCACTATTGGAGTGTCCAATAACGATGGACGAGTTAGAAACGGCGGTTAACAGTTTAGCTTTAGGGAAGGCCGCAGGACCTGATAGGCTCCCGGAGGAGATTGATAAGCTTTTTTTAATCTAATAAAAGACTGCATGTTGAACACATACAGTGCTGCACAGGAGGGATATGCCCCTAAATCTTTGCCCAGAAGCTACCATAGTGGTTTTCAGTAAAAAGTGTAAAGACCCGGAATTGGTAGGGTCTTATCGTCCGATCTCATTATTAAATTGTGACTGTAAAATATATTCGAAGATTTTGGCTTTCCGCCTGTCTAAGATCATTAGCTCTTTAGTCTCTCAAAATCAACATGGGTTTATTCCAGGGCGAGGGACAGTCACGCATGTGAATAAGGTGGTGACACTCTTTATTGTTGCCCAGATGGAGAAACGTGAATTAGGCTTAATTTTATTGGTCGCGGAAAAGGCATTCGACCGGGTGAAGTGGGAGTACCTGTGGGAATTGATGTTTCCTTTGGATTTTGGGAAAAGGTTCATGACCGCCCTACAGGTACTGTACACTTCACCGTTCGCTAAGATTGCATCAATGAGCCTATTATCGGATGCAGTGAATATTACCAGGGGTACCAGGCAAGGGTGCCCCTGCTCACCATTGCTTATTGCCTTATATATCAATCAGTTTATTGAGCAGTTAGGCAATAGCTCCTTGATCAAACCCTTTGTCGTACAAAACATTCCATATTCTGTATTTGCGTATGCTGATGATATTGCGGTGACTACGGCCGATCCATACTCTGCACTTCAAGAGATTGAGCATTTAGCAACACTCTTTGGTTAGGTATCTGGCTAGAAATTAAATGTCACTAAAACTCAAATGTTATGCACTGATAATGAATTTTGAATTTAAAATACTTATAGAGCGCTGCGTTCACCATACGGTTTCTTGGCGCTATGGAGGCAAAATTAGCAGAGGAGAGGCAATAGATACTGGTACAATGAGAGAGAGCAATGAGGACAATTTACAACGGGAAGGCCTGATTGAATAAGAAGGTTTTGAGGCCTTTACGGAAGAGAGAGTAGTGCTTGGCCGACCGTAGGTGGTCGGGGAGGGAATTCCAAAAAGTGGGTGCCAAAAATGAGAAGTTGGCCCCTCCCCACTTTTTGCGCTTTTAGCGGGGTACCTGCAAAAGAGATTGGGATGATGAGCGAAGCTCTCTCGCCGGGACATACTGCCTTATCAAGGAGGTAATGAAGGCGGGAACTGAGCCCTGGCGCGCCTGGAAGACCATGCAGCCAGTTTTGAAAAGGGATCGCTCCCTGACAGGTAGCCAGTGGAGCGCCTTCAATAAAGGAGTTGAGTGGTGGGAGCGGGAAAGGCCATACACTAGTCGGGCCGCCTGGTTCTGGACCAGTTGGAGCTTTCGTAAGCTGTAAGCTGGAATGCCGTTGTACAGGGCATTGTCGTAGTCCAGCTGGGAGATCACCAAGGTGGACATGATCAGTTTAAGTGCCAGGGGAGAAAAGAAACGGGAAACAGTGCGAATAGTGCGAAGAGTGAGAAAGCAAGAAGAGACAACCGAGCTAATTTGTGAGTGTAGGGTAAGATGGTTATTCATTTTGATGCCTAAGGTCTTAACTGTGGGAGAGGGAGTGGGGGGGGAACCTAAGGAAGAGGGCCAAAATAAAGAGTTCCAGGGACTGGAAGAGCCACCAGTGAGAACCAACTCAGTTTTATCCGGGTTCAGCTTCAGGTGGTTGTGGCTCATCCAGTCCCTGATAAAAATCATAATAGTCTGAAAGTTAGAGATAGAATAGGAAGAAGAAGAGAGGTTAAAGATGAGCTGGAGGTCATCCGCATAGTTATATACAGTGACATCCAGCTGCTGGAGTGCAAAGATTAGGGGATAGATATAAAGATTAAACAGAAGAGGGGAAAGAGAAGAACCATGGGGAACACCACAAGTGACCTTAAGTGGGGTGGCTGAGAAATCCCCCAACCGGACCGCCTGGGTGCGGTCCCTCAGGAAGGACAATAGCCAGACCAGGGCTGAGCCCCCGATTCCCACCGCTCTGACACGTGAAAGCAAGATGGAGTGGTCCACCGTATCAAAAGCGGCGGAGAGATGGAGGAGCACCAGGGCCTGATATTTGTTTTGGTCCATGCCCTCCCTGAGGTTGTCCAGGACCGACACCACGCCGGACTCAGTGGAGTGCCTAGGCCGGAAACCCGCCTGACGAGGCGCCAGGCCCCCAGTTGCTTCTACATGGGCGCTGAGTACCGATGTTACATGGTGCTCAAGCACCTTGCCCAAATAGGGCAACAGTGAGATAGGGCGATAGTTGACTGGGGCGGACGGATCTGCACCAGGCTTCTTCAAAATAGGCACTATTGTAGCAGATTTAAGTGCTGGAATCACAACCCCCTGAGCAAGGGAACTGTTGAGAAAAGTGATCGGGGGCTGGGTGCAAACAGAGTAAATCTGTTGAAGAATACGGGCCGGGCAAATGTCTGCCAGGGAGCCTGACTTTAACTTAGGAAGTATTTCCAGGAACACTTCTTCGGTGAGAGGGGGGGATACATAATGTGGTATTGGATGATGTCAGAGTTCTAAAAGAAGTGACATATTTTGGTATTAAAATTAGGTCGTCGATGCTTGAAGTAGTTGGTGCCAATTTAACTGCGTTGTTATGTAATATTAAGGATTCACTAGATAGGTGGGCACGATTACATCTTACGCTAAAAGGCAGAAGCAATATTATCAAAATGAATGTTTTGCCTAAGGCTTTATATTTATTTAGGGCAGTACCTCTGGAGGTGACAGGGGCCCAACTCCAACATTTGCAGTCTATTTGTGCCAAATTTCTTTGGGCTCCTGGTAAACCTAGACGGGCCACATGATTTTTGACGCTACCAATCGAACGTGGGGGTTTAGCCATTCCTGATTTCGCTTAGTATTTTTCTGCATGCTTTTTGTTAAAGATGCGGGTCCTATTGACTGGGGAGGATGTAGGTAATATTGCAGAGGCCCCCTCGATTTTCCAGATTCTGTTAGGGCCTGAGGCACGACAATGTTTCTTCAAAGAAATGGACGGCAGTTATTTTAAGCGGACTAGGTTTAAGGTATTGGAATCCGCTTTTAAAGTATGGAAAATAATTAGCAAATTATGCTTCTTAGAGAGATTATTTCAATATACCCCTACGAATGCTGTGAAAATTCTTCCCCCTATTTTTTGGGATAGTGTAGCACTTGGGTGGAGGGCTAAAGGTATTCTTCAATTAGGGGATTTTTTTGTTACTGGTGGATCCTTTATGTTTTATGAAGATCTAGGGAGACAATATAATTTGTCTAAATTTCTATTTTTCAAATTTCTTCAAATTCGAGATTTAATCAGTCTGAAAAAAGTCTTAGTAGCACCCAATTTAGTTGTTAAGGCTGTTAGCTGACAAGATAAGATTGGGGTGTTATGTAAGGTATTATTATCTTATAGAATTGATGATTTTGAAAAACATAATTCCAAATGGTCTATGATATTTAGGCTGGACAATATATGTATAAAGGATGCCATTATAAGATCCAGGGAAGCTCTAATTTCCGCCAATTTGAAAGTGCAATTTTTTAAAACTGTTTTTAATTTGTATTATATGCCAGCACGATGCTTAAGTGGGGGGCCAGGCATGATGGCAAATGTTTTCGGTGTGGGGTGGACAATGCAGACACTCTTCATATTTTTTTCAGCTGTAGTAAATTAACAAGATATATTAAGGGAATAGAGAAATTTTTGTCTAAGATTATCGGGATCCCAATGTGTATCACTCTGGCAATTATGCTTTTTGGGATGGGCCCTGAACTTGATAAGGGTACTCCTTTGTATAAACACCGATATTTGATTTTTATTGCCATGACGGTTGCTCGGCTGTGCACTGAGGCTGATTGGTTACAAGCTGAACCACCTCTTTTTGAACGTTGGAGGGCAAAAATGTACAATTTATTTAATTTAGAACTGAGTGTGTATTCTGGAAAGGGGGCTAAGAAACGCAAGATTGGTTTAGGTATTTGGGGTGCATTTACTGATCATATGAATTCATGAATTCATGGAAAGTGTAATTTTTTTATATATCTGTGTTATTGTGGTTTTAAAAAAAAGAGTAATAGATGGATTATGTGCATGTGCCATACATCAAGCTAATGATGTTGACTTGGAGGTTTGGTGAGAGACAATATGTGAAAATGCAGCTTTTTCTGGGAAAGGCTGCATGGATGTTGTGATGCAGGCCCGGTGGCACATCAATCCATTTGGGATCCCACTCTAGCGGCGGACGTACTTAGAGGTTGCTAGCAGCTGCTTTCCTGCTAATGAGCAGATGCACCTTGACTGTCAGGTATCCCCAAGTCCCTCAATGGATGCCATAATAGGCAATAATAAGGTAGTTCATGAAAATGCGCATGTCTGTGGTGGGCCTTTGCAGATCTTGAGTGTAGTTCTTATCTCATCTCTCTCGTAGAGTTTTGCAGACATAGCAGGATCTGGCCCTGCAGTTCCCCCCAAAGCCAAGTAGGCATCATTATTTCCAAAAAGTGCAATAGGAAGGTATTCACGTTCCCTATGGCAATTAATTTTATTTTAACAATTTCAAAAGCATGAATTGTGTACATAGTTCACAAGAACATTTAAAAAACAACTGCTTCAGATAAAATAGATCACTTGCGGCAAATATACACATACATACAGACCATCCAGAAAAAAATATTAATTGCATATGCTAACTAAATACTGCTGAAATGGGAAACAACCATCACAATGCAACTTTTACCAAGCACTACCATCACAACGCAACTTTTACAACTCAAGATCCATTACAACGCATGCCATTACAACGCAGATGCTATTACAACCCATGCCTTTACAACGTAAGTATGTGTAAGTATTTGATTTAAATAATATTAATTTATTTTTAAATTAATTTTCTTAAAATAATTATAATTTAATTTATTATAATAAATTTTAATATTTTAATTTAATTTTATTTAAATTTAATATTTAAAATTACATTTATTTTAATTAAACCCCTTGGAAATGGGAAACAACCATCACAACGCAACTTTTGCCACGCACTACCATCACAACGCAACTTTTACAATGCAAGATCCATTACAACGCATGCCTTTACAACGCAAGTATGGGTAAGTATTTAATTTAAGTAATATTAATTTATTTTTAAATTAATTTTCTTAAAATAATCATAATTTAATTTATTATAATAAATGTTAATATTTTTATTTAATTTTATTTAAATTAAATAATTAAAATTAAATTTATTTTAATTAAGCCCCCTGGAGTTATAATAGTAATTTTAACCCCTACACTATCCAGCACTTACCCTACTATTACACCTCTCTGGAGTTGGAATAGTAATTTTAACCCCGACACTATCCAGCACTTACCCTACTTTTACACCCTCCTGGAGTTAGAATAGTAATTTTAAACCCCTACACTATCCAGCACTTACTCTACTATTACACCCCCTGGAGTTAGAATAGTAATTTTAACCCCTACACTATCCAGTATTTACCCTACTTTTACACCCCCCCTGGATTTAGAATAGTAATTTAAATTGTATTAAATAAAAATAAAAATGAATTTAAATAATTTATTTAATTTTTTTTAAATTAAATTTAAATTAATATTAATAAAATTATATACTTACCTATACTTACGTTGTAATGGCATGCGTTGTAATAGCATCTGTGTTGTAATGGCATGCGTTGTAATGGTTTGCGTTGTAATGGATCTTGCGTTGTAACAGTTGTGTTGTGATGGTATGCGTTGTGAATGTATGCGTTGTAACGTCATACATTCGGTGAAATAGCAGTTATTGTACCTTTTTCTTAGCATGAAACAAAAAGAATGTCAAACATTATTAGCACCAGATTGTGGGAACTGGCTGAAACCATTCTGTATACTCTCACCTTTCATCTTCTCCCTCAGTATCTTTCATTCTTTCCTTCATCACTCTTACTCCTACGCTTACTGGTACACAGACCCCTGCTCTTAATCTTACGTAGCATACCCATATTTCAAGTCCCTATTTACTCTTACTCTCTCTTAGTCCTACATTTACTTCTACTTACTCTTACTTACACAAATGTGCACCTACTCAGCCCTATTTACTATAAATCATACTTCCAATGAAACCTACACTTCTTACCTATTTGTTTTCTTACCTCTACACGGACCCTTACTCTAACTCTTACCCCTTCTTACTTGTATTCTTAGTCTTAGTTTTTCTCCTATATTTTTTCTCACTTTTATTCTTACCTTTATTCTTTCTTCTAATTAATTTTCCTACTTACTTTCATCTACTTACTTGGACTCTTTCTCCTACTTCAACTCCTGCGCTCATCCCTACGATTAATTATATTCTTATTTACACTCTGTTACTTCTACTTACACTTATTCTTACTGTCATTTACTCCTGACTTCTACTATTTATTCCATTCTACTTTTACTTTCTCTGACTTTCTTCTCAAATGCCTATATAATCTTTTTAAATTTTTTTAAATTTTATTAGTTTTCCAATAGCGCACATCATATACATCTCTTGATTACATATTACAATGTCATTGCGCAAAATATAACAAACCCCAACATAACCCCTTCCTGTATTAAAGTACATTAATAATCAGGAACTACAGTGTAATCATAAAACAGTGTACAGATCTGCATTCCAGCACTTCCTCTACATATGTACATTGTACAGTGACATGGCAACACTAAACAACAGCTCTCTGACAGCAATCTACTCCACACCCTATTCACTCCGAGCCATTAAATATTCCCTCAAGGGAGCCCAAATGTCTTTAGGGCGTGAGGCCATCGGTAGTTCTTCAGCGTAGAGTTCCAACTGCTCACGACAATATATCATGTCTTCTAGCCATTTAGCCGAGCTCGGGCGCTGGCGACCATCCCATGTAAACAGTACCCATAGTAGCTTTCAATCCAGACACGTACCCCAGCAAACACTCCAGTGGCGTGCTGTCTAACCTCTGGCCAGTCATTGCATAGATAAGAGAGACAACCTCCTCCCAATAGCGGTACACCATCCTGCATTGCCATGCAAGGTGAAGGAAGTCAGCCCCACCCTACCCACAGCGCTTGCAGCAATCTATATCCCTGAGCCCCATCCTGTGTAGCTTCTTAGGAGTGTGGTATACCTGGTGCAGGAACTTCAGATGAATAATGCGTAGGTTACTACTGGACGACAATCTCCCTGTCAACATGCATATCTGTTCCCATATTTACTCTGCAATTAGTGGATCTAGTACAGTATTCCAACGTTCCAAACTTTTATCCCCTTGGCGAACAGTCTCCTCTTGAACTGCCCTATACAACCTAGTCAGCAGTTTTTTTCTCGATGCGGCTACTATGACCAACTGTAGCGCCTTCAACGCAAGCAAGAGTAATTATCCCTCACAGCCCTACGAAGTCTATAGCAGGTGTACTGAAACAATCAATCAATCAATCAGTGACACTTATAAAGCGCGCTACATACCCGTAGGGTCTCAAGGCGCTGGGGGGGGTGCCGCTACTGCTCAAACAGCCAGGTCTTCAGCTTCTTCCTGAAGGAGAGGTGGTCTTGGGTCAGGCGCAGGTCGGTCGGGAGGGAGTTCCAGGTCTTGGCGGCCAGGTAGGAGAAGGACCTTCCTCCTGTAGTCGCTCTTCGGATGCGGGGGACGGCGGCGAGGGCGTGGTTGGCTGATCGGAGGTGGCGTTTGGGAGCGTAGAAGTTGACTCGGCTGTTGAGGTAGCTCGGGCCTTGGTCGTGTAGGGCTTTGTGTGCGTGGGTGAGGAGGCGGAAGGTGATTCTTTTGTTGACGGGGAGCCAGTGAAGGTCTCTCAGATGTCCGGAGATGTGGCTGGTTCGTGGGATGTCGAGGATGAGTCTGGCTGAGGCGCTCTGGATCCGCTGGAGTCTCTTCTGGAGCTTGGCGGTGGTACCGGCGTAGAGGGCGTTGCCGTAGTCCAGTCGGCTGGTGACGAGGGCCTGGGTGACGGTCTTCCTGGTCTCGGTGGGGATCCACCAGAATATCTTCCGTAGCATGCGTAGGATGTTGAAGCACGCCGAGGAGACGTTGTTGACTTGCCTGGTCATGGAGAGGGAGGAGTCCAGGATGAAGCCACCCTCACCGCTCTCAACACCGGCCGACTCCCTGAATGCCATCAAGCCACTCCACGACGTACCCACGGACCTTTCAGCTGCCACGCCTGCAAGTTCACCTGCATCCGGACCAGCCTCGCACCAGCACCCGCCAAGTCGAACACCAGCAGCACCCACCTCAAGTGCATCCTGCTCAACACCCGCTCCGTCCACAGACACGCCATCGAACTCTGGAACCTTCTAGACGCCACAGCCCCTGACGTTGGCTTCCTCACGGAGACCTGGATGAACGCCTCTTCAGCTCCTGACATCGCCATCGCTATCCCAGAGGGCTACAAGATCGTCCGGAGGGACCGAAACGCCAACCAGATGGGAGGAGGCATCGCCATCATCCACAGGAGCACCATCCGTCTCACGACCAGCACCGACAACACCCTGACCAGCGCCGAACACCTGCATTTCCAGATCCACACCAACCCGAACACCACCCTCAGAGGCACCCTGATCTACCGACCCCCTGGACCACGCACACAATTCAGCGAGGACATCGCCGACTTTGTCAGCCCGCATGCCCTCCCCTCCGCCGACTACATCCTCCTGGGAGACCTCAACTTCCATCTGGAGAACAACAACGACCGCAACACCAGCACCCTGCTCGACAACCTCGCCAACCTGGGACTCAAGCAACTGGTGTCCACCCCCACCCACCTCGCCGGACACACACTCGACGCAGTCTTCTCTTCCAGCACAGACATCGACTTCAGCCACGCCACAGAGCTTCAATGGACGGACCACAGCTGCGTCCACTTCACCTTCAAGAGAACGACGACCCACCAACACCAGCAACAGGCCGCCCGCAGAAGCTGGAACAAGATCACAGCAGACCAGCTCGCCACCTCCCTGAGCCAGCACCCTCCTGCCAGCTCAGCGAACCCCAGCCAGGCCGCCGACAACCTCACGAAGTGGATCAGCAACTGCGCGGACGAACTCGCCCCACTCAGGACCCCGCCTAGCAGACCCGGCAGCAAGAAGGCCCCATGGTTCACCGACGAACTCAAGAGCTCCAAGAAGAACTGCCGAGCCCCCGAGAAAGTCTGGAGAAGGGAACCGACACCGGACAACAGGACCTGCTCCACAGAAAACACATTCCTGCCTAGTGAAGAAGGTAAACAGAACCCTTTCTGCAGAGATAGGGCCTAGCCTTCCTGTCTCCGATTAAGTGATTTACAGAGCGTGCATCCATAGAAAGCCCATAGCCCCCACGCAATGCACGAAGAAACATATGCACACACTGGCTCTTGGTGATGAGCAACCTTTGCTCGAGGGACTTTTACTTCAGATAATACATCCCCGGATCCAAGATATCAGATAATACCAGACGAGCAGGTCGTCCTGACATTGAAGGCCTCTCTACTAGATCGAAAGTCAGCTCCCTCCAGCTTCCCCCCAGTTACACGTTAGTTGCACGTCATGACCAGGATGCGCACGCAAGTAGGGTAAAGGTTCCAGCTGGCCATGCAGACCCCCTCCATGTAACCACCCACCTATGACTCACCAATGACTCCTCAAGTGAACGCCCACATGTACGCCTCTTACACGCCTCTTGCACGCCCATATGCTCTTATCTCTATCTTACTCTTGCTCTGCCTGGAGCGCTCCTCCTTCTCTATACAATGCAATGTATATCCCATGTATAAATATTGTACTCTGTGAATAAAGTTCAGAAGAAGGCCCTTCCTGAACCTTAGTGGTGATGGAACCCGATTCTCCCTTAACTCGAGTTACTGAAATAAAGCCCTTTTGAATCGGACACCACGGACTCTGCCTCTCATTATATGCATGACCTTTTGTTTAAGTATAGAAATTCCGACAGGGTAATATTTTATTTACCACATAATCTGGCGCCCGAATAGGGACTAGTCCCCCTCCCCACGCGCCGGTGATGTAGGTCCAGCCCTTGCCCCCTTCTACAGCCGTGACGGACTTCAAAGTGTACACGCCAGCGGGACTTCCTGCTTACTCCCTCAGGCCCACGGAGGAGACGGACTGTGACCAGGCATCCACACGAGGCGGTGAGGATCGCGGATCATCCCAACCAGAGCCCAAGCCGTGAGAGAGCAAGGTCCGAGGTTTCCAGAGGCCCACCTGTTCCGTGGCGCATGCGCAGGCAGTATCAAGTTTCCGAGGCCTTCAAGTTCTGCTTCCCGGTGAGTACCGTTATTGGGAATGCATAAAGATTAAAGACGGGTTCATTTATATGAATCCGGTAAAGACGTGTCTCTTTATGAGACCGGTAAAGACGGGTCCATTTCGGTGGACACGGTAAAGACGAGCCCACGGTAAACGTGGGCACGGTAAAGACGTTTCTTTTTACGAGACCAGTATGGTTGTACTGTATTCCAGTACATAAAGTTAACTGTTTTTGAGTACATGTATCTAGTCAAACTGTATCTGTTTTGTGTTGTAGTGTGAATGATTGTTCCAGTCAGAGTATTTTTTGTTTATTGTGTTGTTCAATAAGTCAGTTTCAGCATGCCACTGTTTTCGAAATTATGTCAGATAGGGACCAGGAAAGGGATACTCGAAGAGTCAGTTCCCGTCCCGCCTAGAGACACACCTGGTCATTTTATGTATAATAAACATGGGCTAGATGCCATATTGTTTTTAGACTTATGGGTAGATTACACGAAGGATTTAGAGGAGAAGTACAGATGGCCTGCCTCAGGAACATGGGATTCTGAATGCATTATGAAAGTAGAGGAAGCGCTATGGAAAAAGAAGGTAAGACCGTCTCAGAAAGATGCCATTGAGTTATGGAGTAAAGAGTCACATAGGAGAACAGAGAAAGAATTCCATCAAGCAGAGAGAAGTAAACAAGCAGCGGAAAAAGCCAAAGAAAAAGAACTGCGGGAAGAGGGGGAACGGGTCAAGGCAGAACAGGCTGATAGAGAAAGAAATGCCCTCGTTGCTGGTATTTATCCCGTCCTATCAGAAGAACTAGCTAGAGTGACCCCCTCAGAAATACCCCGTAGGTCACATACTCCACCACCAGTACCCTTTATAGTACGTAGAACAAAGCCGACAGCCTCTGAGGCTTTTATTTCCTCCTATCTAGAGGAGCCCGCACCGGACTATGTAAATGCAGAATTCCCTCCAGCCCCATCAGAGGCTCAGCTCCAACAGCTCCAGCAGATCGTGAAAGACAACGTAGGACCCGGGGCAGTGGGAGGGGGGCCAACGCCACGAACACCGCCAACGACACGAACACCGCTAGGGCTAGCACCACGAACGCCACAAATGACATCAACACCATTTAAGTATTCTGTAGGTGTAACAATCCCACGTTGTATATACGATCCAGTACCAGGAGAGGGTGCAATGCTCGTGTTTTCACTAAGATTAAGACATGCCGTCGACTATTTGATCACATTACCAGACATGAAGGAACACCTAGATAAAATATATCGTTTCATTAGAACGGGGAAGGGACCCGAGAGTATAGAAAAGGCCATGGAACACAGAAAGGTGGAGGTTAAGAACATAATTTTACGTTTTATGATTAACTGTCTGATCAGGGAACAAGACCAACCAGACAAAGATGTAAAGAAAGGTCTGATGGATTGGAGTGACAACATAGCTGCCGGTCGGCATGATAGACTGGGACAGACAGAAAGTATGTACAAGAAAATACGAAAGGAAATATTAGAAATACACCGTGAAGAGTCTGACGGGAAGTATGAGTCATCATCGGAAGATCTTGAGACAAGGGACAAAATGAATTACGTAGGCAAAGCACGACAGTTTGACAGGCCCAAGTGCCTTGACTACCGTAAACAGGGACAGGCTATAAAAGAAAGATATTCCCTTGAAAATCTATTCCAAGCCACTGAAAAAGCCCTGAAACGACGGGTAGAGAACGAGCGACCCCACACGAAAAGGAATTGGTCCGGTCAGCCATCCAGTGGGTGTCTAATTCTAACATATATAGCAATGACATCGTGGCCCAGACTTTCTTGAGCCTTCCGCCGAACGAACAGTGTTTGGCCGGTATTTACATGGTTCAACATTTGATAACGTTGTATGAGAGTCAATATTCTGATCCTGGTCACTTGTATAAATTACTGGACGATATACTACTAGAAAGATGGACAGGCCTAGGTACTGATTTAATTAATGTGATCCTGGATCAACAACATAAGTACTTAACTTCTCTGACCACATGCATGCTTCCAGCCCCACACCACGACAGAAAGAACTTATACATAGACAGATAGAACCCCCTACGAGAGGTACATCCCGTCAAAAATGCAGCGGGTGAGCTTCAACGAGTGTATGTTTACACCCCCTTGACGAAATTAGAAATACTAGAAATGAAAAAGATGCTGCCCTGCCATGATAAAGACCCGGGGGGGGGTTTCACCGAGAATTAAAAGACATTCTCCGCATCGGAGATTACACGTACACTGACATTATAAAACTATTGAAAGTACTGTTGCCTGCTGGTATTTATGAAAAGCTAAAGGAAAAAGATTGGGAGGTGGGAGAGAAAAAGATAAATTGGACAGAATTGGAAACAGAGGATAAGGGCCGGCACCCTGGTGTTGGTCTTGGGGAAAAAGCTAAAGCACTACCTGAACTCCTGATACAGGTTTTGCCGAGACTATTGATTACTAAAAAGGAAGACTGGGAAGCTATTTCAGCCTGTAAACAGAAACAAGACGAGGACACAAGTGATTTCTATTCTAGATTCGAGAAATGTTTTTCTATTAATAGTGGCCTGAAGCCCAGCAGCGAGTCATATCCACATCTTTTCGTGAGTAAATTAGTAGAGAATTCTTTACCCCAGATCAAGAATAGAGTACTGAAGGTTGAAAGTACTTGGCAAGCAAATAGTCCTTCACAAATGTTGCAAATGTTGCAATATCACCAGAACAGAATTAGAGAGGAACAGGATCATGAAAAGAGACGTATGAAAGATACGAAAATGAAAGTGCTGGTTGCCCAATCGGTGCCAGCCAACGTGAACAAAAATGGCAAAAATACCACGACACCTGTCAAAGGGAACTGTAATTACTGCAAGCAACCAGGTCACTATGTAAATGAATGTGCTGTCCTGAAACACAATATAGCTACAGGCAAGACAAAAGAACGACCGCATCCTCCTCGACAGAATAGCACCCCACAGAACACGCAACAGACAGTAGCAAATTTTCCACCTCCACCACCGTCTGTTAATGCCACACAACAAATGTATCAGTACACACAGTCAGACTATCCAGAATACCAACAGTTTTCATGAAACAGCCTAGAGAGGGAAGTTGGCTTGCCCCTTATTGAGGTTCCTGTAGATCAGGAGGGTCCTTATGTGCATAGTCGTGTATTAGGAAAGAACAGAAAGTTTCTGATTGACACAGGGGCGAGCAGAACTACCATCAGCCATGACGAGGTTCCAGGGGCAGCCCTTTCAGGCTCACAGAATGTTTCCCTGGGATTTTCAGGAAAGCCTATTGTTAACGAAGTATCGAAACCAGTTTCCTTAGGAGTAGGTCCATTGTCACGTACAACAGACTTGCTACTTACTAAGTCATGTCCAGAAAACTTGCTTGGTATAAAGACATTGAAAGAACTAGGAGCAGTTATATGTTGTTCTCCGGAAGGAGTACGACTATTCTTACGTGATTTTAAGGGACACTATGTGTTGAAGGATTTTGACCATAGACTCCAGAATGTACCACAGCACCTGTGGGCACAAGGTCCGACTGACGTAGGTTACATGCACATTACACCACACCGTGTTACTCTGAAAACAGGAGTAGTACTACCACGTATCCGACAATACAAGTTACCACCTGATGCCGTAGTGGCCTTACTAAAAATTATTGACGAGCTCATTGCACAAGGGGTGGTAGTGGAGACTGACTCGAATGTGTGTAATTCACCTGTCACCCCTATTCTTAAACGAACAGACCCTAATGCACCACCAGTTTACAGACTAGTTGTTGACCTTCGAAAATTCAACAAATGTATAGTCCCTCAATACCCAGTGGTCCCAGACATTTCTTCATTACTGACTGCTATTGATTCTGAGGCAACGTTCTTTACTGTAATTGACCTGAAAAATGCTTTCTTTAGTGTTCCAATTCATCCAGAAAGTCAGTACCTTTTCGGATTCAGTTTAAATGGACGTAGCTTTAAATTTACGAGAGCTCCCCAAGGTTTTACAGAGAGTCCTAGCATTTACAGCCAAGCATTAAAAAGACAGCTGGACAGTATTCACATGCCTACCAACACTGCACTGCTCCAGTATGTTGACGACATCCTGATTACAGCACGATCAGAACCAGACTGCGAAAATGCATCACTGACGGTTTTACACTTTCTAGCAGACAAGGGGCACAAAGTGTCCCCTTCGAAGTTGCAATTCTGTGCACAGCAAGTGGTGTACCTTGGACACTTGCTGTCCAAGAGGGGTAGACAGCTGACACAAGAACGTATTCAGTTAATTGCTAACCTTTCACAGCCCAAGACACAAAAGGAAGTACGGGCCTTCATTGGCCTCACTTCATGCTGCAGACAATGTATTCCCCGGTATGCCTATCTAGCCAAGAACGTATTCAGTTAATTGCTAACCTTTCACAGGCCAAGACACAAAAGGAAGTACGGGCCTTCATTGGCCTCACTTCATACTGCAGACATGGATTCCCCAGTATGCCTATCTAGCCAAACCACTCATACAGTTGACAACACAGGAGGCAGCGTCTTCGACTGTCCTCCCTTGGACACAAGAACATACTTTGGCATTTGAAGAATTAAAAAGAGCTTTATGTCAAGACCCAGTTTTAGCGACTCCTTGTTACAGCAAACCTTTTATGCTTTTTGTCACTGAACGAGATGGAACAGCGCTATCTGTCCTTACACAAGATCAAGCAGGAAAACACAAGCCCTGCGCTTATTTTTCCAGTACACTGGATCCAGTGGCCCAGGCTCTGCCTGCGTGCCTGAAATCAGTTGCATCAACAGCCTTAGCCATAAGACAGAGTGACTCCATAGTGCTGGGACATCCCCTGACGGTACAGGTACCACATGCAGTGGAAGTTCTTTTGAACAGGACACAGACACAGCACTTGACTGTAGCGAGATTGATAGGATATGAACTTACGTTATTTCAGCCACATATAGAGATCAGACGATGCAATATTCTTAACCCTGCTACACTTTTGCCCTCCAGCACAGTAGATACTGCACCACATGACTGTGTGGAAATAATGAATACAGTAACAAAACCAAGACAAGACCTGACAGATATTGCACTGCCAGACCCTGACCTGACACTGTATGTAGATGGTTCATGCATGAGAACGAGTACAGGAGAGTTAGTGGCCGCATATGCCGTGACCACTGATACTGAAGTCATAGAGACACAAAGAATAGACACACTGTCAGCACAAGCAGCAGAGCTCATCGCTCTGACACAAGCATGCATAAGAGCTAAGCACTTGAAAGTAAACATTTATACAGATTCACAATATGCATTCGGTGTTGTTCATGATTTCGGGGTGTTGTGGAGAGAGAGAGGTTTCTTGACCTCTCATGGGACTAGAATTCAGCACGGTCCGCTTATTCAGGCTCTGTTAGAAGCAATACATTTGCCTACAGCCATAGCTATCATGAAATGCAAAGCACACACCAAAGTTACAGACACCGTTTCCCAGGGTAATGACCTGGCAGACCGAACAGCTAAGCTTACAGCCCAGACAGCAACAGACACGACAAAGACAGAAGTACCATTACTGACAAAACACATGACAGTCAGGGATCCTTCACAAGATGTACTCGACATACAGACACATGCCACTCCAGACGAAATCAAGAAATGGACTGAACAAGGAGGGGTCCAGACTGACCAAGGTTGGATGACTAAAGGCAAAGCTACTTGGTTTCTCCCAGACTCTATGGTGCAAGTCATCATAAACACAGCACATAGTCCAGCACACTTAGGAGAAAAGGCAATGCTAGACAGCTTACAGAATATCTGGTTTAACAAGCACCTACGTGCAGCAGCGAAACAGAAAGTACGTACCTGTATGATCTGTTGCCAGTTCAATCCCGGTAAAGGCATTCCGGTGGAACAAGGCGGATTTCATCCTCCTGACCATCCTTTTGAAGTCCTCCAGATGGATTATATCCAAATGGACAGATGTAGAGGTTACAAGTATGTCCTGGTAGTTGTATGTGCACTATCTAGATGGACAGAAGCGTACCCAGTCCCAGATTATACTGCTGTGACCACCGCCAGGCAATTGGTGCGTGAGTTTTTTCCCAGGTATGGATTGCCCCGTGCCGTGTACTCAGACAACGGTCAGCCTTTCTCTTCCGAATTAATGAAACAAGTGTCCCTTCTGTTAGGATACCAGTGGAAGTTTCATTGTGTAAGACACCCTGAAGCAGCAGGACTCGTAGAGCGCCATAATCAGACACTTAAGACGAAATTATCCAAGATCTGTGCAGAAAAAGGCGTGGATTGGATGGTAGCCTTGCCGGTTGCCCTCTTTTACATGCGTATGGTAGCTCATTCCAGAAAAGGCCTATCTCCTTATGAAGTGGTTTTCGGTAGACCACCGAATATGTGGGGTACGCCTATGCCAAAGAAAATAACTGATGTTGACAGTAACATACTGACAGATTACCTGGCTTCCTTGATGTCTGCACTACTCTCTTGTCGTTCACAGGTTGCCGCCGCCTTCCCTGACAACACCCAAGTCAAGCAACACTCCATCGTTCCTGGTGATCATGTTTATGTGCGTAATTTTGATCGATCAAGCCCCCTTGAGCCACGATGGAAGACACCGAAATTATTTTTTAATGTTCAAGGGGGCGCACCAAAATAGTAGTCCAAAAGAAGTAAGTAGAAAAATGTTCTTTATTTATCTTTGTCCATTAAAAACACAAATGATCAATGAAGTATGCAACAAGTTCAACCAACGCGTTTCACTCCCTACCCAGGAGTTTCTTCAGGGCACTGCAAATCTTTCAGGTGTATTGTGTTCGGGTACTTTCCCTATTTTCACGCTAGTTTTCTTTATTGTTTTTTCATTTATTCCCTCCTATGTAGTTCTTTAATTCATGCAGTTTCTGTCTTCCCTTATGGTTGTCACGTTTTCAAAAGGCTTGATGTTTCTTGCCCGGAACCAGCCTTGCCGAGACGCTGATACCGAACGTCTGCAACTACAGTATTGCAACAACTTTGCACTAATACGGCCAGGGATGGACACACAGTGGACCACCTGAATTGACTCAAGGGCAAGAAACATCAAGCCTTTTGAAAACGTGACAACCATAAGGGAAGACAGAAACTGCATGAATTAAAGAACTACATAGGAGGGAATAAATGAAAAAACAATAAAGAAAACTAGCGTGAAAATAGGGAAAGTACCCGAACACAATACACCTGAAAGATTTGCAGTGCCCTGAAGAAACTCCTGGGTAGGGAGTGAAACGCGTTGGCTGAACTTGTTGCATACTTCATTGATGATTTGTGTTTTTAATGGACAAAGATAAATAAAGAACATTTTTCTACTTACTTCTCTTGGACTACTATTTTGGTGCGCCCCCTAGAACATTAAAAAATTGTTGCACTGATCTGGAGAGCACAGCGACGCCAAACAGCAGCTGGCGTCGGGGTTGGCAGCACAGAAAAAGATATTCAAACACTGACTGATTTGGAACTGGAGTATTAGGTGCGGCACTTTAAGGTCCGCTGCTGCTCTTTCGTACAAAGACACCGAAATTAGTACTGCTCACCACGAGGACTGCCGTCAAGGTCGAAGGACGTAAAGGCTGGCTTCATGCCCAACACTGCAAGAAATTCTTTGGAGATTCCGGAACTTTGATCAAAACTAAAGACAGTCCCGATAGTACAGACTGTAAGTCCCCTTTGCTAGAAAAGACTCCGCAACAAGAATATAGGTCCAAATTACGGTCTAGTAAGTCAGACAGCGTTTAATTGTTTAAGTCCACTAGGTGGTGAATCGGTTAGACAGGTTCCTGACATGTATAAGATCGTAGACCAGAATAGCAAAAAGAGCGAGATGAGAGAGAAATACTGCAAGATATTACGCAGTAGATGTATAGTAACTCTGATTTTTATGTCTTTTCTGTGCATCATATGTATCAGCTTGACACTACATGTTTTCTTTCCTCCTATTTCTGTACGAATACACTCTTTCTTCAATGACACTGCAGAGCATACATTTAGTGATCTGCCACCCCATGAATTGTCATATCGACTAGCACTGCGCAACAATACTTTTATTCGAATGTTGCACCATTCTCATCAGACCAGCAATGTAACAAATTGCTGGGTATGTGGCCGACTCCCACCTTATCAGAAAACAAAGGGAGTTCTGCCTCTTTTTCCATTTCCGTTCTCGCACAATGGTTCGTGCGGAGCATGGTTTGCTTTAATGACATCGATAGACAGAAAGTCCGCAGTTTCTCAGGGTGTCTGGATATGGGGAAATTTGAATACAGTAATGCATGAGGCATGTTTCCCAGACAAAGACGGTTTTCCCTGAAGGAAGGGGACCGATCTAGAAAACGAAGTGTACGAACAAGGAAATGCTTCCCTTAACTTTATGATGCTGAATGTCCAGCCCGAGCAAAATACAAGTCCACCATTTATATCAGTCCTACCAGTAAAAGGTGAATTGTGTGTTAGAAAGAAAGGATCAGTGCATTTGGGACACAGTGAGTGTAATACTGTAGTCGAGTTTAATGATAAAGGAAAGTCCTCTTTCAAAGCTTCCCGCCATTCCTATTTCATTTGCGGTCAGACAGCTTATGTACATCTGCCCTTAGACTGGGGTGGGACATGTTATATAGCGTTCCTACTGCCACCTGTCTTCCTGGCTCCATCCCATTATCATCGAGATTCGCGACTAGTGCATGTTAGACACAGGAGGGAGATCGATTCCCCAGTGGTTGATCAGACTGAGACCGCTTGGGAGCAATATACAGATTTCATTAAAGGATACTTCTGGTTCATAGGTCCCGTCCAGAACAGTAAACTCATACGCAGGTTAACAAGAACTCTAGAAGCAGTAGTGAATGAGACTACATCTTCCCTGGCTAACTTAACCGAGGAACAGTCTGCTATGCGACTTGTTGTTCTTCAGAATCGTCTTGTTCTTGACGTCATCCTGGCAGATAGGGGCGGGGCTTGTAGAGTGATCGGCTCCAGTTGTCGCGTGTTTATTCCAAATAACGCGCCTTCTGTGTATGCAGCAATAACAAGGCTCCACAAGATAGTTCACGAGATGCACCAAGACCCATGGACTTGGTCCGGTTGGCTCTGGAGTATAATATCAGGATGGGGCTGGACAGTGTTATCATTCCTAGGAATGATACTGTTAATGATATTCAGCTGCTGTCTCTGTCTGCAATGTGTCCCGGCGATTTGCGGCCTGTGTGCCACTGCCTGTATTCCCCATCCACGTATACAAAAGAGAAAAGACGAACAAATGATGCTGTATGATCAGATATACGGTCTCATGAATATAGATGTGTCCTGAAGGGCACAGTAGGGGACAAGGAGGGAATGAGGAAATAGAAATTTTACGTGTCAAATGTGTCCCCAGCTTGTACCCCATGTTTAGTGCATGTGCATGACATCCATGCATTTTCCCTTTCATGTCTGTAATAATGATGCCTCTGCATTTCCGTCCCACATTAGAATGTCAGTTACCCAGCCTTCCATGAAAGAAACGTTAATTCAGTACTGAGGCCTATGTTGCCAATGTATTCGCATGGTGCACGTTTAAAAGTCGAGATGAACCCGTTTTGTGGCTCAGCCTGAGCCAGTTCCCGCATTAAGGTTTTACATGCCGCCAGACACTCTGAAAGCTGCAGCTCAGCTATGTATCTCCCTGACCTCTCGCATACTTCTGGCTCAGCCGACAGGGGCCCAACCCGGGGTGCCAAGACAGTATTTTGCACACAGTTATCTGCTTG
Organism: Lissotriton vulgaris; assembly: GCF_964263255.1. NCBI lineage: Eukaryota > Metazoa > Chordata > Amphibia > Caudata > Salamandridae > Lissotriton > Lissotriton vulgaris. The sequence continues at coordinate 124,523,294 of NC_141696.1, read as the reverse complement.
CTCCACAGAAAACACATTCCTGCCTAGTGAAGAAGGTAAACAGAACCCTTTCTGCAGAGATAGGGCCTAGCCTTCCTGTCTCCGTTTAACTGATTTACAGAGCTTGCATCCATAGAAAGCCCATAGCCCCCACGCAATGCACGAAGAAACATATGCACACACTGGCTCTTGGTGATGAGCAACCTTTGCTCGAGCGACTTTTACTTCAGATAATACATCCCCGGATCCAAGATATCAGATAATACCAGACGAGCAGGTCGTCCTGACACTGAAGGCCTCTCTACAAGATCGAAAGTCAGCTCCCACCAGCTTCCCCCCAGTTACACGTTAGTTGCACGTCATGACCAGGATGCGCACGCAAGTAGGGTAAAGGTTCCAGCTGGCCATGCAGACCCCCTCCATGTAACCACCTACCTATGACTCACCTATGACTCCTCAAGTGAACGCCCACATGTACGCCTCTTACACGCCTCTTGCACGCCCATATGCTCTTATCTCTCTCTTACTCTTGCTCTGCCTGGAGCGCTCCTCCTTCTCTATACAATGCAATGTATATCCCATGTATAAATATTGTACTCTGTGAATAAAGTTCAGAAGAAGGCCCTTCCTGAACCTTAGTGGTGATGGAACCCGATTCTCCCTTAACTCGAGTTACTGAAATAAAGCCCTTTTGAATCGGACACCACGGACTCTGCCTCTCATTATATGCATGACCTTTTGTTTAAGTATAGAAATTCCGACAGGGTAATATTTTATTTACCACAGATTGACAGATTTTACATGCCAAGGGTTCTAAAACAATAGCAAAAACGAAAGGGGACAGAGGGCAGCACTGTGTAGTACCGCGCTCTATGACAAATAGTTCCTAGGTGAGCCCTCCTACTCTGACCCTCGCGGACGCATCAGTGTAAAGGACCTGTATCCAGCGGATAAAAACAGGAGGGAAGCCCATCCTAGTTAGGATGTGTATCATATATTTCCACTCTATAGAATCGAACGCCTTGGCTGCATCAAGAATAACAGCTGTGGCTGGCAACTCCGGATTGAGCATATGGAACATGGCGAATATCGTACGCAGATTCAAGGAGGTAGAGTGGTCTGGGATAAATCCGGATTGATCCGGTAACACCAGGAGTGGCATCAAAGGTTGTACTTTAGTAGCTAACACTTTTGCCAAAATCTTCGCGTCGAGATTGATCAGAGAGAGCTCGCACTGCGTAGAGGGCAAGGCCTGTCTCAGGGATGGTGGAAGATAACCTAAATCGTGGGCCTCTGCATACATCGCCAAGATATGTGGCGCAAGGAGATCGGCGGCCTTCTTGTTGGGTAGTGATAAAATGGCCTTTTTGACATCTTCCTCATCAATGGGAAGGCTGAGGTACTTTCTGTGCACATCGGACAGTCAAGCACAAGCCGTGTCAGCTAAATAGTAATTCATTGCAGCTTCGGGCATGGCACCCGGGACATATATATGGCCTCGTAAAAAGATCGAAATTGCTCTACGATGCTGCTTTGGGAGTAATAGTCTTCACCAGCGTCATCAACTATATGTTCGACCAGGGGGTAGGCAGTTCTGTCACGAAGTCTACTGGCCAGAGCCCTACCCAGCCTGACACCCTCACCATATACCCTACCTACATATCGTTTAGATAGGTATTTCAGTTCTGTGGACGCCACCGAATTATACTCCTCAACGTATTCATAGTTCAAGTTTAACATTTGTATAGCGCACTACTCACCCAGAGGGTCTCAAGGCGCTTGAGGGAGGGGGGTACTTTACTTATCGAATATCCAAGTTTTTAGTAGTTTTCTGAATGAGAGGTGGTCCTGTGTAATGCGGAGGTGGGTAGGGAGACAATTCCAGGTTTTGGCCGCTAGATAGGAGAAGGATCTGCCCCCCATGGTGGATTTATGGATGCGTGGGATTGCGGCGAGGGCTTGGTTGGATGATCGTAGTTGACGGGTGGGGGTGTAAAAGGACAGGCGCGTGTTGAGGCATTCGGGTCCTAGGTCGTAGAGGGCTTTGTGTGCGTGGGTGAGGAGACGGAACGTTATTCTCTTGTTGACTGGGAGCCAGTGGAGGTCTTTCAGGTGACTGGAAATGTGGGCTTGGCGGGGGATGTCCAGTATGAGTCTGGCTGAGGCGTTTTGGATGCGTTGGAGTTTTTTCTGTAGTTTGGCTGTGGTTCCGGGGTATAGGGTGTTTCCGTAGTCCAGTCGGCTTGTGACCAGCGCGTGGGTGACATTCTTTCTTGTTTCGGTGGGGATCCAACTGAAGATTTTTTTGAGCATGCGTAAGATGTTGAAGCATGATGATGATACGGCGTTGACTTGTCTGGTCATCGAGAGGGAGGAGTCCAGGATGAAGCCCAGGTTACGTGCGTGGTCCGTGGGTGTGGGTGCGTTTCCCAGGGCCGGTGGCCACCATGAGTCGTCTCAGGCAGAGGGGGATGAACCCAAGATGAGGACTTCCGTTTTGTCCGAGTTCAGTTTTAAACGGCTGTTCTTCATCCACTCGGCTACTTCATTCATCCCTTCGTGATTGTTGGATTTGGCGGTGTTTGGGTTTTTGGTGAGGGAGAGGATCAGTTGGGTGTCGTCTGTATAGGAGATGATGTTGAGGTTGTGTTGGCGCGCGATGGATGCGAGGGGACTCATGTATACGTTGAAGAGGGTGGGACTGAGTGATGATCCTTGTGGTATGCCGCAGATGACTTCGGTGGCCTCTGATCTGAAAGGGGGAAGGCGGACTCTCTGGGTTCTTCCGGCGAGGAACGAGATGATCCAGTCCAATGCTTTTCCTTGTATTCCGACGTTGCTGAGGCATTGTATAAGGGTACTATGACAGACTGTGTCGAAGGCTGTAGAGAGGTCAAGTAGGATGAGGGCAGCTGTTTCTCCGTTGTCCAGTAGTGTTCGAATCTCGTCTGTTGCTGCGATGAGGGCGGTCTCGGTGCTGTGTTTGGCTCGGAAGCCGGACTGTGAGGGGTCGAGGGATTTGTTGGATTCGAGGAAGCGGCGAGCTGACTGTTGCCGGCTTTCTCAATGACTTTGGCAGGGATTGGGAGGAGCGAGATGGGGCGGTAGTTCTTAAGTTCAGTGGGGTCTGCTGTAGGTTTCTTCAGGAGGGCACTGAGTTCGGCATGTTTCCAGCTTTCCGGGAAGGTAACGGAGTTGAGGGAGCAGTTGATGACATCTCGGAGATGGGGTGCGATAATGGAGTCTGCTTCGTTGAAGATGTGGTGGGGACATGGGTCAATTGGCGATCCTGAGTGGATGGAGTTCATCAGGCGCATTGTGTCTTCAGTGGTGATTGGTTTCCAGTCACAAAGGTTGTTGGAGGGGCGTTTTAGTTCGGAGGTGGGTGGGGTGGATTGGTCTCCGGACTGGTTATCAAAGCTGTTATGTATGTCAGCGATTTTGTTGTGGAAGAATGAGGCTAGGGAGTCGCAGAGGTCTTGGGAGGGAGTGATGTCGTTGGTGCCGACGGTGGGGTTGGTAAATTCTTTGACGATGTTGAATAGTTCCTTGCTGTTGTGGGCGTTGTTGTCAAGATGATCCTTGAATGCTGATTTCTTGGTGGATCGGATCAGTTGGTGGTGTTTGCGGGTGGCGTTCTTGAAGGTGGCTAGGTTGTCAGTGGTTGGGTTTTTTCTCCATGTTTTCTCGAGGGTGGGATAGAACTTCTTGGATTTCTTAAGGTCATCATTGAACCACGGGGCTTTTTTGTTACCTTGTTTGATTTGATGGTTTTTCAAGGGTGCTAATTCGTCAGCACTGTGGGTGATCCATTGTGTGAGGTTGGTGGCTGCAAGGTTAGGGTTTTATGATTTTGCAGGAGGGTTTTTGGTTGAGCGTTGTGAAGAGTTGGTCAGTGGTAATTTTGTTCCAGTTTCTGCGGGGAATTGGTTGTGGGTGGTTGTGGGTCGTAGTCTTTTTGTAGTTGAAGTGAACGCAGCTGTGGTCTGTTCAATGGAGAGCTGTGGTGTGATTGAAGGAGATGGGCTTGCTGGAGGTGAAGATTGGGTCGAGCGTGTGTCCGCCATAGTGGGTGGGGGTGTTAACAAGTTGTTTGAGTCCGAGATTGGCGAGGTTGTCCAGAAGGGTGGTGGTGTTGCTGTCGTACTTTTCCAGGTGGAAGTTGAGGTCTCCCAGTAGAATGTAGTCCTCGGAGGGTATGGCGTGTGGGCTGATGAAGTCAGTGATGTCTTCGCTGAATTGTGTGCGGGGTCCTGGTGGTCTGTAGAGGAGGGTGCCTCTGAGTGTGGTCTTGGGGTCGGTGTGGATCTGGAAATTAAGATGTTCGGCGACTGCGAGGTTATCGTCGGAGCTGGTCGAGACGTGGATGGTGTTCTTGTGGACGATGGCGATGCCTCCTCCTGTTTGGTTGATGCGGTCCTTTCGGATGATCTTGTATCCGTCCGGGATGGCTATGGCGATGTCGGGCGCTGATGAGGCGTTCATCCAGGTTTCTGTGAGAAAGGCGACGTCCGGCGAAGTGTTGTCGAGAAGGTTCCAAAGGTCAATGGCATGTCTGTGGACCGAGCGGGTGTTGAGCAGGATGCACTTCAGGTGGTTAGTGTCGGATCTCTTTTTGGAGTTGGAGGATTTGGTGTGGGTCTTGATGCAGTCGAACTTGCAGGAGTGGCAGGTGAAGGGTCCATGGGTGTGTCCATGGGCGGCTTGGTGGCAGTTTGGTGGCCGGCCGGGGTTAAGGGCTGAGAGGGTTGCGGCATCGTATGTTATGCAGGTGGTGTGGATTTTGCGGGGGTCTGGTGCTGGACACGGTGCAGGCGTGGACGGGCGTAGACGGGCTTACTTTTGGTGCACCTTCGGCGCGCATAGGGCGCGTCCGCTGCGCGTGAACGCTGCGCGCAAAGGCATCTGTCATAACTGGATAGTGGAGGGGGGAGGGGCGAGGGGGGAGCAGCTGGGAGGCGGGAGCTGGGTGGAGAGCCGGGCTGGGAGGCACAACAACAACAACAAAATGGCAGCAAGCCAAAAAGCCAAGCAGGGCGAGATTGGGGCACAAGCTTATTAATGGCAATGAAATGGGCAGTGGCAAGCACAATTATGGCACAAATAAGTTAATCAGGCAAAGGCAGCAATGTACAATAGTATCTTAATTAATGCACTGTTAACAGTATAGCGCTACGAAATAAATCGAATCAGGCACAAATTATTTCTGGAGCAATGCGAGCAAAGCGCTATTGATTTAAAGGTCAAAGAGCTGTCTAGCACAATGGCGCTACGATACCAATTTCTCAGCAGGGAGCAACGTGGGGAGCGACCGCTTCTGAGGAACTCAGGACGGTCACAGCGCTTACTCTGGAGGGTAGAGGCTAAACTTTCAGTGGGAGGGAGGAGCAGCTGGGAGGCGGGAGCGGGATGGAGAGCCGGGCTGAGAGGCACAACAACAACAACAAAATGGCAGCAAGCCAAAAAGCCAAGCAGGACGAGATTGGGGCACAAGCTTATTAATGGCAATGAAATGGGCAGTGGCACCGGCACAATCAGGCACAAATAAGTTAATAAGGCAAAGGCAGCAATGTACAATAGTATCTTAATTAATGCGCTGTTAACAGTATAGCGCTACGAAATAAATTGAATCAGGCACAAATTATTTCTGGAGCAATGCGAGCAAAGCGCTATTGATTTTAAAGGTCAAAGAGCTGTCTAGCACAATGGCGCTACGATACCAATTTCTCAGCAGGGAGCAGCGTGGTGTGTGCCAACGTTCCAGGGGAGGGTGAAGTTGTGTATTGGGATTCCAATGCCCATATTTGTTCTTCCAACCGACGCAATTGTTCCCTCAGGTCACGTAAAATTCCTGCTGAGGTGCTTATGCACAATCCCCTGATTGTCACCTTAAAGGCTTCCCACAAGGTTGCATGGCTGTTGACTGTGCCAATATTCAATTCAAAAGTATTGTGCAATAGCACTCCAAATAGTCTTAGCGTAAACTGGGTCTAGCAGTGAATCAGCACGAAAGCGCCAGGTAAAGGGTCGGTGTGGGCTGAGGGGTACAGCCCCTTTGAGAACGACGGGATTATGATCTGATAGGGTTCTTGGCAATATGTAGATCTTCTCCACCCAACCATTAGCTTCTCTATTTAGTATCCAATAATCTAGCCGAGACCAGCTATTAAATGCGGGAGAGATGTGTGTACCTTCTAGAACCCCTTCATTGAGCAGCCGCCAGGCATCCACCAGGCCCATCTCTTCCATAAAATCACGTATACGCTGCGGTACTTTAACCGTACGCGACCCAGTTGGGTTGGATTTATCTACTTGTGGATTAAGGTGTGTGTTGAGGTCTTCCCCACATATTAGCGCTGCCTCCGGCCAGGTGTGTAGTACCCTAAACAGCTTCAAGAAAGATGTTGTATCGTCTACCACTGGCCCATAAATGTTCACAATAGTCACCAACACCCTCCCCAACTTCCCATGCACCATAGCCCAACTGCCCTCATTGTCAACACAGGTTTCAATAGGTTGAGACTGGACTCCCTTCTTGATAAGAATAAGGACCCCTCTCGCATAAGTGGAATAAGATGAGGCAAGGCGATATGATGCCTATCTACATGCCACCGAACCCTCTGTGTGCCTGCTTAGATGTGTCTACTGTAGGAGAGCAATTTTAATTGTATGTCTATCCAGTTGTGCTAGCAAAAGTCTTGTCTTTTTGGGTGTGTTTAGGCCGCGAACATTCCAGGTAATGCAATTATATTGTTCACCCGCCATCTATAACCCGCTGGGAAACTTACAATCCTGACAATCGTAGTAGTGCCAAATACCGAATCCAGTGTACAGGAAGAGCAAACAACCCCCCCAATCCTCCACCCACTTCGGCAACCCCAAATCCCCAAAGACATAATCTACCCTCCCCCCCACCCAACAATAACAGTAGAATACATCGCAACTGGTGGGTAAAGCCCATCGGGGGACGTAGTGGCTAAGTCCACTCGCAGCTCCAATGGGAAGGGTGCCACGAGCAAACAATGAAGTAGCCCACCACTGAGACCACGCTCTAGGAAACCAAAAATGCATTGAAAAAAGGACCACCAGTCGAGTAGACTCATCTTCGCACATCAGGCGTTTTTGCATGGATCATACCCCTAGACCCACAATACTCCAGGTACGTAATGCAGTTCTATCTAACACTTTGAGTTATATCACACCAATATTTCTGGATATAGGAATGACCCAATAGGTAATAGTCACATCACAGGAGAATTATAACCCAACCAAACCAGAATATCTGACAGTCTGGATCACGGGCCTATGCCCACCTTACTGTTCAGTCATCAATATCAGACATATGTTCAGGCGACTTGCGTCTCCGCCGCAGGGATCTAGCATGTTCCATCGCTTGCTTGGGATTCGTAAAGATTTTACCCCCATCTGGCTCCCCAATGCGCAGCCTCGCTGGGTAGTGCATGGCATACAGGATATGTTCCTTAAGCCGCACCTTCTTGACATTTTGGAACTCCTTCCGAGCTGCCTGCACCTGTGCTGTAAAATCCGGGTAGAACGATAGTACATTGTTCTGATAGGTGATCGTAATCTTCTGGCTAGTGATAAGCAAAACAGAGTCACGATCTCTAAAATTAACAACTGAGCAATTATAGGGCGCGGTGGAGCACCTGGAGGAGGGTGCGCCGCCAGGGACCGATGGGCACGCTCTACTGAAAACATAGGTGACAGCTCGTCAGTACCGCATATTTCACGCAGCATCGTCTCCAAATAGTCTTCTAGGTGCCCTACATTCGTAGATTCTGGAAGGCCTAAGACGCGAATGTTGTTGCGCCTCGATCTCGCCTCAATATCCTCATTCTTCGCTTGTATAACTGCGAGGAGTTTTGTGATGTCTGTAGATTTCGAAGCTACTTGTTGCAGGCCGTCATCTGTGTCTGTTATGCCCTGTTCGGCCTCACCAAGACGCGCTGCTTGTTTATCAAGTTTCGCAGAGAAATGGTCCATCCTACCATTGAGGGCTTCTATTTTACCATCTATTGCTTGAAAGCTGGGCTGGATGGCAGCTAGCGATTTCGCCAACGCTGTAGGGCCCTGTGAAGCCGATTCCAGTTCTGAGTCAAAGGCCGTGTTTTGAGTCGTTTTGCCGCCCTTGCGTAGCTCAAAGGTGAGGCGCATTGATTCTTGTCCGGTTTACCCATTGTGCACACTCTCTTTAACAGGTTGCAATGCCAGGGACTCAGATAATGGCACACTTTGCGCTCAACAGGGTCACCCGGATACACCTTCTAGGCTGAGTAACGGTACAACCGAGCAGGCCTCGATTTCAGTTCACTATATGCCAGGGCTAGACTGCCAGCAGACACAACGAGTTTAGGCCCAGGAAGCGCAGGCAGTACACACGGGCACTGCACAATTCAATTAAGTAATGCGGGGCAGCACACAACCAGCAGAGTCTCAGCAGTCAGATTTACTCCAAGGCCTCCCCAGCCGTGCCCTGACGTGGCGACCGAGTGCCATCCACCACAGTTCTCAGAAGATATCACCAGGAGAGCAGTTCCGGGGGGGGGGGCACAGCAACCAGGATGCGCAATGAAGGGCCAGCGATTTGGCTCTATTCGTTGTATTCCAGTGGCGTATCGCTCCAAATAAAGCTTTAAAATGTAAGCTTTGTTTGGAGCTATATGCCACTGGAATACAACGAATCGAGCCAAATCGCTGATTTCTACAGCGGAAGCCGCCTGATCCTGTGTGACAGAAGCTTGAAACATTAACGATTACAGCGCATACCATGTGTGACCTTATTTGAAAATATAGTGACTAAGGTGTGAATTACTTAATCTGGGACTCATTGGGAACATCCACCTTTCATTCCCCCCCCCATGGGTCATCTACAACCCTTGGTTGTCCCCCCCTTTAGTCCTGATGAAGACTCGCATGGCTCAGGTTCAACTAACCAACATGCCTTAAGACGAGTCGAAACGTCGACGCCCTTGTTGTTCTCTAACTTGGACCCTGCCCTGCCATATATTTTTGTGCAAAATTCTGTGAACTAAATGTGCAGATTGTTGAATTCTTGTATAAATTTGTAAATAATTAACTCTTGTGGCCAGGTCAACGAGGACGGTGATGTATTGAACCGTTCCCTTGTATATAATTACTGTAAATATTTTATGTCACTACTTTATGGAACTTCTATTCCCCATTCACTTTACACATCCTAATCACTTACCCTTCTTTTGCACTTTTTCCTTGGGACAACCTACACGTTTACATTTATATGAATTTATAACTGCGATTTATTGCGTTCAATCTAGATACAATGAAATAAATTGTTTCTAGTTCTTTTGAATTAGGTTTGTTGAATTATCTTTCTTTGAATGGTGCATTTATTTGCTAGAGCTTGACTGAGAGATATGCTCCGAAATGGTGTGTGATCAACTAACTATGTACTGATTAATTATGTTACATTGAATAATAGGTCAAGGACCATTGTCTTTAATACCTCAATTTAACCAGGTCCACGAATTTTGGGTTACCCCATTTTCTTAATGGTTGGGATGAAGACAGTCTGTGCAGCGCCGAAGTAGTTGGTGGCAGTCCCGCCGTAGGCATGAATTGTGCGGGCTGTGCGGCCTAGTCAGGGAACCGGCGCCGGCCGCTCGCGTGACTCAGCAGCCCAGCGCGCCCAGTCCATCTCTCACTCAGCCCGCGCAAGTGGCAGTGCCCCTCGCTATTGCACTTAGCTGGATTCCAGGCACCACTGCAAGCCGCAGATCTCCGTCGTGCTGCCAGAAGGCCTCCGCACCTCCCAGCAGCATATCATGGGCAGATAAAGACCTCGGCGAGCAGGCCTCTCGCTGTCACTCCGCCATTATGTCAGTGCGGTCGGCTCGCCTCTCCTGCTACCAGTCACACCTCGTGGCTCTCGCTAGTGACATCTTATTCGGTCAGTCGCTGTGTCCGCTACATGGTCCCAGTAGGGAAACCAGTAGATGGCTCAGAAGAGGCAGGATGATGAAGTATTGTAAATGGTGGCCGGCAGAGCAACACTACTGTGCAGCCATCTTGCTTGTCGCCATCCCACGCCCCCAAATGCCTACATAATCTTACTTTCTCTTATGTACTCATACCTAGCCTTACTCTAACTCACTCTTGCTCATTTTCCTTAGTTCTACCTTCTTATTTCTAAGCTTACTACTTACTCTATTTACTCTCACTCACTCCTCTATCATCTACTTACTATTAATTACTCCTAATTAAAGCTACTTACTCTTAACGTAACTTCTAGATACTCCTACTAATACTGATGATATTGATGCTTATGCCTCCTTACTTCTACTCTTACTCCTTCTCATACTAATAACTACTTCTGATGGAGCAAGGATTCGCACGTAAAGCGACTTGCTCACATTCAAGAACCACGTCTAATCTATAATGTCATTAATCAACCTGTTTGTCATTAATATTGCACTTTCACACTACACGCGGGTGTCCCAGAGATGCTTGCCTATGTGTCTATTAATCCTAATGAGGCTTGCATACTACCGAATCGCTGCTTTGCAGAAATCCAGTCTGCGCATGCGTCCGTCATACCCATGTGATGTGACGCACTCGTAGTTCTGGAGGGATTTTTTCGCTCATGCGCATTACTGCTAATATGGCCGCTTTGTCTTTAACATGCTCTCTGCTTGCTACTGCCGCTTTTGCCCAGCTGTCTATTTCTGCGTAACCTCGAATGCTATAGATATTATAAAGTAAGGGGTGCAGTGTAGCTAATCATGGTGTACAGTGTATTCATTTTTTCTGTTGTTCTAATTTGTTTTCGCATACTTTTCATGTACAGCGTATCTATGGGCCTGGGAATGGGGAGCCGCTCCATCTTTAAAACCCATGTCACCCTAATCACGTGATGAGGGAAACCCGAACTGCGCAGAAGTAAAACCAAGCCAGCTGGCTTCTGAAGCTGAGATGCGCCTGGGAAAGTCACCCTTGCACCAGGAGAAGATTTCGGCTGTACCTAAAAATTATACAAATGTATATACTTTATGTGTGTTCTATTGTTTTACACCTTCCACATGCCATGGGAACTGGAATGTAAGGGGTGGGTACGAAAAATGAATATTAATTGTGGGAACACTACATTTTAGGTAGTGACAATGACCTAACCACCTTCCTTGTCCAATCCAAAGTTGGGGATCCTGTCACTTGCAACATTTGTGGGTGGTCCACTGACCCGAAAACAGTATAACTAGCCTAGTTTTAGCTAGAGAAATTGTCCGACTTGTCCGAGTAGCTGACCTGTAACCGACCCTACGAACTCTATAGGTGATTGATACAGAGAGCTGCGGAGCACTCTGTCCGAAATTTCCACAAACTCCAAGCGGTTGAATAGTCTTAAGTGCTGGCGAAGCACTTTGCTGGGAGATTCGAGAACCCAATGTAGCGCAGGCGTTGCATCCGAAGCTACAGGTGTTGGTCGTGCCCTTTGGTGAGCCCAGTCCCGATCCAAATCCTGAGGGGTATCCTGTCCTGACTGTCCATGAGCTGTACTTGCTCGCATACTGCCGTCCTAAGTCCTTGAGGGTCCTTGTCCTCGCCTTTTCCCAAACTGACCCGTGGCCAGGGTTAGTCCTCATTCCTGTCCTAGGTAAATATATAATTGTGGGTGTCCGTCTATCTATCCTCTTTTCTTTCCCTCTTTTAATAAAGCATTCTTGCCCGTATTATTTCCTCTGCCTTTTCCTAAATTTACATGCTATTATTTTATTAGTTATGTTCCATTTTTCCCCTTACCTGTAGGACATTATTGAAACGGTTTACTTAATTGGTGTGATCTAATGTTACTTGAGTTTGACATCTATGCTTAAATTAGCAGTTAGACTAAGATCAGTTTGAATCACTTGTAGGAATTTAGCAATCCACTGACTAATATATTTTTAACTCACCTACCTTAGTATAAGCCTGCAATCTGAATAGCAGGTTCCCTGTTACTAAGCATGGGCGGATAATCCGTTTCGCTCGCGGATTTTGCGGATTTTCGGTAAATTCGCAATCCGCGAGATTCGCGAATCTCCCGCAAAATCCGCAAATCCGCGAGCAGCGGATTTCATGGCTTGCTCGCACTGTTCGCGTGAGTTCGCGGCTTCCCAGTACAACTTCGCGCCCCGCGAATAAGCGCAAAATTGCAGAAATACGATCTTAGCAAAACTGAAACTACTTACCAGGTTCAAAAGTTCAGGCTCATCATTAGTAGCCATTTCCTGTAGTGCTTCCTGAGGGGCCCCTCCAGAGTTCAGTTGCCAGTTGCAACTATTATGTGACCCTGCTCTGAACCTCAGAATAGTTACACATATGCCACAAAGGTCCTGAATTACAGCTAAGGGAGACAAGCAGGAGCCAGGCTGGAGGTTCAAATCCATTAATCAGCCCCTAATTCATTATTGTCAGTTGGGGCAGGGCAGGTGTTGTAACTAATTTTGCAACAATGAAAGCACTTAGCAAGTGCAAAAGATCACTAATCAGGAAGCACTAAGGAAGCAGGTGCCAGCTAAAAAAATATTCTGTGACACATTAATCAGCCCCAAATTAATTCAGGTCACTTGAGGCAGGGAAGGTGTGCTTGCGTTGCCACAATAATGTACACTGACTGGACAACCAGAGGGTGCTGTGATGAAACAGAGGGTGGCATGGGTGGGCCAGAGGGTGGCATGAGTAGTCAGAGAGTGGCAGTGGTGACAGAGAGTGTCAGTGATGAAGAAGAGTGTCCCAAACAGGCTGGACACGTAGAAACAACAAGTTCGCGAAACTTGCGACCCGACAGGTAAGTTCGTGTTTTGCGAAATTGTACAAAACCCTCGCGAACTGGCAGAAACCCGCGCGAACACAAAAAAAAAATCCGCAAATTCGCGAGAATTCGCGGATTTTGCGGATTGCGAGTTCGCAAATCCGCAAAATTCGCGAACGTGAGATTCGCAAAATTCGCCCATGCTTACCTGTTACCCTTACCCTGTAGTTTTCACTCGTACTCAATGGTGCTTGCTCTCATTCATAGTTACATTATAGTTATAATCCTGAATTTTGATATTCTAATCTGTATCAATTTTATTCTCATGGCATTTGGATTTTGAAACTTACTATATAAAGTCTTTAAACCCCTTCAGGTGTCTGTGATTATTACGAGAGGTATAAAGTGAATTTAAATGTATAGGGTATATTGGTTAGTCTTATCTCCTATCCACTGATAGCTCCTGATCTATCTGGAACATAGGTACCTGTGACAAGGTGGTAAGTCAGGTACTCTGGTAATAGTGGTAAGAAAACCATATAGAATTACTGATGGTGTCGTGTAAACTCGCCTGATTCACAAAAATACTGTCTTAAACACGTCATGGGCCCAAATGCGTGAAATCTGGTGAAATAAAGAGTCGGGCGACCTGCGCGTTCTATCACTTCTGCGCTTACCTCAAATGCTGGCCTTGAATTTGGAATAAATCTGGGTTTAACCTGACTTCACGACTTGGAGGTTTACTGAAATCTAACTCCTTTATTCCTCAAGCTCCCTAAAAAAGATCAGAATTCGAGGGGACAGGATGGCCCCATCCCCTCTGCTTCCGCATATCCTCGCCTGCCCTTTTGACCGGATACATCTCAGCTGTGTGTCTCTGAGTGGGATGGGAGATTTGGTAAAGTGGCTAAAGGCTGTAATGCAGACTTAACATCCATGTGACCCAATCTAAACATTTCTATTCCCAGTTTCTCAATTTCTTCCTCTTTCAAAAATGGCAGTGCCTGGATTCAGCTGAGGGTATTGTGTATGTTACAGGAAAACTCGCTCAGTTACTGATGGTTCCAGGGATGTCAGTAGTTTGGAATTAAATACAATAATCCTTAAGTGAACGTGCAGCTTCCTTTAAACCGAACATTAATTGAACAGGCGCTTTACATGTGAGGATGGTTTCCAGAGAGGCCTGAGCTCTCCGTGGGGGCACTCAGTAACGTAGGGTCTCAAGACGTCAGTGTGCGCGGGACCGGGTGCAGTTCACGTCTGACCAGCAGGGACTGCGCACTGGAGGATGGAGAGGGACTCACGCACCACGGGGAGTCCGCAGAGACTCGTGCACTTGGGTCAGTCCATCTGCTCTGTATTCCATCCAGCGCTGTACGGGGAATGAACTGAAGTGTATTGACACACGTCAGAAAAAACGCCAGTGGCAGCGACAACACCTGCGCTATAAAACGGTGTCGGCGCAGTAGATTGTGCAGAACCGCTGCGACGGGACCCAGTCTGTCTGTCTGTCACTCAAAAGAAGCCGAGCCGAAGTCCAACGGGATGCAGGTCTGTGCTGCGTGCGGCCTTGTGAAGGGTTATCAGCGCATCACGTCGGAGGGCGCCGGGACCTCTGTCTATAAGTGTGAGTACACAACGCAGCCTCGTGCTTGTGAACAAGGTTCCAAGACGTGCATATTCCAGAACCGGGTGCCATCAGACGGACTCTTATTAATATTTTTTTAAACTGTTTATCTAAAACTGAATGTGTTCGAAGCGCCCAAAAAATAGATATTATAATTTTATTTTTTACCCACATTTATCGCAGTTCTTTCTTGGACATCAGCGAGGCCATGTCAATTGCTCCTTAGCTGGGCAATTTTAAACAGGATATTGGCACTTTTGTAGTAACCTTTGCACCAATTACATGTGCAAAAAAATGCATTTTCACCATTGCAATGTTTCACCATTCGCTCGGGGCAAGTGATGGTTCAAGGCTAGTACAACGTTACATTCCCCATCAGAGTTGCCGAGCACTAATGCATAACTGTCTGCCTCTGGTGCAGCCTTCTCTTGTAGGGTTTACACCAGCAGCCTCCCGGTCTGTAGCTCAAAACCCACCGAGCTATATGATTGATGGTGATGACGGTGTGCTTCAAGTTCTGCCTATGCCTGAATGTGTTTGTGGCAGTCACGCCGAACCTTTATAAAGCATTCCACGCAGTACAGACCACTTCCTGACGCTAAACGCCATACCACCAGAACTATTCAGTATTGTAAGGTACTGCATCAGGTTTGCGCCTAGAAACAATCCAACTTGTGAAGGCACTATATAAACATGCAATGATACAGCAACAAGTAACTTTTCTGTCAGAAACATGCAATATAATATCACTGAAAATGTATGTAAAAGTAAACTCAAATGCACACTACGAAATAACCTTTTCCCACAGGTCAATAAACTATAAAGCTATTAAACGAATATAAAAGACGGAAATTATAACAGAAGTGATGCACCCACTCTGATGAACGATGGATTTGACACAGTAGGAAAAGTCTAGGCTATAAACTTTAAAAACCCAGCGCCACAAAGTGTCCCTCTTTCCACAAGCCATCTCTTTACACACCAACCAAACATATAAACCTACCTGTGTAGTTGATGCGTTTTCGGTTTGGAAACAGATCACATATAAACAAATGGCGTCTGGCATAGATCCAAATCCACCTTAGATTCCAGGCAAATCACTGACTATACAACTGAAATGCTTAAGACAGTGGTACGCGGACAAATATAGTTGAAAGGCAATAAATATAGACCCAATCATTACTATATTGTAGAAATCTGTCCAGCCGGACAGATATTTAATGTGCAATCAATTCAATATTTACAAAGAGCAAACAAGAAGCAGTTTTAAGTGGGACACAAGCCTGTATCCAGATGGATGTCACGTACTGTGTCAGGATTGCGCTTTGAGACAATCCAACTTCTGTAATTCCATGTAGGTTAACTGTATGTAAATATATCACACGTGTAAATCCTGAAAATCCGGCGTGGATCCGTCTAACCTGGACCCCCGAAGCATACCCCTGATTTTGGAAGCCTTAGCAGGGAGCAAACTGAAATTTTAGGGCAAAAAACCCTAATCACGTCAATGGAAAGTGATGGCTTTTGATCCGCGTGCCCTGAGCTGGCTTTTGTATTAATATGCACTGGAAAGCAGCATGCAGAACCCCTGTCTCTTACTCCTCACAAGGTGTTCATTGGTTGCATAGGGGTAGATTTATTTGATATAACTCACCTTAATGTTCCAATGGACCTTGAAGCCTTAGTTTAGCACATAAGCAGTTTCTGAAGTGGAAAGTATTTTTTGCAACGTTTTCTGAGATATACGGAACGTTTACGACTTCGTGAAGTTTGCAAAATATTTGCTGCATCACAGCTGTGTGAAAACTGGTCTGTTTCAACAATGTATGCAACATATTTCCTTATTAAGGGAAATAAAATACTTCCACAAAAGATACAATTTACGGACAATAGGTAGGTATTACAATCATATGGAATCCACACTTTGGTGGCATCATGTTTTTTTAAATTTTTTTATTTTTGTGACCTATAAGTGCATTAAATAAAGAATAAAAAATAACCATCCTACCTGCTTACCGAGGTCAGGTCTGTTGGCTTTGCCATTGCTTGTTTAAATTGTTAGTGACGCAGGACTGGTTAAAGGGAAAGGCTTTCTATAGACTTGAAGGCTCCTTTAAGAACCTTTTATTGGTCAATAGGCGCCAATGGAAGGAATACAAATATCATCTCGTCCCCCCAAAAATCTTGATTAAAAAAAAAATTTGAATTTATAAGAATTAAAAAGCAGGCTTTCGTCTACTCAAGCGGAAAATTCTGCCAACCTGGCGTACTTTGTTATTTCAGTAGGTGAAGGAAACAGCAAACAACCATTGGCCTAGCCAATAGGTCTTACCTTTTGGTACCCTATAAGTGTTTAGCCATGCGGCACATTATCCTGGGTGGTGTGCCACCAGGGATTGAAGAGCTATTCAATTACTACACACTGGTTCATGCAGCGTGATTCAGGAATACATGCTTGCCTTTGCCCCTGCTTCCTTTTTCTGGGTGTCATTCTGAGAACAAACACTGAGAAGGTTCATGTGATGTCAGATGCAGTGGGCACCAGAAGCCAGTCTATACAACATGTATATCTTTTCCAGCGTGATCTTTGAATATCCAGTGGCTCATGCAACAGAGAGTTACTGGAGATGAGGGGTGGATACCTAACCATGAGGGAAAGAAGGGGTGGTACACTGGCTCAGGACATGCCACTAGAAAGATGTGTCACTACTCAATCGAGGGTCAATGCAATGAGAAGGTTGGAATTTTGAGGGAGGTGGTGAAAAGGAACACTGTGAATATAAATGGTCACTGAAAGGTTGGGTCACTGCTCACCTCTTCCAAAGGTCCTGCTTATGTCTGTAACTCTTGCCCTTTCCTACGGATATGCCCTCGCCTGCGACTTTGCCTCTGCCCCATGCTTTTTCTTCCCAGGCGGCATTATGATTTGCCAGTGCTTGTTTGCTCCTGACAGATTTAGCGGCACCTGCTATTAGAGGTCATGGAGGCTAGAACATGATTAGGGAGAGACTAAGAGTGAGAGAAGGGTTCAACTCAGTGATGTCTTCGAGGCCAAAGGGCAAGCGATGTCACTTCCCCTGCACTGTGCATTTGGTTGCATGAGAGATGGGAGACTTCACTTTAAAAAAGACTGGTGTGATAGAGCCATACCTGGTGTGATGTTACTTGTTGTTGCCTTCCAGGAAGAAGGGCTAACCGCAATACTTTATTCAGTCATTTACCAAATAATGTATCAATGTTTGTCATGGAGGTTTATACTGCATCATGATGGTGTTTTTTTTCAGCTAAGTGGTTTTAGAGGTCCTTATATAAGTTGAGTCCTCTTTTTGCATTTCAGTTTGTTTTAACTTTCACATGTAATAACTCAGCATCTTTCCTTGATCCAACCTGCATGATTTATTTGTTACATCGAATGAAGTATGTTTTGTTGTTTTTTTTACCTTATATTCATTTTAGCAACAATTGCAATTTTCATAGGAATCAAATGTGTGTTTAGGCTTGTTTATATCACTGACATGTCCTTAACATGGGAGTCACTCTACTCTATTTCCTATACGACTTCATTGGCGAGTTAGTGAACGACCGCTTTTAAAAACCAAGCATTTGCAATGCAATAGGTCTCGCATTTTTTAAACTTTGATTTATTAATATTGTAAATTACTATTATTTTGAACACATAAATAAAAGGCATTGCCATTTACAATGCCAATAGCTTAAAATCTCGCAATTACAAGACCGGTTGCATTGCAAAATCTAGTTTTTAGTACCCCGGCAGAGCGGTGGGGGAGCCTAATGCTGCTAGTAAGAAGCCTGAGGACCCTTTTTGAGACTGCGCAGGGGGGTACCATACCTGGCCAGTTAATCCTTGTCCCGACGCTACCGGACCCCACCATCTACTACGCCGCCGCTCCGGGACTACATCTCCCAGCAGCAATAGCGGCGGCGCGCACCTGAGACGCGACGAGAGCGCCAGGAGGCGCATTAAACAGCGAGCACCCCCGCGTCGCGGGACGAGCCGGGCAAAGCCCGGGCAAAGGGCGGGCCCTCTGTGGCCCTCAGAGGCCGTAAGAGGCCGGGCTGGGCCACGGACTTTGGCCCTGCATCAAAGGACCTATATACCCAAGTAAGACTTTTAACTATGTTATCAGGATAAAGTGCTTTTGAAGTTTGTTTTGTTTTCCCATCTGGTACCTAAGTACAAAAGCAATTTTCGACAATGTCTAAATCCAAAACTGATAAAACCGCATCTGATTTCGGCACCATGGACAATTATTGGTGAATCAATTTAATAATGATAGTAGGGCCTCGTTAGGCAGAGGGACCAATCCAGTTTTACATTAAGTTATGCCTATCCCACTGGTGGATTCAGCTGTGGTTGATATTCTTGATGTGAGTGATAGGGCTGTCATAACGGCTGAAGCGCAGGTGCATGCCGAGTTGAATGAGGATTTACCTGATATACCTGTTATACCTATTGAGGCAATAGAGGAGACACCGCCTGCCCCCAGACCAGTGAGAACTTGTAGAAAGTTACAAATCAAACGCGGGGGGAAGTACAGTAAAAAAAGAGTAGAAACAGTCCAATTAGTTCCTAATGGCTCTTCTATTGGAAATGATTCACCTGAAGATAAAAATGTAGCTGGTACAAACATAAACTCAGAGCAATTTGCCCTACTGATTCGCACTATAGAAGCTAAGATAGAGGCAAAGATAGAAGAGCTGTTGAAACCCTTGACATCTAAATTGGATACAGTGGCCCTAGAAGTTAATAGATTAGGTGGATTGATAGCAACACACTTGGCCTCAGCCTCGGCCGAAAGATCTAAGGCTGTGGACAAGGGCTCTGCTGCAGAGGGGCAGGAAACTGTTAGAGTGAACTCACAGCAAACTAGTCAGCAAACAACTGTAACCGAAACTGCCTCACCTGATCTCACACCACCAATCGGCCAGATTAAACAGGCTACTGTAGATCCAGAGGGTAACCCGGATACTAGACAAGTAAAGAAATGTCGCTACATTAATCTTCCTCCTGACTGTGCACCTTATGTGGCTGTACTAACAAATGTCCCGCCCATTGATTGTCACTCTGCTCAACCCTATGAGGAATCCCATGATTCACTAAAAAATAAAACAGTATCATGGTTGAATATTAGATGTGGCTTTCCAATCACATACTCTGACCAAATACTGTCAACGAGAAGGGTGAACTGGATTGGCCGGTCCAGAAAGACAGTTAGTGGGGATTGTATTATTGTTAACTTCAAGCATCCCCAAAACGTTGCAACAGTCTTATTAAGAGCGGCCTCCTTAGTTTACAATGTGAACAGTGTATGTGTACGCCCACTTGGTTATTTCTACACTCATCTAATTAAAGCCTCTCCTAATCCTAGGAAAATTAGACCATTTATTCCTATTCAGCCTCCGGCCCCTGAAGTAACATATCTGTATAATGTTGATAACCACTGTATGAATGGGTTCAATGTTGCAACGCAGAATAGATTTAATTTACTCTCGGGTCTGGAAGTGTGCGATTGACGTGAGGATTAGCTCGAGTATCATGGACTTACCATTGAGTGACCACTTTCCACAGGTAATAAAAATGGAGAACCTATTTGCTGCACCCGATAATAGAGTATGTTCCAACCAAACGGTGCAGGACGTGAAGTTGGGTACCCAGAATGGTTATAACCTTAAATGGAGCAGAGTGGTCCCGGTTGATTTTTTGTCCAAACTACTGAATAAGTGTATGAGTAGCTTTTTGATCTGTTTGAATGAACATGCCGAGAGTAGTGAAATATTAATCCATTTTAATATCATCTCCACTGCAATCAAGGAGGCGTTGTGGGTTGCAAGGAAAAACTCCCTAAAGTCCAATAGGAAATGGTTCGACAAAAAGTGCACTAAAGCCCTAACAAAGCTTAGATATGCGATTCACAAAAAACCGCGGGATGTAACCCTAATTAGAAACTTGAGGATGGACTATAATATAGTATTGAAGGACAGGAAGGCCACGATAAAAAGGGAGGCTTGGGACGAGTTATGTGCGGCGTCAGAATTAAAGGATCCGGCTGCTTTTTGGAGGGTTATTAACACCCCCTCCTATACGAACAAAAGGCACGCATGGAAATCGCCGTTTCAGAAGATGAGTGGGTGGCTCACTTTTCCTCCCTTTATAGGGCTGTGGAACCAGTCCTTGATACAGACCAGGACCCTACGCTGCTAAACTTAGATACATCTAAAGTCCTGGTTGTAACCCTTCCTGAAGTTCTTGCGAGCTTGAAGGCAACTAAGGGGGGTAAGGCGGCTGGACCAGACGGTATACCAGCAGACCTCTATAAGGCTAACATCGAATTATGGGGGCCATTACTAGTCCAGCTTTTTAACGTTGCTTTGGCAAAAATCTAATTTCTACTTGGTTTACATCGGTCATAGTCCCAATCTTCAAGAAAGGGGACAGGCAAAATTGCACGTGCTATAGGCCAATTTCTTTATTGGACTCTTCCATAAAATTTCTGGGGAGAGTGGTTTTAGTTAAGTTGCAAAGCTGGGCTGAAGACAACGGGGTGTTAAGTGATTTTCAATTTGGGTTCCAAAGGGGTTTAGGGACTATAGAGCAAGGATTGAATCTGTTTACCTTGCAACAGAAGTATATAAAGGTTAAAAAACAGCGTCTATACCTCACTTTTGTTGATTTATCATCAGCTTTTGACTGTGTGTCACACAATAAATTGTGGGCAATTATGGTCGAACTGGGGGTAGACAATGCCATTATATGCTTTCTGAGAGATCTATATTCAGGGGCCACTGCAAGTGTCCGATATGGGAAAGATGGTGAATGCAGTAGACAATTCGGGATTGGTCGGGGTGTACGCCAAGGGTGCGTTTTAGCCCCCTTTTTATTTCTGTTATATATAAATGGCCTGGAGAAGTGCCTCGTGCAGGAGGGTAGGGACATGCCTATGGTGGGTGGGAGGCCTGTCCCTGCCCTGATGTACGCTGACGATGCCGTTTTGATGGCACGCACCCCAATGGCTTTACAAACTCTGGTGACATCCTTTAATAGTTTCATGCTTGGCTTAGACTTGAAAATTAATTGCTCCAAAACCTTTTCTATGTATTGTGGGTCAAGAACAAGCAAGCATTTGAAGCCAATTTTTATAAATTCCAATCCCTTAGAAAGGACCCCCACCTTCCCATATTTGGGGATATTGTTTCATGAAAGTGGCTCATGGACTGCTGCAATTCATGCTAGATCTCTGTTATTTTCCAAAACTATTATGGCCTTACAATGTTTCATGAAAAAATTAGGAAAAAAACCCATAAAGGAAATGTTAACTATTTACAACGCGACATGTTTAGCAGTAGCTACCTATGGATCAGGTTTGTGGGGTTACTCAAATATTAGTTCAATTCAAGCTATGGAAAATAAGTTTTTACGCTACATCTTGTCCGTGCCCGGAAGTACTGCGACCATGATATGCCACGCTGAATTGGGAGTACCTTATGTTACCGAAACGATTAAGATTCAGCCAATCCTCCTTTGGCATAGGGTTTGGACAAACGATGAATGTGTGGTTAACCGGGCTATTTTAAGGGATATTTTAGCACTGGACAATATTAATGATTTTAAAAGGATATGCTACGTCAGAAACTTTCTCGAAGAATTAAGCTGCCCCCAATACTTTGAGGATCCACTATCAATGGCACACATATCTAGAAGAGACTTGAAAAACTTGTGTATGGCCTATCTCAGGGATAAAAGACATATTGAGGAGGCGAGAAAAAAGACTGTTTCTGTCCATCAGGATATTTTATGTGGAGAAAAATTACAGCCATATTTATCATTGTATATGTCCAATCATGAACGCTTCCTTTTAACCCGGTTTAGACTTAATATTGTTTTTAGGACATTATCCTTTCCTGTGATGAATTGCTGGTCGAAAGATTTATGTTGTTGCCCATGTGATGATGTGGCCCCACAATCTGATATGCATATACTATTTTTTTGTAAATTTTATACTTTTTTCCGAAGGAAACTTATCATCCCTATTCTCAAAGATTTAAATGTATATAGATGTCGCTTAGCGTTTTTAGAGTGTCAGAAAATGGAAACTGTTTTTATGGTAGCCTCACTTGCCGAATTTTTAAAATTAGTTTTTAAGTGTTGTAAAACAATTCAAATGAATTAATTTTCTATGTTGTATATATGTATTCAATTTTGGTGTTTTTCTTTTGTGATTTTAAATAATAATTACTTAACCCCTTGTAAATTATACCTTTTCATGCTACTTTTATGGTTATTCTTCTTTTTTAACCGAATAAAGTATTTGAATCTGAATCTGAAATCTGACGTGAGGAATCAGAGATTCAGGGAGAGGGGACATTGGCTGAAGTGGGATGTACGGAGATCACACGGGTAAAAATGAGTCAAAACAATGTAATCTCATGGAATATTGCGGGATTGGGTGCTAAAATGGAGGACTGCAATTGGATTAGGTATATTAAGCAGTATCAGATTATCTGTTTGCAAGAGACCTGGTCAGCTGAATGTGACCATTTCCTTGAAGGGTATAGGGCATTCTATGTCCCTGCAATAGCAACAACTAGGGGAAGACCTAAGGGGGAATGGTCACGTTCATCTCTGTATCATTATCTTGTAAAGTACGTAGAGTCTTAACAAGCAATTCTGGAATCATTGGTTTAATTTTAACTGGAGAAAACTGTACGGCCGGTTTGGTCAAATTTTATAACGCTGTCAATCCATGCTCAGTTTCGTGTCAAATATCAGCACTGAATGTCTTTATTAGTATCTCAATGAAGGTTTGCCTCCACATGGCATGGAGTGAGATCCTTGATCTCACTACCTTGCGGTGTAGCTCCAGATTCTGGGCAGTAATGAAGAAACCTTTCCTGGTTCAGGAGCCGGGTAACGGTTTGGAATGCTACATACCAAAGGAGGAGTGGGAAACACACTTTAAGCAACTATATTGCTGCTCGATGGATGGAACATCCAACCCTGCCCCTTGTAATAACGGTGAAATAATTAGTTTTGACAGATTTGAGGTTACTGAGGGTATTGTAGGACTAACAGCCGGGAAAGCTCCCGGTCTCGATGGGATTCCTCCAGACTTATTTAAGTCTGAGCCAAATTTTTGGGCACCCATATTAGAGTCTGTTTTTAATGCTGCTGTGAAAAATGGTTGTCCACAATCATGGGGGGTCTCTACAATTGTCCCGGTTTCCAAGAAGGGGAACAAAGGTAGCCCACATTGTTATAGACCTATTTCACTAATAGACTCTATGGTTAAAATAGTAGGAAGAATCCTACTGCAGAGACTTTCAGACTGGCGATGGAAAACAACATCATGTCCATCTCCCAGTATGGTTTCTGCAGTGGCTTAACCTCTTTTTAATATTAAGTAATATTAAGTAAGTACACTGTTGCTCAAAGGGGTACCATCCACCTCGCCTTCATGGACCTTCATGGACCTGTCCTCAGCTTTCGACTGTGTAAACAGAGGAAATTTGTGGCAGTCCATGAGGGTGAAGGGTGTAGATAGTGGAATTGTTAATTTTCTTGTTGATCTACATAGCAATACTAGAGCAAATGTGAGATATTCTCAAGATCTGAGTACAACAAATAACTTTGACATTAGAAAGGGTGTCCGCCATGGATGTATCTTGGCCCCCTTCCTTTTTAATTTTTATATTAATGAGCTAGATAGCGTGTTGCCGAATGTACCGGCTGACTGCCCCAGAGTCAGCAGGCGGGGAATTCCTGTACTTTTATACGCAGATGATGCGGTTTTAATTTCCAGAATTGAGAGAGGTCTTCAGGCTCTCTTAAATGCTTTTAAACTGTTTATGATGGAAAGAGACCTTTTGGTCAACAATTCAAAATCATTTGTTATGCAAGTTGGCCAACAACCAAGAAAGAACTTTTCATTCAAAATTGATGAAGTAGTAATCCCCATATCAAAAACGTTCTCGTATCTTGGGGTTCTTTTTGATACTAAACTTAACTGGGGTCCTCATCTTGCAAAAAAGAAAGGGGAACTGGTCAGGGTTAATGCTTCGATTTTTAACTTTGCATCGAAACTTGGAAAAAACCTACCAGTGCCATGTTGAAACTTTATAATGCAAAATCAGTGGCAACTGCTATATATGGTAGTGAAATTTGGGGGTATGTTGCCGGTGAGCAGCTGCAGTTTGCTGAAAAGTTCTTAATAAAGCGCCTCCTGTGTGTCCCTGCAGGTACGTCACATTTTCCAGTACACGAAGAGCTAGGGACACAATATCTGAGTGACACTTTTTCCTTACGCCCGTTGACCTGTTTATTTATTTTATTAATTATTTATTTATTTGTGCGTTTTTATATAGCGCAGACTTTACCCGAAGGTGTCAGAGCGCTTCACAATAGGAAACAGAACTGATACATGAGAACATTACAAGTGAACAAAATACAAAAGCAAACGTTACATTAAATGAGGCAATAATAGGTTGAAATGAGAAAAAATGTTGGTTAAAACTGTGGTTGAATCAGGATATCCCTCTGACACATCTGATTGTGAGGGATTATTTGATCCAGGATAAGGCAATGGGCACTCCATGGATAAAATACCTGAAATCCAGCTTTGCCAGGCTTGGCCGTCTGGATCTGTTTGAACACCCAAGTCAGATTGTAAAAGGGGATCTGGAGTTGACTAAACGGGCCTTCCTTATGGACAGGAAGACCCAGAGGGAAGGTGTGGAGCTCCAGAAACAAAGTGTGAGAAAATTTGTCATGCTGAAAACGTGTGAAACTACAGAGCCGTATTTGTTGGGCTCACTGACCTCTCATGAAAAGTTCCTGCTAACAAGGTTTAGGTTAAATCTCTTTCATCATCTGCTGATTAGGCCAAAAACTGATATTTTTAATAAATTTGCTGCACCCTGTGGCTGTGACGGAACGTCCCCGCAGGATATGCTGCATTTTATATTTTTATGTAGGTTTTATGAATACCCACGCGAGCGCTATCTGGTTACCCTTTTAAAAAAACATAATTTTATTCAGATCAGACCAGCATTAATGTATTTACAACTTTTGCATAGTGACAGTATTCTCCAAATTACTGAATTTTTTTTAAATTGACTGTGAAGCTGAGAATTTGTATGGACCGGTAATGGTCCCCTATGATGAATTATTTACCTTCTTGATTCCATTGTACGGAAGATAGCACATTCCTGCACCTTTGGCACTTTATCTGCCATGTGTCCACAATTAATGTGTTTTAAATTGTATTATTACTGTATATGTACTTTTATGGTTTGTACAAAAACCGAAATAAAGTCTTTTATTGATGCTCTAGTTTTTAGTATCTTATGCTTTTATTGTTTGTAAAGTTTGTTTTGATTTTAAGTAATCGTGCAACAGAATAAACTTTCAAACTTGAGAATGCATAATGTCAGCCTAGATAGGCAGTATGTTAAGCAATACATGCTAAAGAATACATACTTTCACAGTAAGGGTAGGGAGTATTTTAAGGGATGATCCTGTCACACACTGGGTAGGTGCTATTCTAAGGATGGCATAGTGCCACAGAGGGAGTAGGTGGCATTCTAGGGTCTGCATATTGTCAGATACTGGACAGTGGGTATGTAAAGGGCTAGATATTGTCACAGACGGGGAAGGTGTTCCCCAAGGAACGGACACAGTGACAGACTGAATCAGTTGTCATATAAAGGATACATACTAGCAGACAGGACAGCTGGCATTCTACAAAGAGAATAGCGTCTCAGACTGAGCGGAAATGGTCAACAACTGCATAGGGTGAGCTGATATGCCAAGGAATGCAGGCTTCGCACATTGCATCATGTGTCAGGAAAGATGCAGACTTCCACCAACATGCCACTGTTTTTCCAAAATGATGCAATATCACAAACATGCCACTGTGGTTAGTGTGTGAATTATTTTAAGAACTGCATGGGTAATTCAAATGAACTTTCGGACAATTTGGGCAGAATGGGTAGGGAAACGTTGTGGTGTGCAGGCCATTACTGTAAGCGCGATCTGTGTGAACGGGACTCTATCCCAGTGAGCAGCGAAGATCTCGTTTCTACATAAAATGCCTCAAACTCCCCTTCGTTGATGAAAACAGAGCAAAGGACAGACAAGAAATCAATATGACCTGGTACCGCCTAAGCTCCCTCCCGGACATACACAAAACCCAAAAGGAGGTGGGACCCTCCCCCCTCCTTTCCACATTGGCAAATCAATTCAGACACCACTAATTGTTTGGATTAGGGGTCGTAGACCCCGGACGTATTTATTACAAAATAAAAAACATTCAGATGGTGATTATTTACATTATATACAATAAGCAGAAAGTCCAATACATTGATAGGTACAAGATGTTTGTTGGCTAACCTTAACATGTCTCTAGTACATATCCAATCCTATTGCATTCTAATTGGTGAATATGATTTACTTTTTGCATATCCCTGTTAGAGCCTAGGGCAAGGTCAATGACTGGCAGCCCCAGATCCCAAAACTAATTCCCCAAGACTCCTACTGGAGCAATATTGTGAAAGGGTCCAGCTTACTCGAGAGATACCTCCCCCGGGCCCCCCCTATGCCCAGACTCTTAACTCCATAATTGGATCCGGCAATTATGCGTCATTGCACCCTTGAGCGCATGCGCATGAGGGGTGGCCAACTGGCCTACTGGAAATGTGGCACCCCGACCCCGCACCCCTTCAACCTACTGGCTGAAACTGCCCCTTGGAGTTCTATGAGAGAGACCTTCTGTCTCCCCCTCGGGTGTCCCCCTTTGATAAAAGTTATGCCCTCTAAAGGACCGCAAACTATGCTCACCAATCATGACCTTACCTCCGCAGGGCAGCATCGTTGACCGACTATCTGACCTCCCCCTTTGCTCACCCAGAAGGTCATTTCATGTGCCTTGCGCCCTCTAGCCTTGCTAGAATGTTCTCCATGAAGGCCTGATTCCCTTTAGCTGAGAGGTGAACCCCATCTATTTAAAAAGAAACTGGTCACCCCGGATGTACCCATGTCCTATCGACCTCCGCTTGAGGGTCCTGCACGGCTTCTCCATCTTGTTGTTGATCCTCTTTACTGAGTGATTCAAAAGCTCGTATTGACTCACCCCCTCTCCACTGTAGTCTCCGGATCATGTGAGACCAGACAATTATTGCCTCGGGGCATTTATTCAACAACCATCCCACCTTCTCTTGACTACTTGACTTGAGAGGTGCAGCCCATCTTGCCGAAAAATGGTCCCCCCGGTTGTACCTATGTCCTTTTTGACCTGCGTTTCGGAGTCCCGAACAAATATGTTCCATCATGATGTAAATCCTCTTTACCGAGTGATTCCAGAAATTCCAACTGACTCATCTCCTCTCTGCTGGGATCTCTGAGTCATGTGTGACCACACTATCAATGCCACAGGGCGTTTCCTTACCCACCACCCTATTTCTTAAAGCACAGACCCCATTACACCCCTCCGCAGCTGGTGAACCAGGTTGTTGCCTCCTCTATGTAAATACCAACCGCGGGCGGTCGCTGATATTTGGCCTAGCGCGATTCACCATATCCATGAATTGGCTAAAACTTGGACAACCCTAACCATAGCATGAGATTCTTGCACCTGCCTGCCATGCTAGAACCTAAAAGAAGGAACTTTTGCAACCTCCTTACATAGGGTTGGCCGATTATCCACACATCCTGTACTCCGTGTTCCCAAGCGTTAACCCCAGTCGTAACGAGTGCTGTGTGGCGATGAATTGTTGACGGTTGTCCTCCTACCTGCCAGGCTGTTCCACTTTTGACGGACAGAGGACCCATGCAAGCTTCCCCCCTTGCATCACAGGATGTGGAAAACTTGCCCATGCCTCATGTGTGGTGCCTTGTCCTCGTCCGGGAAACCCTTGGGAAATTGCTTCCATGTTCAACATAGACAATGAGGTACCCAGATGGTGTCTCCAAATCCGCTACTCTCCCCACCTGCTGCACTCTGCCACTGCCAGAGATCGTCACGTCTGTCTTCGGTCCCGACGAGGCACAGCTGCTCATTTACCCCAGTGCCGCACGAAACAAACTTCTTTCCTCCTCCGCAGCCGTAGAAATTCCACACCGCAGCTCCATTTCTTTTCCCCGATACCTGCAGAACAAGAAAAGAAAAAGAATTGTTGGGGCCTCAGACTGAAGCCCTGACCCGTTGCTTCATCGGCAGGGCTGGGGAGCGGCGAAAAGTGAAGTTAATGAGCCTCCCCACGGCCCGACCCAGGACAACTGGTGTCGTTCTGGAAAGAACAGAGATGCAAAGAGAAAGCCTCTTCATTCCGCTCTCTTTTAAAGCAAGATATGGGCACAACCGGTTTAGGCTGGTTTGCCCTGTGTTGCCACAACGCCCCCTGACCCGGAAACACTAGGAAGTGCTTCCGGTCCAGTGCGCCACCCGCCCTGATTGGTTGACACTTCAGGGAGGTTGGGTGTCGCGTCACCATTGTGCATGGCAGCCCCTCCCTCCCTGCTATCTGGGGCTGGAGTGACTGCCATAATGGTGGCAGGCTCGATGCCGAGCCCACCTGTTCAAGGTACACGCCTGTCTCTCTTCCAAAACACTTGCCCCCTCTCAAACACCCTAAAATATTCAAGCCTCTGCAATAAAATCACTGTGAGCACTAATACATTATTGATGTACAATCTAAAAAGTGAAGACATATTTTCAGTGGAAAAACAAAAAGCAGAAGAGAAAAAAATCCAAGAAAATATTTTAAAAGCGTTCCAAAGGGGGCTATCTATATATGAAAACAAAGCACATTGCCTTACATGTTTTCAAGTGAAACAAGTACTCTAATTGTACGAACCATGGAAATGTGTAACATGTATAGAATTATATTCATATAATGAATACAGCCCATGCACAAATCATATGTATTAAAGGAAAAAAGTTTTTTTGCATAAGCCTGTACGTACACATAAACAATGTAAATACGACCGTTAGCGTGTGTAAATATATACATGGGCGATTGTATACTAGCATTTATCTATGGAAATAATATTTGTAGACATCTAAATACACATACTTCACTCTTACTCGATAGAAAGAGTACAATGTACCTTATTATGCAAGAAAACGTTTATTTAGCATTAATTACAAGTACACTTTAGAAGAATACGTTTTACATAACTATTACGAAACGTACTAGTGTGTACGCACAAATATACCCAGGTGTTTTACTAAATGTGGAGGAAAATGGTGGCTGTACATTTAACATGGGAGACCTTCCTTGATGAAACGTAGTGTATTTTTCTAGTGCACAAACATGCACTTTTACTGCACATTTTGCATTGGTGAATCGACACGGTAGCACTGCACAGCCTATGTCGCGTATGGACGTGTCGGGCACATTAATTACACAGGGTCTCTGCTGAGTCATGCCTCCGAGTCGGCACGGCATGTCAGGTCTTGAACCCCTTCAAGCGTAACTTTCCCAGATCCTTCAAGCCAAACAGAGGCCGCGGTGCTTTACATTCAAAACAAAGGCTCAGGGACTGGAGATGGGGGGCCTTGCATGTTTTTTAACATTGAAAACTGTATCAGGACTGCAAATATATTACACTGACAGACACAGAATTTTTTTTTACAAATCCGTGCACATTCACGATATTATTAAACATGCCTGTGTAACATGTTATGGAAAAATATTTAAATAAATAAAGTGCGTAACTCGCTGTGGGAGAAGGGAAAAGAGGCGATCAACACTGTACTGTGTGATGGCCAACTAAAATGTTCTCAGAGTGAAATTGCTGGAGAGAGAATGAAACACACAAAGGAGGGACTTTGACAGAAATGCACCTATAAGATTCCGGAATTTGTGAATGCCACAGATAGTAACCAATGGCAATCAGTGGGTTTGCCACACCCCACAGAACAGATATAACAAGTCAATCAAGCTCGACCGAAAAAGAATGAGGAGCGCAGTGGCCATTCAGCATCCTTGGGCACTCTTGCAAAGCTGGTGGTTACTGGGAGTCACCAGGCTCTGCCACACAAACACCTCTCATTCTACACCAGCAAAAGATTGGAGTAAGTATGTTCGCAAGATGTTAAAAATACAGATCACCCCAAACTCTAGTGGAGGTACAGGTAATTGAAGACAAACAGTGGCTTGATTCAGCACCCTGTTTTTGTGAATCAAGCCAATGTTTTGATGGAGGAGGTGTGGTGGGAAGGGGCGGGGGGGAAATCGCTGGGAGAGGGATCACAATACACAAAAAAGTAAAAATCGCATGCATTGGCCTTGCTACGCATACACATGATGTCAGCCTAGCTTGACATCAGCATACCTTAATGTTGGGTATCTTGGCATCAGAATATCTTGATATCAGTATAAATTGGTGTCTGCACATCCTGATAAGGGCTATCTATTCTGTGCAGCTCTCCCCTTATCTATTCACCATGCCACATAATTCAAATACACACATCCACTCCACACCACACAATTCCACCACACATAATCCCACAACTAACAATTCCAATCCAACCAACATAATTCTACTTCCACCCCACATACATCCACTCCACTCCAAACCAAAATGCATGGGTAAAACACATTGTCATTTGCAATGCCAATAGCTTAAACTATCACAAATGCGAGACCTATTGCATTGTCAATGTTCGTTTCCATTTCCTACTGTATAGTATTTACAGCTCCACTTATTGTTTACTTCCCTTATTTTGAGTTATTTTTTATACCTCTTTTGTCTGTTAATTCTCCATTTTCTTCTCCCCTCTTTACCTTCCACGCAGTCTTTCTTTTTTATGCTATCCAGTGTTTCATTTCTTTCTTTTCCTTACTTTCTGAACCTTTTCTTTATTTTTCCACCCACCTTCATTATTTTTTTTATTTCTGAGCTTATGTAGACCTTTTATACTATGTTTTATATAACCTATGTGTCTCCTCTTGGTCATTTTCAGAGAGCTACCCAGACTGCGATGTTACCACACATTCCTTTAAGAGCGCAAGTTGTTACAAGAACTTGCTTAATGGGGCACTGGACTTTGGAATAGTATTAATTACTATTTCAACTCCAGTCTATGCAACAGTAGGGAAGGTGTTGAACTTAAAAATCCCACACTATTCCAACGACATGCCTCCTACAGCAAGTCATTGTAACAACTTGCGTGGAAAAGTAACTCGTGGTAATGTCACAGTTGGGGTAGTAATTGCGCTGTAAAAGCTGGTCGTTGTTATGACTGCAGGATGGAGGGCGTTTACCCCCATGGGCACCCACGGACGGCGAAAAAAGCTTGGCACAGAGGAGGACTTTCAATGGATCGCAGCAAGGTAGCTGCTCTACTATTTACAAAACCCTGAACCAGAATCAGATCATCTGCAAATAATTTATCATGAGGTGCCCCAAGAACATGTGGTGCACTGTGGTTGATGGGGGCAGCCCCCTTCCATCCGCACTCCATTCCCTGAGGCAGCAACTCTGTTCACCGGCCCAGAGGCCAGCTATCCCAAACAACCAATGCTACACAGCACTGCGGTATCATTACGGTTTAGGGGGGTTCTTACTTTGAGGCGTTCATTCATAATCCCACCAATGGTAGCTTCACCCATTGACTCCCCAGCCAAGCACATACACCCAGGGGCAGATTTATCAATATTTCAAGCAACGTAAGACAGTAAGACACTACTTTCTGTGCAGCACTGAGTAAAAAGGGAGTGAGCATGAATGCACTATCTTTAACATTATTTGGTTTATTCCTGTCTTCTCCTTGCCCTGGCCACCTAGGGTCAACACAGGCGCCCTTATGTCATGGTGCAAGAGTGCCTGCGTGGCAGGTAAGAATGTTTTTGTGCATGAAAGAACACCTTCCTGCACAAAAACAATCAACTGCAGCTTTTTCCTCATTCAATGTGTACTGGAGAATGCAGCATACTTAGGAAGAGGAAAAAGCAAGGAGAATAAAGATGGTTCCCCTGGGATAGTGTAAAATTTTGAGGCATTTCCAGGTCTACCTTTCATGGAAAATCTAGGAATGCGCTGAAATCCATGGTGGATGCTTGGGCACACCCACGCTCCACCCATGGAACGCCTCCCTGCTTGGGCAGAGTAGCACAGGGCAGCGGCTAGCGCTGCCTTGTGTTACTCCAGACAGATTTACCACAGTGGCCTTGTATGGCTTGGTAAATCTGACTTTATGGTTGCGTTGCCCTTGCGTTACCTTGCGTGACGCAAGGGCAATGCAACTGTTTTATAAATAAGGCTCCAAAAGCCTGAATCTGCGGTTCCTCCCATACTAAGCAGGATTACTATTGCAACACCACATAATTAGCAAGGTAAAATTAACCAGTCGCACGACGGTCTAAGCCCAGATCATGTACCCTATGAGTGGGTGAATAATCCAAGACTTGGTGAATGCTACCTCACAATGATAAGAAGAGCTAACATCAAAGGATGAAAAAGCGACGACGCTATGAATGCTTGGCCGCCACAAACCAGTCATCCCTGTGGTAAGTTTTCTGACACCTCCTGCTTGAAACCCAAAAAGTCAAAAGGATATGCAATCTCACAACATACCATATATCCACCAACTAGGAGCTATTGAGCATGAATATAAGATCAATGTGAATGGCCTTGTAGCAGGGGAGGAGGATTTAAACAAAGCTGCTCCGGGCTTGGGTAGAAAGTGTAGGGACACAGAGTTAAATGAGATAAGTCTAATGGAGGAAAACCTAGAGCCCCAAGCTCCTACCAAAAGTACAGATGTGAACACAAGAACAATTAATCTCATTTCTTGGAACATAGCGGGCCTCACTAAAAAAACGACTCCCCCGAATGGAATAAACTTATCGATAGGTTCGAGATTTGCTTGTTCCAAGAAACATGGAGCTTGATCCCTCTTCACAAAAATG
This sequence comes from Lissotriton vulgaris, assembly GCF_964263255.1. Classification (NCBI taxonomy): domain Eukaryota; kingdom Metazoa; phylum Chordata; class Amphibia; order Caudata; family Salamandridae; genus Lissotriton; species Lissotriton vulgaris. Next base: position 124,489,974 of record NC_141696.1, on the reverse strand, counting down.
GCTACGCTACCTACTTTATACCAGCAACGATGGTAGGGAGAGGCCGCCCTGCTGGCAGCCTCCACATATGGATCAGTGTGGCCCTAAATTGGGCCGTAAGGGTACATAGGCTACCGTCAGAGGATTTACTCCATCTGTCCCTTAAAGACCCACATGTAGCAACACCAGTAGAACTGTTCTGCGTATATGCCAGGGGTACCACGGGTGGTCACATCTCCCCAACAATAGCAGTTCTTGAGACAGCTCTAGCAGGCATTCACCCCCTGGTCACTGTCATCATAGGTGGAGATATGAACTGTACATATGAACCCCTAGCTGAAGAAGATCTGGCGGGAGCCAGTGATGAGGACATAAGGCATTCCATCCCTCCACTAAACCTGGCCCCCATTAAGAAATGGTCTGCCAGAGCCATACAACTAAGGGGCATATTATCAAGGGATTTATCTCTGCTTTTTTGGCTTTAAAAGCCAAGAAAGTGGAGATAAAATTATCTCCCTAACAGCAACAGGGTGCTAACACGCAAATTCGCATGTTAGCACCCTTTTTCTCTACGCTTCCCCTTGCATCTCTAATGAGATGCAAAGGGGGCGTTCCAGAGAAAAATAATAGGAGAAATGTTGTTAAGCGACATTTCTCCTATTATCAAGGATATCGCTAACCCTGTTAGTGATAAAAAAGCAGCGCTAACCGCGGTTAGCGCTGTTTTTTTTACACCTGGTATTTTCCTGATTTAGCCATGATATCCTATGGAAGGTGGATATCATGGCTAAGTTTGTGAGCCCCTATCATCAAGCTAACACCAAACTTCGAGAGATTATTGTTGGTTTTCCAGCGATAATCTCTCATTTGGTAGTTAGAGCGAGGATTTTTATCACTACTGAGATAAACGTTGCTAATAGCAAGTTGTCTCAGCGATAATTTCCGGCGATGCTTAGTGATAAAAAAATCGCTGCAAAGCCTTGTTAGCGATAAATATCGCTACTCGTTGGTAATATGCCCCTGAATGCCTTAAAGCTAGAACACAAATTACGTGCTTTAAATGGGAGGACACCCTCAGACCCCAATGGGGCAATGACATATAACAGACTATCTTGCCCGTCGCGCATCGATTATATCATGCTCGACATTAGTTCCTGGGGGAACCTAATAGATATGGAGGTTTTGGAAATGCAGGATAGTGACCACAATCCACTTTGTATGAAAATTAAAGGGCTAAACAAAGTGGTATTGAGGATCGGCCCACCAATGCTCTCTAAAGAAGTAACTGTCACGCACTGTAATCGAAAGCTAAAATGGAATAAAGTCCGGTGTAATGAATATACACTCTCTAGCATTAAGGAGTTAGTACAAGCAGGAACAATCGATCTAGCGGCCTCTGAGACCATGAAGACAATCGTTCCAGGTTGTAAATCAGCTGACCCCTATAAAAATCTAACAGAGAAGATCGGGGCCTTCTTTATGATGGGTGCGAAGAGAGGGCTCCCCAAAAGTAATTTTGGTAAGAAGGGAACCCCGTGGTACACTGCAGTTTGCAGGGCTAAGAGAAAGGCGATTGCATTCGCAATTAGGAAGAAAGACCCACTAGCTGTAAGAGAAGCCCGAAAAGACTACCAGAGAACCATCAAACTGGCTAAAAAGGAGTGGTTGGAAGACTACTGGCAAGAACTCAAAACAGCGGCCTGCTTGAAAGACACTACTATGTTTTGGAATCTAATAAATAGTTATGAGAAAGGAGGTGCAGGACCTATGCCAATCCACATCACTGAAGACCAATGGTACTTGCACTTCCCAAAATTGTATTGTGAGGCAGAACCCTTAGGGCAAGGCACAGCGCCAACAAACACCCTTATACTAGAGCCCTCTGGTATATCTGAACCTTTCCTCGCTAGTGAAGTACACGAGGCCATCTTAAACATTTCCCCTGATAAAGCAGCTGGCCCGTATGGGCTACCTGGCGACCTACTCCTGCATGCATCCGAATTATGGTCGGACTTCATCGCCCGCCTAATGAATTTGTTACCTCAGGGACATCCTATCCCGGAGTCGTGGAAGGGCGCGGTGGTAGTGACCATATTCAAGAAGGGCAACAGGGAGTACCCTTCCAACTACAGACCAATAAGTTTAATTGATGTAATTCAGAAAGTAGTTGGCAGGGTCATTGTCACAAGAATAGGAGCCTGGGCTGAGGAAGGTAGGATACTCTCCCATTTTCAGGCCGGTTTTAGACAGAATATGGGAACAATTGACCAGGTCTTTAGGTTTTGCGCTGTTTATTGGAAGACAGTGTCTGTTGCCAAGGGCAGCCTATACCTGGCTTTCATCGATTTAAAAACGGCATTCGACCTAGTTCCACATTTAAAGCTGTGGAAGGTGCTTGTTGACATGGGGTTCCCCACTTACCTTTTGGAGCTGATTGTAAGGATGCACCAGGGAAATTATGCCAGGATCAGATGGGGGGACCAAGGGTAATTAACAGGGAGGGTGCCTGTGCAGAGGGGGGTCCGCCAGGGCTGTGTGATGGCTCCGACACTTTTCTCCCTCTTTATTAATGGGGTGGTGGACCATTTGAGGGAGGACCCTGCGGATGCCCCAGTCCTGGCGGGGGAGAAAATACCAACCCTACTTTTTGCAGATGACACCCTCCTCTTGTCCAAAACCCCCTTGGGATTGCAGAAGCTACTGGATAGATTTACCCTGTTTTGCGACGAGAGGGGGCTTACTGTCAACACATCTAAAACGAAATTGATGGTGTTGTCAACTCAAAAGATGGCAAGGAAAGTGCACATAACACTAAATGGGTACCCACTTGAGGTGGTGGAGGAGTTTGACTACTTGGGCGTTAGGATCAATAACCAAATGAAATGGGACGCCCACGTGGCCAAGATGCTCCTAAACCTCAAAAGAACCTCAGGAGCGATCCTAAGAAACCAGCGCCTATCTACTAGCAGACCCGTATCCCCAGCTCTGGTAGCATATGAGGGCAAGGCTGATGCCTCTGCTGTCTATGGTTCAGAGCTGTGGGGAGGTGAGAACACCACTGACCTGGTAAGGGCAGATAATAAGTTTGTGAGGGACCTGGTTGCTCTCCCCCTCTCCACACCTGTAAAACCTCTCTATTTAGATATGGGAAAACATTCCATTGCTGATGTGCTGCGCCTTCACCCTTTGCTGTTCTGGGTGCGCCTGCGAAGGACGTCAGAACTGGCAAATTATGCGTTGGTTTTGGACGAGCTGATCACACTGAACAGTGCGAACAAGATACCGTGGTTGACCAAACTTAAGCAGCTGGTCTTGAAGCTAGGTTTGGGAGAATTCTGGACCACCCAGTCCCCTCCCCACAAGCATATAATCAAAAAAATCTATTGGGATTGGGTCCAGGAGGAGGAAAGAAAACATGCTAAGTGGGGGCATTAACAACTGCCTTCACGGAATTCAAACCCAGCAAAAAACTTGAGCCTTTCCTAGATTTTATCCAAAATCCTAGGGACAGGTCTCTCTTCCTGAAAATGAGATACGGGATCCTACCCCTGAAAAACTTTGCTGAGGGATGGAAAGGAAGGGGGGCACATGCCCATTCTCCCAGCTGCCCAGGATGCCCATGTACAAGCGAATCACTTCTACATTTTCTATTCACTTGTAGTGCTTATAAAAGACCTACAACAATATGGTTAAAACCGGTATGCAGAGAGCTGGGTGTGAGAGAGACCAGAACTGCCTTGCGTATGCTTTTGTCAGATGTTACATCTATGCTAGTTGTATGTGGGGTCGCTAAATATTTAGCCAGTGCGTGGTTCATCCTTACCAGACTGTTGGCTTAAGACAAGAGAAAGGATGAGCTGTAAAACTGATGTATATACCGATTCCTGCTAATGTACTATTGAACCCCTTGTTTTAAATGTAAATATTCTGATTTTATCTTTTTAGATCATGGTATGAAATGCCTGAATAGTAGATTTTTAATATGTGTTTTTATGTTTGTATTGTTTGTACTTTTATGATATGTAAATATCGAATAAAGTAGTACAACAACAAATGGATAATGAGGCCCCACTTTCATGGTGTGGATTCATACTGAAAATTGAAATCAAGTGAGCTTTTGCTCTGAAGGAGGTTTCTGTCCTCCATGAACTTACCTTCGGATAGCTGTGGTATTGTGTGACAGGTATAGGTGTACCACCCTAGTCAAACTCCCCACCTGCCCCCGGAGTGAGTCGTGCCCAGCAGGCGCTGGGCACTTGGAGACAGAAGTGAGAGCTCCATGTTGCTTGCCCTCCCGTCTCACCAGGTAAGTGAAAAAACAATGAGTAGTATTATTTCGTCACTGCCCAAGGGTCTCCCACTTTTCCTACATCTGTCATGTCACTTCACAGTGCCAGATTAGAGTCAAGCTCAAGAGAGCTTCTTTCCCAGCTGATTCTGCCAAGCCCATTACCTTGGCTGTGGTTTTGCTAAATACTTAGGGCCCGATTATGATGTCAGACGGACCGCCACAGATGGCCTGCCGGTGGCTGTCTGTCCGACATCTGGTGCTGTGGTCCAAACACTGCATTATGATGCAGGCAGTAAGAGGCAGCAGGTGTGGAGACTGACTGACTCTTCCAATGGGCTCAAGGATCCTACCAGACCGTCAGTCGGAGCGTAATGCCCAACAATAGGGGCGGTGCGTGCTCAGCACCTCAGTAGGGATTACAATGTCCCTTTCTGACAGCCTTTCCATGGTGGTCCGACTGTCATAGAACGACTGTCGGAAAGGGACATTGGGGGCCCCTAGCATGGCCCAGTTCCCTCCCTGGGCATCCACTATGGGGGCCAGGAGGCACCCGGAGTGTCCCAAAACATCCATGCACTTTGTACCAGGCACCACATGGTGCCTGGCACATGGTGCAGTGATGTTTCCAAGCATGTCTTTTTGCATTGAGGCTTATACTGCAGGCCTTTTCAGGGCCACAGCACAAGCCTCAATGCAAAATAGCATGTTTCTGACCGTCTACACAGCATTCAGACCGTAATTTGGCAGTTGGGGCCACTGCCTACTTGTCGGGCGGTCCCGATCCTGAAAATATGTTGGTCAGATGCTCGTCCGACCGGTATTGCAATGAGGGCCTACGTAGGGAAAGTAGATATCTCGTCAACCATTCATGCGCACCACTAATTAGATGAAAAGGCATTTGTCTAGTCTTGAACCACCACATGGTGATCCATTCCTAGTTATTATTGCTGCCCATCAGCGTCAAATCGATCTTGCTTTCAACAGCATAACAATTGTTCCGGCGTACAGCTATACTTAAAGATGTCCTCACAGGAACATGAATCATATATCGGATAGAGACAGGAGGACACTCTCCAGTTCCGCTCTACAAATATAAATTGTTTGAGTTTTACTGCACTTTTGGATCATTCGTATACAAATGTCCTGTGTATGATTTGCATTTCATTAACAATCATGTATGTGATCTATGCTTATTGTGTGTAAATAATTACTAGAAATCTATCCTGAATTAATACACACATCAATTATCATTGTGTATACGTTTATATCTGAATTCACACACACAACTATGGTAGTAATAAATCTAAGGAATAAACATTACCTAATTCTACTACTATGATTCAACTCTAAACATGTTATCTATACTAAACCTTTCAGTGTCAAACAAACAAATATTCTTAAAACATTATACTAATAGAGATAAAATATGTATGATGTTATATAGTGTACATTTGAGTGTTAAGTTAAACAATTATTTGTCCATGAATACTTGACGCATTTATAGAGTGTACGTTAAAGTAGCCAGTCAAACATTCTTCTTAAATGGGAAAGACATTTCTAGTGCAAGATCATCTAGAACAACATCATTACACTGAGGTCAAGCACCCTGGCATACTACAATAAAACCATGAAATGCCACACAGGAAAAGTTTGTTAGGTTTTTGATATCCTGTGATAAATCCTAATAGTAGTTTAACTTACTTGCAAATGCAAAACCCTTGCCATTTTTCTGAAGGTCCCATATTAGGGGGTCCATGGCAATGTAAACTAACAGTGGGGATAACGAGTCATCTTGTTTTACTCCAGGTTTCTTTGTTATTTCTGGTGTAGATTCATTACTTTTACCTTTGAAGAACATTGATTAATCTGTATGCAATTATTTTATTAGATCGCAGATGTATGATTGAACTCTATGTCTTTCGAGACTCCGTATAATGAGGCTGTGGCTGACAGAGTCAAAAGCTTTTGAAATGTTTATGAACACCACTGCAAGGGAGTGTTTATTTTTTCATGATGATTTATGATGTTCTCAATCAGTGTCAGATTTTCAAGAAATCCTCTCATTTTCATTAAGCCTTTTTGTCTTGTATTCAAATTAAGGAACGAAGTACGTTTCTTGGTCAGGTTTTTTGTAAATAGCTCCCTGAACGTTGCACCAATTAGAATCAGTCTCTAATTGCTAATTTTGTTTAGCTTATTGTTTGGTAAGTTTTTGGGAATTCGGATTGAATGGTTCCTCTTTATATGGTCTGGGACTCTCCTCATATTTAACCAAGTTGATTGACATTGAAGAGATCGTTTAAGCCAATATTGTCAGGCACCTCGTCTTTATTTAGGTTAAAGTCTTCAAATGGTTCAGTTATTTCAAGAAGTATAATTTGTTTACATAGCCATTTGAAATACCGTTCTTCCAGTATTCAGTCAATGAGGAGGAATGTTGGGTTTTTCTTATTCTCCTTTTCAAAAATATCTATATAGTATTGAAAGATATCGGCACTGATTTGGCAAGTGGCATTTCTGTACCGTCAGTGATTATTATAGCAATTTTATTCTTGCCTCACTTGAACATTGCCCGGTATTCCTTAGAGCTGCACTTTGTTTTGGCATATCTTTTCTTCAGCGTTCTACTGAGCCTTTCATTTTTCTTATCTTTTTTGGTATGATATTTTGGACTGGGACACTCTCATGCTCCTCTTGAGCAAAAAAACATAGGTGTATTACCAGTATAATTTGGATGTTCTTTGTGATTGAGTAGCTTACAACTTTATCATCAAGATACTTTATTCGGCTCTACTGAGCCACAAAAGTCACAGGAAAAAGACAAATGCAGAATAAACCCTATCAAATAAAAGAAAAGTTTGTTAAAATCACTAAAAACAAGTATTAAGGACATCAGTATGATGGTGAAAACATTCACTAATTAGATCGTACCTTTAAAGCACTAAAGATGTAATTTAAAACAGCATATATAACTGTTTCTTTTCCCAAACAGTGCAAATAGGCAAAGGCTGCAACATGAGATTTGGTTTCTTGTATAGGTTGGACAAAGAAACAGCTTTCTTTGTGCAGTATAAAATGTGGAAAAAGTGCATGACTTATATCACTGGTATTTTCTGAGATATAATTCACAATTTCTTCCATCAGATCCAGAGCAGCTTTGTGATGCTGTGGGCTTTTTAAATATTTTTGAACTCCGGATATTCTGTCATTTAGATCATCAAAGTTATTGATCTTTGGCAATCTCTTTCTGTTGCTAAAGTCTTTATGCCTGTCTTTTGTTATTTCCAATGATATTTCAGGTTCATCATTGGAGACACTTTCAGTGTTGTTGGATGCTTACTCCACATCCATTGCCAGTTTTTTTTCTCTTCCATCCCTTCTTTTTTCTGCAATTTGTTTCCTCTTTTTATTGTCAAAATACGGAACCATGAGCGCAATTATACTTCTTTTGTTTTCATAAACTTTTTCCAATTGAACTAGCAGCAGTAGTCCTTCTTTTGACCATAGATTGGATGGTTAGCTGGTTGCTAGAGCTGCAAGTCTAGCATAATTTTGTGCTTTTGTATGTGCATGTCTGGAACATTGTGACATTCTAATATTTGTTTGAAATCGGAAGCCACAGAAGCTACTCCTTTCTTTATTCTACCATTGCATTTCGCATAGTGGCGTGAAATGTTGTGGAATTCGGCTTTCTTGTCACATTTTGAGCAATATGTTTTTAGATATAGGGGCACATGCAGCAAGCATTTTTGTCTTCGTCAACGGGCCGATTCGTAAATACAAAAAAAGCTTTTCAGATGCAGCAAACCCTATTTTTTATTCAGTAACCTGTTATTGCAAAATGGGTTTGAGATTCGCTAATCGGAAGGGGCTTGGTTAGGGGGTCCCTTCCTAATACCAAATCGCATCGGAATGTAGGAATGTTTTGTGACCAAATTGCGGTCGTAAAACATTTGCCCACCTACTTTAAGTAGGTGGTAACCCATTGACAAAGGGGAAGGGGTAGGAGGGGACCCCATCCCCTTTGTGAATGTTTGTTAAAGTGTTTTTTTTTTAAAGCAGACAGTGGTCCCACGGAAAAAAATGCTTTGTTTAAAAGCAATCTCAGACATGGTGGTCTGCTGACCCCAGCAGGCCACCATTCCTTTGATTTTTGCGTTTCCTAGGGGGCAGCAAGTTGCGACCTACCTCATTAATATTCATGAGGTAGGTCATTTAGGATCCCCTAGGAATCGCAAAAAGTGTTCCACACACTTCCATTCATGCCAATTTCCTAACTGCGAATCGCAAGGATTCGCAATTAGCAAATGACAAAACAGTTTCTTCATGCATCTGGCTCATAATCCTTTATGTTTATTGGAGACATGCTTTCTAAGATCTTTGTTTTCTAAGTTCTTTGAAAGTTCCCATTATGTCTCCACATAAATCACCGTCGTATATTTCATGGAATATAGTCTTTTTTAAAAAAAATTTTTTATTGGAAAACCTCAAACATACCATTACAGGAGATTAAAGCACGGACCATTGACAATTGACAACTGTATACTAGGACACAACGCCTCGCTGAGCGAGGGATAACATCACATCAAAGGTCAACGCAGTCATGTATTAAGGATCAGTAAATGGATATGTCACACAATGTTCCAGGAGTTGAGAGGATTTCCTTTTCTAATAGGATTCGAGGATAATATAGCGTGCAATTTTATACAACAAAGAAGAGAATTGGAGCTAATCACTGAACAGGAGAGCAATCATCATTCAAGGAGCACATGGCGGGAGGCATGATAAAGGAAGGCATTTGTCGGAACGCAGTATCCCACCACCAAGGAACTAGGACCAACAACTATGTCTCATAATGACACGATACAATAAACTCCCCAATAACACTGGACCTCGACCCCAAATTAAGCAAAAAGGTATATAAGAAGAGAAGAAATAGAATAAGAGAAGAAAAAGAAAGAGGGCCATAGAAACAAAGAAGACCCATAAAACACATCCCATCCCCCCACCCTGCATACCAGCGGAAGGCCACGGCCCCCCCCCCATAGGCATGCCTGTCGCCCCAAGAAGACCCCAAAGCGGGAAAGAACGGAGGAGGGCCGTAGCTCCAGCCCCATACTCACCCCCAGTCCCCCCACCCCCAAAAAGCGGAAGTCCACTAAGAGGGAGCGTAGGCAACAGTGTATGATCATCCCAGCCGTATAAAGTCTACAATTCGAACAACGTTCCGTTTCGGCACCAATGTCACTCAGGAGATGTCGAAGCAGCGGTCAGCCCTGACCAGACCGGATAAAAGTCAGCATGCCACCCAATCCGTGCGCAGTGGGACGCAGTGTACCGAAAGTATCAGTTGAGGCCACACAGATCCCCATCAAAAACCACATTAGTAGCAAAGGGACAACTCTCCAGGGCATCCCAGTAGTCCGCGGTGGTGCATGGTGCCCATGATCGGGAAACAAAGGAGCCGGTAGTAGATCGAAGAGGGTTATAGGCACATCATCCCAGGTATAAAGGTCCCCAGACTTCCCATCCGGCGGCACACACTCCTGAAAGTCAACCACTGCGGTCGTCGGGGATAAGGAGAGCAGACACTCTTTGCTGCACGCATCCGCGACTTGGTGCTCCACAATAGGAGAAGGCATCAGCTGCGCAGGGCGTACAGTCGTCCCCAGATCTTTTAGGGCAGTGTGCAGGTCATAGATGGCCAACAAAACATCTCTCACCGTAGGCGCCATTACACCCCAGGCAATCAACCGGGACCTCAGGGCTCAAAGAACAAAGATAGAGCCGCCTCAGTAGCAGTTCAACTTTAGCAAAGAACGTGCAGGTCGCAGGAGAGTCCCAGAGGGTCACAGTCGAGCCCCAATCAGCCACAGCAGCACGCACCTCTTACCGCAGTTCGATTGCAATCTGGCCCGGCAATAGATTCTGCCTCGCAGCGTGTCGTCCCCGAAGTAAGGAACACCAATCAAGAAGCTTTAGCATGCAAGCAGTGGGTCCGGCGCTGCGAGCGCACTCAATGTCTGCGGCAGGGTGGTTTCGGTTTCAACTCCGGGGCTCCGGACCATCATGGTCGATGGGGGCCGTTGTTTATCCACTGTGAGGCGGCCATACTGCAGCCCGAGGTCCCGGCTTATCCGGACTGAGGGCCGAAGACTTCCGGACGACGTTCCCAAGCCATCGGGGCGATGTGCGGACCGGAGTTGCACGGTCGGGCTCCGCTACTGTTCCCCTGAACAGGTGCAGGATCACGGGCAGGAGACCATGGGAGACGAGGGCGAGCGGCGGAGCTGGGCGTCCGCGCGGCCATCTTGGCCGCCGTCCTGGCTCCTCCTCCCCATGGAATATAGTCTTGATTCAATAATGTCACTCTTGGCTGATGAGGCTACAAATTAAAAACTTTCACTGAGGTCTGAAGGTTCCTCATCTGCTGTTAGTACGGAGGGTGAGCAGGGTGACACCGTTGTTATTCATTTTGTTGTTAGATGTAGGTGTAGGAATGGCAAAATTATTAAGGAGGTGAATGATTTGTGGAAAAGAAAGCACCTCCTTCCACCATCTTAGTGTGGGTTTCAATATCCATCTGGAATTGGGATTGTGAGCTTCGTAATTTCTCACTATCATGCTGACGGCGTGATAGAACCTTGTAGGCCTATCTCTATAGAATTTTCCTCAAAGACTTTAGTAGTATAGAGATAGTTACCAGCGGGACCACTTGGAGGTAAAGGTCTCTACAACTGAGAAGAGTTTAAGAAAGTCATAGTTACTCTCACCTTTTAACCCGCACATGACTGAATTTCTTCACTTTGACATTCAGAACACCAGGCATAAATCACATTGTGTCACCACCCATATTTGTAATTTGCAATGCTTTGTTTTAAGTAAACAGTCAGATTCCCCTGGTCCACACCAATTCTAAATCACCTGCTAGGCACCGGCTGAGGCAGATTCCTGGCCCTGCACCCCAGGGAGGGGTACAGGGACTTGTGAACTTCGCAGCTGCAGTGATCCACAGGAAGGGTCAGACCTGCATCCAAAGTCTCTGCTGCACTACAGGGCAATGCCTCATCCAGCCGTAGTACATGTCGAGCCTCGCTTCACAATCCAGTCTGACCAACCCAACCCTTTGAGCCAACCCTTGCCCCAAAGATACAGATCCGATTTGCAGATTTCTCTTACCTGCTTTGTTATAACATGTCAGAGGCTGTTGACCTTGGAGACCTACTGTGAATTTGGGTATGGTCAGGTGCAATATTGACACCATCTCCCCTGGACTTTCAAGGGCCAGCAAGAGAGCACCGGTCGTGTCAAGACCCACAATGATTTCCAAGGATTGTGCCCATCTCTCAGGGTGAACATATTTCAAGGAGCCCTACCCTTCACAAAGGAAAGAGAACTCTTCCACGGGACTCCCGCCAGCTTCTCCAGGATAGTTTGCATTTTTGTACTGCACACCACAAAGGTGTCTGTCTCACATTTGCTCTGGGGATTCTAACATGACTCTCTTTTGATTGGCTGAGAGCAAGGGAGCCCATTGCATGTCTCTCCTGAACAGTTCTTGTCCATCTCTTAGGACCAACTTCTGTTCACATGGAATACTTCTCCACTTCAACCTTCAAAGTTCTTGTTTGAATATTTGCTATTACCACCAAGATCTGCACTGGTGCTGGCTCCACCCGGGCCCTCTACCCGGTTTCCAGGCATACTGCAGCGGCCCTCCTACTTGTTGCAGCTTAGCCCAGTCCAGGCTGAAAGATTTTATAAGAGCAAGATAGTTTAGATACTTTACATTTTCTGTAAAAGAAGGGTGGATAACTATATAGGTGCCTACTCAGGCTGATTTGAAAGCTGTTGCTTTATGTGGAAGTTGGCCTTGGCCTTGTCTGATCGCGAGAGAGTTAGTCCGTATTTAGTAGGACTTGTATCAAACCTACTAAACACAAGACTGGAGTAGCAGATTGAAGCTGTGATCATTAGAAAGGGTAGGATAGTCAGTGAGGTCAATGCGATCCATGTAATCAATTATTATGTGTGCATATGAACAAATGTGGTAATCAACCCAAATGTTCTGTGCAGGGATTCAGTGCACACAGAACTATGTGTAGGATTATGGGACCTCAGTGTATAGGGACTGAGTCACCCTACAATTTAGTACCCATGATCCCAGGTACGACTAGCTATAGTGTCTCACTCACTCTCCTACTTACAGAGAAACAAGTGATTAGACACCCCAGAACACAACACTCCTGACTCTCTCAGGTATCGCTGTTTCAAGACACACCCTTTCACTTGCACTCTTGTACTTGTCCACAAAAAGATCTGACAGAGACATGAACAAGTTTAAAATATTTGTTTTAACTAACATGCTCTAATATGCGGTATATGTGCCACAACAAGCAGAAAAAAGCATAACACTAATATGGTAAGCATAGCAATTAGTCTGTTAATCATGAAAGGAGCTGTGATTATAAAAAGACAGTGTAGTCTAATCTCCCTCTCCTCCTATAGAAACAGAATGATTATATATCAGAAGATCTCTGGGTGTTATCTGCAGACCCCGTACCTCAGTCTATAGATGGTAGATCTACATCATAGGTGCTGTCTCACTCTTTTCTCTAGAAAGGAGGTCCCTCTCTAAGTCTGTGCTACCTATTCGTGTATTCCAATAAGACCAAAGTACGTATTCCCAAACAACAGCTGCATCTGTATGTTTTGTCTAGGTGCTAGGGCCTGACCAGAACAGAATAACAAGGGGCATTGTTGTTCGACCCTGCTCACAATGCTCAGACTAAATCCCAGGAATATGCAGAATGTGAACACAGCTACGGGTTCTCATGTGAAAATGTCAAAACATTTGCAAAATAAACTTGAGTAGTAACGTGCACAAAGCAGCAGACAGTCTGCAGCATGCTCATGCTAACTTAGAGTAAACAACAATGTCCCAATGGGCCATGTGACAGTTATAATCTGTACCAGATGATTGATGGGTATGTTAGGCGAGGTTGAAGAGCTAGAGGAGGCCTCTATGAAATGTAGCAAGGTTCTCTGTTGGGGGGGGGGGGGCGTAGATAATTACAGGTAACCGAAGAGTCCAGGCTGGAATAATGGGTATTAGGAGGATCCCTAGGCTGAATCCTCTGTTTCCATTATGCGTTTTGATGTATGATATGTTGGAGAAGGCTGCCTCACCACCTCTTACATGTCCTTGTTTTTAATTAATATGTTAAATATAGCTGCCAAGAGGAATAGTATATCGGTAGTGCATTTCCACATAAACCAGATATTTGAGAATCCAAGGATAGGAATGTGTTTGAGCTGGGGACAGGCGCCTTTCAGTGAAGTCATCAGTTAGCCAAGGTTGATTTGAATAATTGTGTTTTTGTTATTATAGATATTTATGATTACAAAAGAGAGATATGGCTTTCTGCTGGGTGAGTGCCCATATGTCAGTGTCATGTTAATAGAACATTAGAGAGTTCATAGTGCCACTGAGTAAACAGCAGTATCTCACCTAACATCACCCAGTTCTAAATGTTGAAGTTTATGGGAAAATAATGGTAAGGCTCATTAGAGTAATATTCTAATCCAATATTTTAGTGCTTGAAGATTTATGGTTTAAGTAAGGGCTGAAAATGTGTATTCAAGATATTGCTTGAGGCTCAATGAGTCTGTGACACCATGGCTAACCATACACACAGGTATGTGTTATGGGTTTAGGCACTACTGTGACTTAAAATGTAACATAACAGGCCTGTAATGTAAAATGACATGTTCTTTTCGTTATCTCTTCCTATGTTGTAGAATCTGAAAACTAAGGTAATCATTGCATTTAGGAATGGAAAATTCTACATTTATTTCTGCATTTATAATCACTGCATATGGAGAACTGACCAACACGAGGTATTTCTACATTTTCTGCGCTCTGATTGGATATATGATGATCCTCATTGCTAATGGTTTACTCATCTCAGTCATCGTCTCCCACAAGAGCCTTCACAAGCCCATGTACATCTTCATCTGTGCACTGGCTGTCAACGGAGTATACGGCAGCACCGGCTTCTTCCCAAAGCTCATGGTTGACCTCCTCTCCGACCGACAAACCATTTCCTACATTGGCTGCTTAACCCAAGTCTTCTGCATTCATACGTACATGGGGTGTGAGCTCACCATACTAGGGGTGATGGCCCTTGACCGCTTTGTGTGCATCTGCAACCCCTTGAGATATCACAGCATTATGACACACTCCACTGTCTGCAAACTCATTACTGTTGCCTGGTTTTCCGCCATCGTTCTTTTCTCCATCCATTTTATACTAACAGTCAGGCTTCCTTTGTGTGGCATGACCATCAAAAAAATCTATTGTGACAACTGGTCTGTTGTGAGGCTGTCATGTACAGACACATCTGTCAACAACATATTTGGTCTCTTCATCACAGCAGTGATCATTGGGTTGGTGCCTCTTCTAATCCTCTATTCCTATGTTAGAATATTGATTGTTTGCATCCATGCCTCACGAGAAACCCGGGCCAAAGCTCTGCAGACCTGCACGCCACATCTGGTGTCCATGGTGAACTTTATTGTGGACATTCTTTTTGAAATATTCCTCCACCGGTATGAGTTGGTTGGCATGCCTCAAGCAGTGCGGATCATGATGTCAATCCAATTTCTGGTGGTTGCGCCCCTATTGAACCCACTGCTGTATGGATTTAAAATGTCTGAAATCAAAAGACAGATCACAAATTTAGTACAGTCACGATAAACTGCAGCTGTCTAATTATAGTGCTCTTTTTTTTGTTCAAACTTGTTTATTGGTTTTGAATTTGTGGTACGCATCAGTTTAATAGTTACATGACAATAGAATTCTTTACCAGCAGTAATGAAACTCATGGTTCAATTTTACTTTAAGTGCATGCCTCTGCCAGATTCTTTGCTGCATGACAGGTATTTGTCGCGGGCTGCGTTGTCTGACCTTGGTAAATGTCTGTGAGTAGGGCCCCAGTTTTGTTGCTCAGTGCATAGTGGTGAGCCTAAGTCTCATGCCTTAATGCGATTTGTGTTCTTTACCTGGCACTCCAGGCATCAGCTGCCGCCTACTCAGACGCGCTATCTAGTTCTTCAGGGTGATTTTGCCATATAGAGCATAAGTCCGTCAGGATTGCATTCCATTCTGCTGCTATTGGCTGCTTAGCTATCGCATCTTCCAGACGCAGCACTGTGCTCTCTGCCTGTACCCAGTAAAGGAGTGATTGGAACCTGGACTGTATAGCGGGAGGCTCAGGAGATTTTCATCGCCTCGTGAGTAAGCGCTTAGCTACTATTAGCCCTAAGTCAATGTAGTGGGATGTCACTCTATGTTTACTAGACCTTTTGTATAAAACCAAGATACATACTTACCACGACCAGGCAAGCTTGCGCTCTGTGCACTGTGCTAGATTTTTTGAAACTGTTCCCCAGTATGATTGTATGGATGTACAAGACCATGGCATATGTAGTAAGTCCCCGCCTGTTTCACCACTACGTGGGCAGCTGGTATCAGTAACAATAAAGTATTTATTTATTTTGGCTGGGGTCAAGTAAGCCCTATGAACGATATAGTACTTGTAAGAGCAGCGGATTTTGCTCGCACTGCTCGCACTGTTCGCGTGAGTTCGCGGCTTCCCAGTACAACTTCGCGCCCCGCGAATAAGTGCTAAATTGCAGAAATACGATCTTAGCAAAACTGAAACTACTTACCAGGTTCAAAAGTTCAGGCTCATCATTAGTAGCCATTTCCTGTAGTGCTTCCTGAGGGGCCCCTCCAGAGTTCAGTTGCCAGTTGCAACTATTATGTGACCCTGCTCTGAACCTTAGAATAGTTACACATATGCCACAAAGGTCCTGAATTACAGCTAAGGGAGACAAGCAGGAGCCAGGCTGGAAGTTAAAATCCATTAATCAGCCCCTAATTCATTATTGTCAGTTGGGGCAGGGCAGGTGTTGTAACTAATTTTGCAACAATGAAAGCACTTAGCAAGTGCAAAAGATCACTAATCAGGGCGCACTAAGGAAGCAGGTGCCAGCTAAAAAAATATTCTGTGACACATTAATCAGCCCCAAATTAATTCAGGTCACTTGAGGCAGGGAAGGTGTGCTTTGCTTTGCCGAAAATAATGTACACTGGACAACCAGAGGGTGTGGTGATGAAACAGAGGGTGGCATGGGTGGGCCAGAGGGTGGCATGAGTAGTCAGAGAGTGGCAGTGGTGACAGAGAGTGGCAGTGATGAAGAAGAGTGTCCCAAACAGGCTGGACACGTAGAAACAACAAGTTCGCAAAACTTGCGACCCGACAGGTAAGTTCGCAAATTGCGAAATTGTAAAAACCCTCGCGAACTGGCAGAAACACGGGCGAACACAAAAAAAAAAATCCGCAAATTCGCGGGAATTCGCGGATTTTGCGGATTGCGAGCTCGCAAATCCGCAAAATTCGCGAACGCGAGATCCTCAAAATTCGCCCATGCTTATTCCACACTGGTGACCGCTAGGTGCCTTCGGGTGTGCTGAGTATGGGGAGAGATGGTGCAAATGGGGTCACATGGTGCATGATTCCCAGGCTACGATGGAAACAGTGATGAGCCACCTCTACCAGTAATTGGGTAGGTGGTCTGCCCTTTCTGGTAAAACAGTGCCACCATCTGTGGGTGGGTGAGAGCCGGGTCAGGAGTCGCTGAGTCTTCCAGATGGCCCGCGTCAAGCCATCTCGCCATTCACTGGAGCTGCGCTGCAAGATAGTACTGCTCCATATTAGGTAGCGGGTAACCGCAGCTGGCCACCGAAGGGTACATTTTGATTAGCGCTACCCTGCTGCGCAACCCGCCCCAGATGAACTTCCGCACATCCAGTTCCAAGCTTTTAAACAGCGTTGATTTGAGACATAGAGGTATATTCACGAAATGGTACAACAATCGTGGGAGTACTGCCATCTTGAGCAGTGCAATCCACCCCATGACCTTGAATGAATGAATAGGGTCTTATAAAGCGCAACTTAGCCCAAGGGCATCAAGGCGTTAACGCAAGTCATCCAACACTCAGTCAGAGGGGTCAGCTTTACAAATACGCCTCAGAGAAAAGCCAGATTTTTAAGGCCTTACGGAACAGAGCGAGAGAGGGCTGCCCTATAAGCTCAGGAGGGAGAGAGTTCCACAATCTGGGCGCCATGATGGAAAACGCTCTACCGCCCCATTTTGCCCTTGCAAACCTAGGGACCACCAGAAAGCTTTTATTAGAGGAGCAAAGAGATCTACTGGGGGTATAGAGATGTACAAGTGACTTAATACCCTCCGGGCCAGTGCCATAAAAGGCTCCATGGGACAAACATAGAATTTTAAAGGTGATCCTACAATGTATCAGAAGCCAGTGTAAATTCTCACGTGCTGCCAAGGCTAAGGCAAATCTAGGGAGGTTCAAAACCATCCTCGCCGCAGCGTTCTGGACCATTTGAAGACGATGATTAAAACTCTTGTTAATGCCCGAATAAAGGGCATTACAAAAGTCCGGTCTGGAAGAGACTAATGCTAACGTAGCCTGTTTCCGAGCATCTGGGGAAAGATAATGGGAGAACTTTCTGAGGATCCTAATAATGCCTCAGCAGGTGGAAACAGTCCTATTAACCTGATGGTCAAAGGAAAGGGCAGTGTCCATTAGCACCCCTAAATTCTTGCCATACTGGCCTGGGCGGGGACATTCCCCGAGTGAGGGCGGCCACCAGTCCCTCGACCAGATTTCCTGATTGCCCCCAAAGATTAATACCTCCTTTTTCTCCCCATTCAATTTTAGGAAGTTCTGAACCATCCACTGAGAGACATCCTCCATGCAGCCCCTAAAATTCTGAGCAGAATCCTTCACTGAGTGAGTGAGAGAGACCATTATTTGGGTGTCGTCTGCAAAGGATAGCACCTCCAACCCAAATGATCTCACCACCCTGGCAAGGGGGGCCACATAGATGTTAAAAAGTGTAGGGCTCAATGAAGAGCCCTGAGGGACCCCACAGTGCACAGGTTTAGGGGCGGAAAGAAACTGACCCAGTTTCACTCTCTGTTCCTTTTCATTAAGAAAGGAGGCAATAAGACTCAGGGTGGGGTCCCCGACACCTATCTCCCTGAGACAAGACACCAGTATAGATGGTGAGGTTCCGTGACAATTAAAGTGGTATTTTCGACTTGTTCGAATATGGACGAGTCAGGTATCTATGAACCGCAAATGACGAGTTTAGTGGGTGTACGCGTTTTCGCTACGCTGGCCTGAACCATTCGTCTTATTCGTGGGTTTCTTCATCTGAACCCACGGGTTCCATTTTAGATACAGTAGCCATTTTGTTTCTTGCCCTCAAGTAGCCAGCGAACGGACACTGTCCGCTTCGTGACCCTGGGATTCCCAAGCCTTGCGGAAGACACGTGTTCCTTTGAGGGTGTCTTTCTGACGAGGGGGATGACACTGCAAAGGCAGATGGCCCCGCTCAAGGCTCATCTTGCCGTGCCGGTCTATTGTTTCAGCCGTGCATTCATTAGGCATGTCTCCTTTGACCCTGCAATCGTGTTTCCGATATCACCCCCTTACACTCTTTTCAATCTGTTGACTATCTTCGTCTTCCCTTGCACCTGTTTCTGACTCTTTCCTTAACTCGTTTACAGCCGGAATGGAATGTATTTAATGGTAGGATAACATACTTTTACAGTTGGGAACCGGCGATGCTACTGTAATTATGTTCCGGGACCCTGAATACATGAAAGCGACCCTTTTGAAGTTTACTGGGGGAACTGAGTTGTAACCTTTTGTTCGCCATGTTGTGCTATGACAGAAATATGTATAAAAGGAGCGATCCACAGTTGCAATTTGAAGCAGTCTCCTAGAACCTACATGCGTTGTACTTCTTGTGACTTCTGTGTTCCCTGCAGTAAATAAACCTCGATCTTTGACGCCGAAGGAAGTGTCCCGTGTCTCTGTCATTTGTACGCCGGAACAGGTAACCCACGAAGGTTTCAGGTAATGTCCCCTGGCACCGCTGGGCCTTAGAATAGCCCAGTCCTTCAGTTGGCGCCCAATGTGGGGCGACATCAGCGGTACCGGTCCAAAGCCCGACGATCGTGAGGAACTTCGTGTGAAATCTCCGAGGGAAGGTGCACCCCGCTTCATCGATCCTGTTGTCGAAACAAGTGGCCCGAAGACTTTTCCCGCGAAGATCCCCGCCTCCTGACGGCTGCGACGGACTGATGCCCTGACTGTTGACCTGTTTTGGCGCCTGGCGTAGTCCTTTGTACAGCGAGACAATTGACGGGCCTTCCTGGTGACGCCATTGCTCTTTCAGTTAAGTATTTGTGGGTCGCTCCCAGAGTCCTTGGTTGTTGTTGAAACTTGGTTGTTTGCATGGTTCCATTGCATTTGTGGTTCTTAGTATTTGGTTCTTAGTTGTTGGGTTTTATTTGACGATTGCAATTGCCAAAAACCAAGGGTCTTGCATTTTTGCGAGGATATCGTAAATCGATAACCCTTGAAGTTTGTGAAACTCAGTTAGTGTGCACGATGCCTGGCCGTAGTACTTTGTTTAGTTGCTTTAAAGGTTGCGGTGCGGATTCCCGATTGGAGGACTCGTGTCCGATACCTCCAGTTGGAACTCCGGTCTATGAGCTATATAGTCGCCATGGAGTGGGTCCTATCACATATAATGATTGCTGGGTCCGCTACACTAAAGATGACGGTGTCCTTAGTTGGCCACCTCATGGTAGTTTCGAAACAGCAATTTTGGATAATCTTGAAGCAAAATTGTTGAAAAGGAAATCTAGGCCGGCCATGTTTGATTCCTTTCGGTTATGACGTGAAGAAGCCAAGCAGAAAGAAATCAAACAGCTTAAACGAAATAAGAGGGAAGGTATCGTTACGACGATGAGAAATGCAGAGCAGTTTCAGCGAGACAAAGAAGAGAAGGAAAAGGAAGTTTTTGATAGATTACAACGTATGGCGGTGGATAAGTGTTATCCCGTTTTACCGTCGAGTACTGATAAGAAGGGAGAGGAAGTAGTAGAGGACCCTTTGTTGTCCTACCTACTGAAGTCACCACCTCCATACGCACAGGATACTACAGCTCCTGTGGTTCCCCCTGTTCCTCAACCTGTTGTCCCGGCAGCTGCTGGTCAGCCTGTCGCTGGTCCTGTCCTTCCAAATCCCCTTGTTCCTCAAGTCGTCCTTATTGCTTTACCTGCTCCTGTTCCTACTGCTCCACTGCCTATACCTTCTCAGTCTGCTGTTCCCGCTACTTCTGCTCTTGTGGCTACTCCTACTGCTCCTGCTGCTCCTGTGTTTAGTCCCCATGTTGTTGCCCCCGTACTTCTCTCCTCTTCTCCGTCTGTCCGTAGTCGCATTCCTAATGCTGTCGCTAACCTTTACTCTCCTTTTGGACCGATTCTTGGGTCCGATGTTTCCGATGTCCCTCAACGGCGAAGTCAGATTCCTGGTGGTAGGGAGAGTGATACGTTAATTAGAATGGCGCGAAATTGGATTAGGTATCCCGTTAAAAATACCCCGCGCATAATTTTTGAGACCTTCTCTCAATTCAATGAGCCTACACAGAGAATTGTGTTTGAGGAAATGTGTAAATGTTTACGAGAAGCGATGGATAATGATGAGGTAGACAATGTGCCGCCCGAAGTGACTGAACTTCAGCATCAGTTTTCGAGTGGTATGATTGTGGGTAGTAATGTTCGACGTGCTGTAGAACATCTTCTATCTTTTCGGCCTACTGTAATACCTCGAGCATTGTTTAAAGATGACACTGAGGAGTGGATGGCAACACCTGGTCAGTATCCCATGCGAGAAGTTCCCCCAGTGTGGATGCCAGGTGATGCTGCTCAAGTTCCACCCATTTTGCCACACTTCCAGAGAGTTTGGATACACATCCCATGGAAGCGGTCAGAAGTTTTGCAGGTGAAACAAACTTTGCCTGACCCCCGTAAAAATCCTGCACGTTACTACAAAGAGTTGTCCCAATTAGTGGATGCTACTATTATGAATCTTGCCGATATCATCATGTTGTTCGGCAATGTAGTACCTCAACCGGTTTGGGCGAAAATACGTCAAGAGATTCACGCAGCTGAGTTAGGTGGTGATTGGGCTGCACTTGTAGCGGCTGACGCATTACAGGTTGGTGGGGCTAAGCCTGAGCAGTTGATTACGGCTCTGCCTCCAAGAATTATTGCACTAATGAAGACACTATTGCCAGCAATGAAAGTTAATTGGGATAAACTGTCTGCGTGCAAGCAAAAGAAGGACCAGAGTGTCTCCGATTTCTTTACGAGATTTGAGGAGGCATTCATCGATCACAGTGGTCAGGATATGAGCACCGAGGGAGGTCAGCGGTTGTTCGTAGATAAATTTGTATCAAATTTGTTGCCTGACCTTAGCAACAAATTTGAAAATTCTGAGAGTTCGTGGGCTGTTTCTACCTCTGCTCAGATATTAGCCACGGCTCAATATTATGAAAATAGGGAGAAGGAGGAAATAGATTGTGCGGATAAGAAAACGAAGGATCTCAAAACAAAAGTTCTGTTACAGCAAGCGTATCCTCCGCGCTCAAATCAAAATGCCTCTCAACAACAGAATAGATCACAATCGCAATCTTTTAGGTCGCAGGCGCGTAATGACTCTTCCACGCCGAGATCTATGCTCGGATATAATCAATGTGCATACTGTAGAGGTGAGGGCCATTTGAAGTTTGATTGTCCGGTTTTGCGCGACAGAAATAGTGGTGGTTCGGCTAGAGGAGGTCGTAGTGGTCCTCAACAGGCTTCGCGAGGAAGAGGTCGTGGTGTTACTCAAAATCAGAATGAGCGTTCTAATAATTCATCTGATTCAAACAATTGCTTTGATCAGCGTGGTTCATCGTCAGGTAGATCTGCACAGTATCATGTGGATGATTCTTACATCGAGCATGATATTGATGACGGTAATTACTAGGACAGCCACAGACAAAGAGAGGGAGTAGTATCAGTTCCGGTTGATCAGAGAGGGCCTTACATCGCAGTTGCCACATCGGGCGTAGTTGAGCCTTTTCTGTTGGACACTGGTGCAGCGAAAAGTTCCATCATGCATTCGAAACTCCCTGGCGCACCTTTGTCTGGCTTAACGAATGTTTACGTTGGATTCTCTGGCGCCCCCGTTAGCAATCCGGTTTCTAGCCCTTTGCCCCTTACCATTGGGCCTCGGGAGCTGAAAGCTCCTTTGATTTTGACTACTGGTTGTGGTGAAAATCTTTTGGGCCTGGATTTGCTGAAACGATTATATGCGACCTTGTACTGTTCTCCTGCGGGAGTGGAGCTTACTTTGGGTCAGAGAGTGATCTCTCCCATGTATTTGTCAACTGATAAGCTCCCACCGGAATTGAGTTCTCTTCCTACATCTTTGTGGGCAACAGGTCCCAATGACGTGGGCCTGCTTGACATCTCACCTTATGTTGTTCAACTGAAATCAAATGTGCGATTGCCACGTATTCCCCAGTATCGTATCTCCCTTGATGGTGAACGAGCGTTGTTAGCGATCATCTATGATTTGATCGAGAAAGATGTTATCGAGGAAATTCGGGGAAACGTGTGTAATAGTCCTGTGTTACCTATCTTGAAATGCACTGATCCATCCAAGCCTCCTGTTTACCGTTTTGTTATTGATTTACGGGAGGTGAACAAAATTGTGATTCCACAATTTCCTGTGGTGCCTGACATTACGGCTTTACTGACTCTGATTCCAGCTTCTGCTTCTTGGTTCTCAGTGATCGATCTGAAGAATGCTTTCTTTAGCATTCCGATTGCTGAGAAAAGCAGAGATCTATTCGGTTTCTCATTAGGTGGTCGCAGCTTTAGGTTTAAACGCGCTCCTCAGGGCTACTGTGAGAGCCCATCCATATACAGCCAAGCCCTGAAGAGTCAACTCGATGCGTTTGTGTTACCGGCTGGTGCGGCCTTGATCCAATATGTTGATGACTTGCTGGTGGCTGCTGACACAAAAGAGATCTGCAAAACTGCTACGGTCTCGCTGTTACAGCATCTCTGTGACTTACATCACAAGGTGTCACCTTCTAAACTACAATATTGTTGTCAAGAAGTAACCTATCTATCGCTCGAATGACTGTGCCAACAACTCAGAGAGATGTGCGTGCCTTCCTAGGTATCACGTCATACTGCAGGCAATGGATTCCTAATTTTTCATTGCTAGCGAAGCCATTGGTAGCCCTCACGTGCAAGGATGTTCCAACTCCTTTGCCATGGACTGAAGAGTGTCAGAAAAGTTTTTCTGAATTGCGTGATGCGTTGTGTTCGGCTCCTGTGTTAGGTACTCCTGACTACAGTAAGCCGTTTACACTATACGTTCACGAGAGAGAGGGTTGTGCGTTGAGTGTTTTGACGCAGCAATTTGGCGGAAAGCAGCGTCCATGTGCATATTTTTCCTCGACCTTGGACCCAGTAGCCAGAGCGTTGCCGAGTTGTCTAAGAGCGACAGCGGTGGCTGCGGTGTCCATTCGGCAATCTGCAGGATTGGTCATGGATAATATGCTTACGGTAATGGTTCCACATGCAGTTGACACTCTCTTAAATCGTACAAAGACTCAACACTTGACGAGCGCAAGGTTGTCCGGTTACGAGTTGACGCTTTTGGCAAGTCATATACAAATAAAGCGCTGTAATGTCTTAAACCCGGCGAGGTTGTTGCCAACTAATATGGAATCAGATGATGTACCACCACATGATTGCTATTTGCGAACTGAGGAAGAAACGAAGGGTCGTGTTGACCTAAAAAACACTCCATTGGTAGATCCCGATGGTACCTTGTATGTTGATGGTTCGTGTTTTAAGTTGCCGAATGGTGATGTGACGACTGCGTATGCTGTGGTGACGTTGAGTACGGTTGTGGAAACTGCGAGATTGAATCAGAATTCCGCGCAGGCGGCAGAGTTGATTGCGTTGACGAGAGTATGTGTTTTGTCGAAGGGAAAGCGAGTGAATGTGTTTACCGATAGCCAGTACGCATTTGGCGTTGCACATAGCTTTGGTCGATTGTGGAGAGAAAGAGGCTTTATGACATCGCATGGCACGAAGATCCAACACGGACAGCTCGTGAACGATCTTTTGGATGCACTTACTTTGCCTAAGCAGGTGGCGATTATTAAATGTAGTGCGCACCGAAAGGTGACGGATGATGTTGGTCGTGGTAACGCGTTTGCGGATGAGATTGCTAAAGAGACAGCTAGAAACCTTGCAACCCGAATGTATGTTACGAGTTCAGTGAGGTGGCCGGCAGAGACTGGTATGTGTGAGGACACTGTTGAGAGCGTGAAAGCGATTCAGAATGAGGCCACCGAAACTGAAAAGACTAAATGGAAAGAGAGCACAGGAAAGTTAGACGCGCACGGATGTTGGATTGATTTGTCGGAAAGTCAGAAGTGGATGTTGCCGGATGCATATGTGTTAGCTGTTGTGACTATGGCGCACGGCTTGTCACATATTAGTGCGAAAGGTATATGCAAGTTACTGTCCCCTGTATGGAAGAATGATGGTATCGCTAAGTGTGCTGAGAGAGTGGTTAAGAATTGTATGGTATGTATGATGTACAATCCCGGTAAGGGCACCCCCACACCACCTGGCCATTTTGCTCCTCCTACATGTCCCTTTGAGGTTATCCAACTGGACTTCATCCATATGGAGAGATGTAATAACTTGAAGTACGTTTTAGTTGTGGTTTGCGCGTTCTCCAGATGGATCGAAGCCTATCCTCTCAAAGATAATACTGCTCTGTCCACAGCGAAAGTTCTACTGAAGGAATACTTTCCTCGGTATGGAATGCCACGGATTGTATGGTCAGATAACGGAAGTGAGTTTGTGGGGAGTGTGATGAAGAGTGTGTGTAAGGGCCTTGGAATTAGACAGAAATTCCACAGTGCCAATCATCCCCAGTCAGCAGGTTTGGTTGAAGGGTACAATGGTACTCTGAAATTGAAACTTGCTAAAATCCAAGCTACGACTGGTCTGTCATGGCCTGATGCCTTGCCTCTGGCTCTCTTGTCGACCAGGGTGACTGTACACTCTCGAGTAGGGCTTAGCCCATATGAGATTGTGTTCGGCCGACCTGCAAATGTTTGGGGAGTCCCTAGGCCTAAGGCCTTCGATAGTCTTGAATACCCAATGTTAATTGATTATCTTCATGATCTGACTGCTAAACTGAGGTTAATTCATCAACAGGTCTTTGAAGCACTGCCGGCACAGAAAGAGGGTCCTGGACATCGGCTCCAACCGGGTGACTGGGTTGTTACCCGTAATTTTGGCAGGAAACGCAATTTGGAGCCGAGATACGTGGGCCCCTTCCAGGTCCTCCTCGCCATGAGAACTGCAGTTCGTTTGGAAGGCCGGAAAAATTGGGTGCATGCCACCCACACCAAAAAGGTGCCTATACCTTTACCAGCAGACTCGTGGGTGAGGACAGGAATCGCCGCAACGGAAACAGAAACTCCAGTAAAATTTGTGCCATTCAGTGATGCTCA
The DNA here is from genome assembly GCF_964263255.1 of Lissotriton vulgaris. Taxonomy (NCBI): domain Eukaryota; kingdom Metazoa; phylum Chordata; class Amphibia; order Caudata; family Salamandridae; genus Lissotriton; species Lissotriton vulgaris. Next base: position 124,464,150 of record NC_141696.1, on the reverse strand, counting down.
ACCTGTAGGAGACACTTCAGTGCAGTCAGATACATTTGTTGAACCTTTGTCATTGGAAAATTCAAGACTTGAACTATCATCTGATCGACAGGACTCTGTTCCGCAACCTGAACAATTATTCGAAGAGCAGACTCGTCCTGGAAGAAGCAGATATTTTCTTTGTTCTCACAACAAAGACTAATAAAACACTTCTTGCCTTTTTTTTCCCCTTTTTGAAATTTATATTACCCCTTATTGTCATTTTGAACATTATGAACAATTGTAGCCTCTATAAATTTTTGAGTTCTTTTCCACGTGTGTTTTTCCACAGCTAGGAGATTTTGTATTACATTTGAATACTTGATTAAAGAACCTTACATCCGGGTTGACCGTAGGGCCGTGCGGGTACTTCCTTCTGTTTAGTAGGTTCCTGACTCTAGGTCGTACTTTTGTCGATTCCTAGGAACTCCTGGGAATTGATAATCGCTTCTCAGAACGAAGTGCGTCAATAACGTTGCGGACGTTTTTTTTAGAGGATGGAATTCTCAAAGTTGTCGGAAGTGGAGAAGACTCTAGCTCAAAGATCAAACTACAAAGGGTTGTACGAACTAAATGCTTTCTGTTTCAGGTGTTCCTGCTGTTCTTGACTGTTTCCATGTTATTGGTGGGAGGAGTATATTTCGGAATACAGTCATTATTGCCCTCTGCTCTACCTACTTCTTCTTCCGAACCAAAATCTACTCCCACTGTTTCTCCACATTCCTTTCACCCTCTACCCCAACACGAACAGGTTAGACGTGCGGAATTCATGAATAACTCCTTTGTTCAGCTTCTTCATCAACATCAGTTGGTGATGAATACTACCAACTGTTGGGTGTGTGGGTTAATGCCACATACCATGGATAGGGGAATTCCATATTTGGTTCTTCCTTACAGTTCCCAGGGGTCAGCTCAAGCATTCCAAACTATGTTTCGTAGCGCACTAGATTCCTACCCCCATCGAGAGCCACGCACTGCAGATCATGGCCCTGGCCCGTACCACAAGCCTTTGGCAAGAGCGATTGCCGACTTAGATAGAGATATTTTTGACGCATCGCTTATTCCAGAGGAAGAGGTGCGAGCATACAGAGATCTGAGTGAGGCTGAGTATAGCATGTCAGTGGGTGATAGGCAGCTTAAAAGCTCGTCTCCAATCTGGATCGTACCCCATCTCGGTAATTTCTGTTTGAAAGGTCTTGGCCGAAGCCCACGAGCTCAGCTTGGGAGGAGTTCTTGCACTGAAACGTATGTTTTACCAACGTCCTCTTCCCCTGTTCTGTTGACTGCCAAGGGTACATACTTTGTATGTTACGACCGCGCATATACATGGTTGCCCCGTGACTTCTCGGGCACCTGTTATATTGCGAATCTGTTGCCACCGACTTTCACAGTCGCCTCAGACTATCACAAGACTAGAGTTGTGAGAGGCGTTATTAGTGAAGAAGACACTGCCGGTCAAGAAGCAGGAGACTTCTTTAAGGGTTTCCTGCCGTTTTGGGGACCTATGATCAATAGTAGTAACCTGAGACAGTTGACTCGAGTGGTGGAATCGACTGCTAATATAACTGCAAGTGCTCTTGGTAATCTGACAGCTGAGCTTCAGGCGGACAGGCTTATGACGTTGCAAAACCGTATGGTTTTAGACGTTGTTCTTGCAGATAGAGGTGGTGTATGTAAGGTGATCCATTCGAGTTGCTGCATTTTCATCCCTGATAACGCTCCAACTGTCTATCAAGCCATCTCGAAGTTGCATAAGATCTCCGAGTCCATACACGTGGACGTAGGTGATTGGACGCTACTAGGATGGTTTTGGGGCCTGATGTCGACGTGGGGTTGGAAGATTCTGATGATCATTGGGGTTGTTGTAGCATTTCTCTTCACGTGTTGTCTTTGTGTGCAGTGTGGTCCTGCTTTATGTGGCCTCTGTGCTACGACGTGTATAAGACGGCCATCTGTTACCAAGGAAGCATTGATGGATAGAATGATGCTGCAGCAACATCTGGATGGTCTGATGAATATCGAGATCGATTCTGATATCGACTAGTGCTTGCCTACATGAGGGCAAAAGGAGTTTCTGAGGTTCCGTGACAATTAAAGTGGTATTTTCGACTTGTTCGAATACGGACGAGTCAGGTATCTATGAACCGCAAATGACGAGTTTAGTGGGTGTACGCGTTTTCGCTACGCTGGCCTGAACCGTTCGTCTTATTCGTGGGTTTCTTTATCTGAACCCACGGGTTCCATTTTAGATACAGCAGCCATTTTGTCTCTTGCCCTCAAGTAGCCAGCGAACGGACACTGTCCGCTTCATGACCCTGGGATTCCCAAGCTCTTGCAGAAGACACGTGTTCCTTTGAGGGTGTCTTTATGACGAGGGGGATGACACTGCAAAGGCAGATGGCCCCGCTCAAGGCTCATCTTGCTGTGCCGGTCTATTGTTTCAGCCGTGCATTCATTAGGCATGTCTCCTTTGATCCTGCAATCGTGTTTCCGATATCACCCCCTTACACTCTTTTCAATCTGTTGACTATCTTCGTCTTCCCTTGCACCTGTTTCTGACTCTTTCCTTAACTCGTTTACAGCCGGAATGGAATGTATTTAATGGTAAGATAACGTACTTTTACAGTTGGGAACCGGCGATGCTACTGTAATTATGTTCCGGGACCCTGAATACATGAAAGCGACCCTTTTGAAGTTTACTGTGGGAACTGAGTTGTAACCTTTTGTTCGCCATGTTGTGCTATGACAGAAATATGTATAAAAGGAGCGATCCACAGTTGCAATTTGAAGCAGTCTCCTAGAACCTACATGCGTTGTACTTCTTGTGACTTCTGTGTTCCCTGCAGTAAATAAACCTTGATCTTTGACGCCGAAGGAAGTGTCCCGTGTCTCTGTCATTTGTACGCCGGAACAGGTAACCCACGAAGGTTTCAGGTGTGGTCCCCTGGCACCGCTGGGCCTTAGAATAGCCCAGTCCTTCAATGGAGACAGAGTGTTGAAGGCCGCTGTAAGGTCCAACAGGACCAAAAGAGTGGTGTGACCCTTGTCAACCTGAGAGCGAATATTATTGACAACTGCAGTAAGAGCAGTTTCAGTACTATGATGTCTCCAGAAGCCTTGTTGGGAGCTATCCAAAAGGGCAAAGTCCCTGAGGTAGGTGCTAAGATGGAGATTAAGGTAGGACTCCAACATCTTTGCAGGAGCGGGAAGTAGGGAGATGGGGCGAACATTTTTCAAGACACCTGGGTCCAGAGCAGGTTTCTTCAAGAGCGGTTTTACAACCGCTGTCTTCCATGGGGAGGGGAAGACTCCCTCCAAGATGGCACGGTTCATAACCTTCATGAGAGGTGGAATAACCTCTTCCCGGCAGGCTTTCAGTACTTTAAGCGGGCAAGAGTCTAAGGGAGAGCCTGACTTAATATTGTCTAGGAGCTGAGCCATAATCTCAGGTGACAAAGAAGGAAAAGACCGAAGACTCGGGAGTTGCTCACCAGGCAGACTCCCGACCCCAAAGGAGGCGGGAAGATTAGATGGTCCCATGCAGGACTTTAGAGATTCAAGCGTAACATAGATATCCCGGATCTTTATAAGAAAAAAGGCAGATATGTTATCGCACAGATCCTGTGATTCCACTATTGAATCTACTACCTGAGGAGAAATTAAAGAATCTATGACTGTCAGAGGAAGAGTACCCCAAAAAGTAAACTGTGCTCTTATCGAAGTGATGGCTCTTACCAGGTTACCCTGAAGAAGGTCTGCTGGCTCTCTATTGATAAGTATCCCAATGCAGAATGCTGATGCTTGCCAGTGGATTTATATAGCGTGAACTTGACCCGAATCGGGTATCAGAGCGCTCACATAGCACCAGTTACGTTACATGAGGGCACACATTCATTTTTGTTAGGCACAGGGAGATTAAGTGATTTGCCCAGAATCACAGGATGTTCAGCGTCATTGCCGAGACTCGAACCCAGTTCTCCAGATTCGAGGTCTACTGCCCTAGCTGTTAGGCCAACTCCTCTCCCCTTATGGATTGGTCTGCTGCTGAGGGATATTCGCAGATCTGGGACAGTTTCCGAAAAGGGGTAATGGCATGATTTGTCCCAGTTCACGCGGAGCCCTGAAACATTAGCACATTCAAGTAATATTCTTTCTATTAATGACTACGATGACCTAACATCTTTGAGGTAGATAAGTAGGTCGTCCGCGTATAATGAAACGTCCTGAATGCCGTCCCCCAAGGGGATCCCCCATTCATCCTGCATTTTGTCCAATGACTCAGCCAGCTAGTGGCTCAATGGCCAGCGCAAACAGTAGCGGCAAGAACTGACACCTATCTGATAGGTGCTGGCAAGTCCAAACTCTAGCTACTGGCTGGGTATGGAGAAGCTGAACAAGACTTAAGAACTCTTTCCCAGGTCATACTTACGGAGCATAGCAAACAAGAATCCTCATTCCAAGGTGTCAAACGCCTTTTCCATGGTCCCAGTCTATCTTAGCCTAGCGAGCCACTTTAAAGAAGAGGTGGACATTCAGTGACATGCTGCAAACTGGTACAAAACCATTTTAGTCTGCGTGAACCAACATCAGTACCAACGGGGCCAGCCTACTCGCTGGTAGTTTGACTAAACCCGTATAATCAGTATTTAGAAGCACTAGCGGGCGGTATGAGTCCAGCAGCTCCGCATTCCTATTTGGTTTTAGCAGCAACATGAGTAAAGATTCATGCAGTGTGTCTGGCAATATCCCCTTCTCCAGTGCATAGCAATACATAGAGAGCAGCTGCGGTGCCAGCGTTTGTTGAAAGGCTTTATAAAATTAGTCCAGGAAGCCGTCAGGCCCCGGAGCATTACCCGTGGCCAGCGAGCGAATCGCCTCCTTCAATTTCGATAATATGATCAGCTCATTCAATTCCTCCCACTCATCGATAGTGATTTGCGACAGGGGGAGTGGGGAGAGGAAGGAGTCCAGCTCCTCTGAGGTCGCACAATGCACAGATGCACAGATTTGTATACCATGGTATAGTGTGCTAGGAAATCTTTATGTATATCATGATGCTTGGTGAGTATTTGTCCCGTGGCAGATTGCAAACACAATATGGGTGTCTGCACTTGCACTTGCTCCTGATGTATTATGCGCAAAAGCAACCTGCCTGCCCTGTCAGCTGTGGCATGTGTGCGGGCTGCATGTGATGTGTAATTTAAACAACGTATTCTCTCTAGCACTTCAGTGTGCCTCTGTCTTTGCACGTCTATTGCCTGTTGTGTGGCTCCACCACAGATCAATTCGGCCTCCAGCCTAGTCAGGGTTTGTTCAATGCAGCTTATTTCGTTGTGAAGTTGTTTTCTAACTGACCAGCTAAGGCCCAGGCACGACCCCTGATCACTGTCTTTCCCGCGTCCCTTAGTACCGCTGTATCTGTTACGGAACCAGTTTTCCCTTCAAAACGATTACCTCGTCTACTGACTGTCTAAACAGGGGATCTTCCAGGGCCAGAGGTTGGTCGTAGGTCTTTCTTCATCTCCCTGCAGCTGCAATATGTGGGGGTTGTGGTCTGAATGTGTTTTACACTGGTAATCTGCTCTAACACATTGTGTCAGTACTTGCTGGGTTTAAACAAAGCAGTCAATGCGGACATACAGTCCATGCGGAGCGGATGAGAGCGGTAAGAGTACAGGCGCGACTGTGGATTAAGCACCCCCAGACATCTGACATCTCCAACGGCACATCCACTCGCCCAGCCCTTGCGCATTCAATGGTGCAGCTGTTTGTGTTAACTCAGGGAAAGATTTGTCAATGGTAGTGTCGAGGACTGAATTGAAATCTCCACCTAGTAGCCATAGCACATTGCACCAGTTGAAGAGTACGTCAGAAAGTGTATACCAGAATTTGCTCTGATTTGTATTTGGGGCATAAATAGATCCTAACACCATGCATTTCCCATTCAGTCGCCCCTTAGATAGTACATATCTTCCATAAATGTCAATCTCAGTCTCTTCTGGTGTAAAGAGCGTCCCAGGTTTGTCCCAGATTAGGGCCCCCTGACTTAAAATGAATAGTCTGTGGCCAGTATTTGTCCTCTCCCCCGCTGTTGCAGTTTCCGGTTCTCAGGCTGCGCTATGTGCATCTCTTGCAAGATCGCTATGTGTGCTCGATGCTGCTTAAGGTATGTGTAGATGTTTTACCTGCATGACGGTGTGTGTAAAGCCCAGACATTCCAGGTAACTACGTTGACGGGCGACTTGTCTCAAGAAAAGAGTACAACACTGTGTGTGTCCCACTTAGTGCCTCTAGTCTAGGGTGAGGCAGCTGCGTCTAGAACAGTCAGTGAGTGTGTGGCACAACCATAAGTATTGAATGTTTATATTAATGACATCACATGTAGTTGGCGAGAGAGGGAGCTGCGTGGGAATGAACTTGGGTAGGGCAGGAGGACAACAGGTATCTCCCCAAACATTTAACAATGCCATGTGGCAACTAACGGCTATGAATGCCGATTCGAATGCGTCAGGGAGGGGTGGGGGGTTGTGTGTGCAGTTAGCCAAGAGAGTTGTGGCAACATGGGCCTGCCTGACTTTAAGTGTTTGCGCATGGTGTGATTAACTTGTGCAGTCTGACCAGCACCTGTTGATCAGTGCGCGCACAGAGGGATTCGGCTTGGCCTTTCTTGTGAGTGCATCATTGTGGTGTCCTGTAAAGTGTTCTAGTATTGGTAGGGCAGATGCACAGCTGATTTCAACAGTCTATGTTATTGTTTCTCAAATTTGTAGGTGCTCCACAAGTGACGTCGAGCGTCCCACGGCGTCATCTGTAATATGACACAAGTGTGAAACCAGTGGACCACTGGTTCCATCCTTATGTGCACACAATCATTCCTCCTTAGGAAAAGAGGATCCAATAAACGTTTTGTATGTTTAATATTTGCTGTTTTTATTCTTCAATTAATTTCCAAAAGTATTCCATATGCATCATTTAATAGTCTTTCATTCATCATTATTTTCAACATCTGACAAAGTCCTTTAGACAGGTCCAATGCATTTCGGGCCACTAATTGTGTCCTTCATCAGGGACACGACACTACAAAAATAAAACATAAATTAACAAACTGTCAATGAATCTCATATGTAACCTGGGAACAATTACGTGTATGGTGTTCTCTTTGTGTTAGGTCGTGATAACAATAAGTGAAAGTTTAAGGTATCACCTTAAAAAAGCCTAAATGCCCGTGTGTTTAAGCAAAAATGATGTCGACCATCTTACATGTCACTATCTCTGTGGGTTTGCGTTATTGGTTCTGTGGGCGTAAAATGTAAAAAAATATTGGCAGCCTGCATTTAAATAGAGTTAAAAACCACATTACTTCCGGGGTTAGTTAATTGCTGATACCGAACAGTGTACCATGGTAACTGACCTTTAGACATTATTTGAAAAGTTCATCAGGGTGTCTGCCCGAACGCTCTCCTCTCACGAACGCCGGTATAGACGTGTCCGCCATTGACTGCGTTTTATTCAAACTCCTGAAGTTCCGATCACGTGACTAATGAAACTGAGAACAGACTCGCTGTTACGTTCCCGATCATGAGAGAAGTTCCTATATAGTAAAGCGGCATAGGTTGGCTGTATCAGAGTGTTAATATATATGCTAAAATGCATGCCAAGTTCTAGCATGGTCTGAGAAAATTAAAGATTGAAAATTACGAGTTAATGGAAACGGAAAAAGTGTGTGTCGTACTATGGAAATTCAAAACCCACAGGGATAAACATTGGTCGCATGAATCTTAACAGGGCATGCTATTGTATCGTGACTTGTTATTTAAGGTGGTTAGAAGGGTATTAATGTTGAAGTGTATTGTGACCCAGTACATTTGACAATTGTTCAGGGTAATATTAAACAATGTACATGAATAATAAACATTAAAGAAAAACAAACTGAAGTCTCACAGGGACTACATGGTCGACCTTGGGGCCTTTTCAAAGATAACAAGGTAATTCAATTCTGTCATTTAAGCCAAAAGGCTTGTACGTTGAAAGTCTTTGTATCCAAGCATTTTCTCTTTGAAGTAGAAATTTGGTGTTATCTCTACCTTCTACTTTGTGAATGGTTTCCAATATGATGAACTTCATTTGGGAGATGTTATGTTTTTCTTCAACAAAGTGGGTTTCCAATGACGATTTCATGTTCTTGAGACGAATGTTTGATTTGTGTTCAGTGAGTCTGATTTTGATACGGCGCTCCGTTTTTCCAACATATAGTTTGCCACATGGGCATTTAAGAGCATATATAACATTACTGGAATCACACGTGGCATTGACTTTAAGTTTAACCTCATATCCTTTCATAGGATGATTAATCTTATTTCCTTTAATAATGCTATTGCAGTTTCCACAATTAAGGCATGCTTTGGTGCCTGTGAATATGGTTGTTATCACCGGTTTATATTGCAACATTTCTCCTAGGTTGCGTGCTCTAGTGAAAGCAAACAATGGGGGTTCCAAGAAGATCTGATTGAAATCGGGTTCAAGGTTTAGCAATGGCCAATGTTGAAATATGATCCTCTTGAATTTGGCACAAGAGGTGGAATATTTTGAAACTACCACTATGCGGGTCTGTTGTTTCTTTTGACTAGGTTGTAGTAGTTTCTTCCTGTCAATACTTGAGATCCTTTGTTTTGATTCCTCGATGATCTCTTCAGGGTACCCTCTTTTGTGGAATTTGGTAGCAATTTCATCGATCCTTTGTTCCAGTTTGTTTGGATCCGATGTGATTCTTTTAACACGTGCCATTTGTGAGAAAGGAAGGTGTTTTTTGAGGTTAGGCTCATGAAAACTTGTGAAGTGAAGTATGTTATTTATATCTGTTGGTTTTACAAACAAGTCTGTTTCAAAGCCTTGTTGATTGATGGTAATTTTGACATCTAAAAAGCTTACAGATTTATCAGAAATTTCCCAGGTCAACTGGATGCGTTCATCAATTTGATTGAATTCAGTGAGAGCCGTTTGTAGCTCCTCCTTGGTGTTCTTCCAAATAATAAATATATCGTCAATGTAGCGTATCCGAAGTTTAAGATTGTTTGTCCTTTCAACGTACAAGCCTTTTGGCTCAAATGACAGAATTTAGTTATCTTGTTATCTTTGAAAAGGCCCCAAGGTCGACCATGTAGCCCCTGTGAGACTTCAGTTTGTTTTTCTTTAATGTTTATTATTTGTGTACATTGTTTAATATTACCCTGAACAATTGTCAAATGTACTGGGCCACAATACACTTCAACATTAATACCCTTCTAACCACCTTCAATAACAAGTCACGATACAATAGCATGCCCTGTTAAGATTGATGCGACCAACGTTTATCCCTGTGGGTTCGAATTTCCATAGTACGACACACACTTTTTTCCGTTTCCATTAACTCGTAATTTTCATTCTTTATTTTTCTTAGACCATGCTAGAAGTTGGCATGCATTTTAGCATATATATTAACACTCTGATACAGCCAACCTATGCCGCTTTACTATATAGGAACTTCTCTCATGATCGGGAACGTAACAGTGAGTCTGTTCTCAGTTTCATTAATCACGTGATCGGAACTTCAGGAGTTTGAATAAAACACGGTCAATGGCGGACACGTCTATACCGGCGTTCGTGAGAGGAGAGCGTTCGTGCAGACACCCTGACGATCCAAACAAACTGGAACAAAGGATCGATTAAATTGCTACCAAATTCCACAAAAGAGGGTACCTTGAAGAGATCATTGAGGAAACAAAACAAAGGATCTCAAGTATTGACAGGAAGAAACTACTACAACCTAGTCAAAAAAAAAACAACAGACCCGCATAGTGGTAGTTTCAAAATATTCCACCTCTAGTGCCAAATTCAAGAGGATCATATTTCAACATTGGCCATTGCTAAACCTTGAACCTGATTTCAATCAGATCTTCTTGGAACCCTCATTGTTTGCTTTCACTAGAGCACGCAACCTAGGAGAAATGTTGCAATATAAACCAGCGATAACAACCATATTCACAGGCACCAAAGCATGTCTTAATTGTGGAAACTGCGATAGCATTATTAAAGGAAATAAGATGAATCATCCTATGAAAGGATATGAGGTTAAACTCAAAGTCAATGCCATGTGTGATTCCAGTAATGGTATATATGCTCTTAAATGCCCATGTGGCAAACTATATGTTGGAAAAACGGAGCGCCGTATCAAAATCAGACTCACTGAACACAAATCAAACATTCGTCTCAAGAACATGAAATCGTCATTGGCAACCCACTTTGTTGAAGAAAAACATAACATCTCCCAAATGAAGTTCATCATATTGGAAACCATTCACAAAGTAGAAGGTAGAGATGACACCAAATTTCTACTTCAAAGAGAAAATGCTTGGATACAAAGACTTTCAACGTACAAGCCTTTTGGCTTAAATGACAGAATTGAATTATCTTGTTATCTTTGAAAAGACCCCAAGGTCGACCATTTAGTCCCTGTGAGACTTCAGTTTGTTTTTCTTTAATGTTTATTATTCATGTACATTGTTTAATATTACCCTGAACAATTGTCAAATGTACTGGGTCACAATACACTTCAACATTAATACCCTTCTAACCACCTTCAATAACAAGTCACGATACAATAGCATGCCCTGTTAAGATTCATGCGACCAATGTTTATCCCTGTGGGTTTTGAATTTCCATAGTACGACACACACTTTTTTCCGTTTCCATTAACTCGTAATTTTCAATCTTTAATTTTCTCAGACCATGCTAGAACTTGGCATGCATTTTAGCATATATATTAACACTCTGATACAGCCAACCTATGCCGCTTTACTATATAGGAACTTCTCTCATGATCGGGAACGTAACAGCGAGTCTGTTCTCAGTTTCATTAATGACGTGATCGGAACTTCAGGAGTTTGAATAAAACGCGGTCAATGGCGGACACGTCTTTACCGGCGTTCGTGAGAGGAGAGCGTTCGTGCAGACACCCTGACAAACTTTTCAAATAATCTCTAAAGGTCAGTTACCATGGTACACCGTTCGGTATCAGCAATTAACTAACCCCGGAAGTAATGTGTTTTTTAACTCTATTTAAATGCAGGCTGCCAATATTTTTTTTAATTTTCCGCCCACAGAACCAACAACGCAAACCCACAGAGACAGTGACATGTAAGATGGTCGACATAGTTTTTGCTTAAACACATGGGCATTTAGGCTTTTTTAAGGTGATACCTTAAACTTTCACTTATTGTTATCACGACCTAACACAAAGAGAACACCATACACGTAATTGTTCCCAGGTTACATATGAGATTCATTGACAGTTTGTACATTTATGCTTTATTTTTGTAGTGTCTTTTCCCTGATGAAGGGCACAATTAGTGGCCTGAAATGCATTGGACCTGTCTAAAGGACTTTGTCAGATGTTGAAAATAATGATGAATGAAAGACTATTAAATGATGCATATGGAATACTTTTGGAAATTAATTGAAGAATAAAACCAGCAAATATTAAACATACAAAACGTTTATTGGATCCTCTTTTCCTAAGGAGGAATGATTGTGTGCACATAAGGATGGAACCAGTGGTCCACTGGTTTCACACTTGAGTCCTGTAAAGTGTCTCACTAACCTGGAGTGTCAGGTCTATCAACTTAATGCAACTTCATACATACTTGATTATCCAGCGTGCCATATCACTATATTTAATCATCTGCAGTCTGTGTCATCACTACAGGGAGTGACTGCCAGTCCTCTCTGCCGGGCCACATGGCTAGTGAGCTGCCTCCACTCAGCGAGTGTTCCAAATGAGGCATCAGTGTTTCTGCTGGGTCATCTGCTTCTCATGCTCTCCACCACCCTCAGTACGCCCTGTTTTTCCTGCATTGCTTGTTCTGTATTGGGAGTAGTTCTCAGCTGTCTTGGGGAACCTGTCGCTTGTGACTTGTACCTTCTGCGCCGATGTCTGTGGCTTCTCACGCTTCTTTCCCCGACGCCTCCTCTCAGATTCAGACCAGTACCATGCATCCGCTGCTTCGTTGAAAAAGTGAGTGGACCCCTTTGTGATCACCCGCAGCTGGTCCGGGAATATGAGGGAGTATTTTATGCCCAGCTCACGCATTTGTCTTTTGACCGGGAGGAACGTGTTGTGATGCATCTGAAATGAAATGAAATTAAATGAAAAAGAATGTATAAAGCGCATGGCTGCCCGGGAGCGTCCCAGCGTTGCGATTGCAGTGGAAAACTGAGGGGAGGCGAGGGGGTGAAGGGAGTGAGTTTTAAAATTATTATTGTGGGAAAAGATATGTCTTCAGCAGCTTATGAAACTTCATATAGTTCGGTTCAATTCGCATCCGGGCTGGCAGAGAATTCCACAGGGTTGCTGCCGTGACCAGAAAACGTTGCCCTCCAGTGCGGGCCTTCTTTACTCTATGAACAGTAGCAAAGTGCCTTGAGATGAGCGCAGGGACCTGGTAGTTTTATAGGGGTAGAGTATTGTCCCTAGCAAAGGGGGCCCTTTACCCTGCAAGGATCTGTGATTGATACACAGAGCCTTAAATTTGATCCTTTCCCGGACAGGCAACCAGTGGAGGGCTCTGAGCGCTGGTTTTGCTGATGCTCTCCGGGCGGTGCCTGTCAACATCCTCGCTGCTGCGTTTTGGGTGCGCTGAAGGATGTTAATAGTGGATTCGGGCGCAGCCATAAAAAGGGCGTTGCTGTAGTCTAATCTGGATAAGATGAGACCTTGAATGAGCAACTTTTGGGAATGTGTCGTGATAGAATTCACCTTTCGATGCTCTAATTACCCCATGATGACGTGTGAGTTAGCATCATATGACTAACTAATGCATTTACGTAAACGCACTTATGCTGAATTCATATACTTACTTATTTTCTTATATTCGAATGTATGTGTGACCATATTAGTTTCTTAGCTTAGCCTGTGTGCCACCATTTTGTGTAACCCTCTGTGCCTGCGGGCTCTGCTCGCTCATGCCCCTCCCGCAGGCATACAGAAATATACTAAGACAGCAGTTTTCGTTTCTCGGCTCACTGTGAGCGAAACTAACAAGTTATGTTATCTGTAATGTTCTCATGCTCGGAGACGCCGAAGCCTAGCTCCCTGGCCTTGAGCAGAGATAATAATGTATCCCTTGCAGGTGCAGATGCCTGCTGTATGAGAGCATTGTCCACTGGCCTGGGGCTCAGTATTTTTCCACAAGGGGCGTACCCCATTTACTGTATTGCATTATAATGTATTGCTGTGATGCAGGGAGTCAGTCCTCTCGTTCGCACTCCTAGGAGTGAGGTCGGACAGGGCCCTCTCATATGAGTGTTGTTTGGCCTAATAAAGACTTTTGTTTTTACTTCTCCACTGTCCGGCTGACTTCCTATAAGGTAATTATAGGTGAGTGCTGTAAGTCACTCTAGTGGATTTGAGCCACGCTTATCAGATGGCGCCCGAATAGGGACCCCGCGATAAGGATCTTTCTCACCCGTAAGTGGGTAGCAGAAGACCGGGGACCCGCTGGTCGGCACGGTGGGTCCGGGATCCCATTTGATGCCGAGCTTGGTTCTCGCAGCGCTGCCCCACCCTGCTGATCGGGAGAGGTCCCGGTTTGGATCTTACGCCGGGGTCCAGAAGGCGGAACTTGAAGCTGACCGTGTTGGTCCTGGCAGCCGGAGGTGGAGAACGGTAGAGGTCGGTGCCGCATACGAAAGGTGAGTGGTCCACCTGTGATTGCTGTAGGAACGGGAGTGTTCCGGGAGACTAGAGTGTCTCCGATGGTTTGAGGAGCCGGTGTGCTCCTGGGGCTAGTGTGCTCCGGGGAACTCAGAGTACGAGCTGGTGCTCTGACAGACTTGACGGGGTTGGGGACGTATTTCGAGGTAATTGTTTGTGGCGATCCGACCGCATGGTACTGTGGTGAAGGCGTGGCTCATCGTGGGTAGACTCTGGCGCGCTTACTCTGAACTCCTAGTGTGGTGATTCAGAAGAGGTGTGATCCGGGTTTCCCGCGGTAAAAGTGCACAGCGATCCATAGTGCCGCACGGGTAGCGGATCCGTTCCCCCTCCTCAGAACGGTTAGCGTACTGTTCGGTCTGCGGTAGAGTCCAGGTTCCCCAGGACTTGGTCGACGGGCCTTGTCCCATTTGATAACACGTGTTTTGGAGATATTGTATATGTGTACGTGGTTCATTTACATGTTTGTGTGTGAGTAAATTTGAGTTGTGATTAGAGTTAAAGTAAAGATGCCGTGTCTTAGCAAGTTGCGATGTTTTGGATGCTGTTGTCGACCCTCAGATACTAGACTGGCCGAGAGCCAACCTGCACCCCCTGAAGGGACACCGAGTTTTGATATGTATGTTAAACATGGACTGGTTCCGATTATGTTTGGTACTTTGTGGCATCGATACACTGCTGATAATGTGGATTTACAATGGCCTTTGACGGGTTCTTTTGATGAAGCTAAATTGGATTATTTGCAAGACAAACTGTTTGCTAGGCGTAGCCGCCAGAGTATGTTCGACTCTTTGCGAGTGTGGCAGAAAGAGGTCAGGAAACGTAAGATGCGAGAGGAGAAAGAGGAGTATAAAAAGTCCACCCAGACTATGGCGCAGAAAGCGAAAGAACACATGGGGAATGAGAATGCACTACGCATGGAGCGCGCAGATAGACTTTGTAGGTTGAAAGAAAATAAAAGTTACGTAGTACGAGAGGACGACCAAGATGAGATGGAGGACATTTTGGATGCCCGGCCCCCACCCCCTTATGCCCCGCAGCCATTGTACCCCTCCTTGCCACTTTCGGCCCCTAGTAGCGCCATTTCAGGTCCTTCAGCGAGTGCCCCCCAACAATCCCCCGTTTCTCTACTCCAGCCCACTTCACCCGCCCCCTCGTCGTTTTCTTTAGCACTCCCTACTGTTTCAGCTAGCACCACCCCCAGTCAGGAGATGCTAACACCGAGTCGCGGCGCAGGTAGCGGATTGTTCTCACAGGTACGAAAGCTGCTTACACGTTCTACTGTTGGTTTGGATGAAAAAAGTTTGGTGGCTAATCAGGCATGTCAATGGGCCAGGAATAATATTTATTCGTTCGAAGATATTTGGTCCACCATGACAGATTTTGAGCCGTTAATGCAGCAGCACGCTTTGTGGCACATGGCTAGTGTGCTGATACCGCTATGGGAGCAGGGATATGGAGGTGTGGCCCCGGCGGTTTTGCGGGATATACAGGCTGGAGCGTATAGAACGAACACGGGGGTAAAGGAAGTGATGAGTAGTCTGCGCGCGCTTTTGCAATACAAGAATGAATTACCCTCTGCCGGTACGCCCCATTTCCCAGGTCTCCACCCAATGCGAGAGGTGCACCCTATTTTTCATCCTGAGGTCCCCGAGTTGTTAGACCCAGTTACGAGGGCCGTTACAAGGAACAGAATTGATGCGCACTTTCAGGAGCAATGGGTGTACACGCCATGGAAGAGAAGTGAGGTGTTGTCATTAAAGGCTCAGTTGCCGGATTCCAGAAAGAATCCGACCGCCTATTACAAAGAACTTACGGAAGCGGCGTCTTCTACTGTGATGACGTTGGCTGATGTTGAATTGTTTTTCGGGCTTTTGGTCCCGGTTGATGTGTGGCGACAAGTGAAAGGTACGGATCATACGGAGGAGCTGGGTGGTACATGGCAGGAGTTGCAGGATTGGGACAAGGAGCGTAAGCCAGGAGAGAAGCCGAAGGCTGAAATATTAGCTCTACCGGGGCGCATAATAAAGTATATGCACTCCCTCATTCCCCCGAAAAAGGTAGATTGGGACAAGTTGACGGCTTGCAAGCAGAAGAAAGATGAGGCGGTCTCAGATTTCTTTACAAGGTTTGAGGAAACGTATGTGGATTTCAGTGGACAGGATGTGTCACAGGATGGGGGGTTACGGCTCTTTGTCAACAGGTTTGTCACCAATTTATTGCCTGAAATATCAGCTAGACTGCAGGCGTCGGAGAGTACGTGGACGACGTCCTCTCCTTCGGGGATACTCAGCATGGCGCAATATTACGAGCACAGGGAAAATGAGAACAAGGATAAGCAGGAAAAGAAGGCTAAGGATTTAAAGACCAGAGTTTTGTTGCAGCAAGTGGCAAGAGGCAGAGGCAGGGGTGCGGCGCCAAGTCGCGGAGGCGGATTTGGAAGAGGTGAGAGCAGGGAAAGGCTGGGACCGAATCAGTGCGCGAAGTGCAAGCAGGAGGGGCACTGGTGGAGGGATTGCCCGCTGCTTCAGGCGAGCGCTGGTGTGGGGCGCGGACGAGGAAGAGGGGGTGGTGATTTTGGGAGACAGGCTGCGCGATCAGAAGGAGGCGGGAGACCGGGTGGCAATTATTTTGACAATAATACCAATAGGCAGCAGTTACAGAGCGATGGTGCCCAGTACTATAACGATGATTACTCAGTTGATGATTTGACAGGGTTCTCCCACAACTAGGACAGCGTAGGACAGAGCATGGGACCAGTACTTATGGAAGTTGATCAGAGGGGACCTTATGTCGAAGCCGACTTACTAGGGTCTCAACAGAAATTTCTAGTGGATACGGGTGCAATGAAAAGTTCAGTGGCTCGTTCTCGGGTCCCAGGGGCGGCTCTGTCTGGCAGGAATAACATTTCCGTGGGTTTCGCGGGAACTCCGGTGATTAGCCCCATTTCAAAACATCTCACGTTAACGATTGGTCCTTTTACTGTTGATTCGCCGTTTCTATTGACATCAAATTGTGGTGAAAATTTGTTGGGTTTAGATTTATTAAAAAGATTGCATGCCACCATCTATTGTTCCCCGGATGGCGTGTATCTTACTCTAGGCCCCAATGTTGCTCGCCCACTACAGTGCTTTTCAAAAGACGACCCGCTGCCACCTGAGTTTCGAGGCATACCCGACAGCTTGTGGGCTGTCAGTGATACTGATGTGGGGAGAATGGACATTGCCCCGGTGTCAATAAGAGTGAAGGTGGGAGCCAAATTGCCCAGAATACCGCAATACAAAATACCTAGAGAGGGTGAGAAGGCCTTGTTACAAATAATTCAAGATTTAATACAGTCTGGAGTAGTGGAGGAGACTGACTCGAATATATGTAACAGTCCTATTTTGCCTGTACTTAAAAGACGGTCACCTGATGCAACAGATAATACTCCTGATGTCTATAGATTCGTGATTGATTTGCGCCAGGTAAATAGAGTAGTGGAGCCACAGTACCCGGTGGTCTCGGACATCACTACGATATTGACAATGATTCCACCTTCGGCCAAATATTTCTCTGTCCTAGATTTGAAAAACGCCTTCTTCAGTATCCCAGTACATGAAGACAGCAGGTATCTTTTCGGATTCTCATTGGCTGGCCGTAGCTTCCGCTTCAGGAGAATTCCTCAGGGGTACACTGAGAGTCCTAGTATATACAGTCAGGCTCTGAAGGCACAATTGGATGATCTGGAACTTCCACCGGGCAATGTAATGTTGCAGTACGTGGATGATATCCTCGTAGCATCGGATGATGAGCAGGGTTGTCGGGATGCTACTGTAAAATTGTTGCACCACTTGGCGAAAAGGGGGCATAAAGTGTCCCTTCCGAAATTTCAATACTGTCGAACGGAGGTCACCTACCTCGGTCACCTCCTTTCGAAAGTGGGGAGGAGATTGACGCCGGAGCGCATAAAGGCGATCACTAACATGCAGGTACCTAACACGCAGCGAGAGGTGCGCGCGTTCCTAGGCATAACATCGTATTGTCGTCAGTGGATACCTAACTATGCGTTACTAACAAAACCCCTACTGTATCTGACTACCAAAGAAGTGCGCGAACCCCTACCGTGGACCCCCGCATGTCAGGAAGCGTTTGTGTTACTAAAACAGTCTCTGTGTTCTGCGCCAGTTCTTGGAACACCAGATTACCAGAAGCCTTTTGTTCTCTATGTGCACGAGGCGGAAGGTTGCGCGTTGTCTGTCCTAACACAGTGTTTCGGGGGGAAGCAGAGACCATGTGCGTACTTCTCTGCAATGCTCGATAATGTGGCAAGAGCGCTGCCGAGTTGTCTTAGAGCCACGGCGGCTGCCGCGGTCTCTATAAGACAATCCGCAGGGCTCGTGCTGGGAACAGATCTCACAGTAATGGTACCGCATGCTGTGGATATTTTACTAAACAGGACACAGACGCAGCATTTAACAAGCGCTCGTCTGACGGGTTACGAGATGACTCTTTTTGCGCCCCATGTGACAATTAAAAGGTGTGCCACATTGAATCCCGCCACCTTGTTACCTATCCCCACAGATAGTGACACAAATGATGACGACATACATGACTGCTTGTACAGGACTGAGGAGGAGACAAAGGGGAGGGTGGATCTGACAGACAGGCCCATGGAAGAACATGACGGGGAACTGTATGTTGATGGATCCTGTTTTAAATTACCAGACGGGACATCGACAGCAGCATATGCAATAACGACATTACAGACGGTGGTAGAGACTTCTAGAATACCCTACAATTCTGCCCAGGCTGCCGAGATTATCGCCTTACTGAGAGCATGTGAGTTGAGTGAGGGGTTGGATGTCAACATTTACACCGATAGCCAATACGCCTTTGGCGTTGTTCATAATTATGGGCGACTTTGGGCAGAACGGGGATTCTTGACCTCACATGGACAACGCATCCAACATGGCCCACTGATATTACGACTACTAACAGCACTGACTTTACCCAAAAGATTGGCTGTGATAAAATGTAGCGCACACAAGACAATAGTGGACGATGTCGGCCGAGGCAACGCTTTTGCCGACGAGACAGCAAAAGAGACTGCTAGAGAAAAATTACCACGAATGTTTGTGGCAGGGCCAGCACGATGGGTCCCAGATATTCATATGTTCGCAGACACGGTACAGAGTGTCAAGAACATACAGGGCAAGGCGACGGATGAGGAATTGAGAGCATGGAAGGATGGGCATGGACGACTGGATGCGGATGAATGCTGGACAGATGTGACAGATAAGAGACGATGGATGTTACCGAATGCGTATGTCCTTCCAGTAGTGACGATGGCACACGGTCCTGCCCATGTGAGTGCGAAAGGCATTTGTAAGTTGTTAGACCCGGTATGGAGCAATAAGAATATCTCTAAGATGGCCACCAATTTGGTTCGTCAATGTATGGTGTGTTTGAGACACAATCCTGGAAAGGGTACCCCTGTCCCAACTGGAAATTTTGCACCCCCCTCTTTCCCTTTTGAGGTGATTCAGATGGATTACATCGAAATGGAAAGAGTCAACAACTTGAAGTACGTCCTTGTAGTCGTATGCGCTTTTAGTAGGTGGGTGGAGGCGTTCCCAACGAAGGACTGCACGGCTATGTCTACTGCAAAAATGTTGATAAAGGAGTATTTCTCCCGCTTCGGATTACCTAGGGTGATCTGGAGTGATAATGGCACGTCCTTTAATGCTGAGTTAGTAAAGAATATATGCAAAGGTCTACACATCACTCAGAAGTTCCACTCAGCCTTGCATCCTCAGGCGGCAGGACTGGTGGAACGGTTTAACGGCACACTCAAGTTAAAAATGGCCAAAATATGTGAGAGTACAGGTCTCCGTTGGCCAGACGCACTTCCCTTAGCTTTGCTTTCCACAAGAGTCACTGTAAATGCAAAAATGGGCGTCTCCCCGCACGAGGTGGTATTTGGCCGCCCGGCCAATATCTGGGGAGTGCCCCGACCCAAATGCTTTTCAGAAGTTCCTTACCCTCTGTTGACAGATTATCTGTATGCTTTGACTAAAGATCTTCGTTCTATTCATCAGCAGGTAGCAGACACTCTGAAGCCGTTGCCGGAGGGGCCTGGACACACCATCCACCCAGGGGATTGGGTCGTGGTGCGACGATATCAACGAAAGTCCTGTCTGGAACCGAGGTGGTCAGAGCCTCGCCAGGTGCTCCTCACCACGCGCACAGCACTGCGGATTGACGGCAGGAAGGCGTGGACCCATGCCTCTCATGTGAAGAGGGTCCCGCTCCCGTTGCCCTATGATCAATGGGTACAAGATGGCATCGCTGACCAGGAGTGTGAAATAATTCCAAGATACGTCCCTTTCTCGGATGCTTCGCTGATTGGAGAAGAGCACAGCGGAATAGAAAATACCGTGAGCTCTACCACTCCTTTTGTTGCTAGCAAAGAGATATCGGAAAGTTCAGCATCTGCCACTGATACACCTGCTCTGTTTTCTGATCCCGAAGTGCCAGGGAGCACTCGCTATAATTTCCGGCCCCGGAGAAAATAAGTACAGTGCTGGAAAATGATGGACTAAAACACTGGAAGAAGGGCTTAGTGGACATTCTGAAAAAGAAGATTTAGTGGTAGGGATGGACTTGTAAGAGCCCTGGTGTTTAGCCGAAGATTGTGTTCTATGAGACTAAAGAGTGGTGCGGGGCCCGAATTACGTGCTTCCCTTGTTTCTGACTTTTTGAATAACATCGTGGGAGATAGGTATGGACGGTAAAAGCCTGCCTGTGAGGCTTTGAAGGACACAGGGAAGAAGATCCCTTTTTAAGGGTTGAAGAACCCCTCTGGCCGGTCAAGGATTGTCTGGGACTATTTTTTTAGTAGTAGTAGTGTGATTTTTATTTTTGTTTTGATGTTGAAAAGAATACAGAATGTATCCCTTTGGGCGGCCAATTCCTGATGAGGAGCAGCCCTTTGCAGCTCCCCCGAGACGTGAGCCTGATTCCCCTTGGTTGGCCCTTTCCCGAAATGGAAAAATTGTAGTGGTTGTAATATTTTTAATTGCCTTTCTGGTGACTCTTGGGATACTGTTTTTCGTAGATAAATACTATCCTGTTCATACATTTGCACCCACACCTACTGCTGTTCCGGAACACCAAATGTTGACAGTTGAATACGGTGAAAGAATGATACGTGCAAATTATAAAGATAATGTTTTTATTAAGACTTTGCATCATGCACATGCCACTACCAATATGACAGATTGCTGGGTTTGTGGGCTTTTACCTTCCGCTGCCTATAAAAAAGATAGGTTCCTCGCTCTCCCTTTATCGCCAGTGAATAGTTGTGTGGGGTGGTATACTCTTATAGGTCTTGTTAAATATTTTCAGCAGCCAGATTCGTTGACTCCACGCCTGCAGAATAGGGGGTGGACATTGACCATGCGAGTGCGGCCTTTGCCTTCAGCTTCCCTTGGACGAATATACACCGACGGACGTTTTGACCAGACTTTTATAGAGACATGTGAGAAAAAGTTGGGTCGATTCTTAGCACCTAATGATACTGATCGACTCAGGGATAGCTTCATGAAATTGAACGCCACTTTGTCTTATAGGCATCCCCCTAAAAGTAACGACAGCTCCAAGTCTTTGATACCCCTGGCCGTGGTGGGTCCTCCTCCATTTTTCTGTATAGAGGGAAGGGGTCCCATCAAGGTTGGAAATAGCTCATGTAATGTGACTGCCTCAATACGCCTGCCCGTTAGCCCCTCTTTGATTGCCCCACCCAGTGTCTATTTTGTTTGCGGTGAAAATGGATACTTATGGTTGCCCGAGGGTTGGGGTGGGGTGTGCTACCTGGCTTATTTGATTCCTCCTGTGTATGTGGCCCCCTCTGATTACCACAGAACTCATCGACGATTCCCTAGTCCTCAAGAGCAGCCGCAAGGGCAGCGTAAAAGGAGGGAACTTCAGGTAGAAGACGTTGATCAGACAGATACCTCGTATCAGCAATGGACTGATTTTTCTAAGGGTCTGCTCCCTTTCTGGGGTCCTATATTCAACAGTAGAGCTATTAGACGACTTTCTAGGGTAATGGAGAAGGTGGTTCTGGTTGAGGCTGACATTACGACTAACATCTCTGTTGAGGTTCAGGCTATGAGATTATTCACGATCCAGAATAGGATGGTTCTTGACGTCATACTAGCTGATAGGGGCGGGGCCTGTCGCGTCATCGGGACCTCTTGCTGTGTATATATCCCTGACTCCGCCCCGACTGTTAACTTGGCAGTGCAAAAATTGCATAGATTAGCGACTGAACTGCACCAAGATAATGGAACATGGTCTCTCCAAGGGTGGCTCTGGGGTGCTTTTTCTTCCTGGGGCTGGAAAATACTGATGGGTTTGGTTGGAGTGGTGAGTGTAATTCTGTCATGCTGCCTTTGCATATATTGCCTCCCTCCATGTTGTTCAATGTGTGCTGCAAATATACGTCCGAAAAAGAAGTTACATGGTCAATATGCCACTTCTATGATTACTGAAATTCCTGCTGATGCAAGTTGGTTAATGTTTATTGCAGAAGATGTTCTAGAATGAAGTAAATGTAGGCCTGTCCCTAGAATGTATGTCGGCACTACTTTTTGGCAATTAAATGAGGCTATAGTTAGCCAATGATGCTAAAAGGAGGGTCTGATAGAATTCACCTTTCGATGCTCTAATTACCCCATGATGACGTGTGAGTTAGCATCATATGACTAACTAATGCATTTACGTAAACGCACTTATGCTGAATTCATATACTTACTTATTTTCTTATATTCGAATGTATGTGTGACCATATTAGTTTCTTAGCTTAGCCTGTGTGCCACCATTTTGTGTAACCCTCTGTGCCTGCGGGCTCTGCTCGCTCATGCCCCTCCCGCAGGCATACAGAAATATACTAAGACAGCAGTTTTCGTTTCTCGGCTCACTGTGAGCGAAACTAACAAGTTATGTTATCTGTAATGTTCTCATGCTCGGAGACGCCGAAGCCTAGCTCCCTGGCCTTGAGCAGAGATAATAATGTATCCCTTGCAGGTGCAGATGCCTGCTGTATGAGAGCATTGTCCACTGGCCTGGGGCTCAGTATTTTTCCACAAGGGGCGTACCCCATTTACTGTATTGCATTATAATGTATTGCTGTGATGCAGGGAGTCAGTCCTCTCGTTCGCACTCCTAGGAGTGAGGTCGGACAGGGCCCTCTCATATGAGTGTTGTTTGGCCTAATAAAGACTTTTGTTTTTACTTCTCCACTGTCCGGCTGACTTCCTATAAGGTAATTATAGGTGAGTGCTGTAAGTCACTCTAGTGGATTTGAGCCACGCTTATCAGTCGGAAGTAGGGGGAGAATCTTCCGAGCTGAGCGAAGTAAGCCCACACAGGTACCAGCCGTCTTTTTGGCCTGAGTTTTCAAAGAGAGGTCTTGCTCCAACCAGAACCCTAAGCTTTTGAGTTCTTTCTTAGGTTGTGGGAGAGCTCCTAGACACACTGGCCACATGGAGGTGGGAAGGGATGTTATTCGATGACCCAGAAGCATAAGCTCTGTTTTTGTGCCATTTAATTTAAGTCTCGAGTCACACATCCAGTTATAGATTCCTGCAAGACAATCATGCAGATTTCTAAGTTTGTCCTTTTCAAGTGAGAATGAGACAACCATTTGGGAGTCATCAGCGTTTGTGACGGCTTTGATCCCAAAGGGAGTGACAACATCCTCCAGGGGGGCCATATAAATGTTAAATAATGTAGGGCTCAATGAAGAGCCCTGAGGAACCCCACACTGGAGGGGGAAAGACTTGGATCGCACATTCCCTTCATAAACCTGGAAGGTTCTGTCCTTCAGGAAGGATGTGAGCCAACGTAATGCGGTGTCTCTCACCCCTAGATTAAGGAGACGCTGGATCAGGATCCCGTGGTCTACAGTGTCAAATGCAGCGCTTAGATCCAGGAGGATCAGTAAAGCCGATCCTCCTGAATCTAAGATGCGCCTAGCTTCTTCGACCACTGTCAGGAGGGCGGTCTCAGTCACCTGGACCGGGCGAAACCCTGTTTGCGAGGGGCGAAGTAGATTGTTAGTTTCTAGGAAGGCAGAGAGTTGTTGATTTACGGCCTTCTCTGCGATCTTACTCAGGCCTGGCAAAAGAGAGATTGGCCGAAGGTTTGCAAAATCTTGGGGGTCAAGTCCTGGTTTCTTCTGCAGAGCTTTAACTAGTGCATGTTTCCAACTAGGGGGAACCACTCCTTGGTTAAATGAGGCATTGATAAGGTCAGTGGCTAGAGGCGAGATGGTAGGTCCCACCTGCTGAAGGATGTGGATAGGGGCTGGATCATTCGGGGATCGACTTTTCATTCCTGTTATAGCATTCAAGAAGTACTCGTTGGACATCTGGTTAAAAAAGTCCAGAGTGGGGCCTATAGTTGTGTCATCTGCATGCCTGCTGCATAATCCAGGAAGAAAAGGAAAAGGAAGAAATGGACCTGCGAGTTGTCAACTGTGATTGACTCAATTTTTCTGGTTTCACGGAGTATTGTGTCTCTGTCCTTAAAATTTAGCAGGCGAAAAAGGAAAGGACGAGGTCGTGCACCATGCAGCGGCTGGCCAGATGGCCCCCTATGTGTTTGTTCTACTGCCAAGACAGCATCTCAGCGGGCAGCAGAGACTTCATTCAGGATTCCACATACGAGGGGGCATCTCTTTCCTCCACTCCTTCCGGCAGCCCCACAACGCGAACATTATTCTGATGGGAGCGGCCTGCAGCGGCCTTCAGCGTCGTCCAACCTATGCTTCAACCTAGGCTCCAGCGACCGCAGTTGTGCAGTGAGTTAGCGCACATAGCGCCCTGGTGACTGGGGCGATCTCTGCAGTTTCCGCCGCCAGATCCCCAACCCTTGTAGCCAACTTCTTGTGATCCACATGTAGGAGAGTAAAGTCCGACGTGACCTTTTCTGTGCGGCTCTCGAGTGACTCTCTGGTCTGCCCTGTGGTTTCCCAGAGGCCCACCACTGCCTGAAGCATCAAATCTATTTTAGTCTCCAGTGTGGATGTTCGAGGGGCAGATGCAACATCAGACTGGACTCGCTGCTTGAGATCTGGGGGAGGCTGGATGTGTGTGCGTCTCGCACCTTTCCAGTTCCTGCCCACTATGCAGTGTGTGTTGTGCACTTACGCTCTGCGACAGTGCAGCTGACTGCTATTTGATAGATTTTTTCTCATCAGGGCCTGTGGCAGGGGTGGCCTCCCTTCATGCTGTGTGTTGATTAAGCCTCCCGGTACAGGTTATTGTCCACCTCCCGAGGCCTGGATTTCCCTAACTTCTCTTGTCGTCGCCACCCAAAGGCTGTAGTCCAATCTCTCTCTGCTCTCAGGGTGTCAATCAGGCCCCAGGTCCACAGACATATCCAGCTTGTGATTGCTTCCAGAGAGTGGCGCATTCCAGCCTCACAGCCCACTCTCAGGGAGATTCCAAACAGTTGCAGCCCTCCTTCTGTTGATTTCGGCACCTTCCGTCGCTCTCAATGGAGCACATTAAATGTCTCACCTCATGCTGTATATGGAGGCCAGGACCACTGGTAAGTTCAGGCTCGTACTCTACCCGGTTACAGTGCTGATTCACAATTTTTCTGGGCTACTAAGGTTGGTCCATCCTGGGCTCCACGATTACCTTCAATGCCCTGGCGCTGATGGGGAGGTGTGGGGGGAGAAGGGGTGTGGTTCCAGTCTTGGGGGGGGGGGCTTTTTCACCTCTGTTGGGTGGGCTAGGCCACCACTCAATTGCGGTTCACGCCTTCTGCAGTGCTGTGGCTCCCAGTTCACTTAGGTCCACCAGGTTGCTTCAGTCAGGCCCCAGAGAGTTATTTCAGCCCCATAGTGCAAGGAAAGGGGGTCACGTATATTCACAGTCTCTAGAAGGGAGGGAGAAGTCTCTGCCTCTTCCCACTGGCTCCGGATCGCCTCTTGATCGTGGCTTGCCTTTCCACTAAGTCACAGCTGCTAGCGGCCAGCTCCCAGGCGTGTATTTAAGCCAGGGCTTCTCTTCTGTTTAGGCTGTTCCTCCGCAGGCCCCAGCATCCCCTCAAAGCTGGCCCGGTGGAGTCAGGTGGCTCGAGCAGGTCTCAGTGGGCTGTTGTAATTCCGTGGCAACGAGGGAGGGGAAGAGCCGCCGTACCAGCCCCAGGGGACGGTGGGGATGGGGGGCTCTCTCCTCCGACAGCCGGTCTTCCAGGCAATGGGGTCCTCATGGAGTGCCTCCTAAGGCTGCCCCGGGTCCACGCAGGCGACCCTCCTAAGAGGGCGGCCCCCCTTAGTGCCACAGGAGGGCACACGAGGCAGCCGCCCAGTGTTTGTGACCCTCTAAGGGTCCGCATGCCGCGTCACTTCCTGGCATAAGTGGGCCGGGGCGAGGTACATTTACCTCTCCCACCCACAGGGTTCCCTCTTTACACGCTGCCCTGATGCTGTTTGGACGTCTCCTGGGAGCTGCTGCACAATCATGGTCGGTGGGTGCGACCATTGACCTCCCCCCAGCCCGATCTCCCCATTTGGGGTTGCTTGATGGAAGGACGGCCCGGCCATGGTTGCGGGCTACTCTGGGGGGGTTTGGTTAGCTCCCGGATGTCACATGCGTCTCCGCCGGGCTCCCTTAGATCCCGTGTGGGGTCTGTGGGAGCTGGGGCTGCTGATGAGGAGAGCCAATCGCGCTCCCTGCTACCCCGACCTCGAGGTCAGTCTCCTACTCACTGCCTCCCATTTGAGGGGGAGTGGGGGTCCTGCTATTGCCCCGGTGAGGTCCCGGCATTGTGACGGGCCTGCCTTATCAGCACTGCCTTGTTAACCCAGCACGGCATCATCATCGCTCCCCCTTTGTCGGTGGGCAGAGCGGGGAGGCTGGTTCGGGTAGCAGTGTTTGTGGCCGTAAGAGGGACCACAGCCAATAATCAGAAATGCTTGAGCGGGAGGGGGGTCCAGCGGCAGGCCCGGCGAGGTCGTGGCCTTGTCACCGGGGTCTGCTTTCACTAGCACAGCCTGGTCCTCCTTTCCACGATTGCACTCCTTAGGCTACGGGCAGAGCTGGGAGGCAGGCTCAGTTAGAGGGTGTGTGGGCCATATGGGGGCCACCTCGGCCAATTATCTGGGCAGCGTCCCATTACGTGTGCGGTGGATTCAGGGCGGGCAGACCGAAAATGAGGGTCATGGGCCTTTCTACAGGTGGGGCCAGGCATCCCGCATTGGAGGATACAGGACTGGGCATCCCAGCACTGTTGTGGCCTGCTGGCATTGGGAAGAAGGGTGGGGGCTGCGAAGTGGGTCCCCCACCCCTCCCGTTAGGCCGTAGGCATGGCGCATGATCCTGGCCAGGGGTACTGCGGTGCAGACATGCGGAAGCTGGGCCCCGTGTTTTATTAGAGGAGGGGCTAACTCCCCCTCCTCCCGTGATGGCTGTAGGCATGGCGCATGATCCTGGCCAGGGGTACTGTGGTGCATACCCGCGGAAGCTAGGCCCTGTGATTTAGTAGAGAGGAGAGGCTACCCCCACCCCCTCCTCGCATGATCTGGGCCTGGAAAAGTGCAGGGCACAGCATTGGCGCTTGAGCTAGGTAGGCCACCGGTGGCTCTGCAGCACAGTTTTACCATTACTAGGTCTGAAAGAACACTGCGGTACAGTGTTTTCAGAGATTATGGCCAAGGCACGCTAAAGGACAGGTGAGCTGAGAGCCCTCACCAAGGTACAGCAGTAAGAAGCAACTGTGTGACATGGCAGGTAGAGAAGGGGGGGCGCAGGTTAAGCCCTGGTGGCTAGATACCAGAAACCAAGGCATTATGCTCTACACCATGCCTCAGCAAAGTTTCTCATTGTAAATTGATACTTGTATAGCGCACTACTCACCCGCAAAGGTCTCAAGGCGCTTGTACGAATACCGCTGTGGAACCCATCCTGGCTTTCCCTGTGAGGCGTCCACTCCTGGGCACCCCCAAGGTGGAGGCCAGGCATCCCAGCGTTGAGGGGGCCCTTGTGGAGATTAAGCAAGCTATTGCCCAGAGTTGCAGAGTGGGACTCCATGATTGAAATAGGCACCAAGGCGAGAATTATCAGCTCCGTGGAATTTTGAGCCCAAGACCCGCCGAGGCGGGGAATTGAACCCCGGTCCCGGGCTAGACCTCTGCATCAGGGTCTGCCGCTCTAACCATTGAGCCACACTTCTCCTCATTAAATGCCCTCTCCCCTGCTCCTCACAAGGACATATGGTGGGGCTCCCAAATCTCCCATTTCACACACATTCTTGTGGTGCCTGTTTGTCCCCCACGAACAGAGATCCAGTACAGAACATCTGCAGGAGAAAGGAAAGGCACATACAACCGTGACCCTGGGATTAAAGATCAGATGGGTTGGGGCACAGGGCAGGAGGGGTCAGCTCTCTTTCAAGAGTTTGCATATCATTTTTCAGGCTGGTATCAGAAACCCTACACTTCAATGTGAACATGCACGTGGAAACCCTTTTCAAAGGTTAACTGGTAATCCGTTGTTCTGGTATCCAGTATTTATTTAGGGTAAACGGGTACTAAGGTGGGGATATCTTTGGCAGCTTTCCATCCCTGTAGGTACGTAGTGACGAAGTAATGTGTCTCAAGTTGGCAACCCTAAGGGAGAGGATAATATACATTTTAATCTTGGATTATCAGGAGTACAAATTATGTCAAAGGTTCAGCCCAGGAACATAGTTTCATCCAAAATGCAATGGTCATCTCCTTGCAGGGAGGTGTAACACGGAAATTGATCTAAATCAGGACGATGCTTCCTATTAAGGAGAGTGGTATTACTTTCTATGAAGGGTTTACTTGTATTCTAATACAGCTGAATGACCTGGGAAACTCTCTCCCTGTTCAGGTACACTTACTCCGCACCAGCGAGCAGTCAAGGGAGCAAGTCAGCCTATCAATGAGGCAGTGAGTTGGCTGCATGATGCAGTGCGAGACTGCCTAAGGTGCGCTGTGCTGTAAGAGGTGATTGAGCGGAGGCAGCCGGTGCGATGGCTGCAGGGTGCAATGCGAGACTGCCTTGTGTGCACTGAGATGTAAGAGGGTTTTGAGCAGAGACAGCCTGGGCTACGGCTACATGGGGCAGTGTGAGACGGCCTAGTGTGCAATGTGATGTAGGAAGTCTTGTCCTTTGACTGACTTTGAGCGCGATTCGTTCTATGCTGTTCTGTCATAGAACTATTTTCGATCATTTTAATTCAGCCGTTTTGGATCGCGCCTACGTCTCAAATCCATCACCATTTCATTGACAATCTGGTAACTCACGTTTAAGTGTATTTCTATGCTTCATTTCGTGGCTAATTATGTTTTCAGTACACAAAGACACCCGTTTTTTTTCACTATGACCAAGACAGAGAAACTGTTCAGGCCTGAATCATTAGGCCACAGGGTGGCATGACAGAATAATTCTAAACCTGCCTGTGGCACATTTGAAAAGGTGCATGCCAATCATACAGTCCAATATAAGGGTATCTGAATTTTCCCGCCCCCCACTCCTCGCTTTCTTGGAGGGGATATGCAAGTAAACCATGTGGTAGATACAGGACGAAAGAGCCTGAGCAGGGTGGCACGCTATGCCAGGAAAAGTTAACAGCTTACATGTTTTAACCTTATGCCATGATAGTCTGATCATTCAGGCCAGAATCATGGGGCCACCGGGTGGCTAGACTAGGTGTCTTTTAACGTACAGACGGCACATGGGGTTTGGTGCAGGGAATTTCCTCCCACTCCACCATGTGTCAGCCCGAAAGGGGGTGACTGGTACTTAGAGGATATTACTTTATTAATCTGTGCTTCTTGTAATTTTGAAGGGACTTTGGCCTATTTTCTGACTTGCCCTTGTCCATTATTCGTTCCTGCACGGTGCCAAGCTGTCCCTAGGGTCCCTCGTAGGACTCAGCTGGCTATCTTACTACAGAAATGGTTATATCAAACAGTTGGCATCATAGTATCAAACTCACATTTTTACATCTAGCCTTTGAGACAGGGTGACAAGGGGGAAGGGTCTTTCAAACTGTGCCTTTAATTTCATTTGGGTATGTTATATTGAAAAGAGATTCTTCTATTTTGCATTACCTCAAATGCCCAGTTAAAGGCCATTTGAATTTCTGAGTCCTGCAATCTAAGTGCCTGGTCGGGAGTTGCTTTCCTGTACCGATCGGTCTACAGATTTACACACTAGGAACAAGAACTCTCTGTGCTACATTAACAGCAGTATCTGTTTGACAAAAGCTTCGTTAGTAAGTAGAGATCAGTGGGGTATGGCAGGCAGTGCAAGGATCGGTGGGGAAGTGTCATATGTTTGCTTACAAGGTCTGTAAAGTTGATGCGATGGGTCATTTCTTCTGCATAGCACTGGGCACAATCTTGAGGAGCCTTTCCAAACAGAGATAGCTCAAGGGGGTATGTGCCTGCTGCAAACCCAATCTATACTGTTCAGAACATAAGTAGCTAACTCAAGCTTTCACTCTTTGAGTGTGATAAAATTATTACCAGTAAGTTTCACAGCTTGAGTAAATATCAAGAAAAAATGTACGATTGCACTGGGTGTGATATTCCCAGTTAAGTTTAGTGTAATGATTCCGCTACATCTTCACAAGTTTGCAGTCAATGGGTCGCTCACTACTGACCTCACCAGCGGGTGTAACCCAAGAGCATCACGGTAGATCCAGTCCTTCTAGGCGTGTGCGCCTTTCGTAGCTCTGGAAGTGTAGAAAGCAAAGTTGCAGCACCAACTCTGTACACCGGTGTTTCGGAATTATTGTTCCTCATCAGCAGAGTGTAGGTCTCTTCAGGGTTTGCTGGGCAGGCTGCCAAAGTATTCACAGGTATGGTACCACTCAAGGCACGTAGGAGCGGTGTCCGAGCTCGTCAGCTCAAATGGTTCAAGGGAACCATATATAAGTATGCAGTCAATGGGTTGCTCACTACTGACCTCACCAGCGGGTGTAACCCAAGAGCATCACGGTAGATCCAGTCCTTCTAGGCGTGTGCGCCTTTCGTAGCTCTGGAAGTGTAGACAGCAAAGTTGCTGCACCAACTCTGTACACCGGTGTTTCGGAATTATTGTTCCTCATCAGCAGAGTGTAGGTCTCTTCAGGGTTTGCTGGCCAGGCTGCCAAAGTATTCACAGGTATGGTACCACTCAAGGCATGTAGGAGCGGTGTCCAAGCTCGTCAGCTCAAATGGTTCAAGGGAACCATATATAAGTATGCAGTCAATGGGTCGCTCACTACTGACCTCACCAGCGGGTGTAACCCAAGAGCATCATGGTAGATACAGTCCTTCTAGGCGTGTGCGCCTTTCGTAGCTCTGGAAGTGTAGAAAGCAAAGTTGCAGCACCAACTCTGTACATCGGTGTTTCGGAATTATTGTTCCTCATCAGCAGAGTGTAGGTCTCTTCAGGGTTTGCTGGGCAGGCTGCCAAAGTATTCACAGGTATGGTACCACTCAAGGCACGTAGGAGCGGTGTCCGAGCTCGTCAGCTCAAATGGTTCAAGGGAACCATATATAAGTATGCAGTCAATGGGTCGCTCACTAGGAGGGGCTAGCGGTGTGTGGTCCATTGCGATTGTTTCTACAAATTGGCTCCCTTGAGCTTTGAGCTGACGAGCTCCTGGACGACGCACCTGCGTGCCGGTTCGGGCATCGAGGCCTTTGACGGTTGCTTGGCAGCCTTCTCTTCCAGCCCTAACTATTTTCTCTACTGATGAGGGAAGTCATCCCGAAACCCGAGCCATGTCTCGAGCGATATCCTAAAACCCGGGACATGTATCGGGTCTAGAGATCATCAGTCCAACAAGTACCTACTTGCACCCACTGGGGTGAACCACTCAAGAACTCCATGTACCAGAGTCCTGAGGGGCGATCCGGAGGAGGGGCTAGCGGTGTGCGGTCCATTGCGATTGTTTCTACAAATTGGCTCCCTTGAGCTTTGAGCTGACGAGCTCCTGGACGACGCACCTGCGTACCGGTTTGGGCATCGAGGCCTTTGACGGTTGCTTGGCGGCCTTCTCTTCCACCCCTAACAATTTTCTCTACTGATGAGGGAAGTTAGCCCGAAACCCGAGCCATGTCTCGGGCGATATCCTAAAACCCGGGACATGTATCGGGTCTAGAGATCATCAGTCCAACAAGTACCTACTTGCACCCACTGGGGTGAACTACTCAAGAACTCCATGTACCAGAGTCCCGAGGGGCGATCCTGAGGAGGGGCTAGCGGTATGCGGTCCATTGCGATTGTTTCTACAAATTTGCTCCCTTGAGCTTTGAGCTGACGAGCTCCTGGACGACGAACCTGCGTGCCGGTTCGGGCATCGAGGCCTTTGACGGTTGCTTGGCGGCCTTCTCTTCCACCCCTAACTATTTTCTCTACTGATGAGGGAAGTTGTCCCGAAACCCGAGCCATGTCTCGGGCGATATCCTAAAACCCGGGACATGTATCGGGTCTAGAGATCATCAGTCCAACAAGTACCTACTTGCACCCACTGGGGTGCACCACTCAAGAACTCCATGTACCAGAGTCCCGAGGGGCGATCCGGAGGAGGGGCTAGTGGTGTGCGGTCCATTGCGATTGTTTCTACAAATTGGCTCCCTTGAGCTTTGAGCTGACGAGCTCCTGGACGACGCACCTGCGTGCCGGTTCGGGCATCGAGGCCTTTGACGGTTGCTTGGCGGCCTTCTCTTCCACCCCTAACTATTTTCTCTACTGATGAGGGAAGTTATCCCGAAACCCGAGCCATGTCTCGGGCGATATCCTAAAACCCGGGACATGTATCGGGTCTAGAGATCATCAGTCCAACAAGTACCTACTTGCACCCACTGGGGTGAACCACTCAAGAACTCCATGTACCAGAGTCCTGAGGGGTGATCCGGAGGAGGGGCTAGCGGTGTGCGGTCCATTGCGATTGTTTCTACAAATTGGCTCCCTTGAGCTTTGAGCTGACGAGCTCCTGGACGACGCACCTGCGTGCCGGTTCGGGCATCGAGGCCTTTGACGGTTGCTTGGCGGCCTTTTCTTCCACCCCTAACTATTTTCTCTACTGATGAGGGAAGTTATCCCGAAACCCGAGCCATGTCTCGGGCGATATCCTAAAACCCGGGACATGTATCGGGTCTAGAGATCATCAGTCCAACAAGTACCTACTTGCACCCACTGGGGTGAACCACTCAAGAACTCCATGTACCAGAGTCCCGAGGGGCGATCTGGAGGAGGGGCTAGCGGTGTGCGGTCCATTGCGATTGTTTCTACATCTGCACAAGTTAGACTGGGACTCTGCCAGCGGAGCAGGACCTCTTATTCCCCGTTTCTGCTGGCTCAGGTGCACTGGGGGGCCGGGTTCTACCTCTCAAAGGGCTTAGGAGGGGTCATGGCTAAGTAAATCTGGGCTGATTCACATGCAGGGTTTAGTGGTCCCTCCCTCATTTCACAGGATCACTCCCTGTTGGGTCTATCTAACAATCATTTCAGTTGGCTTCAAATTTACAGCCTCTCTTGTTTTGCCATTGGTGAGTAGGTTAGCCATGAACTTTAATATAGCGCTGCAATGGCCCACTATTGCTATAGTACAGCATCTAGTTTACCGGTGCTATATTGGACCATCATTAGCACCAGCAGCTGCGCACATGGGTAGCAGTAAAGCTTCCTTTTATTTCACCCGTGATTAGGGCTGGCAATTTCATCAAACTTGGCGGCCAGAAACGGAATAGACAAAGACATATATGTGATTGTGCAACATGCACTCAGCAGTAAAGCAAGCTAAGTTTCAGCATAATCCTGGTATACTGTCAGGAAAAAAACTGAAGGTTATGGGCTACACACGAATAGCCACTTTCTGTCAGCGTGAGGGTGCCATTCCCAAGAGGGTGCGGTTTTCCTTGATAGTGCTGAAATTGAGGGGATGGAGCTCTAATGCGGACAACTACCAGAGCACAGTTTGCAGTCATAGTTGAGAGGGTACAGGGACATTACTCATAGGTTTACTCCATGTTCCCTGATCAACAAGGATTTCATATTACCAGTGGCTTCAATTAAGCAAAGTTTTCTTGGGAGTTGTCAGCTAACATTGGGACTGCATTTTGGTGGTCAGCCGGGGCTGGCATTTTTTAAATGTGGGGTTACAGCTCAGGCATGTCCAAGTAAGGCTTAAGAGGACAGAAGTCAGCCTGGGTATACAAGTTCACAGGCCTGTCGAGCGGCAGAACTGAAAGGACTTGTGCTTGATCTCTTGGCCACATGTTCACATCCTGGTAGGTCCACTTAGCATTTTATCCTTCTGGGGTATATAGAACAAGTACCATCGAGTTAAGTAACAATAAACATGTGTAAATGTTCCCGCTCTATAGCCTGGCTGGCAGCCATGCAGGCTGTGGAAGTGCTCATCCAACTAGTGTGCCACGGTCCAAAGATTGGGGAAACTCTGGATTAAAGTACAAATGGGCTACAAGGGCTGGGCTGGGCGAGGCGAGTGCCCCAGATACTGGGTCCCCCTTCGAGTTGCTGACTTGGCAGGACATGCTTGCAGGTGGGGCAATGAGAATCCATGGTGTTAAGGGAACAGCCGGCCATAAGCCACCCTAGTGAGGGGTAGTGTTATGGTACAGGCACTGGAACAGCTTCTGTAGAAGCAGCGGCATGGCCGGGGAGAGTGTCTCCCCTCTCATTACACTGGTCTGACACCTGGGAAGCAATGATTTGACTTTCCAGGGTAGGAGGGTACTGCTACCAGAAGTGAATTACTCTTGGTGTAAGTATGCAAACATTGGTGGGCATGTGAGTTTGATGGTCAGAGATACCCTAATGCAGTATGGAAGGGGCCCAGCCAGGGGTGCCGTGGAAACCTTATGCAGAAAAGTTAATAGTGCCATGTGTAGAGGCCCTGAACAAAGGGTTTTGGTTTTATCAGGCTTGGCCAGCTGCACGCCAAGTCCACAAGGTGTTCTGATGAATAGGGGACACACCTGTCCTTGCTTGATCTGAGGGAGGCCTTGGAAGCAGCAGGATTTAGGTAAAGATGCCTACCTTGGTGGGTGGCCTGGCTGGGACGGTGGCCACACCCAGAGCTGTGGCGGAGATACAGGGCGATCCAGAGGCTGTAAGGTACAGAAGGGTACCCTCTGCACGAGCACAGTAAGGGTGCTAAAGCCAAATATCCCCAGGAAGGTCCTCGCGTTGGACCCTGGAGGAGCGACGGCACCCTGTTAGTCCTACGGGCGGTTGTAGACCTGAGAAACCAGGGGTTGCCTGGAAGGCTCTGCCCCCCTCTGGAGCATGAGCAAGGGAGTGCACTAGGGGTCCACCGGTGGGAGGGGTCCCCCTCCACCAAATCTGACAAACACCGATTGGATTGGCTACGGTGTACTTTGACTCATCAGGTGGCAGGCGGCGAGGGGCTGCCTGCCCTGGGATCGCCCGTAAGATAACCCACCATGTTGGCATATTTGTTATGCAAATAAACCTGCAACAATAATCTCCACAAAAAAGGTGTCTTGTCTGTTTATTTCTCCAGGATATTGCTGTGGGGGGATGGGAAGTGTTGCCAATATTGGCACTATGCGGGCTGCCCTGGGTCCACGCAGGGGACCATCCTAAGAGGGCGGCCCCCCTTAGTGCCACAGGAGGGCACACGAGGCAGCCGCCCAGTGTATGCAACCCCCTAAGGGTCCGCATGCCGCGTCACTTCTGGGCATGAGTGGGCGGGGGCGAGTTACATTTACCTCTCCCGCCCACTGGGCTCCCTCTTTTCACCCTGCACTGATGCTGTTTCCCTTCCTACCGCTTATCCGGCATTCAGGCAGGGGGTAGGGGGGTGAGTTTGTCTAACTTGTTATTTTGTGTTGCAGGCGGAGTTACAGGGCGATCCAGAGGCTTTAAGGTACAGAAGGGTACCCTCTGTACGAGCACAGTAAGGGTGCTAAAGCCAAATATCCCCAGGGAGGTCCTCGCGTTGGACCCTGGAGGAGCGACGGCGCCCCGTTAGTCCTACGGGCAGTTGTGAACCCGAGCAACCGGGGGTTGCCTGGAAGGTTCCGCCCCCCTCTGGGACGTGAGCAAGGGAGTGGACTGGCGGTCCACCGGTGGGAGGGGTCACCCCTCCCCCAAATCTGACAAACACCGATTGGATTGGCCACGGTGTTCTTTGGCCCATCAGGTGGCACGCGGCAAGGGGCTGCCTGCCCTGGGATCGCCCATAAGATAACCCATTATGTTGGCATATTTGTTATGCAAATAATCCTGCAGCAATTTTCTCCACAAAAAAGGTGCCTTGTCTGTTTATTTCTCCAGAATATTGCTGTGGGAGGATAGGAAGTGTTGCTGATATTGGCACTATGCTAGTGCCCAGAGAGTTACCGCAGCCCCCTGGTGTGAAGGGGGGTCATGTATGTTCACAGTCTCGGGAGGGAGGGGTCTCCGCCTGCGTCAGTCAGCGGGCCCGGGCCGCTGTCCGAAAGTGGCTCACCCCCCTGCCAAGGCTCATTTGCGTGCAGCCTACTCCCAAGTGCGCACTCAGGCTAGGGCCTCTCTTCCATTTATCCCCACTCTTCTGCAGACCACGGCATCACCCCAGGGCACTTACGGATTGGCCAGGTGGGCTTAAGCAGGTCTCGGTGGTCTGCTGCAGTTCCATGGTACCAGGAGAGGGAGAGAGTCGCATAATCAGCCCCAGGCGAAGGGGGGTCACACCTCCCCTAGCCAGCCCAGAGTCACCGCCGACCCCAGTGCACTTCCTCTTCGGCGCCCCGGGACGAGCATGTGGCCTCTAGGCAGATAGACACCTCCCCTCACCGGGTTTTCGTGCTGCGTCTCAGCCAGGGATGGGTGTCCAGCGCTTCAGGCAGCACAGATCGGCACAGTCTCCGCTTATGCCGAAGCTGAGCACCCCTTGGGTACCGGGTACCGGCTCCGCCTCGTCTTGCTTCAGTGCTGCAGGTCAGTCTTTTATTTCGTGACAAGTAATGCAGTTCAAAGTCTTATATTTTCACTGCCGGTCCGCGCTGGCATTAGGCTTTCATCAGTGCTGATTAGGCACTTCAATGTCCACTGCCAATGCAGGAGAACTGAAAGATTCTCAGGCCATGATGCGGAGCTCCCTAGAATGCGTCCACCACCATGTTTGGTTAGCCACGCTCCCAACTGTCTAGTTATATTGCTTTTAATTCACACATATTCAGATGTTGACTGGTGATACATAGTTCAAGGTGTTCATCTACTTGTGTATGGCACAACGCAAGTTTGTATAGAACAGGGGTAGGTCCTGATGGCCACCAACTGGGCATCATTTGAAGAATATGAGTATCTTCAAAGCAAAAGGAGTTAGGAATGCACATAAAAATGCATTCTTGGTTTTCTATATAAAGGATTTTTTTCAGAGACTTTTTTAAGGCATGCACAAATGAGCAATTGTCTAGAGACCCAACCTTCAAAGTGGCCCTCTGGTAAAGTGATCTTTCACACCTCCTTCCAGTTCTTTTTCGCAAACCTCGCCTCCTCTCCTACTCCCTCTCTTTCAGTTTCTCACACACACACACAACATACACATATATATATCTATATAAGAAACAGAGCGGTTGTTAGATATTGTACCTGGCTATGGGCGATGTGTATTGCCATATCTGCCCCCGCTGGAATTTGGACCTTAACACATAGGCTGAGGCAGTGTGGGGACTCGAGGGAGTACTTTACCGGCATTTCAAGGGATCACATTTGGGCTTTCAACACCGCAAATCCAACAATCCGCCCACCCCACAGGGTATTTACTCCTATCACCACCTACCTGGTATTCGGACAGTGCATTTTGGGTGTTGCAGTTTAGCACTACTTGGTAGGCTGCAACAGGTGGTGTGCCATCGTCATAGGGGGCGGAGCCGACCTTCTTCTACAAAGTGCGCGGCAGGACTGAACATTATGCGATCCTGGAAGCTGTGTGAACATCTTGGGCGCTGAAGAAGGCAATACTCTTCGAAATGCTTTCGCCATTCAAATGCTATTAAAGCTGCTTCCTCGTTATTCCCCCGATGTGGCCTTTGCTCTTTTGGTGTGAAGGAGGTTTACAGTCATATTTTCTGCATTTGCCAGAGACGCAGCACAGAGACCCCCGCTTCAAAAGTGGCCTGGAGAGCACTGGCTCTGTTTCGGCAGGTTCTTTTCGTGTACCAAGGGATTGGATTGCTCTGGAGCCCGCCATGGCATTTTGGAAGAAACAGAGTGGTTGTTAGGTATTGTACCTGGCTATGGGCGATGTGTATTGCCATATCTGCCCCCGGTTGAATTTGGACCTTAACACGTAGGCTTAGGCGGTGTGGGGACTCGAGGGAGTACTTTACCAGCATTTCAAGGGATCACATTTGGGCTTTCAACACCGCAAATCCAACAATCCGCCCATCCCACAGGGTATTTACTCCTATCACCACCTACCTGGTATCCGGACAATGCATTCTGGGTGTTGCAGTTTAGCACTACTTGGTAGGCTGCAACAAGTGGTGTGCCATTGTCATAGGGGGCAGAGCCGACCTACTTCTACAAAGTGCGCAGCAGGACTGAACATTATGCGTGAACATCTTGGGCGCTGAAGAAGGCAATACTCGCCAAAATGCATTCGCCATTCAAATGCTACTAAAGCTGCTTCCTCGTTATTCCCCCGATGTGGCCTCTGCTCTTTTGGTGTGAAGGAGGTTTACAGCCATATTTTTTGTGTTTTCCAGAGATGCAGCAGAGAAGCCCCCGCTTCACAAGTGGCCCGGAGAACACTGGCTCTGTTTCGGCATGTTCTTTTCGTGTACCAAGGGATTGGATTGCTCCGGAGCCCACCACGGCGTTTTGGAAGAAGCAGAGCGGTTGTTAGGTATTGTACCGGGCTATGGGCGATGTGTATTGCCATGTCTGCCCGCTGGAATTTGGACCTTAACACGTAGGCTGAGGCGGTGTGGGGACTCGAGGGAGTACTTTATCGGCATTTCAAGGGATCACATTTGGGCTTTCAACACAGCAAATCCAACAATCCGATCACCCCACAGGGTATTTACTCCTATCACCACCTACCTGGTATTCGGACAGTGCATTCTGGGTGTTGCAGTTTAGCACTACTTGGTAGGCTGCAACAGGTGGTGTGCATCGTCATAGGGGGCAGAGCCGACCTTCTTCTACAAAGTGGGCGGCAGGACTGAACATTATGCGATCCTGGAAGCTGTGTGAACATCTTGGGCGCTGAAGAAGGCAATACTCGCCGAAATGCATTCGCCATTCAAATGCTATTTAAGCTGCTTCCTCGTAATTCTCCCGATGTGGCCTCTGCTCTTTTGGTGTGAAGGAGGTTTACAGTCACATATATATCTATATATATATATATATATATATATATATTCACTGAAAAAAACATAGGTTTCACACCAGTTATAGTTAGCTGGACATTTTACTCATACAAAACCGCAATCCACTGTTGATGATGTCACATATTACATCATTCATGACATGGTCAGTGACATCACTGATGACATCACTGATGACATCTCAAATGACATCACTGATGACATTTGCCACAAATTCTGAATGTTAGTACTCTAGTTGCTCATTAGATCACTGTAGTAAAGCTGCTGCTCACCAGGGAAGTCTGCTGCTGGTATTCAAAGTGCATGTTTCAGTCTGCATCTTAGAATTTTTTTAATGAAATAGAAGAGGATTTGAGAAGTCAAAATGTGCCCTAATTTTTCTTTCTTCAGCACTAATCATAATTTCTATGACAAAATGAACCCCCTCATATTGTTCCTTTGCAAATTAAATGTTTTAAGTGTTACCACTTTATTCCAATCAAGATGACTTTAGGTGTGCCATACTTTTGTCATAAGTAAGACTGTTAGCGCTCTAGTTGTTCTTTAGAACACTCTGGGACATTCTGTCATTGGGCTATACTTGGGCTACATCTGGGGGATATTTGTGCTCCATTTGGGCTCTTTTGTCTCTGGTGGCCATCTTGGGAGACTGCATGTCAGAATTTTTTAATGAAATAGAAGAGGATTTGAGAAGTCACTCAAATGTGCCCTAATGTTTCTTTCTGCAGCACTAATCATACTTTCTGTGGCAAAATATACCCCCTCATTTTGTTCCTTTTTAAATTAAATGTTTTAAGAGTTACCACTTTATTCCAATCAGGATGGCTTCAGGTGTGCCATACCTTTGTAAAAAGTAGGACTGTTAGCGCTCTAGTTGTTCTTTTGAACACTCTGGGAAGCTGCAGTAGAACACAAAGGAATCAACTGACAGTCTCTGTCCTTGTTGGATGTCCATGTTTTACTGAGAATGTCAGACTTCATTCTCACATGACTGAGAAAGATAATGTGAATTTACAGAAAATATGCTTTCAGTTTAGCTTATAGATCCCCTTCCAAACCACTGTGGGAAAAGCATGAAATACTAGTTTTCTTTCAAACATGATTCATGATATCCCAGCAGAAGGCTTTTTCACATGGTAAAATCACCTTAGAACACACCACAATTCCTAAAATGAGTATGGTACCATCAACAAATGATTTATAATGTAACTAAAGTCCTAAAACCTTCTATTAACTGCAATGCTTTTTAATGAAGTGCTATCATGTATATTGGTCCCAAGATGGCTGCCAACACTTCTTGGATGAAGTGCTGACAGCCAATCAGATCTCACAATGAGATGTGTGGTTAGGCTCTGCCGTGATATATATATCTTTTGATTTTCTCAGCAACTATCTGGAGGGATTTACACCATTTAACCAAAAGCGTGATCTGCGTACCAGACCCTACCATTTTCCCAAATTTGGTGTAATTCCGTTAAGCGGTTCGGGCTGTAGCCGTGTCTAATCGTCCTATGGAAATTAACATGGGGAAAACACGTTTTGGGACCTCCCTTTTTTCTCGATAAAAATCGCTATTCATCTGCGAGAACCCAAAAAGCGATTCCTTAACCCTTTCGATGCTCATGACGAGCTCAGCTCGTCATGAGGCACACTGGAGCTGTGCTCATGACGAGCTGAGCTCGTCATGTACACTAAGGATCACAGATTTCCAGCACAGGAGGGGAAAAGTCCTAGCAGCCAAGGTGTTAAACCCCAAAAAATTGCAAAATTGCGATTCCTTAATGGAAAAAATCGCAATTTAGCGAATTTTGCAAATCAGCCAATCGGAAACTCTGGTGCAGCTTCATGACATCAGTACCAGGAAGTGACTGACTACCCATGCTGCACCAGAATTGCTGAGTGAGAGTCACAGTGAGGGAGAGTGGAAGAGTGGACAGTGCAACTGAAACACCATGGCTGAAAGTGGAAACATGGCAATGCCTGAAACACAGCAGTAGCAGCAGCAGCAGCAGGAGGGAGAAAGTTCTAGAAAAAGAAAACTAAAATTCTCAGAGGCTGAACTGGAGAGATTGATACAGGAGATGGTGCCAAATCATGATTCGCTGTTTGGAAAGAATTCCCTGAAGGTGCCAGAGACCCGTAAAAGACGCATTTGGGCTGCCATACAGGCAAAAGTGAACGCGCTGGGAGTGACACACCGGAGTGTGGATGTACTACGAAAGCTCTGGTACGACCTGCGCCAGCGCTCCAAAGAGAAGTTGGCTGCCAGGCTGGAGCAGTCAGGGCACACCGGTGGAGGGACCTCAACTGTGCCGGACTCCACACCTCTGGAGGAACTTGTGGAGGGTACCCTGCTAACTGAAAGCGCGACGGGCGTGGCTGACCTAGGCAGCTCAGATCAACCAGCATCTAGACCAGGTAAGAAGCATGCCATCACACCCCTAACACTCCCCAGACAC
The DNA here is from genome assembly GCF_964263255.1 of Lissotriton vulgaris. Classification (NCBI taxonomy): domain Eukaryota; kingdom Metazoa; phylum Chordata; class Amphibia; order Caudata; family Salamandridae; genus Lissotriton; species Lissotriton vulgaris. The sequence goes on along the minus strand of NC_141696.1, from coordinate 124,422,536 downwards.
CCCCCAGCAGCGACCTAGGGTCAGGGAAAATAAATTTAAATTTCATGCCAGAGCAGGTACACAGGCAGACACAGCAATGCATCTTTGGAGATGTAGTCACATGAAAATCAAAGTTGTGTTTATCAGCCACGCTAGTCAAATATTGCATGTGCAGGTCAGGAAAGAGAAATAAAAAAGTAATGTAATCCCAAACTGTGAAATATTTTATTTTCACATTGCAAATGAGTAAAGTTAATAAATGTGTGCTGTTCTGTCCACAGCACCATCTACTACACAGCCTACAGGCAGTGGAACAGTGACCGAACGTCCAGACTCTAGAGACGCAGGGCAGGAGCAAGAAACAGATGGAGAGGACAGCCCTGTCAATCCTCCAAAAAAACAGAGGAGAAACATAGTGAGACCACTACCACCAATGGAGGACGAGGCAGAGGACAGCAATGGTAATTTGCACTCTGAAGACACACGGCCACAGCAAGAGTCCCATCCACAAGACAGCTATGTCCCACAAGGCACAGCCAGGTGCAGACAACGCACGCCCAGCTGTTTTGGAGATCAGGGTGATGAATCTGTGTTTACCGGCCTGGAATTGAATATGTTGCAGGTGCAGCGCCTGCAAGCAAAAAACATTAAGGCATTACAACGAGAGGTGAGTGCAGGGCTCAGGGGAATACAAGGCGAACTGAGGGGTGCCATGCATGCGCTTTGTGGTGAGCTGCGCACAGAATGTGATGCTAGGCGCCGAGAGCTGGAGCGCACGGACCGATATACACGGGCCATCAACCGCTTGGCCTCTGCCACTAACATCCAGACCAGGCGTAGCATTGTAATGCAGCGGGAGTTTTCACATGGCATCCAGGACATCGCTACAGCAGTTGTGCAGGCAACATCTGCTCTTGATGAGCTGCGGGCAGTCCGTACTACAGGCCCTGGAGTACTAACTCCCAGTGAAGAGGACGCACAGTCTGTGCGGAGCAGCAACACCCCACCACCCATCATGGAGAGGCGCCGTAGTGGCAGGAACAATAGGCCTGCTACGTACAATTAGAATTACGCGGTGCAACAACTAGCAGCGGCCTTAGCTCGGCTGGGTCGCATATGTGGAGTTCATTTTGATGGCATTGGGAGAGGTCAAATAAAGACTTGACTTTGCAATCACTCCTGTTTAATTGTAGCACTGTGAGTTAAACATGTGCATGATATTAGGAGTGTGACTAGTTAGCATGAAGGACGTGTGGCATTGTTTATCCTGCAATTAAGGAATTAAAACACAGTCACACATATAAGAATTGTCATTGTGTCATTATTTCTTACCTAGAAGTAGTTGCGCGTAATCTCATCACGCCTCTGGCGCCCAGCTGCAGCACCAGCTACACCAGCTGCCATGCATCCAGGTCCAGGCCCCTCCACGTCAGAGGATTCAGATTCGCTCAACTCCACTGGTGCGCCTTTCCTGGTGGCGATGTTGTGCAGCATGGCACATGCTACCACTATTTTACAACATGTTTCTGGGCTGTATTGGAGTGCTCCTCCACTTTTTTTATGCATGTATCAGAATCTGCTCTTCAGTATGCCAAAAGTGCGTTCAATGGTGCCTCTTGTAGAAATGTGTGCTCGGTTATATCGCCGCTCCCCAGATTAGCAGGATTGAGGTAGGGTGTCATAATGAAATCCCGGACTGCATAAGCACTGTCACCTGTGGGATGAAATGTCAATGGTTAGTCACTGAAATGCACATGGTAGTCAGTAGAAATGTGCCCTATGTTTAAATGCATTTACCTAGTAGGTATCCCTCGCCAAAATCACCTCTTGAGAGTCTACGGTATGGCCCACTGTGACGGAAGATGAAAGCGTCATGTGTGCTGCCTGGATACTTTGCTACTATGTCAGTGATTATGTTTTTGGCATCACACACCACCTGTATGTTTAGTGAATGGTAGCATTTCCGTTTTCTGAATACGTACCCATTGTTTGAGGGGGGGGATATTGCAATATGTGTCCCATCCATGCATCCTTTGACGTGGGGGAATTGGGCAATATTGTAAAAGTCCTGCTTGGTCTGGGCTAGGTCCAGTGGGGTGATGGGGAAGTGAATGTGGTGTTGCATCCTCTGTGCCATTGCATCGAGGAACGCATGGAAAAAGCGCAACAGGGCACTTTGTGACACCCCTCCTGCTGTGGCTATTACCCCCTGAAAACCACCTGAGGCCAGTAGGTGTAGTGAACACAGGACCTGGATGTGAGTGGCGATGGCTTGTGTCCTGCGTGTGGGGTGTTCAAGATAGGGTCTGAGTTCTTCAATTAAATCTAGTATACTGTCTTCCTCCAGTCTGTAGTGGGTGTAGATGTCCTCCTCAGTGCGCTGGTAGATGGTGATGTGGGCACGGTATATCCTCTCCTGGCGTCTCCTCCTCTGCGCAGCAGCTCTCAGTCTTCGCCTCCTCACTATCACGTAAAGCCCAGACATTGTGGGAAAAAGTCTGTTGCATTGTGGGCTTCCTTTAATACTTTGCACCTGGTTACCACTTTCTCTCACTTGGTGGTAATTGCGATTCTCAAAATTGCCAATTTCGTGAATTCGCAATTTGCGATTTTTTGATACATTCCATACCGAATCCTTATTTGCGATTTCCAGATTTGCGATTATCGCTAACTGGGATGATCGTAAATTAAGGAATCGGTATGGAAATTGCAGAATTCTGGCTTACGCAAAGTAAGGAATCGCTATTTTAGCGATTCCTTATTTTGCGATGAATTTTTGCTTCATACATTGGGATTTGCTAATTTTTAATTGCAAACGCTGTTTTTTGCGATTCGCAGCGTTTGCCACTGAAAATTAGCTTCATACATATGGCCCTAGTTCATTAAAAACATCCACAGAATCTCTCACCGTGATCGGTGTGAATTTGGATTTGACTTTGAAGGGGGTGTCTGGCTTGATCCAGGTCAATGCTCCAAATCCCGGTGATTCCTGTCCTGCATATTCATTTGTATTCGCCCCCTGCGGTCCCTCTCCTTGGGTGATGTCTGCTCCACTTTCTAGTTCCTGCAGATCTTTCAGTATGCCACAGTACGCAGCTATTAATTTCGATGTGCTTGAGGTAATTGTTGTTGCACTCGAATTTGACTAGGTTTGAGGCTGTAATTTGTGGAACTTCTGAAGCTTGAGTTTCCTGATAAATTTATACACATCTGCAGGCTTATGTGTATAATCAAAATTGGATTCAGGGCAGTAAGTTAGCCCCAGGGAGAGAAGCTGTTCCTCTGTTGTAGTCAGTTTTATTTTAGCCAGGTTGATGATCGTATTGACTTTGACTTGTCCGGGGGGAAGGGGGGGGGGGTGTAGCTGTCAGCCTGTTTACTTGTTCCTCCATGTCCCCCGTCCCGACCACCCCGCTTGCTGCCGGCTTTGCCTGACTGAGCTCCTTCTTTCTCTCCTGCTCCTTGTGCGCCGTTTTTTGCCGGTTGGCCTCTTGGTCACAGTGTTTCTCTCCTGCTGCGTCTCAGTTACTCGAATTCCTCTCCCATTGTGAGTCTAATTGAGTTCCATTTCTGTCGATCTTTCCGACCCTCTGCATCAGACTCACTCTCCACCGCAGAGCTCAAGTCAGAAGTAGACAGAGTTTCCTCTTGTTCCTCTGACTGGCTCACCTCCTGCAGACGAAATGTATCATATTTTCTGGCAAATGTAAATATTTGCCTATTGGCATAGTCCTCTTTGTCCCTCCTGAATTTGTAAGTTTTACATTGTTTGATCTTATCTTCCTCCTTTTTTAGTCTTGAGAGAGCGCAATTTGAACATAAAGTATATCGTAGCCATATTTAGACGTATATGTTATAAACGTAGGAATGAAATGCATATTGTAATGTGGAGTTGATGACTATAGCATAAAGTCAATTAGAGTGATATTATGATATAGGAAACGTAAATATATTTACACGTTAAACATGCATTAGATTTAGAAGGCCATACACGTAGTGGGCTAATGTAGAAATGCCTACGAACAGTAGAACGTGCAGAGTAGAATTCATGTATGTGTGTAGTTTAAATACAGAAACGGCAAGAGAAATGTAACATGGAGAAATGTGCAAGAAACATACACACGACGATAATCAATGTGAATAATTTATATTCTATGTATTAAGGTTTATATTCTACGAAATTGTATTTTAGCTAAGATCTATTCACATATGGACGAAGTATTTGGTAGATACGATTATATATAAATGTATGTTAAAGGTTATATTGTGGAGAAGAAGTTTGTGGGAATGCTAGAAGAGTTTAGGTCATTTGTGATTATAACCTGAATGACCAAGGGTTCGCAGGAGTGTAGTCCAATGTATATAATTTAGTGGGCTCACAGGAGTCGTGAATAGTCTTCACATGAAGGTGCGAGCCGAAGAGTCTAGCATTTGTTAGATTTAAGGTGACAAATGTCGAACGAAATTTATTGCCTAAACATGAGAGGAGGCGATTGGAATTTGAGCTTTGTTTTGAATGACCATTCACAGGACCTAGAAGGGTCAAAACCACCGTTATAATGTGAAGGTCTTGTTTAAGGTTATCTGACTTTGGATGAAAGTGTCAACTAAAAGTTGCCAATAAGAAGATGAAGATGACATCTAAGGAGAAGGATCAACCTAACGGACGACGCGAGGAGATGAAGCAATGGAAAGAGCCAGAAACTGACATCATCGGGGAAAGTCCGTGGTGGGCGTCAAGGGGCGTTCCACCCACACTGTGATTGTGTATTTTAGGGACAGCACCCCGGGGAGAAGGTAGCAATTGGCAATTGGAGATTAGGAACAGCGAGGCGAATTGCTCAGAGCGAAGGCAAGGGTAGATGCCTTGAGCAGATGCGCTGAGAGAGATCAGAGCGCAAGGGAGCAGTAGGCCGAGGACCCTTAGAAGAACGGATGGGTAGGCAGAGAGGGTACTGCTTCTTAAACTTAAGTTACCTTTAGAGGTTAAGAGAGTTTGAACTTCCTTGGAAGTCAAACTGCTGACACCTTTTTAGGGAAGAAACTTGCGAAATAGGGATATCACCTAGTATAGAGTAGGGACAGATTTAACTTGATTATTTTCTCTTTCTGTAGATGACGCAAAGGAACCACTTCATATCGAAGCTTTAAATTGCTGATTTTGGAACTGATTTTGTATTCTTTGTATACTTTGAGATTTATCCTGAGAGGATTGTAATTTGCATTCAGATTTGACTTTTATATAAAAACCTTAAAACTTTATCAGTTGTAAGTGGTTCTTCAGAGTGGCGTCATTTAATGGGGTTTTACTAAACCTATGTGGGAATTGTCTTTTACTCAATGACAGATACTAGCGGTCCAAAATTACGAATGAGATAAACTATTAATTCGATCATAAATTGATACCAAAATCTCATTCCCCGCAGTTGGTAGCAGAGTATGATGGTTATCTTCTTGAGGAAGACAACCTAGGCCAGGTTTAGTTTACCCCAAGGTCCCTAGTCATCGACGACCAGAAGAAGAATCCCTGCCGAAGACGGTGCTGACGGTGCGTCGAGAGAAAAGCAGCAGAATCGGTCGAGAGTGAGTATAAGGGTCATGCGTTGTAAGATTGCGGTGTTTTATGTTGTTCCTGTGTTGTAATGTCAAGCGGAGTTGAATGCCTGTAGTGTGATTGAGGGAAGGTTGTGAGCGCGCGCAACCGGATAAAATCTTATGTCCAGAGGACTTAAGTGGTTCGGGTGTATCGAACACCCAGAGTAATTTGTCTACCATTTAATGGGGATCATGAGGTACCATTGATCGCCCACAGACCGATGATAGGGGGAGCGTTTGAGAGAGTGTATGAGTAAACGCATGCTGGTCGTACGTTTACTGTGTGAAAGTAACCTATCAGTTGAGGTGAACGTCTGACCGTACGAGGAAAGACGTCTCGCCAGTTGAGGTGGCAATTACAGTTAGACTGTGGCCGTACAGTCAGAGAAAAGTGATCGCTTGGACGGAAGTAGTCATTTTTCGGCGTATGAATGAAACGCATGTGAGATCGCGAGACGAGTTGAGAAACGAAGGAAATTGCTGCAGAGGGAACAAGTGACGTCAGCGTAGAGTCGCGCTGAGATTGGTCAGTCGGCGTAGAACAGCGTTGAGATAGGCCGCCTAGCGAGAGTCGCACCGGGATTGGTGGTGGTCATCGGGACGTAAATAAGGAAGAGAATTAATAAGGGAAAATCGTAGATCAAAATGAAGTGCTTTAAGGGTTTAAGAAAGATCTTTAGGAAGAATAGAAGAAACTTATATGCCGGAGAAGAAGCTCCACCAGAAGGCACACCAGCTTATCATATGGCAGTAAATGTAGGCTTACACTCGATATTATGGATTTCCGAGTGGAATAGGCTAACAGAAGGAGAAAAGGAATTGATGTTTCCGAGATTCGGAACATTTAAGCTAGACGTGTTGAACCAATTGAAAGCGGTAATGCTTGCGACAAGACCTCTACCGAGGCCGACACAATTCGAAGCTCTTAGTGCATGGTTTAAAGCAGCACACGCGAAAGGCGTAAAGAGGCGTCAAGAAAGAGTGAGACGATCAGTAAAGGCATTACAGGATGCTAAATGGGATGAGGAAGCTAAGAAGTGGAGAGTGCAAAAGATAGAAGCAGACAAACTGTTCACCATGATAGAAGCTACGGGAGAAAAGAAACCCCTAGAAGAGGAAGACGAGGATAGCGAAACGGAAGAAGAACTGTTAGAGAGACTGTTAACAGAGAGACCACCTCCGTATAGCGGTGAATCCGCAAGTCCCATATCACAGCAAGGGGAAGGAGCTAGATGGGGAGAATATAAATCGATCCCAGTAACAGAGTGGGACTCCAACAAGAGTGAGGAAATACCCCAAACTAGGTCCGAACAGAGAGTAGTGGGAAGATTCGTGGTCCAGAAGGTACCAGAGACGCAATGTGCAAGGTCGTACCAAATGCCAGACGCTTTACAAGTACCTGTTACCATAGGCCCTATTGTGTCAATCTACAACCCAGAGGGGGTCCAGCAGGAGGAACAGGCACGATGGGACAGGGAAAGGGCAGAGATGGAGAATAGGAATAACACGATGAATCCTCAAAGACAGAGATTAGCACCAGTAAGTCGGAGTACCCCATTAGATTCCGCAACGGGTCCCTGGATAGAACAAGGGGATCAAAGAGGATCGATGGATTTGAGGGGACCAAAACCGAAATCCTATAAGGAATTAAGGGAATATCTGAAAGAATGGGACACTGCCGAAGAGGCTCGGAATAAAAGTTTAGAAACAGGAGCAGAGTGGAGAGACCAGGATAACAAGGTCCTCTCTCATTGTGGAGCTGGCGAAAGCAGCCCAGAGTGGGAGAGAGGGAGTCAAGGAAGCAGAAGAGATAATTGCCCTACCATTAGTGGCAATAGGCAAATGTGCGATGACAGGAGTGCAGGGTGTGGCGAAGTGCCTCGCGTCACCTTTAGTGAACAAGAACGAAGGACGCAGGAATATCGGAACACTTTCAGATGCACACACCATACTCCGGATGAAAATGTGCAACATTGGAATCACGGAAACATGGAGAGTCGCGAAGCGTCTCGACATGCATCCGGTGATAGTGGACGAAGTCATGAGAATTTAGGGAGTCGCGGAACGTCTCGCCATACATCCGGTGATCACGAAAGAGATCGCGGGAGCATGGAGAGCCATGAAGGACCTTATCGTCTGTTAAGTGATACCAGACAGCAAGCGAGTTACAGTGGTTTAGAACAGCACGGAGGATCTTATCTTGTATCCGGAGAAACTGAGTCCAAAAGACAGAATGTAGGGTTGAAGGAAGGAGCATTGTTCCACCACACCCCAAGGGAAGATGGAAAGGCTTGGGATCTAGAGAGGTGGGAACAAAGAGATGGAAGAAAGATTCCTCATAACTCACCTGTGCTCAGGCGTAGGGCACATAGTGGAGGAGAGAGGGATGCAAGAGAACAACCTAGGACTGAAGTACTGAAAGCCGAAATAAAAGCAAGACGCATAGATGTAATGAGTTTAAAATCAGACTTAGATGAAATAATTGACGGCACAGTGGCAATCGAGAGGTTAGATCTGTACGCTCCAGATGAGATACTGTTTTTATCCAAGGATGTTACTCGAAAAGCAAGGGCAGCTCACGAAAAGTTATCTGAATTAGCTGATAAGTACATGATAGACATATCACGAACTAAGGCTTTACAGGCCAATCATAGGCTGAACTGCACGGATCTAGATTTAGATGAGCGCAGAACGATTGGATTAAGAGTACACATAAGAGAATTGGTCATGTGTATTAGAATTTGGAGAGATCTGGATAGATGGGAGGAAAGATGGTCCAAGAAAGGATCTGTCAGACGGAGTACACTTGTGAAGTCTCAGGATACAGACCTAATGCGAATGGAAGCTTTTCCTTTGCGAGAAATCGCGAACGGAAACTACGTGCATGTACCATGGAGTAGGGGGGATTTAGCGGCATTCACTAATTCCTTCCCGAAACTTAGAGAAAATCCCGTTGAGTGGTACAAGCAGGTAGAGAGATTCGTGAAGATCTCTAAGGTTCTCTGGATCGATTTGAACACATTGTTCGATATCGTGGTACCCGGAGACTTGTGGACGGCATGCAAACTTAGTATTGAATGGCCCACTTGTGAGCCTCAGAGAGATACCCAGACAGGTGGTCCATCAGACAGAGTCATGGAAAAATACGAAAGGGTAATAACATGGCTAAAAGAGAAAGTGCCGGTGCAAGACATAGACTGGGTTAAGATAGATCGAACAACTCAGGAGCCTAAAGAGACAGTTCACAAGTTCTATGAGAGGTTACTGAAAGCATTCAAACAGTATAGTGGGTTGGACGTAATGGATCCTAAGGACATAGGACAGTTTGTGTCGAAGTTTGTTCTCGGACTGAGACCAGACATAAGCCTAATGATTCAACAGCACTTGATCTGTTGGCAGAACAAACCTTTAGACGAAATTCTGAGGTATGCTAGGTACTGTAGCGATGAGATAGACTCAAAGGCAAAGAAGCTTAAGGAAAAGTTAATGTTAGTACAGATGCAAGCAGCTGGAAAGGGCGGACAGCGACAGCAGGGAACAGGAGCGCAAGCAAAGAAACAGAATAATCAGAGCAGAGAAGAGGAAGAAAGACCGAGACCGAGAATGGATATCGCAACACTGAAAAGGACAACTAGGTGTCATCAGTGTAACGAGGTGGGACATTGGAGACGCGAGTGTCCTTACAATATTGAGACAGGGGAATTAGAACAGGAGGAGGAAGAGGTACAGAACAACGTGGTTAAGGGAGCAACGGTCCAGAAGGGAAAGTTTATCAAAGGGGGGACTCAGACTCCTCGAGCCCCGTTTCCTCAACCGCCTCGAATTACGAATGGAGGGAAAACCTATAGACAAATGCCATTATTCGTAGGAGGAGAAGAATGCTACTACGTTGATCCTCTTACAGGGCAACGAGTGAATAGGGAAGAAGATTGCACCTTAGGAGCAGCCCTGGAAGTAGATCAGAGAGGACCATACGTAGAAGCTGAAGTAGCTGGATGTCCTACGACCTTTTTGGTGGATACGGGAGCCACTAGATCCACGTTGAGATCAGCGGTAGTCCCAGGTCTGCCGATATCAGGAGAAATGATTCAGGTGGTTGGAGTCGCAAACAAGAGGATGACGAATCCTCTGACAGAACCAGTGTCAGTAAAGATAGGGAATTACAGTGACGAACATCAGTTCGTGATCTGTGATTCTAGTCCGGTGTGTTTGCTAGGAAGAGACCTGTTGTGTAAACTGAATTGCACAATACATTGCACACCTGAAGGAGTAGAAGTACAGACCAACGATGAAGATGCCGATTTCAAAGTTGTAAATTCGCAGGAATGTGTGGAATTATATCCTACCCTGACAGTGGAGGAGCTGCCACAGGACTTGAGGGAGAAAGTGTCAGCCGAGGTGTGGGATTTTACTGGAGAAGAAATAGGCTTGATCAAAGGAGTAGAACCAGTAAAGATCTTGGTAAGACTCAATGCTGAGTACCCAAGAACACCACAATACAAGTTGACACCAGAGACGATTGCAGGAATAAAGCCTGTGATCGAATCCATGATTAAACAGGGAATACTGAAGGAGATCGTGGGTAGTCCATGTAACTCACCGATCATGGGTTTACAGAAACCTAGTGGAAAATACAGAATAGTGCAGGATCTTCGAAAGATTAATAATATTGTTGTCTCATGTTGTCCAGTGGTACCGAATCCATCAGTGATATTATTTCAGATACCGTTCCAAGCTGAATGGTTCACCGTGATAGATTTGTGCCAGGCTTTCTTTTCGATTCCTTTAGATGAAGAGAGCCAGTATCTTTTCGCTTTTAAGCTGGAAGATCGCGTTTTAACATGGTGTCGTATCCCTCAGGGGTATACGGAAAGCCCATCGATTTTTAACCAGCTTTTAAAGAGAAATCTTGAAAGTCTAGTACTGCCCAAGAACTCAGTTCTAGTCCAGTACATAGACGACCTCCTAGTTGCGTCAGAAACAGAGGAAGCTTGCAGAGAAGACACCATAACCTTGTTAAATCACTTGGCCGAGAACGGGCACAAGGTGTCTCCAAGTAAATTGCAATATTGTCAGACTGAAGTGCAATACTTGGGCCACAGGATTGAAAAGGGGAAACGGAAGGTGTCTCCAGACAGAATAGAGGCGATTATGAAAATGAACGCGCCTACAACACAAAGAGAGGTCAGGATGTTTTTAGGCATGGTCGGTTATTGTCGACAGTGGATAGCCAATTTTTCACTGAAGGCAAAACCGTTATTACAACTGACGCACAAAGGAGTGAGTGATCCGGTACCATGGGACAAAGACTGCTTGATGGCGTTTTTGCAGCTGAGGGAGGACTTATGTCGCGCCCCGGCTTTAGGGATGCCTGACTATACAAAACCATTTTTGCTTTACTGCTGCGAAAGAGAGGGATGCGCTTTAGCAGTTTTAGCTCAGATCCACGGAGATGCGCGTAGGCCAGTGGCGTACTTTTCGGCTACATTAGATCCAGTAGCCGCAGCGTTGCCCGGATGTCTCAAATCCGTTGCTGCAACGGGTGTCAGCATTGAAAGATCTGAAAGCGTGGTGATGGGACATCAGTTAGTGGTGTACGTACCGCATTCTGTGGAATTGTTAATGACCAGGACTAAGACTCAGCATCTGACGAATAGCAGGCTCACACGCTACGAGCAGGTCATACTGGCTGCCGAGAATGTGACCCTAAAAAGATGCTCTGTCTTGAATCCTGCAACTTTGATGCCACTTCCGAATGAAGTGGAAGATGAAAATTGTACAGATCATGACTGCCTCGATGTGACTGAACTATGCACCAAACCGAGACCCGATATCGTAGATGAGCCATTGACCGACCCTGATGAAATTTTCTTTGTTGATGGTTCATGCGTAAGAGACGATATCGGTCAGCTGAGAGCAGCTTATGCAGTTTGCACAATTACCAGAGTTGTAGAAGCCGCATGCCTGGAAGGAGTACACTCCGCACAGGTAGCTGAAATTGTTGCTTTGACTCGTGCTTGCTTAGCAGGCGACAAACTTCGAGTCACCATATACACCGATAGCCAGTATGGTTTCGGGGTAGTTCACGATTATGGGCAGTTATGGTCTCAAAGAGGTTACATGACCTCCTCGGGTTCTCCCATTAGGAATGGAGAATTCGTGAGACTTTTGTTAGATGCATTGCAAGGTCCGTCAGCCATAGCCGTTGTCAAGTGTGCCGCGCACACAAAAAATTTAGACTTTGTGTCGCAAGGCAACCGCTATGCCGACGAAGTAGCGCGTTATTGTGCTGAGCAAGGATATTCTCACACTAATGTGAAAGTGGGGGGAGTACAGGAAAGAACTGAATTGACCATGTTGTTAGACACAGTAGATACGTGGGATGAATTAAGGAGTGTCCAAGAGAATGCACCAGATGTTGAGAAAAAGGGCTGGGAAACAGCGGGTTGTGAGAAAAGCGAAATGAATTTTTGGGTTTCTGCCGATGGGAGAGCAGTTTTACCAAATGAGCTTGTTAGTCCAATGGCAAGGAAATTGCATGGATCAGCACACATAGGAAGAGATGCAATGGTGAGAGTATTCAGACAAACGTGGTTTAATCCTAAGTTTAGAGTAGCGCAGAAGCAGTATGTCAGCGATGTGCGATCTGTCAGCAACTAAACGTGGGAAAGAGAACACCAGTTACATTGAGTCACATAGGAAGGTCTGGGGGGCCTTTCAATAGAATGCAGCTTGATTTTATAGAAATGCCTCCATGTAACAGACTCAGATACGTTTTAGTGATTGTCTGCATATTTTCTAGATGGGTTGCATACCCTACACGTAGATGCGATACACTTACAGTAGCGAAACTGTTACTTAGAGAGTTAATACCGAGATTTGGGGTGCCATCCTCCTTGGAATCAGACAGAGGAACTCATTTCAACAGCGAAATAGTGAAGATGTTGTGCTCAGCTTTGAATATTGATCAGAAGTTACACTGCAGCTATCGACCCGAAGCTTCAGGGATTGTAGAACAAATCAACAGTACAATCAAGTCCAGACTGGCTAAAGTTTGTTCATCGACATCCCTGAGTTGGCCAGACGCACTTCCAGTGGTTCTTATGAGCATACGTAGCACACCTGATAGGAAAACAGGCCTCTCTCCACATGAAGTGTTAATGGGGAGAGCTATGAGATTGCCATCGGTTCCGACTGCAGCGCTAGTGAACATCACAGACGACTTGATCTTGGATTACTGCAAGGGACTATCTGATGCCATTAATTCTGTGTCCCTCCAGGTCCAGGCTGCAGAGGTTCCATCAGCACAAGACTTGTGCCATGACCTGAGTCCTGGAGACTGGGTCTTGGTGAAAAAGCATGTCAGGAAGAACTGCTTAGACGTGCGCTGGAGAGGACCGTTTCAAGTCATACTTGTCACGAACACAGCGGTGAAGTGTGGAGGCCTGCCAAACTGGATACATGCCTCACACACTCGAAGAGTGCCAACACCTCTAGAAGAAACAGCTCCTCTCTCGGATGAGAATCCAGCGGAAAACGGAGAAGCCATAAAGGGGGAAAGCCAAGCTGTGGAGGTGATCGAAGAGGCTGAACCTGTGTTGGAACAAGTCAACGAAGGTCAAGACACTAGCGAGACCGAAGTCGCCTCAGGAGAAGAGAGTAACTGGGAAACTGAATCGGATACCGAACAAGCTGAGAGTGACAAAGAGACTGGTCCAAGAACAAGGAGCAGAAGAACAAGAAGTGAAGAAGCCAGTTGGCCGGAGAGAAAGAAAAGGCCAAGCGCGGAAGAAAAGCAAGAAAGAACTCTTGTCCCGATCGCTGAAGAATCGGATCAGGAGGAAGAAACGACAGACTCAGGAACTGAGAGTCCACGAAGGTCGAGAAGGGTACGTGTGCCCTGCAGAAGGTACGCCACCCCAGAGTGGACTTATCTAGCAGATGTCTTGGGGACAGAAATCTGGGAGAGTGAAGAGTGTGAAAGTAATCGATCTCGATCCATTTGTGGCAGTGGAGATATGGATGTTGACGCCTGGACTCGAGACTGAGGGGTTACTGACTTTCACACTTCCCATACCCCCATACTTGAGTCGGATTAAGGATTTAGTGTTGAACAGATTACAATTTCCAACATTTGGTCATCAAATATCAGAGGAGGAAGACAAAGTCATTCGTTTTGAATTATTGGAACTAGTTGCAAGAGCTGCAGGTACGAGAATAATTGTTGATACATAAAGACTTTTGTATATAAGCTATAAAGAAGAAGATAACCTAGCGCCGAGTGGAAAGAAGAATAAAATTAGGGATTACATTTAGAGGACGGAGAAGGGTTAGGGTTGTCTGTTGTTAAAAATAAAGAGACATTGTTGCGAAAAAGAGACTTTGTTGATAAAAGAGCACTGAGACAAACTGAGAAGAAAACAAGGCAAACTAAGGACTGAACTGTGAAACTTTTTCGCAAAAGAAAGAGTCACGCTGTTTTGACAACATGGAGAACGGCAACCCAAACAGAAGGGCTAGATGTATAGTAGGTACACTTATAGCAGTAGTGATATTTCTCATAATTACAGTAGTAACCATATCATACATAATAGGACATGAAAACGATAAAGAAATAGCAGATGTAAAATTTGTAACGACTTTGAAACCTGTTCTTGATGGAAAGAAGGAGGAGAGCAATGTTATACGTGAAAAGGCGTTACTAGCAGATGAAACTCGTAGATTGCACGTAGACGAGTCACAGGGAAACTTTAGGTCAAACGCTTATGCAAAATTATTGTACGAATATATCGATGCCATGGAGGCCAAAGATTGCTACGTTTGTATGCAATTACCGGCTTCTGTAGACGAGGGCATCCGATATCATCATCTCCCATTGACTTATGGGATAACATGTAGTTTACTGCTTAGTATATTTTATGGTAGAGAAGGATTTGAGTACTACTTTTCAAATTATGATTCGGTACTGCCTGAAGTTCCGAATTATAAGCAAATGAATAAGTGGGACTATTACAAAAAGGAGGATAGACTAGCCAAATTCTTTCTTCCTTGGGATACGTTAGATACATCATACGCACGCAGAAATAATCTGACTTGCAAAGTGTCAGAGGTAGAAAAGAAGTTTATAGGACAAGTAGATGATCGATACAGAAGGCAGAAGATTCTAAAAATGTCAGGACAGTGGAAAACTGATTGGACCGAAGAAGAGAAGGCACATAAAAAGAAAGGTAGCAATGGTCCAATAGCATTGGATAGAACGCAGAAAGGGAAGTTATGTTTAACTCGAAGCAAGACATATTATGAGAGTGAATTCGTAGGTGAAGTTAATTGCGAACATGCTTTTCGACTAGAGTACTATACGAAAGATTTCATGAAGGAAATGCAAGTGATTCCTAATGTATATTTTGTATGTGGGAGAAATGCCTATGTAAAACTGCCTGACAATTGGTATGGTTCGTGTTACTTGGCAATTGTCTTCCCCAAAATATATCATGCAAAGGATTTAGCGATAATAGAAAGAAAGGCTTCGACAAGAATGAAAAGGGAATTAGGAGATGCAGAAGTAGTAGGAGACGTATTTGGAGCGATGTTTCCTATGTTAGGTTTAATACTTAACGATGTTAAGATCAGGAGACTAGCTACAGTCGTAGATAGATTATCTGCAAGTACTGCAAGATCATTAATGCTAATAGAAGGTGAGATGCAATCGATCAGAGCAATGGTTCTTCAGAATCGACTTGCTCTTGATGTAATATTAGCAAAGGAAGGCGGAGTTTGTAAATCTTTGAAGGTTCAGGAATGTTGTACTTATATTCCTGATAATTCAAAACCACTTGAGAAGGTTATAAGAAACATTACACAGATTCACCAAGAAATCGAAGATTTGACAAAAATAAATGTTTGGGAAAAAGTAGGTAATGGAGTAGGAAAGGTTGGGAGTTGGTTTGCCAACCTTGGTAAAAGTATAGTATGGTACATATTAAAACCTGTATTAATAGTATTAATTTGCATAATCTCATTGTTAGGATTTGTGAAACTATATAAATGGTATAAGACGAACCGGTTACAAAGGTCTATGAAAGAACAAGAAAGGAGATTAGCTGTTTTACAAGATCAACAGTATAAAAGTTTGAGAGCACTTGAAATGATGAAAAGAGGAAATGATGTAACTAGTTCTGTATAAAGGGTTATATTCAAATTGCTTTTAGTGATGACTCCTAAAAGTCATCAAAGGGGGGAACTGAGAGAGCGCAATTTGAACATAAAGTATATCGTAGCCATATTTAGACGTATATGTTATAAACGTAGGAATGAAATGCATATTGTAATGTGGAGTTGATGACTATAGCATAAAGTCAATTAGAGTGATATTATGATATAGGAAACGTAAATATATTTACACGTTAAACATGCATTAGATTTAGAAGGCCATACACGTAGTGGGCTAATGTAGAAATGCCTACGAACAGTAGAACGTGCAGAGTAGAATTCATGTATGTGTGTAGTTTAAATACAGAAACGGCAAGAGAAATGTAACATGGAGAAATGTGCAAGAAACATACACACGACGATAATCAATGTGAATAATTTATATTCTATGTATTAAGGTTTATATTCTACGAAATTGTATTTTAGCTAAGATCTATTCACATATGGACGAAGTATTTGGTAGATACGATTATATATAAATTTATGTTAAAGGTTATATTGTGGAGAAGAAGTTTGTGGGAATGCTAGAAGAGTTTAGGTCATTTGTGATTATAACCTGAATGACCAAGGGTTCGCAGGAGTGTAGTCCAATGTATATAATTTAGTGGGCTCACAGGAGTCGTGAATAGTCTTCACATGAAGGTGCGAGCCGAAGAGTCTAGCATTTGTTAGATTTAAGGTGACAAATGTCGAACGAAATTTATTGCCTAAACATGAGAGGAGGCGATTGGAATTTGAGCTTTGTTTTGAATGACCATTCACAGGACCTAGAAGGGTCAAAACCACCGTTATAATGTGAAGGTCTTGTTTAAGGTTATCTGACTTTGGATGAAAGTGTCAACTAAAAGTTGCCAATAAGAAGATGAAGATGACATCTAAGGAGAAGGATCAACCTAACGGACGACGCGAGGAGATGAAGCAATGGAAAGAGCCAGAAACTGACATCATCGGGGAAAGTCCGTGGTGGGCGTCAAGGGGCGTTCCACCCACACTGTGTTTGTGTATTTTAGGGACAGCACCCCGGGGAGAAGGTAGCAATTGGCAATTGGAGATTAGGAACAGCGAGGCGAATTGCTCAGAGCGAAGGCAAGGGTAGATGCCTTGAGCAGATGCGCTGAGAGAGATCAGAGCGCAAGGGAGCAGTAGGCCGAGGACCCTTAGAAGAGCGGATGGGTAGGCAGAGAGGGTACTGCTTCTTAAACTTAAGTTACCTTTAGAGGTTAAGAGAGTTTGAACTTCCTTGGAAGTCAAACTGCTGACACCTTTTTAGGGAAGAAACTTGCGAAATAGGGATATCACCTAGTATAGAGTAGGGACAGATTTAACTTGATTATTTTCTCTTTCTGTAGATGACGCAAAGGAACCACTTCATATCGAAGCTTTAAATTGCTGATTTTGGAACTGATTTTGTATTCTTTGTATACTTTGAGATTTATCCTGAGAGGATTGTAATTTGCATTCAGATTTGACTTTTATATAAAAACCTTAAAACTTTATCAGTTGTAAGTGGTTCTTCAGAGTGGCGTCATTTAATGGGGTTTTACTAAACCTATGTGGGAATTGTCTTTTACTCAATGACAGATACTAGCGGTCCAAAATTACGAATGAGATAAACTATTAATTCGATCATAAATTGATACCAAAATCTCATTCCCCGCAGTCTGAACATCATTTCCTCATTTAATTTAGATTTTTGTTGTGAGTCGCTCAGCGCTTTTATTTCCTCAGTTAGGGCATCAATTTTAATTAGCAACTCTCCACTGTCACTTTCTGCAAATTTAACTAGTATTTCAACTAGTCTCCAGGAGGAATCCAGATTACACTGTATCCATTCAGACATCATCAGGGCGTTGGACGTGTCGTAACTTGGAGCAATCATTATTCTCAACCCCATAGGGATTCGTCCGACATCCAAATACTTTTGCAATGATTTGGACTCCCACCATTTGGCTGTTTCCTGGCGCATGAGCTGTTCTAATACTCAGTATTTATCAATAAGGCTTCTTGCCCCTGCATTGCTGTCTTCGCTGGCACCTTTGCTGTTGCTTTGCTGTTCTTGGAGAGAGTCAGCAAACATCTCCTCAGCAGCAGACGCTCTATCTCGCAATGCTGCAGCTGACATGATGGTCTGTGAGGATTGAAACTTATTGTCCTTTCAAGGATACCCCTAGAGGCAGACTGCTCCATAGACGGGCTCCGGGTTGCACACCTCCCCACCTGCTGATAATCTAGCACAAGTCCCATACCTGTTCAGAAGGCAGCAATTGCGGCGCGGCTACCCCGCGAAGCTTCACTCCTCTGGGCATCAACCCCAGCTGCAAGCTCTGTACTACAGCTGTCCACCTCCCTGCGGGATCACGTTATGTTACAGCAGGGGGTTTTGCGTTTCTGTTACCGGATTGTTATCCGGCAGCTTCCGGGTTCTCCAGCTGACTCAAAACATTGATGCCTGCCAGTATCCGCCAGATGCCTGTGACTTCCCCAACCATTGAGCCAACTTGCGGGGAAGGGGTCCACGTCACCGAAGAAAGTCAGCCTGGTGGAAATATGGCATATCCTCTCCTTGAAAATCTGTTATATATTTATACATAGATATATATTTATATATACACGCACACATATCTTCGCCTGGGTTTGTGGATTAACTGGCGTGCATCCTGATCATCGGTGGTGCAGGGAAGATGTTGACAAAGGCTGTATGATCAGCTGAAACGTGTTTCTATTTGCAAATGCTGTCTATGAATAAAATGGAAATTCCTTAAGGATTGGAGTGTTGGCTTTCTCTTGATAAGGAGAAAAGTGTTTGAGATATATATATATAAAATTTCTAACTATAACGTCCCTGATACCTATGGTGTTGAGATGTCATCAGTGATGTCATGAGTGATATAACTGACAATGTCATGAGTGGTCTAATTCAATCACAAAAAGAAGAGGGATAATAAAAATACGTGAAGTTAGATGAGTTTGTGGAAATGCACCAAAATGATAAAACTGCCCTCACACACAGCAAGCTGTGTCATGCTTTATCATAGGGCTGCTAACACACCTCCACATCAGCCCAACGCAGGAGGTGGAGCAATAGGCAGGGGAAGACAATACAACACAAAGTATAAACTGTAAGATCACAGGTGAGATAATGGTGCAGAAAAAGTGATATAAAACTGGAATCAGGGAGTCCTTATCATAATTGTAATATTAGGTACTCCGTCCAGGTTTAAAACAAAAATGTGGATGTTAGGTTGGGGAGCTTATAATGAGACACCAACACCTCAAGTCTGCATTGGTGTCGACATGTTTCAGCCAGCAAAAAAACAATACCCTGGCTTTCCTCAGGACTCTCACCACAGTGACCCTTGGGTGTTCACCCTCCCTCTTACAAATCCAGAGGTAAAGGGGATGTCACCTTTAGTAGATTCCCTCACTCTTGGAGAGCTACCTGAAATGATTAAAAATACAATAAAACTAGTGAAGTGTTTTGTACAGTGTCCTTCGTCCAACATTTATAAAAATATATACCGGTGCATTATCTCAACTCACTCAAATCCCTCCATTGAGATACGGGCACATGCCCTCCACCCAGGAAAAGAGCTAGTTTTAGGGAGAGGGTGGTTATAAACTCCCCTGGTTTTATATCTCACAAACTTGTCTTACTTAATAGCTTATAAGACTACATACAAGCACTCCATTGCAAACTTTTTGCAGTGTTCCTTCTCAATTTACCAGAGGTAAAGAGTAAATTCAAGATGTACTTGGACAACAAAGAAACTCGAAAACACACCACACTCAACCAACGTCCCTTACTCATAAAACTTACCGAGGTTATTACATTTTTAAACTCGAAATGGCGGGGGAGTGAGGACAGTTGCCTATTAGCAATCTCTGTTGCAAGAAATAAAGAACGACAATAAAACATAGTTAGAAACCCATATGAGGGACTCAAACAAGGACCCCTGTATTGTCAACCACAGAGGTAGTAGAGAAACCCATCCAGATGTTTACAGTCGCCTTAAGTGAAGTTTCCAGCAGTTCTAAAGCAAGCACCCATTACTCATAGCCTGCTAACAGTCGTGCCTAAGTTGGTCTGCGCTGCTGGACAAGGCCGTAGAAGTTTGACCCGAGCTGTGACTTTTCCGTGCTAATGAGTGATGTAATATCTGACGTCATCAGTAGTGCATTGCGGGGGCGCGAGTTATCGTCAGCTCTACTAACTGTAACAATCAAATTTCTCTGGTTTTGTACGAGTGAAATGTCCAACTAACTATAACGTCCCTAAAACCTATAGTTTTTTCAGTTAATTTCTAAGGTTTTTTAAATGCTAATTTCTAACTATAACGTCCCTGAAACCTATGGTGTTTTCAGTGAATTTCAAAGGATTTTTAAATGAACATTTCTAACTATAATGTTCCTGAAACCTATGGTGTTTTCAGTGAATTTGAAAGGTTTTTTAAATGGTAATTTTAGATTATAATATTTATAAAACCTATCTTTTTTTCTGTAAATTGATTTTTTTTCGTGATATTTTGGAACTGTAATGTCCTTTAATTATTATTATTATTTTTTTGATGATGTTATGTCTTGTGTGTTCTAAAATATATATATATATATATATACACTTTTTTTTAGGAAAAAGTGGAGTTGTGTACCCATTGTGTACCCATCTCAGTGGGTGCACAGATTCAAGCCGCCATATTGCTAAAATCGTGGAGGATGCACGTTTGGTGTGTGACAAATGCGAGGTGCCAGGTCCAGTGTAATGTCATATATGTATGGGATCTCGTAGTTGGCGCCTTTGGTGTGTGACTGGTGTGTGGTGCCCGGCCCCGCGTAACGTCATATACGTATGGGATCACGTCGTGTGCACGTTTAGTATGTGACACGTGCACGGTGCTGGGCTCCGCGTAACGTCATATACGTATGGGGTTGCTCCAGGTGCGCGACTCCCGCAATTTTTTTTTATATTTTAAAAATATATGTATATAACTTTAATGTGTATATGAGAGCAAGAGATTATCTAATTTATTTATAAAAATCAGATATTTCTACTTGTAATAAACTTACACAAAGTCACGTCAGGTGTGGTCTGGTTGCGCGCCGGGTGCGCGACTCCCATGTGACTTTAAAAGACAGCATTTCATTGGTTCATAAGGTTTTCCATTCTAGCAGTTCAAGGACCCCACCCATTTTTGTCATTCTCTCTGCAACTTCACTGGAGAGTCACCTGTTATGTTTTTACAGCTAGTCTGTACATTTTTTGGGTGTTTGTTGGACATTTTTAGAAATGGCTCCTTCCAATCCTGAGCAACAACATACTTTTGATGAAGACCAGATTGAAGAACCACCTCCCAAAAAGTGACCAGAATCCATCGTCTGGAAGTTTTTCACTATCCCAGATGGTGAAAACAAAGTCAATGCAAGGAAGGTCAGCTGTACTGTCTGTCCACGGATTTTGTCTAGAGGAAGTGACAAAAAATACTCTTGTGGGACGTTGAGTATCTACAAGCACCTCCAGACAATCCATCCAAGACATTTTGCACGAGGGCAGATGCGACATGGACAACAAAATATGCAGCAAGGTGACCAGGGAGCTGGTCCCAGCACTTCAGGAGCGTCAACGTCATCTCGAGGGTCGGACATATGTAATGTCATTTGTACTTGTAAAGTACACTAATACCCCAACTGGGGTGTCCTGGCGCTGTATCGCATACCGCTGTGGAACCCTTCCTGGCTTTTCCCTGTGAAATGTCCACTCCTGGGCACCCCCAAGGTGAATCCAGGCATCCCAGCGCTGTTAGGGCTGTTATGGAGATTAAGCATGCTATTGCCCAGAGTTGCAGAGTGGGACCCATGATTAGAATAGGCACCGAGGCGAAAATTATCAGGTCCGAGGAAATTGAGCCCAAGACCCGCCGAGGCGGGAATTGAACCCTGGCCCCAGGCCAGACCTCTGCATCAGGGTATGCCGCTCTAACCATTGAGCCACACTTCTCCACTAACCACCTAGATACTGCTCATGCACTCCTCCAATTACCCAGGTAGAAGCCATGCACTCCAGCATTCCCCGTCACTTCCCATGCACTCCTCCAATCACCTGGCCAGCACCATGTACTTATACAATCACTCCGCCAAAACACAAGCATTTATACATTCACTATGCACTCTGCTTGCAATACTCTAATCATACAGTCAATACCCATGTAGTCATGCAATGACCCAGGCACTTATAAGTTCGTGTATTTTGGCACAGTGATTAGATAAGGACATGGGACTGGCTGGGTGATTGGAGGAGTGCATAGGTAGTGACAGGGAGATTACTGAACTATACAGGTAGTGATCAAGGGATTGTAGAACTGCATGTGTTACTGCCTGGGTCATTGCATGAGTACACTAAGCATATATGCAACTATATAAATAGAATCTGAACACATAGATAACTCATTAAATACGATCTAGTTAAGTAGATAAGGACAACATGCCAGAAAGGGTAACATATGGTGGCTTACCTTTGGGTTACATCTTAACCATTTAATCTGCAAATATGCAACATCAATAAACTATACCTCTCAACAGACTTAAGAAAGAAGAGCAATTAACAACACCTTAAATGAGCATTTTTAAAACCACACTTTTATTATACATCTTCAGCTTTGTATCTAAAATTATGTGGCATCATTCAACTATACCTTTGCTTAGACTACAAAAAGAAACCTAATTAACAGCACCGTATTTCATCATTGTATCTTTAAATATATTGCATCATTTAACTTTACCTTAACTTTACCTTGTGTACAAATCAATACCACAAACCAAATTAATATCGCCTTATATGATCATCTTTCAAACAGCACAGTTGTGCTACATCTTTACCAAAGTATCTATAATTATGCGGTATCATTCAACTATACCTTTGTACAGAGAAGAAAACATGAAGGCTAATAAACTATTCCTTATAAGAACATATTTCAAAATACACATTTGTACTGCATCTTCAACCAACTATCTAAATATATGTGGCATCATTCAGCTATACCTTTGAACGGACTTAAAAAACAAGCTTAATAATTACATCAGTGATAATCTTTAAAAATTCACATATCGGCTATGCGCTGATAATGGAATGCCTTTCCTTTTTACAAACCCAGTTTCAGCTCCTCACTAGTTTATCCTAGTTCATAATCATGCCTCAAATAGCTAAAAATACGTAACCGTTGTCTCTCCTTTGTAATAGTTACAAGGTGTTCAGAAAAAAGGCAGAACATCGTAAATATGACTACTTTGACCACAGCAATGTTATTTAAGATTTGCCATGTTTGAATTCAAGAAAGTGACTGTATCTTTAATCCGAAGGGATTGTGTTTGCTATCTCCTGAGTGCTTCTGCATACAAAGTTGATTAATTATTGCATATATTTTCAACCCTTATAAATGACGATCATATTTGTCTATAAAATATGCTTATGTCTGCAGATCTGGATGTTTTGAACAATGGCACGCTACAATTCTTGAAAATGTATGAAATTGATACTGATACCTTGTCTTATTGGAATAATATAAATAGGTATTATATACCTACTTACCTTATTTCCATTTCCACTAAGCATGCTCTGACCCTGCACGAACCCTCTAATACTGCATGCCACCATTCTCTGGCTAAGACCATAATGTGCTTAGTCTGTTATTTCGCTAGTTCAATCATACTTATGTACCATATGCACAGTAACAATCTGCAATATGCCGCATGCCAGCACCACTATCCGAGCTGCTTGTAATCATTAATTCTTAAACAGCTATTTCTAGCTGAGAACTATTGGAATGGACATGGGACTTAATGATTTTCTTTTCTTGGTACTCTTCTTCCTTTTTCATCGCGTTGGTTAAAAGTAACTGTCCCTCCACTCTTTTATTCTTTTATTTATGGCACCTTCTGTATTTAGAAAGACAATGACAACACCATCAGAACACCGTTCAACACTTGGCTGGTGTCCCCCCTTTTCATCTCTTGGGAGTCATGGACCCCAATTTTTTACACTTTTTTCTTTTTCCATCAACAGCTTTGAGAAAGCCCTGGCCTTACTCGCCACACGGGGCGAAACACGTGTCGGCTGTTCTCTCTCTCTCTGACAATGCTGACTATGAAAAAATGACAATGAGTGAAAGGGACTCAATTAAGTGAAAAATAAAAATAACTACCTTCACTCCAAACTACTTGGACTGTTATACCTTCAAAAACATGTGTACATATGTATTTGGAAAGGAGGAACACATGCTCACAACCCTCTCTTCACATATTACTAAACAGACTGTTTTTTAAACAACTTTCAAGTAAAATGAAACTAATTCCAATATACAGCTCTATATTTAATAATATATTTCAAACAACACAGTTTTAGAATAATATCAAAACTTTTTTTAAATAAACCTCAAAAATGTATAACTCACCTTGCAAATAAATGTGTTTAATGAAAAATCTCACACACTTATACAGGATTTTCTTTTACACAGAGTCAATATAAATCACCAGACTCTACAAGGTGAAACCAGTAATGGCAAGGTTTCCCTCTCTTTTTCCATATAAATACATACAAGCAACAAATTACATTGTTTCTCACAGATTTTCAAATTGTAAAACGCATTTCTATTGGTCACAGATAATAACCCTTTTCAACTGACTTCTTCTCCCCTTCTGCTTAATTGCAATTTCCATAGCAACAGGTCATGCAACATTCAGCTTAACTGACAGGTCACAAGTTCACCATATTTTCATGTTCACCACACAATGTTGCAAATAAAAACAGCAGGTGTGGTTGGCTTTGCAAAACATGACCTTATCCTTTCTACTGTACCATTCAAACATTATTTATTAAGCAATAAGAAACTTGCTTTTTTAACAAAGTAAAATGCACCCTATTTTTGGATATACAATGTTCTTAAACAACCAATCAATTCTCTTTTAAAAACAGCACCTTCTCCACCATTTTAAACACCTTTCATTCTTCCAACTGACTACCTTAGCTACAGACATCTTTTGATTACCTAAGACATCCCTTCAAAAGGTTTTCTGTGTTGATTGCACAGCCATGTATTCTGGTGCAAAAGGTATGCTGAACACAGGGGTATTGACAAAGAACCTAGCATTGCAAAATGTAGACATAAAATGGATTGGACAGAGAGATTGGACAGGGAGGATTAAAGTGGCAGCAATCAATGCCTTTGGTTAAAACCCTTTTGCATCTCCAAGTACCTGACCTCATGATTGTGCACTGTGGTGGCAATGACCTAGGTACATTGACTGGGGTAGGTCTGGAATTGCTAATGAAGAACACCATTGCAGAATTGATGTTGCTTTCCCCCGAAACTGTCTTTGTATACTCTAACATATGCCAAAGACAGAAATGGAAGTGATCAAATCAATTTTGTCCTCAGATTGAGAAAGCTGGAAAAAATGTCAATAAAGCTGTTTCTGCTTATCTCAGAGACCATAGAATGGGCTCCATCTAGAACAACAATCTACGTTTCCATATGGATAGCATCTACAGAAGTGACGGATTACACTTCACTGATGAAGGCAATAGAGTGTTTTTCAACAACCTGAAGCTTTGCATCCGCACTTACATGTAGCTACAACAATCTCCCAATGAAAACAAGGGCTGTTTTAGAGCCACTCAATAACACAACATATAACCTAGGTTTATATTTTAAAAATCTTGACTATCTTTGCTTAGAGCCGCGCACCCCTCGTGTTCACACCATGGGGCCATGCTGGGAGCCACGCATCCATCGCGTTTACACCAGGGGGCCGTGCTCTGTGCCACGTACCCCTCACGTTCACACCAGGGCACGATGCTGAGCGCCACGCTAGGGTTGCAACTCCAAATTTTGGTGAAAAAAATAGCGTCCACTTCCATTATTTACATATGTCACTGGGACCCCATTCCCCGGGGGATGCCCACATCCAGTTTTTTAAAAGATTTAAAATCCAAGGAGGGGGGACTGTGCGACCCCCCTCCCGGTCCATTTTGGGCCCGGGAACCCCATCCCCTGGGACCTGTCCTCACGGTTGGGGACCGTGGGGGGAGCCCCAATGCCCCCACAGTCCTGCCGGCTCCCCGCCTCCTGGGAGAGCTGGCATTGCTTTTTCACAAGGGGAGCTACTGACATGCAGCTCCCCTTGTGGAAAAGCAATCTGCTTTGGATTTTGGAAGAGAGCAGGAAACCTGCTCTCGCTTCCAAAATCCAAAGCACGGTTTGCTATGACAGGGTGGGACCACACAGCTCCCGCCCTGCCATAGCAAACAGTAGTGTCCTGGGGGTGGGCACCCCAGGACACTGCAGGAGCCGGCCCTGGGGGGTAGCAGTCCCCAGGACCATCAAGGGCTCCAGAAGGGGGGCCGCGCATACCCCCTTCCAACCATTGCAAAGCCCCGGGGAGGTAGTGGTCCCCGGGACTGCGGGGGGCCCCGTTGGCTCCCGCTTATCAATTTATAGTGCCCCCAGGACCTGACCCACCCAGAGACTTTTTTAAACGAAGCACAGGAGCCCGCCTTTCTCCCAAACGCCACCTCCGATCAGCCAACCACGCCCTCGCCGCCGTCCCCCGCATCCGAAGAGCGACTACAGGAGGAAGGTCCTTCTCCTACCTGGCCGCCAAGACCTGGAACTCCCTCCCGACCGACCTGCGCCTGACCCAAGACCACCTCTCCTTCAGGAAGAAGCTGAAGACCTGGCTGTTCGAGCAGTAGCGCCCCCCCCCCCCCCCCCCCCAGCGCCTTGAGACCCTACGGGTATGTAGCGCGCTTTATAAGTGTCACTGATTGATTGATTGATTTCTTTTTTTAATATAACTACGATGGGATTCGCGAACCCATCGCGCTTTCTGCCAAAATTATAAAAACAAATATTATTTATTCGGGGCCCAGTGAGTCCTTGTGGGATCCCCTGAGCATGCCTAGGGGGTCAGGGTGTTTCCACCCTGCCCCCTTTTCTTGTTTTTTAAGATTGTTTCTACTGTTTTCTTGTAACTCAGTTCTACCGAGTCACAAGATGGCTGCCAACAGTTCCTGGTTTGGAGTGCTGGCAGCCAATCAGAGTGAAGTTCATGCTCGGGAGGGTTCATGAACCCACTGCTACCCTAGATATCGAAACTTATTCTTTTTCAAATTTCTCAGGAACTACTGAACGGATTTACACCATTTAACAAAAAGGACTCTTTCTCAACCAAGGGCTACCTTTATGCCAAATTTGATGTAATTCCGCTCAGCAGTTCGGGCTGTAGCTGTCGAGTGATGGTCCGAGGCCATGCCCCTTTTTACACCTCTCTGCAACGCAACTCTGTGGCACTTACTGGACGTACCTAGTGGGCTAGTTGGCCCCCAGGGACCCTCAGGATTCAAGGGGGCCTAATTCCCCAACTTAAAACGTGCCACTGGTGCGTTGTAAATTGGGGGATTAAGTCCCCTTGAGTCCTGAGGGTCCCTGGGGGCAACTAGCCCACCAGTTACCTACAGTAAGCGCCACAGAGCTGCGTTGCAGAGTGGTGTAAAAAGGGGGCGTGGCCTTGGACCACCTCTCTGCAAGGCAGCTCCCTGGCGTTTGCCCCAGCAACTCATAAATCTTGCTCTGGGGAGGTGGCGGTCCCCTGGGTAGTGTGTGGGGGATTGGGGCCCCCACGCACTTTTTTTCAGTGCCCCCGGGACCTGGCCCACCCGAGGGCTTCAATACAGCAAAGGACGGGAGCCTGAGCTTCATTTTTTTAAACATTATCTCAGCTGGATTCGCAACCGTAGCGCAAATTTGGCAGATTAAAAAAAAGGTATATGATATTTCTGGTCCTTGTCGGACCCCCAGAGCAGGCCTAGGGGGTCAGGGTGTTTCTACCCTGCCCCCTTTTCTTTTTTTTCACCTTTGTTTTTCAGTTTTCTTGTGACTCGGTTCTACTGAGTCACAAGATGACTGCCAACACTTCCTGGTTTGGAGTGTTGGCAGCCAATTAAAATGAAGCTCGGGGTTGGGATGGTTCGCTGATCCACCGCGCCCCAATATATCGATATTTTTTTTTTCAATTTCTCAGCAACTACTGAACGGATTTACACCATTTAAAACAAGGTCACTTTCTGAACCAAAAGCTACCTTTCCGCCAAATTTCGTGTAATTCCGTTCAGCAGTTCGGGCCGTAGCCTTAGCTAAAATTTCCTACGGAAATTAACATGGAGAAAACACTTTTTGGGTCCCCCCTTTTTTCTCAGCCCCCACTTGACAAATCACCCCCAAACTTTCAGGATAGGAGCTGACCTGGATAGACCTTTTTTTTTAAACATTTCGCAAAGATTCGTCAAACTGTGCCAACGTTATTGGCAAAACAAAAAACGCCTTTTCAATAGAAACGAGATCCTAACTATAACTACCTACTGGCGACCGCTGTAGAGCTTGAATAAATGTGCCTCTTTGGTTCTTCCCCCAGTGGAGCCTCTGCTCTTTCTTTTGCAGGAGTTCCTGTTGATAATGTACGCTTCAGCCAGAGACGCGTTTCAGAGGCCCCCCCATCACAAGATAGCCTGGTCCTCACTGGCTTCTGCTACGGCAAATACTTTGTGCTCTCCGAGGGATTGGAGGCACTAGAGCCCACCTCTGCATTCGGGAGGAGATGGGGCGGTGTTGAGTTACTAACCTCACGCTGGGAGAGATGGATTGCCATCCCTGCCCCTGCTGAAAGGACTTCTGAATTTGGGGGTTGATGCGGTGTTGGGGACCTGAGGAGGCGCAAGGATTCAATTACAAACACAGGAGATTGGTATTTTCAGCATCACGGACTGTCCTGCAAAAGCACGCATAACCACATGGTATGATAAACACCCCGCACTACGTACCTGAATTTGAAATGCATTCTGGGATTTGCAGTTCACAAATACCACATGACCTGTACTGGGTGACCCAACACACTAGGGGGGTAGCGGGCACTGACCAATCGACATTGAGCTGGACTTACATATGGTGATGTTTTTAATGCCTCCTGAACACATTTGGCGCTGATGAAGGCCGACTGGGCCAAAATGCATTTGCCGCTGTAAAGCTTGAATAAATGTGCCTCCTTGGTTCTTCCCCCAGTGCGGCCTTTGCTATTTCTTTTGGAGGAGTTCCTGCCGATATTGTACGCGTCAGCCAAAGACGCGTTTCAGTGGCCCCCGCATCACAAGATGGCCTGGTCCTCACTGGCTTCTGCTACGGCAAATACTTTGTGCTCTCCAAGGGATTGGTGGGACCAGAGCCCGCCTCTGCATTCAGGAGGAGATGGGGTGCTGTTGAGGGTATTAACCTCACGCTGGGCAAGATGGATTGCCATACCGGCCCATGCCGAAAGGACTTCCGAACTTGGGGGTTGATGAGGTGTTGGGGACCTGGTGAGGCGCAAGGATTCAATTGCAAACACGGGAAATTGGTGTATTCAGCATCACGGACTGTCCTGCAAAAGCCCGCATAACCACTTTATCTGTCATTTGAGATGTCATCAGTGATGTCATGAGTGATGTCACTGTCCATGTCATGAGTGATGTAATATGTGACGTCATCAGCAGTGCATTGCGGGCGCACGAGTTATAGTTAGCTGAACTAACTATAACAGGGGAATTTCAATGGTTTTGTATGAGTGAAATGTCCAGCTAACTATGACATATGTGAAACTTATGTTTTTTTCAGTGAATTTCTAAGGTTTTTTAAATGCTAATTCCTAACTATAACAACGCTGAAACGTATGGTTTTTTCAGTGAATTTCAAAGGTTTTGTGAATGATAATTTTTAAATGTATTATTTGTTATTTTTTATACTGATTTACTAGATTGTTTTAAAGTATTTATTTTTAGATATTTTATTTTTTAAATTACATTACATATTTTTAATATAAATTGAAAAAAATGTTTTTAAAAATAATGAAATTGTAATATTTGCTTTTTTTATTTTATATATTTTTTAATTCATATATACTTTATATAGCAGGCAATGATATCCATGGAAGGAAATTCAAGTTACTGGTAAGTACGGTTAAAATTACTTTTCAGGATCAGTACTGGGCTGAAAGATGCAGCACTGAGGTCTCTCCTGATAACAGGTGAGTAAATCGGAATTCGTAGTTCGACTGATTTTAGAGGAATTTATTAAAGTTCCAAAACTCCACACTTCGAAGAATTTCCAAGTAAAACCAGTCAATGTTACCCTATGGAAGAAATTAAAGTTACTGTAAGTACGGTTAGAATTACTTTTCAAGATAAGTAGTGGGCTGAAAGATGCAGCACTGAGATCTCTCCTGATAACAGGTGAGTAAATCGGAATTCGTAGTTCGGCTGATTTTAAAGGAATATTTTGCTCAATTGTGAAGGAAGGGGGCAGGGCCTGGGTGACATGTGTGCAAAAACGCCCTGTGGCGCGTTTTAATTTGGTGAATTAATTCTTCTTCAATCCTGAGGTCCCCTGTGGGCCAACTAGCCCACCAGGTACCTACAGTATGCGCCAGGGAGCTGTGATGCAGAGAGGTGTTCAGAGGCCACGCCCCCTTTTTACAACACTCTGCAACGCAGCTCTGTGGTGCTTACTGGATGTACCTGGTGGGCTAGGTGGCCACTAGGGGACCTCTGGATTGAAGAGGAATTAAAACGCGACAGAGGGCATGTTTGCACACATATCACCTCAAGCCCCACCCCCTACCTTCCCCACTGTCCAAACGCACCCTGTAGCGCATTCTAAGTTGGGGGATTAAGTCCCCTTGCATATTGGGGGGTCCCTGGGGGCCAACTAGCCCACCATAAACCTCCAGTGTGCGCCAGAGGGCTGCGTTGCAGAGAGGTGTAAAAAGGGGCATGGCCTCATTACACCTCTCTGCAACGCAGCCCCATGGCGCATACTGGAGGTTCCTGGTAGGCTAGTTCGCCCCCAGGGACCTCCAGTATTCAAGGAGAATTAGTTCCCCCTCTGCAAACGCGTTAGGGGGTGCGTTTGCAGAGAGGTGTAATGAGGGTGCGTGGCCTCCTCCCCGATCAAGTTTTTTTATTTTATTTACTTTTAAGAAGGGTGGCTGTGTAGACCCCCTTCTTTTTCAATTTTTTTGGCCCTGGGGACCCCATCCCCTAGGGCCTGCCCCAAATTTTTAATTTTCGAAAAATATTTTGGGAAGGGGGCCTTCCCAAAAGTTGACGGCATTTCGATCCTCAATTGTTTGGGATCGTCTTGAGGACATGGTTGTCTTTAGTAGTAGTGCTTGATTGGAATGCTTTGGGGGTCAGCTGTATGTGCTCCTTGTGGTAGGGCAAGCGGGCAGGCGTCTTGCCGGCAAAGGCTGTGGGAGTAAATCCAGAGGGTATTCTCGGCAGCGAGGTTGGCCGACTAACGTCGCTGCCGAGAACGCCCTCTGGATTTACTCCCACAGCGACCTCGATTTACACAGGTCCTACCTTTGGCACAAGCACCTCGATTGTTCAGACCTCCAGAGATGCCCGATCTCAGCGCTCCCGGTATCCTGATACAAATATTACCAAGAAGACGCAAGCTCGACCCCCACCTTGAGGATCCCCCGCTCCGATCCTCGTTCTCCCTTCATCCAAGTCTGTGCCGGCAAGACGCCTGCCCGCTTGCCCTACCCCAAGGAGCACATACAGCTGACCCCGAAAGCATTCCAATCAAGCACTACTACTAAAGACAACCATGTCCTGAAGACGATCCCAAACAATTGAGGATCAAAACGCCGTCGACTCTACAGCACATTAATTGGCGCATTTTCTACTGTGGCTGTTGCTCAATCGTGAATTGAACACATAAGTCACTTGATTTGTTCCCTTCACCCAGCCACCCACTGTATGATACTTTCACCTATGTTCACATTGCGCCGTTCATGCTGTCTACCCTACCACTTGCGTTGCCACTGTTCACTTGCGCACCTTTGAGCACAAGTATAATTTTGGTTGTCATATGATCTGTCTAAATACAGTGCTGCTCCAACTGTATGAATATGACCCTGCAGACCGATTCTTTTTCAAACATAAGATGAATAACGACACAAAACCAATTTAGTAACCGTCTCCTTTATTTCCGTTCTTGTAATGCTTTCTACATACATATGTAATTTTCTACCAAATATTACCTGTTGGGATATTGTTATTTGTTTTACATCGGTTCTACCGAGACACAAGATGGCTGCCAACACTTCCTGGTTTGGAGTGTTGACAGACAGTTGACAGCCAATTAGCATGCAGCTCGTGCTCGTAAGGGTACGCATATGATCCTCGGAGGATAGGCATACCCTACTTCGTCCACAGATATATCTATGATTTTACTTTTGATTTTCTCAGGAACTACTGCACGGATTTACACCATTTAACAAAAAGCGTGATTTGCGAACCAAACTCTACCTTTTTAGCGAAATTTGGTGTAATTCCGTTCAGCACTTAGGGCTGTAGCCTCACTTAAAGGTCCCTATGGAACGTTGCATGGGGAAAACACGTTTTGGGACCCCCCTTTTTTCTCGGCCCCCGCTTGACAAATCACCCCGAACCTATCAGGATAGGAGCGGAGCTCCCCATGTTCTTGGAGAATTTTGTGAAGATTCGTCAACCGGTGCCAAAGTTATTCAAAATAGAATGTTGCGGATTTCCTATGGAAACTAGGTCATAACAATAACTAGTTACTGGGAAGCGCCAGTAGGTTATATATATATATATATATATATATATATATAATACGTTGTCACCACCAGATGCTCTCCCACACACATATATGTATACACATATATATATATATATATATATATATATATATATATATATATATATATATATATATATAACTATTATAAAGAGAGAACTTGCACCTTTGAGCCAGGTAAACTCGAAAACTACACCACCAATCTGAACACCCAAGCCATCTTAGAAAACCTCAGGGCAAGCAGAAGGACATAGGCTACATAAAAATAAAAAATAAACGTTGTTTAAAATATTTACAAATAAAAATAAAGTAGTCCCTTGCAAGTAGCGCCGGCCGCGACGTATGTGTGAGGGGAGTAGCATGAGCGCCGGGAGGAGCGTCTGCGTGAGGGGAGGAGCGGAGTTCACCAGCCACAGGAAGAGGGGAGAACATGAGCGCCGGGAGGAGCTGCGGAGCGGTGAGAAGCGGAGGAGCAGTGGCAGCGCGGGGAGGAGCAGCGGATGAGGTAAGTCGGAACCTGGGGGGGGTGTTACAAAGCCGGGGCGGGAGGCTCAAGGCGCGAGGCAATAGGCGCTATGCGCAATGTCGGGGCGGGGGGCGGCGGGCGGCAGGCTCAAGGCACAAGGCACAAGGCTCAAGGCGGGAGGCGGTATGGCCAATGTTGGCGGCGGGAGGTGGGAGGGATGCGGACTGGGCAATGTCGGGGGGTGCACAGAGGATTAAAATGCTGCCCCCAGCCCCTTTCTGCCCCAGGCAACGCTGGGGCTGGCTGCTTGTATATATATATATATATGGAAAACAAAGTGCCCTTAAGCAGCGAGTGGTCACTCAACATCGCGCTCTTCAGTGTAACCTCGCAGCTGCTCACCTCACTGCCCCCATTAATCATATTCCATGCCGACGCGTTTCGAGGTCTTTGCGCCTCTTCTTCATGGGCTGACAAGTATGCACTGCAAAACTCACCACTTGTTTTCAATTTCATTTATTGGCATAGTGGGCGGTACTTCTTTGCCGCACTGGAATGCTGGGACATGTAGTCCTTACTGGTGAGTATTCATTTATATCCTTAGTAGGTGCAGCGCAGAGTTGTCCCAATTACAGTTCATTTCGACTCCTATAGTAGGATGGGAGACAATGCAAGGCAAGTTAATTTTTTCAAGCAGAGTGCGACGTGCCATGCGGAGCAGATTCCTTCTTCTCCACAGCCTTTCAAGAGTCTTGAAATGGTGCTCCTCTGCATGGCAGGGGCTGCCGTGTAAATATGTTGAAAACAAAGTGCCCTTAAGCAGCGAGTGGTCACTCAATGTCGCGCTATTCAGTGTAACCTCGCAGCTGCTCACCTCACTGCCCCCAATAATCATATTCCATGCCAACGCGTTTCGAGGTCTTTGTGCCTCTTCTTCATGGGCTGACAAGTATGCACTGCAAAGCTCACCACTTGTTTTCAATTTCATTTATTGGCATAGTGGGCGGTACTTCTTTGCTGCACTGGAATGCTGGGACATGTAGTCCTTAGTGGTGAGTATTCATTTATATCCTTAGTAGGTGCAGCGCAGAGTTGTCCCAATTACAGTTCATTTAGACTCCTATAGTAGGATGGGAGACAAGGCAAGGCGAGTTAATTTCAAACAGAGAGCGACGTGCCATGCGGAGCAGATTCGTTCTTCTCCACAGCCTTTCAAGAGTCTTGAAATGGTGCTCTTCTCCACGGCAGGGGCTGCCGTGTAAACATGTTGAAAACAAAGTGCCCTTAAGCAGCGAGTGGTCACTCAATGTCGCGCTCTTCAGTGTAACCTCAAAGCTGCTCACCTCACTGCCCCCATTAATCATATTCCATGCCGACGCGTTTCGAGGTCTTTGCGCCTCTTCTTCATGGGCTGACAAGTATGCACTGCAAAGCTCACCACTTGTTTTCAATTTCATTTATTGGCATAGTGGGCGGTACTTCTTTGCCGCACTGGAATGCTGGGACATGTAGTCCTAATTGGTGTTTATTCATTTATATCCTTAGTAGGTGCAGGTCAGAGTTGTCCCAATTACAGTTCATTTAGACTCCTATAGTAGTGCAGCCCACTACGGGGGGGAACCAATGGGAAGCATGGAAATTAATAAAATAAAAGAGCGCATCATGGTCCCATGCTGAGCAGCCTATGATTAAGGGGCGCAAAGCCCTGAAATGCGTCAGGCAGGCAATGCTAATCATAAAGGAGGAACGGAGAGTGAAATCATTGAAAGCCAGAGGGCTGGAATGCTGCTGAGTACGTCCTGGAAAGCTCAAGGGCCATTGGAGAAAAAATGGTTAACGTGGTGCCCTTTGCCACGTCAGGACTGCACCATCTTCGGTAATTAAGGAAGAAGAGGCTGGGGATTGAAACGTATGCAAACCTGTTCAGCGCAGCAAACCTGATACAAGAGACTCTCCTGCACTCCCTGGAGCCTACGAAGGCGAGAATAATTGCTTTTAAAAATTGCGGGTGAAAGTGAACCTACTAAGGTGAAAGACTGTTGGCTCTGACGACAATACAAGTCCCAGCATGCAATGTACTTGTGCACGGACTGAGTGCAGCCCACTACGGTCGGGGAACCGATGGGAAGCATGCTGAGCGTAGGAACCGGCAAGGAGACGCTTACACTGTCGGAGCGCTTGGGTAAAGGCTCTGTTACTCTGTTTTTAAAATTTACTACTCTTCATTGTGAATTTCACTGTGATGATCTTGCTTTTAAAATATCGCCGCACTCACCTTATTGTATAATTTGCACTGTGTTCATGTCCCCGGTCCACCGCCAAAAGTTTGGATTGAGTGGAGGGACGGTCGGACCTAGCCCACGGAGAAAGTGATTACTACTTCCTGCCCAGCAACCAATCAGCGACCAGCAGCTGACTCCCCTCAGGCATAAAACTCTACTCCACAGTCGCACTGTTGACGCTCTGAGGGTAGGAACCGGCAAGGAGACTCTTACACTTTCAGAGCGCTTGGGTAAAGGCTCTGTTACTCTGTTTTTAAAATTTACTACTCTTCATTGTGAATTTCACTGTGATGATCTTGCTTTTCAAATATCGCCGCACTCAACTTATTGTATAATTTACACTGTGTTCGTGTCCCCGATCCACCGCCAAAAGTTTGGATTGAGTGGAGGGACGGCCGAACCTAGCCCACGGAGGAAGTGATTACGACTTCCTGCCCAGCAACCAATCAGGGACCAGCAGCTGACTCCCTCAGGCATAAACCTCTACTCCACAGTCGCGCTGTTGACGCGCTGAGCGTAGGAACCGGCAAGGAGACTCTTACACTTTCAGAGCGCTTGGGTAAAGGCTCTGTTACTCTGTTTTTAAAATTTACTACTCTTCATTGTGAATTTCACTGTGATGATCTTGCTTTTAAAATATCGCCGCACTCACCTTATTGTATAATTTGCACTGTGTTCGTGTCCCCGGTCCACCGCCAAAAGTTTGGATTGAGTGGAGGGACGGTCGGACCTAGCCCACGGAGAAAGTGATTACTACTTCCTGCCCAGCAACCAATCAGCGACCAGCAGCTGACTCCCCTCAGGCATAAAACTCTACTCCACAGTCGCACTGTTGACGCTCTGAGGGTAGGAACCGGCAAGGAGACTCTTACACTTTCAGAGCGCTTGGGTAAAGGCTCTGTTACTCTGTTTTTAAAATTTACTACTCTTCATTGTGAATTTCACTGTGATGATCTTGCTTTTCAAATATCGCCGCACTCAACTTATTGTATAATTTGCACTGTGTTCGTGTCCCCGATCCACCGCCAAAAGTTTGGATTGAGTGGAGGGACGGCCGAACCTAGCCCACGGAGGAAGTGATTACGACTTCCTGCCCAGCAACCAATCAGCGGCCAGCAGCTGACTCCCCTCAGGCATTAAACTCTACTCCACAGTCGCGCTGTTGACGCGCAGAGCATAGGAACCGGCAAGGAGACTCTTACACTTTCAAAGCGCTTGGGTAAAGGCTCTGTTACTCTGTTTTTAAAATTTACTACTCTTCATTGTGAATTTCACTGTGATGATCTTGCTTTTAAAATACTCACCTTATTGTATAATTTGCACTGTGTTCATGTCCCCGGTCCACCGCCAAAAGTTTGGGTTGAGTGGAGGGACGGTCGAACCTAGCCCACGGAGGAAGTGATTAAGACTTCCTGCCCAGCAAACAATCAGCGACCAGCAGCTGACTCCCCTTCCACCTATATATTCTAATGTTTTTCCGGTGGTGCAGCGGACGCGCTCAGCGGGCGCGCGCAGCGGGCGCGCCGTTGTCCTGCCGAAGTCAAGCCAAAGTCCAGCCCGTCTGCGCCCGTCCTCGACCGGACGGGGCAAGGGGCCAGTTCCTCTGCTACAATCTCCACAGAAACGCGTAGATACTCCAGAGAAGCCCTACTAAATCTTAAGTCTACACAGTGCTCCCAGGCCGCGTCCCTTAGCTGTCACCAAACTCCTTCCATATGCTCAGGTTGCAACCTAACCCTCCTATCCCTACCCTCCACAT
Source organism: Lissotriton vulgaris (assembly GCF_964263255.1). NCBI lineage: Eukaryota > Metazoa > Chordata > Amphibia > Caudata > Salamandridae > Lissotriton > Lissotriton vulgaris. Next base: position 124,385,567 of record NC_141696.1, on the reverse strand, counting down.
TAAACATGGTGACTTCTGATTTTCCGCAACCCTGCTCACGCACAAATATATAGACCCCCCTCACGAACTTACTTTTATTAGTTTGAACTGTAGATCATTGTCAAAGCACAAGAGAGACGTCTTTGACCTACTCATTATATCACAACCTGCTGCTCTATTCCTCACTGAGACCTGGCTAAATGACAGCTCCGGCCCGGATATAGCATCAGCCCTCCCTGATAACTATACTTACATCGGCAGAAACAGGGTCGGTAAAGAGGGAGAAGGGATAGCAATTATTTTTCAAAATATCTATAAATGTAAGTGGGTAGATCTAGACATACAAAACTGTGAAGCCGGCCTTTTTAAGCTCCTGCTCTCCCCTAATTTTACCCTTTCTGGAACTCTTATCTACCGCGCCCCTTGTACAGCTAGCTCTTGGGTTGCATCTCTTCCTGAGCTCATTGCGCCCTTTTTGCTAGACGCCACTAACTTCCTGATTGTAGGAGACCACAACATCCATTTCAATGACACCTCCTGCCACACTAGCACCAATCTCATCTCAGACCTAGCAGCGCTGAACCTTACCCGTTGTAACTCAGGCCCAACACATAAGGCAGGAAACTTACTTGACCCCATTTTTTCTAATCTCAACACTATTACATGTAAGCCACACCGACCTATCACCTGGTCAGATCACTACTTGGTGGAATTTTCTATAACTATCCATCGGTCTCCCACAGCTCAAGCACTTTCCGCAGAATCCAAGGTGACTAGAAACTGGAAAAAACTGGACACTATTAATTTCAACGCATGTCTAGACAACACCAGGCCCCTCACCACTATAACGAACATTGAAGAGGAAGCGGTCATCCATAGTTGGCTTAGCTCCGCTGTCAACGTATGCCTCCCCCAGAGAAAGAAAAAGTATAATTCTCACCACCCACCTGCTCGTGGTTTACTGAATCACTTAAATTGGAAAAAACCATATGCAAAAACTTTGAGCGGCGGTGGCGCACTCACTATGATCCCTGCACTAAGCTATTGTATAGATCAGCCCTAACTAAGCATGGGCGGAGAATCCGTTTCGCTTGCGGATTTTGCGGATTTTGGGTAAATTCGCAATCCGCGAGATTCGCGAATCTCCCGCAAAATCCGCAAATCCGCGAGCAGCGGATTTTATGGCTTGCTCGCACTGTTCGCGTGAGTTCGCGGCTTCCCAGTACAACTTCGCGCCCTGCGAATAAGCGCTAAATTGCAGAAATACGATCTTAGCAAAACTGAAACTACTTACCAGGTTCAAAAGTTCAGGCTCATCATTAGTAGCCATTTCCTGTAGTGCTTCCTGAGGGGCCCCTCCAGAGTTCAGTTGCCAGTTGCAACTATTATGTGACCCTGCTCTGAACCTCAGAACAGTTACACATATGCCACAAAGGTCCTGAATTACAGCTAAGGGAGACAAGCAGGAGCCAGGCTGGAAGTTCAAATCCATTAATCAGCCCCTAATTCATTATTGTCAGTTGGGGCAGGGCAGGTGTTGTAACTAATTTTGCAACAATGAAAGCACTTAGCAAGTGCAAAAGATCACTAATCAGGAAGCACTAAGGAAGCAGGTGCCAGCTAAAAAAATATTCTGTGACACATTAATCAGCCCCAAATTAATTCAGGTCACTTGAGGCAGGGAAGGTGTGCTTTGCTTTGCCACAATAATGTACACTGACTGGACAACCAGAGGGTGCTGTGATGAAACAGAGGGTGGCATGGGTGGGCCAGAGGGTGGCATGAGTGGTCAGAGAGTGGCAGTGGTGACAGAGAGTGGCAGTGATGAAGAAGAGTGTCCCAAACAGGCTGGACACGTAGAAACAACAAGCTCGCAAAACTTGCGACCCGACAGGTAAGTTCGCGTTTGCGAAATTGTACAAAACCCTCGCGAACTGGCAGAAACCCGTGCGAACACAAAAAAAAAAATCCGCAAATTCGCGAGAATTCGCGGATTTTGCGGATTGCGAGTTCGCAAATCCGCAAAATTCGCGAACGCGAGATTCGCAAAATTTGCCCATGCTTAGCCCTAACTAAATATCATGCACCCTGTAACATGGCCAGGGCAGAATACGCCAATTTAACCATTTTGAACGCACATAATCGTCCCAAAGCACTTTTTAAAGCCGTGCAAGAACTTTCTGGCGCTACTTGCCAACCAAAAGCCCCATGTTTGGATTCCACACAATGCAATGCTCTTGCTGAATTCTTCATCAACAAAATTGATAACATCTATTCTGGTTTCGATGACCCGACTCCCTCCTGCACAGCATCTGCACTCCCCAAACTGGCTATCCGCACTGAACATGTTTTACAGGACCAAACTCCCAGCAACACCAGTCAGCATTTAGCAACATGGGACCCTCTCAATATTTCCACATTACGCGATATCATCAGTAACATCAAATCAGGTTCTCCTATGGATCCTTTTCCCCCCACAAGTTCTACAAACCTTTGATACACCCACCCTCAATCTCATCTTAGAGCTTCTTAATACATCCCTAAGGGTAGCCAAGGTTCCTAATGCATGGAAACATGCTATGATAGTACCTTTGCTGAAAAAGGCAAATACAGATCCAGAAAATCCTTCCAATTTCTGCCCGATCTGGCTTCTCCCGGTCTTTTCAAAAATTTTAGAAAAACACATCAATACACAACTCACTAAATATACTGAATCAAGGAACCTCCTCCACAAATCTCAGTCTGGCTTTAGGGCAGGATTCTCGACAGAATCGACACTTCTAGGTGTCGCCGAGACTATATGCAGTCAGGTTGACAATGGAAAACCGTGGCACTCATTTTGCTCGACCTAAGTGCCGCATTTGACACAGTTTCCCATGCCATCCTTCTCAACACCCTTCAATCCTGTGGTATTACTGGACCTGCTCTTGAGTGGCTCGCTAGCTTTCTCTATGATAGAACTTTTCAAGTCTTCTGCCCCACATCTGTTTCTAAAATACATAACTCACAGTACGGTGTCCCTCAAGGCTCCATCCTGAGCCCCCTACTTTTCAACCTTTACATCAGCCCCTTAGCCACCATTGCGGAACAAGCTGGGCTTACTATTTACTCATACGCTGATGATACCCAGCTTATCTATTCACTTTCCGCCAACGCACACTCTAACCCATCTTCCCTTTGCTCAATGATATTGCCAAATGAATGCATGAAAACAAAATCAAACTTAACGGGGGAAAGACCGAACTCCTCTTTTTTGGTACAATGCAGCTCTGTGGGGCCCACATCACTGGCCGTCCCAGATGGGTCCTCTTCCTTCCCCCTCTAAAACTGCCCGCAACCTTGGCATCATTTTTGATGACCAAATGTCCATGAAGCAACAAGTGGTCAGAGTTGCTTCGACCTGTTTCACTATCCTAAAGTGGCTCAGGAAGATCATATGGATGCTTCCTCAAGACACTCAAAAAACCGTAGTCCAGGCTCTAATAACATCTAGACTGGACTACGGCAACAACCTGTACCTAGGTGCCAGCAAAGAAGTAACGAGGAAACTTCAGATGGTACAAAACGCAGCGGTTAGGCTACTTTGCAAACTGCCTAACAAATCCTCCACATCAACCCCCTTACGAAACCTTCACTGGCTCCGAATTGAAAGTCGCACAAAGTTCAAAGCAATGTGCTATATGCACAGAATCAACTCAGGCAGGGCACCACCCTATCTTAGAACTCTAGTTCACCAATACTGCCCTTCACGTGTCCTCCGTTCCTCAAACCAGCACAAGTTTCAGGTACCTAGGATAAAGCGAGCTAGAATGGGCGGACGTTCCTTTTCGTACCTGGTGCCCTCCCTCTGTAATTCTCTCCCCCATCACCTTCACACAGAACCCAGCTACCTCAAATTTCGCAGAGATCTAAAAACGTGGTTGTTTAACCAATAGGCTATTCTCTACTCCAGGCCCTGAGTCTCACTTTGCTAGGTCCTTTTTCATCCTGTCCCTAGCGCCGATAAACCTCCAGGTAGCTGCACGCTTTATAAATATAAATATAATAATAATATTAATAATAATGCAAATTAATTAAATAAAAGAGGTCATCACGATCCCATACTGAGCAGCATATGATTAAGGGGCGCAAAGCCCTGAAACGCGTCGGGTAGTTAATGCTAATCATACGGGAGGAACGGAGAGTGAAATCGTTGAAAGCCAGAGGTCTGGAATGCTGCTCAGTGCGTCCTGGAAAGCTCAAGGGCCATTGAAGAAAAAAAATGGCTAACGTGGTGCCCTTTGCCACGTCAGGACTGCACCATCGTCGGTAATTAAGGAAGAAGAGGCTGGGGATTGAAACTTATTCAAACCTGTTCAGCGCAGACAAAACTGATGCAAGAGACTCTCCTGCACTCCTTGGAGCCTACTAAGGCGAGAATAATTGCTTTTAAAAATTCCTTGTGAAAGTGAACCTACTAAGGTGAAAGACCGTTGGCCACGGTTGTGGTTTTGTGTTTCATTTTAGCGCTGGGACGCTCTAGGGCAGCCATGCGCTCTATAAATACTTTTTTCATTTCATTTCATTTCTCTGATGACAATACAAGTCCCAGCATGCAATGTAATTGTGCACGGACTGAAAGCTGCCCACTACGGGCGGGGAACCAATGAGAAGCATGCACATTAATTAAATAAAAGAGGTCATCACGGTCCCATGCTCAGCAGCCTATGATTAAGGGGCGCAAAGCCCTGAAACGCGTCGGGCAGGTAATGCTAATCATAAAGGAGGAACGGAGAGTGAAATCGTTGAAAGCCAGAGGTCTGGAATGCTGCTGAGTGCGTCCTGGAAAGCTCAAGGGCCATTGGAGAAAAAATGGTTAACATGGTGCCCTTTGCCACGTCAGGACTGCACCATCTTCGGTAATTAAGGAAGAAGAGGCTGGGGATTAAAATATATTCAAACCTGTTCAGTGCAGCAAACCTGATACAAGAGACTCTCTGCTGCATTCCCTGGAGCCTACGAAGGCGAGAATAATTGCTTTTGAAAATTGCGTGTGAAATTGAACCTACTAAGGTGAAAGACTATTGGCTCTGATGATAATACAAGTCCCAGCATGCAATGAAATGGTGCACGGACTGAGTGCAGCCCACTACGGGCGGGGAACCAATATGAAGTATGCAAATTAATTAAATAAAAGAGCGCATCACAATCCCATGCTGAGCAGCCTATGATTAAGGGGCGCAAAGCCCTGAAACGTGTCAGGCAGTTAATGCTAATAAAACGGGAGGAACGGAGAGTGAAATCGTTGAAAGCCAGAGGGCTGAAATGCTGCTTAGTGCGTCCTGGAAAGCTCAAGGGCCATTGGAGAAAAATAAATAAATATATATATATATATATATATATATATATATATATATATATATATATATATGTATATATATATCTCGGTTCCCAACTCGTTCTCTCAAGAAACAAAACGACCACACTCAGCTTTGAGGGGATAATTCAGTTAATTTATTATGACTGGAAAACTCATAAAAGGGGACAGGACGCGTTTTGGCATTGCACCTCTATGCTCTTGTCATTAACATAGGTAAAGGACTAACATTCTGTCACGGTATTCAGCACCATCTTGTGATTGGCTGCCACAATACCATTTTAAATAAAGTTTTCAACTTTTGTTTCAAACATTTCATAAAGTGTAGTTCATGTTTCAATTGCAACATTATTAAGCTCTGAATGAGCAATTCATTATTCAAAGAATCAGTACTATAAATGCATATTCACATTTAGGTCTCAGTTACATCACTGTAGTACTGAAGAAGTTTGCCACAAACAATTTTTAGTGACATTTCGTTACGCTCAGAGGGAACACAAATTTTGAAAGAAAATGTTCGTAACTTTGACTAGTTTCTCAGTGACTTTTTGTTTCATTCAAAATTAAAATAATGATACTTGTTCCCCGGTAGTTTTTGTGTTCCGTCCTTTCCCTAGTGCAAGTGCAAATAAAGTCTGTGCTGCTGCACGTCTGTCGTTATAGTCATCCATCATGTGGTGTGGCTGGTAGCTAAGAAACCCCTTTGTATTGTCCCTACTACTGGATTACCCCTCTGTGTAATGCAGAGTTCCTTCTGCTGCCTGGTGTGCCTCCTATTTAGGTCTTGTATTTTTTCCTGACATTGAAGTGTGCCACCTATTTAAAACCTCCTGCTCGTGCACAGACTGTCCCCAGCTGGTAAGATGTGGAATAATCTGCAGCCTCACAAAGCCTTACAGAGCCCCAAGATAATAGGCAAGTGTTACCTTGGTAACCTAAGTGCCAGTCCTAAGAGAACAAGGAAGTTATCCCCATACCAATAATTAAGCTGGACTCATCAGGTGGTGCCGACAAAGGAAGTACACTAAACACGGACCTTGGGAATGGGGGATCGCTGGGGTTGCAGATTTTAGCTTATTGGGGAAAGCACATCACCCTTCTGGTTTCAGGGTAATGGCAGTAAATGCGTAGCGTTGAGCAAAGAGAAGCAAACAGCTAGTGTGGCCACTTGTGGAGGAAGTGCGGACGCCGATCAGAGACCGGTGTGTCATGCTGTGGCTACCAAGGGCAGGCTCTCTCCACGTTCCCCGAAATGAGCAGTACCCCCCTAGCAGCCCCCAGGGACGCTTACCTCGGAGATGCCCCGCACTCCTCTGTCCTTAACAGCCGCGTGCACTGTTGAGTTGTAACTTTTACAGCCAGGAAAGTCCTCAGTCCAGGCAGCCGGTGTGCTCAGCACTGCAATGTTGTGTAGGTTGAGGTTATATGTTATATTATGTTATGTTAGTCACTATTCTATAGCGCTCGAATCACCCTGGGGCATCTCGGCGCTGCCTAGAGTAAAACATCACTAATAGCGACATCTGGGCTGAGTTGGAATTTAGTACAAGAAAGCTTTTTGATGTTTCCTGAAGGATGTATACAGTGGAATATCCCTAAGAAATTTGGGAAGACTATTCCAGTATTTGGGGGCGAGGTAGGAGAAAGCCATACCACGTATACGCTTGAGACGGATGCGAGGAATATGAAGCAGCCTCGCCGAGCCCAATCTCAGCAAACGACCAGGGGAGTATCTGTTCAATTTCTTTTGTAAATATTGAAGCCTCAGCCATTTAAAGCATTAAAAGACAAGCAGCAGATTTTGAAGATGGATCTTTTTTTTACCGGCAGCCAGTGCAGAGATTTTAACAAAGGCAGTGATGGAGAACCAGCAGGTTATATATATATATTTAATGAAAAAAAGCAAAGGTGACAGAGATGTTATAGTTAGGCTCAGGTTTAGCTCATACAAAACCAGAGAAATTCAGCAGTAATCGTTAGCTGAGCTGACTTTAACTTGTGCCCACGCAATGGACTGCTTTTGACTACACATATTACATCACTCATGGCATGGTCAGTGAGATCACTGATGACATTTCAAAAGACATCCCTGATGACATCATCTGGTGACTATGGGTGCTTTTAAAATGTTTACGAGTGTTAAATATAAATTCTGTACCTGTATGGATGATTCAGTGAGTGCATGACTGACTGTTTATGTGAGTGAATAGGTGTTTCAGTGAATGTATGGGTGGGTGACTGGTTGTGTGAAAGTCTGTATCAGTCTGACAGGTGGTGTCCAAGTGCTGTAAAAGTTGGTGAGTGGGTTTGTGAGTGTCTGTATGGGTGATTGATTGGTTGTCTGAGTACCTGTATGGATAAATGAGTGTCTGTATGGGTGGGTGAGGGTGTGTGTGATTGCCTGCATGGATGAGATAGTGGGTGAGTCAGTGGCTGTATGGGTTAGTGAATGAATCTATGAAGGACTGTATGGGTTATTGAGTATATGTATGGCTGCGTCGGTGAGTGAATGGATTTGTCAATGGTGTACGGGTGAGTAACTGCATATGTGAAAGGCAGTATAGGTGAGTGTTGAAGTATATGAGTGACTATGTGTGAGTGAGTGGTTGTGAGAATGGCTGTATGAGTGAGCGCTTGGTTGTGTCAGTGACTGTATAGGTAACTGAGTATGTGTTAGTATCTGTATGAATACGTGAGTGGGTGTGTGTTTAACTGTATAGGGGAGTAAGTGTCTGTGTGATTGACTCTATGGGTGAGTGAGTAGGTGTGTGAGTAGCTCTATGGGTGACAGTGTGTGTGTGGCTGTATGGGTGTATGAGCGGATATATCAGTGGCAGTATTATTGAGTGAGTTGGCATATGAGTGGGTGTATGGGTGACTGAGTAGATGTGTGTGTAGACTTATGAATCAGTGAGTGGGTGTGTAAGTACTGATATCAGTGTTTCAATGGTTTTGAGAATGCTAATGTGGACATTGGAGTGGGTGTATGAAAGGTTATTTTGGGGTCTGAGTGGATGCATCAAAGATTTCGTAGACAATGTCAACCGTGATGTCACTTACCATGTCATGAGTGATGTAGTAATATTGAGGTCATAAGCAGAACATTGCGGTGGGGTAAGCTAGTTAACTCAGGTAACCATAACTGCTGAATTTCACTGATTTTGTACCAGTGATATCTGAGCCTAACTATAACATCCCTGTAACCTTTGTTTTTTTTTCCAAGGGAATATATATGACGACGTCATGGGGGCTGACCACCCATTTAAAGTGCAACAATGCCATCACGTGACATAGAAAGGGAAAAAATACTGTTTCCTATTTTTTCACAAAGTTGATAACTGCATAAATGCCAGGATTGCACAGAGAATACAGATCGGTAATGGATGGTAAAAATATCTGTAAAATACATATTCCAAACCCGAATGTAAAACCTCAGTGACCAAATAACATTGTGTAAATTGATGGCAACACTATATAAATATACAGTTAAAACCTACAAAATGAGTATAAATATTAAAACCTATAAATATTCACATATAAATATTGCCATTTAAAATCCATCAGATCAAAGCACCCTCTGTATGTCGAATAGGGCAACAGAGAATAAATGCAAAAGGATAACAAATAATCCTGATTGTCGCACATTCATGTCTGATCAAAGGAAATAATGCCCAAGTGGGCTATACATTAGCACTGAGGTAAAAGGTGAAATTGAATCTGTGCAAATATGCATAATTAGTGCAAGCATGTCATGATGGCAATAAAGTGCTACCAGAGAAAAGTGCAAAATTGTTAAATCAATAAAAATAAGAAAACTGTTACAAATAGGTCAGGAGGGGTCCATGATGCATGTTAGAGTTTCATTTCCCTGGCCTAAACTCAAGTTTTACAGGACAATCACAGTACTGATGAGAAAGTGCAATGTGCATGTCACAGAATGAGCAGATACTATAGATAGGTGTGGCAGTCCTCCCTAGTGTCGAGCCCTTGCGGTGTCTTTGTATCTAATAATATAATGTAACGGGTCTCTAGCTTTCGCAACAGGGACTCTCTGTCACCTCCCCTCCTCTGGGGGGGAACACAATCTATCACAAAATACTTTAGCAAGGAAGCATCTTTCCCATGAATCTTCTCTAAATGCCTGGCTACAGGATATGAGGGATCTGCGTTGATGATCGCTCGCAGATGCTGTAGAATGCGTTTGTGGACTTGTGGCCTTGTACTGCCCACATATCTTAGTCCACAAGGGCATTCTAGAACATAACCTGCAAATTCAGATTTGCAGTTTAGTTTTTGCTTAATTTTAATGGGAAATGGGGAAAGTGGCGTGCTCACCTCAGACTTGCTGGTGCCATTTTTGCATGCTTTACAAGTAAAACATTTCAGGAAGCCCTTGCTTTCGTCTAACCAAGATCCCATAACCACCTCTGGGCTGCTAGAGACCAAGCTTTCTTGCATTGACCGGGCTTTCCGATAAGTTATACTAGGGCGTTTGGGCATGACAGGGCCAAAGACAGGATCACTAGAAATGAGGGACCAATTGTCCTTGATTATTTTATGAATACTTTTGTGTTGATCACTGTATCCAATAATCAACCTTGTCTCCTCACAGGATCTATTAGCGGGAGACTCAACCTGTTTAACTCCTGAGCCCAGGAGTACTGTCCTGTCTATTCTGTTGGCTCTCTGTATAGCACTGTCTATAGTTTCTGGTTTGTAACCCCTTTGGAGGAATCGGGCCCTACATTGGGATTGTGCCAGCCGGCATTGTTCCTCACTGCTGCAAATTCTCCTGACACGGAGCATCTCCCCATAGGGGATACTCCGTATCAGGTGTGCTGGATGGTGACTACCAGCGTGCAGTAGTGTGTTACCCGCTGTGGGCTTGCGGTACAACTTAGTATGGAGGCTACAATCCTGGACGAAGATTTCCACATCCAGGAACACAATGGATTGAGTGCTGACGCTGCTAGTGAACTGAATATTGAGATTGTTAACGTTCAGTTCTTTTATAAAATCCGTCACTTCAGTCTCGGTGCCATCCCATATAAAAAACAGATCGTCAATGTACCTTAACCAGAGTTTCACTTTGGTGTTCATTGTGGCAGCATAATCAGTCATGAGGAGCTGCTCCTCCCAGTACCCCATGTGTAGGCAGGCGTAACTGGGTGAGAAGCAGGCCCCCATTGCCACTCCCCTGGTCTGTAAAAATAGTTGCTTAGCAAACAAGAAGACATTATTCTCTAAGCATACAGAGATCATATCTAACAACATTTTTGAATGTTCCCGGAAGCATTCCTCTCTCTTCCCAAGAAAATGTTGAGTGGCTTTGAGTCCATCTTGATGGTATATACTGGTGTATAATGAGTTAACATCCATAGACACCAAGATGTAGTTTGAATTCCATCTAAAATCAATAAGTCTCCTTAGTAAGTCACTTGTATCCAACATAAAGGATGGCAGCCCTTTTACTGACTCTTGTAGAAAAAAGTCGATGTATTTACTCATGTTTTCCAACAGGCTGTTACAGGCTGAGATACTAGGCCTGCCCGGTGGCTGCTGGTAGTTTTTATGCACCTTTGGGATGAAATAGATTACCGGGGTGACTGGGTAATCTTTTTTCAGGAATCTGAACTCATCCATAGTCAGCAAGCCTTTGCTCCTCCAAGCTGAAAGTTTGGAGTAGATTTCATTCCTGGCCGTATGGGCATCCTGCATAGTAATACGCTTGTAACAGTCCCTGTCATTGAGCTGTTTAAGAGCTTCATCCAAATACATCTTACGCGGCCATAAGACCACGTTGCCACCTTTATCAGATTGTCTTACCACCAAATGTTTGTTTGCTTTAAGCTTCTTCATAAGTTTATGTTACTCACTGTCCCTATAGTTGTAGCGCTTATTTGCATGAGCATTTTTGATCTGTAATTCCTTCAATTGTGTGGTTACTCGGTCGTGAAATATATCCACATTGTCCTTAATCATCAGGGGGCAGAATTTTGATTTGGGTTTGAAAGGTGTGGGACACAGTACAGGAAATGGTTCTCCTCCAAGCGCTGCCTGATTATCTGTTTGAGAAGGGATCTCCTCCTCCTGAAGCTCCAAAAATTCTTGCGTCAGAGCTGCTCCCACAATGGCCACTGATTTCACTGGATTCATTGTGGGCAATGGCAGCACCCAGTGTCCCACTAGATGTATTAGAGTCCATTGTTTTGCGTAAAGCATGGTATTTGCGCAGTTTTAATTTTCGCACATATTTGAACACATCTATCTTGGTTGTGGCATAGTCAAAATCGCCACGAGGACTGTATGTTAATCCTAACGCTAAAATAGAAGTTTCCTTTGGAGTCAGAGCAATGTCAGTTAAATTGATTCAGAAAAGGGGGTGGTGATGAACAGAGTGTCTGAATTAAGCAGACCACTCTTACCCAGTCCAAAGATCAGGGCTTGATCCATCACCGTTATTTATCTCACTGCACCATCCCAGCTCAGAACCTGGCTATATGCAAATCAGTCTGTCCCTGGCCCAGTGCATCATGGGAACAGGGCAGACTAAACTACCGACCGCCAGTAGGTACTATATATATATATATATATATATATATATATATCTATATATATATATATATATATATATATATATATATATATATATATATATTGTTTTCACAAGTTGCCTTTCTTGGAATGCACCACTCACAGCAAGAGTTTTCAAAGCGCAGGGACACTCTTGAATGAAAGACAAATGAATTCTTCCTGTTTGCCTCACCTGATGCATTTCAGAGTTAGACTCTTTCCTCAGAGGCCGCCTGCTCTGCAGTGTTTGTTTCAAACTCCTCCAACTGATTATACCCTCAATTAGTAACACGCCCATCCAGGCATTTGTAATCTTGGCTCACGGGAGTTGGAGTTCTCTTTAAAACCCTGTGGGTCTCTGAAACGCGTCAGGCAAGGCATGCGTTTATTATTTTATTTCTGCTTCACGAAGGCTGTTCCTGTGCTTCTGAAAAACTTGTTGGGAGTGCACTCTAAGAAAGGCAACTTGTGGAACTGTATAAAAGACGGCCTGCCAGGTCGGGGAGAGCACCTTTGCAGATATCAATGCAAATCCTGTGGCATTCAGACTTTGAGTGACGCTTTGGAGCAACAAGCTGCGCTTTACTTTTGGAATAGCTTTCCGTGACTGCGCAAGTAATGCTAAATAAAAGAAAAGTATGCTGTTTAAAATATAAGCAAGTTCTGTGTTTCCGGACCCACGAGGGATTAATAGGGACTCCAACTCCTGTGATTCATTTCATTCAGGCCCTGCTGGGCAGGATATAAATTAGAGGAGATATGTTAGTTGGAGTGATTACGGAAAAGAACACTGCTTGGCATGCTGCCTCTGAGGAAAGGGTTGTTTACTCTGAAACGCGTCAGGCAAGGCATGCGTTTATTATTTTATTTGTGCCTCACGAAGGCTGTTCCGGTGCTTCTGAAAAACTTGTTAGGAGTGCACTCTAAGAAAGGCAACTTGTGGAACTATATATATATATATATATATATATATATATATATACATATGTATAAATATAAAAATATATATATATATATATATATATATATATATATATATATATATAAACCACAGATCTTCACCACTTCCGATGCTCGGCAAAATGAAGACACGGACCCCAGGCTGTCGGCAAGGCAGATTTATTAACCTCTCAACGGGCTATATATATATTACCTAGTGGCGGTCGCCAGTAGGTAGTTATAGTTAGGACCTAGTTTCCATAGGAAATCCGCAACATATATATGATGTCCCCGTTAGGGGCGAGCACATTTTCCTTTGCACTAATATAAAAGCAACAAAAAAACTTTATTGACTTGCAGCGTGAACAAGGGCTCGTGAAGCCTGAAACGCATAGCTGTTCTGTGCAAATAAAATTACCGCACCTGATTCTGTGGTCTGTCTCCTCTCGCTGGCGTTGCAGGATTGCTTGCTGGAAGTGGTGTGGAGTTCTTCGAATATATATATATATATATGTGATCAAGAGTACTGGGATACTCGAAACGCGTCGCTTGAAAGGTGCTGAATAAAATTGCCTTGCCGGAAGCTGTGGGGTCCGTCTCTTCTTTCGCCACAACAGTGGAGGTTTGAAGATTTGTTTGATAAATATTTATATATACATACATATATATATATATTCTCGAAGGCGAAACGCGTCATGGCGGCAGCGCTGGCTCTATTTGAATAAACTCTTCTTGCACCAGCACTTTCTTGGGTCGACTCCTCGTCATTTTGTAACCGGCAGATGCTCTCTGTGTGAAAGGTGACAATCTTCGTGAATATATATATATATATATATATATATATATATATATATATATATATATATATATCCCTCAGCTGAGTGTTGCAAAGCAACGCAGTCACCTCACCCTTGCCTCTTGCGGCGGCGTTCCATGGCGGGATGGCGAACCCCTGAATATCTGTACAAATCCTGATCCTTTCATCACCAAACAGCATGCCATAGACCACGTGATCAAGGGGTTCTCTGCGAAATGTGTTGAGTTTTGTCAGACGCCAGAAATAAACTACCGCTTTGCAACTGATTTGGTCTACGGCATGCTGTTTGGTGATGAATGGATCAGCATTTGTACAGTATATATATATATATGGTCAGAGTATACGACCGAAGCATCTGCTGGAATGTTAAAAATACTAATCAAATTTGCCTGGAGCGACCGCAAAAAATACCTAAAGGAGATTGAAGAAATTGAAATACTAATAGCAACAGACCCGGACACAGCAACCAGGGCCGGTCCTAGGCATGGGCGGTATGGGCAGATGCCCAGGGCCTCGCGCTCAGGGGGCCCCGCTGCCGGCCCTGCAGAGTAGACCGCAGAGCAGGGGTCCCAATATGAAATGCAGGAAAAGCGCTGCGCGCACTCACGCAGGCAGTAAGGCACTTAGAGGGGCCTCACATCTTCCCTTTCGCCCGGGGCCTCAGAAGGCCTAGGACCGGCTCTGACAGCAACAAAAGATGACTTGCGAAAAAAATGAAAGCACACCTCATTTCATACCAAGAGAAAATAAAGATGCGTAAACACATGAAATTTAATCGTGATGCCCGAGACTGTTTGTCCGCAAATTTGATGCTCTTTGACACGCCCTGAGAGGAGCACGTGCTCCAAATGTAGAAACTAGAGAGACATCAGAATCCGCCGCAAGCACTGATGCGGAAATCTCAGGAAAAGAATCCACAAGCACTGGAGCCCACAGCCTTGCCCCAAGAGGCCATTTTTTAAAGGAATTCCAATTTATGAGAAACTCCCGGCAACGGGGGGTGGAAGAGAAAAACCACCGGAACAAAGACGCCAGGAGGCCGCAGAAAGACGCGAAGGGGGGCCGCTACAAATCATTCAGACGGAATGTCAGGCCAAACGCGGAGCAGGAGAGTTTTCAGGAGATAGAGTCATCTCCGGACCTTACAATATTCAATTTGACAAAAAGGAAATTAACAACAGATGGAGAGACAGTACTCAAAAAGGGTTTAACATTTTGCCCTACAAAAAAACTCGAGTACACCCAAACACAAATTGACCTTTACCTGTTCACACGTAAATTGAAACTAAGGAAATACTTTACAATGAGTGGAAAACAACAACAAAGTGCCATGGAGGTTTCCATATCTCCTGCAGAGATGATACCTATAAGGGAAGCAACTACCCTGACTGGGGAAGATTTAAGGGCACTCCAGATCCTGTCGAGTCAAGATCTAACCAATTCGCAAGACATAACAACCACAACAATAAAAGCCAGGAGGTTTGGTTTGGAACAAAAATCGATAAAGACACCATTCAAACCTAAATCAACGTACATTCCGACAACCCCCTTTGATACAATTGATGTTTTCGAAGAACTATCAATCAATCAATCAAAGCACTTGTATAGGGCGCTACTCACCCGGAAGGGTCTCAAAGCGCTTGGGGGAGGAGGGCCGCTACTGCTCGAACAGCCAGGTCTTGAGTTGTCTCCTGAAGGCGAGTTGGTCCTGGGTCAGCCGAAGGTGGATGGGGAGGGAGTTCCATGTCTTGGCAGGCAGGTAGGAGAAGGATCTGCCTCGGATGTGTGGTACGGCGGCGAGGGCGAGGCTGGAGGACCGTAGCTGGCGGGTGGGCGCGTGAAAGGTCAGGCGGTCGTTGAGGTACTTGGGGCCCAGGTTGTGGAGAGATTTGTGTGCGTGGGTGAGGAGCCTGAACGTGATCCTCTTGTTGACGGGGAGCCAGTGCAGGTTCCTCAGGTGGCCGGAGATGTGGCTGCGTCGAGGGATGTCCAGGATGAGTCGGGGCGGAGGCGTTCTGGATGCGTTGTAGTCTTTTCTGTAGCTTGGCTGTTGTTCCGGCGTAGAGGGTGTTTCCGTAGTCCAGCCGGCTGGTGACGATGGCCTGGGTGACCGTCTTCCTGGTTTCGTTCGGGATCCATCGGAAGATCTTGCGGAGCATGCGGAGGGTGTGAAAGCATGAAGAGGAGACGGCGTTGACTTGTCTGGTCATCGAGAGGGAGGAGTCCAGGATGAAGCCCAGGTTGCGTGCGTGGTCTGCCGGCTTTGGGGCGGTGCCCAGGGCTGGGGGCCACCAGGAGTCATCCCAGGCAGAGGGTGATGGCCCAAGGATGAGGACTTCCATCTTGTCTGAGTTCAGTTTCAAGCGGCTGTTCTTCATCCACTCGGCGACGTCTTTCATCCCTTCGTGGAGGTTGGTTCTGGTGGTGTCGGGGTCTCTGGTGAGGGAGAGGATCAGCTGGGTGTCGTCGGCGTAGGAGATGATGTTGAGGTTGTGTTGGCGTGCGATGGCTGCGAGAGGTCTCATGTAGACGTTGAAGAGGGTGGGGCTGAGTGATGATCCTTGCGGGACGCCGCAGATGACTTTGGTGGCCTCGGAGTGAAACGGGGGGAGGCGGACTCTCTGTGTTCTTCCAGCGAGGAACGAGATGATCCACTTCAATGCCTTCTCTTGGATGCCGGTGTTGCTGAGGCGTTGGGCTAGGGTGCGGTGGCAGACAGTGTCGAACGCGGCGGAGAGGTCCAGGAGGATGAGTGCCGCTGTTTCCCCGTTGTCGAGAAGGGCTCGGATGTCGTCGGTGGCTGCGATGAGGGCGGTCTCAGTGCTGTGGTTGGCTCTGAAACCGGACTGCGAGGGGTCGAGGGATCCATTTGTCTCGAGGAAGGCGGCAAGCTGTCTGTTGGCGATCTTCTCGATGACTTTGGCAGGAAAAGGGAGGAGCGAGATGGGGCGGAAGTTTTTGAGGTCGGTGGGGTCCGCTGTTGGTTTCTTCAGTAGGGCGCTGAGCTCTGCGTGCTTCCAGCTCTCCGGGAAGGTGGCGGTGTCGAAGGAGGTGTTGATGACGTCTTGGAGTTGGGGTGAGATGGTGGAGTCGGCCTTGTTGAAGATATGGTGGGGGCAGGGGTCAGTCGGAGATCCGGAGTGGATGGTGTTCATCGTGCGGGCTGTGTCTTCGGTGGTCACTGCGGTCCAGGTGCGGAGGGTGGCTGAGGGGTGCTTTGGTTCGGCCGTTGGGTGCGAGGATGGTGCGTCGAAGCTGTTGTGGATGTCGGCAATCTTGCGGTGGAAGAACGAGGCGAGGGAGTCGCAGAGATCTTGTGAAGGGGTGATGTTGTTGTTGCCGGTGCTGGGGTTGGAGAACTCCTTGACAATGCTGAAGAGTTCCTTGCTGTCGTGGGCGTTGTTGTCCAGTCGATCCTTCAGTGATTTCTTCTTGGTGGTGCGGATGAGCTGGTGGTGCTTGCGGGTCGCGTGTTTGAGGGCGGTCAAGTTGTCAGTGGTCCGGTCGAGGAGCCAGGTTTTCTCGAGGGTGCGGCAGGTCTTCTTGGAGTCCTTGAGTTCGTCGGTGAACCAGGGGGCCTTCTTGCTTCTGGGTTTGCTGGGAGGGTTCTTCATTGGTGCGAGGTCGTCGGCGCAGGCGGTCAGCCACTGCGTGAAGTTGCGGGCTGCTTCGTTGGGGTCCGGTGTGCTGGCAGGTGGGTTCTGGCTGAGGGAGGTGGTGAGCTGGTCGGCGGTGATCTTGCTCCAGCTTCTGTGGGGAGCCTGTTGCGGGTGGTGGTGGGTGGTGGTTTTTCTGAAGTAGAAGTGGACGCAGCTGTGGTCGGTCCAGTGAAGTCCGGTGGAGTGGCTAAAGGCAATGTGCTTGCTGGATGAGAAGACGGGGTCAAGCGTGTGTAGTTAAAAAAGAGTTGATTGCAATGAGGACGACACAGCCAATATCTATGGCAATGAATTTGACAAAAGGGCAATGGGAAGCGATACAACATCTAAAGAGTGATCCAGACTTGGTATGTAAGTCCTCAGATAAGGGCGGAAATATTGTTTTAATGTCTCGAGAAATGTACACTAGGGAAGCAGTACGGCAATTATCTAACACTACTTGTTATGCCAAAATATCTAAAGATGAGTATATTGAAAGCATACACAAATATCATGAACTTATTCAAAAGTGGGTAGACAAAAATATGATTAACAACAGTGAGTTTACATTTTTGACGTGTCCTCACCCAGTCACATCTACCTTTTACCATTTGCCGAAACTGCATAATGATGCCACTAGACCACCAGACCGTCCTATATTCTCTTCTATTGGTTCTTTAACCGAGGCAATGTCTCAATTCGTGGACCACTTTCTAGCTGACTTTGTACAAATGTTGCCCTCCTATATACGAGACTCCACACATTTCATTAAGAGCATCATGGACATTGCTTGGGAGGAATTGTTTTAGACATAACTAGTCTGTATACCGTAATTAAACACACAATGGGTTTACAAGCTGTCAGTTATTTTTGAAAGGCAGGTCGCTGGAGTTTACTGAACACAATGAAATGTTACTTGAGTACATCAGTTCTACCTAACTAACAACAACTTCCTTTTTGAGAAACAGCATTACCGCCAAATACGTGGAACCGCTATGGCTTCTGCTTCGCCCCCAGCTACGCAAATTTATTCGTGGGCTGGTGGGAGAAGCAAGTGGCCTGGGCGGACAAATATCAGATTTGGGTCAAATGTCATTTCATGGCACGGATATATTGATGATCTTTTTATTCTTTGGAAGGGTCCACAAAAAGATGCCGAAGAATACATATGTGAATTGAACAAGAATAATTTGAATCTACACTTCAGTGGGCAGATGAGTAAAAAAGAAGTGTCCTTCCTAGACTTAAAAGTCTTTATTGAACAAGGCAAGATATGCACATCCTCATTCAGGAAGGAGACTGCTGGTAATTCGACCCTAAAAGCCTCAAGCAGCCACCCAAAAAATCTAAAAGACAGCATATGGTATGGGAAGCTTCTATCACTAAAAAGTAATTGTACCAACGTAGATGACTTCTATATTGCAGCATACGAAGCGATAGATAGGTTGAAAAAGAGAGGCTACTGTGAAAAGCTTTTATCTAAAACTCTATCTAATGTGGAATAGTTGCCTAGACACTGTCTACTTAAAGATAAAGTACAACCTCCTAAAAGGGAAGATGATGTATGTAGATTCATAACCACTTATTCTAGTGAAGCAGGAATTCTGAGAAAAATATTATGCAGGAATTGGCATATCCTTAAAACAGACCAGACAATAGGTAGGCTATTACCTGACTACCCCCAGATAACATTTAGGCGGAGTCACTCACTTAGAGATGAACTGCTCAAGAGCCACTACAAACCCATTCCATTCGTTCCAATAATCAACAAAGGTTACAGGATTTTTTCCTTGTCAAAAATGCAAGGCATGTAAACACAGTCCAAAGGTTCTCTCGTACAATATACCGGGGATGAGAACTGCTAAGACCATCAATACATTTTTAACGTGCAACACACCTTATTGTGTATATTGCCTTTACTGTCCCAGCATGAAAAAGTACGTAGGAATTACTATACATCCCACAAAAAAGAGAATTTTAGAACATGCACGAGCGATAGAAAATAAAGATTTTTCATATCAAGACACTTCGCACAATATCACAATAGTGACAGGAACTTGCTAAAATTCTTTTGCTTGGATCATATCCCTACAAAATATTGTGGGGGAAATAGGGAATTGAAACTTAGAAGGCTTGAATCTCGATATATAGTCGATATGCACACAGTAATTCCTGACGGTTTAAACACTGAGGAAGAACTATCAATTCACTTGGGCTAATTGGATTAAATAGGAGTTTATAGGTTTATAGATTTGCTGATGTCTGAATAATAGAGCCGAGAGTAAGAATTGAGAAAATGTCTGCAGCATATGTAAATATTGACTTATATATAGAAATAATTGTGTATAGGAAACTCTTAAATTATGTTTGGAAACAATTATCGATGTATTCGGTTGGGAAATTGACACAAATCTCTAAGCCCATCCAGGGCTCAATTTTGTTTGATTAAATAATGAATAGGCAAGTATGAGAACTACCTCTACTTTGAGAGGGGCATGAATGAGCGTAATTACTGAAACTTGAATATATGCATAATGAATTGTGATTAATTATGCTTGAACTGTATGAAATTTTAATACTGGACTGCAAGTTTTAATGTTTTATAAGGGCTCATAAAACTTGTTTCTTTAAAATGTAATTCACAATATTCATTTTGATTAAGTGCATACCAAACTGTAAAATAGAAGGTAAAACTTGAAGACAGTACACTTTAAAATGACGCTTACTTTGTAAATATTAACTTGGGTGATAGTCCTCCGTTTAGGTCACTGATTCTAAGGTGCAGGGAATACTGCTGGCGTTCATTTAAAATGGTGATGTTTTACATGCAATTTTGTCACAGTGGAAGAAGGCATGCAACGCAGAAACGCGTCCCGTGTTAATTTTGATGCAAGCAATAAATCTTTGATGAAAGATACTCTCCTGAGTGCGGCCCGTTCTTTACCCGTTGCTGGGAATATATATATATATCCAACAAAGAAATGCGCCAAGCCCAGTTCCTGACAAACTCACTTTTATTCTAATTGGCTGCAATAATCGCTGGCATTCCAAAGGCTTGCAACGGGGCGAGCGGGTCATGCCCCCCTAATTCAATGTCCAAACAAGCAACCGCTGTCACCGGGGACCCCCACCCCTGCAGGGCGGGCCTGGCTATATCGAGAGACAGCGCTTCCCGAAAACTAACATCCAACAAAGAAATGCGCCAAGCCCAGTTCCTGACAAACACACTTTTATTCTCATTGGCATAGGCACAAGCATCACATGATGCACCTGACGCGTTTCAGCATTCCTTTCTCGTCAACCATGCTGCAGTAATCGCCGGCATTCCATAGGCTTGCAAAGGGGCGAGCGGGTCATGCCCCCCTAATTCAATGTCTAAACGACGACAGCAGTTGCTTGTTTAGACATTGAATTAGGGGGGCATGACCGCCCAACACTATTTAGACGAACGGCAGCTACGCTATGCACAACACAACTTAATGTTACTTGAATTTGTTGAGTTCTGCCTCACTAATAATATATTCTTGTTCGAGGATCAATTCTTCAGGCAAGTCTCAGTCACAGCTATGGGCACCTGCTTTGCCCCCAGCTATGCAAACTTGTTCGTTGGCTGGTGGTAGGAGCAGGTGCCCAGGCGGTATGAGGGGCAGGGCAGTGGAAGAGTAGTACAGTGACATCGATATATATCGATGACCTGTTCATTGTGTGGCAGGGGACGATGGATACGGCTCATCGATATGTCGAAGTCCTCAATGATAAGGATTATAACTTGCACTTCTCAGGTTCCATTAGTCCAGTGGCAGTGGACTATCTGGACCTGAGGGTTTTTGTTGATAATGGTGAATTGCACACAGCACTCTTTCGCAAACCAACTGCCGGCAATACTATCCTGTTTGCCAGTAGTAACCATCCTCCTAAATTAATTCAAAGTATACCGTATGGCAAGCTCCATAGGTTACGGAGAAACAGTTCCAGAGAACGGGACTTCGAGGCGGCTGCCTCGTAGTGCATTACCAGGGTCAATGTAAGCGGTTATGATTGGGGCTCTCTAGATAGGACATTGAAGAGGGTCAGAAAGATCCCGAGGGAAAAACTCCTTGCAGATAAACCGAAGGAGAGGGATATCAATAAGGAAGGTAAATTCCGAATGATCACTCCATAGTCCTCTGAACCGAACCACTTGAGAAAAATGCTCAAGAAGAACTGGCATATTCTTAAAACTGACAGTATCATTAAAGATGACATACCTACACATCCACTGGTTACATTAGAGAAGGTTGCAACAAGGGCTGGCACCCTGAAAGAGATGAAGAGTTTTTTCCCTTGTAGCAGGTGCAAGGCTTGCACTGCCAGTAAGAGAGTTCTTACATACACTTTACCAGACACAGGGAAGTCCAAAGAAATTTCGAAATTTCTGACGTGTAGCACACCCTACGCAGTTTACTGTTTAGTTTGCCCATGTGGGCTACGCTACATAGGCAGCACTATACACCAGCTTAAAATTTGAATCCTGGAACATCTGAGAGTGATAGATAAAGCTGATCCTGCCTATCCAGTTGCCGAGTTTCATCATAGCGACAGAAGTAAACTACAGTATTTTGATTTGGATTTTATCCCTAGTAATATCAGGGGTGGTGACAGGCAACACAAGTTACATTGTCTAGAATCTAGATACATCATTGATTTATTGACCAAATTTCCGAAGGGTTTAAACAGTGGTGAGGAGCTAGTGGTACATTTGGGGAAGTAGTAGAGCAGTCCCCTGCCTTTTAGCATTGTTTCAGTTTTTTACATGTCTATTATCCTTTAGAAAAGCACTGTATGAATGTAATGCTTATGAATTGAATAAGTGTTTCAAGAGGAATATGATGAACTTTAGAAATGCTGTTGTATATAGTAATGATTTTAGTCCTCCCAAATATCAAATGATAGAATTATCTTAGTAAGGGACACAAGCCTCCCCAGAATAAAAAAGGCCCGCTCTGGGGGGCGATTGTTCTCCTACAATGCTCCAAAACTGTGGAACTCCCTTCCACTGTCCATCCGAAGAGAACACAATCTACTTGCCTTCCGTAGGCAACTAAAAACATGGCTCTTCCCATAATTCTTCACCTCCTCTTCCCCCCCTCCGGAATAATAGGTCGTCTGTCAGCGCTGGGACGCCCTAGGGTAGCTACGCGCTTTATAAATCCATATTCAAATTCAAATTCAAGCCGATCCACGGTGAGATTATGTCTCTTTTTACCCTCTTTATAAATATGTAAAAATCAATGCCGATTATCGGCTGTATCAGGTTGCCATTAGCACGATAATTTATGCAATATTTACTGCTGATGTGCTTTGTGAATGTGCATTTTGGAATTCCAATATGGCGCTTACTGCTTGCTAGGGGGCAGGTGTCCCTTCTTGATTTTGATCCATGAAAAACTAAGCTTTACTAACATGCCGTCTTCGAGGTGTCATAAATATCGAAGAAGGCTTGACGCTGAAACGCGTTTGTTCACAAGCAGAAAATAAAGAAGTTTGCAAATGCTCCCCCGTGAGTGCGGTATTTCTTTTGGGAAAGTAAAGAATTTGAGTATTTTATATTGCGTTTTTTTCACTAACGCTAACGCGACCAGCACCCGCCTGGGAGTGCACCGTTAGGAGGTGAAGACAGAGAGTGATATATAATATACAAGTATATAATTCCACAACGACCATCACCACTCCAATGGTTCAGCCGCACTCTTCTCACCACTCCAAAAAGGCGCTGCAAAAAGGCCAGGTGCTGGTAAATATTTATTTTCAATTCACACAATGTGGTATAAAGCAACATCCTACATGGAACGCCTACGCTTTTCAGCTTACGCCTTCTATATGTATATATATATAACATTTCTTGTGTCTAGTGGACTTTTTGCTTTTCTGCCTCCTGTGGGGGCAGATTGGGGGGTAATCACCCCATCTGTCCCCCAGGAGGGGTAGAAAGACAGTCAGAATTTTTCATTCAGGTGGAGGCATGGCCATGGTGGGGGGTCCATAACCCTACATATTTTTTAATAATAATCCCGGGGTATAGTCAGATTCCTGCCCCATCTGCACCCCTTTACTGTCTGCCTCATTTTTGGATTCAGGGCATGGCCATGGTGGGCAACCCACACACCTATAGGGGTTAATCACCCACATGTGGCCCCAGAGGGTGGGGGTGGGGGTTAGGAGAAAGACTGTCAGCATATTTCTTTGGGGAGGGAGCATGCCCATACTCATGGTGGGCAGCCCCCACCCCTATTTATTTTGTATATATTCTCCCTGGTGTCTAGTGGGCTTTCTGCTCCCAGGGGTGGTAGACAGGTTTACCCCCATCTGCCCCTCAGGGGCAGCAGAAAGACAGAATATTTTATGGAGTTGTAGAAAGCACAAGCACTGCCCAAGCACTCTCTCCCCCAAATTCTCTGGTGTCTTGAGTGTGGATCCCCGCTTTGGAATCACCCTCCTGTGGCATCCCCAAGCAGCGATCCAGTGAGCAGAGATATCATTAGAAAGGGAAGATTCTACCCTTTCGGACGTTAAATCTCTCAAGATAATCAGTGCTCAGGAGGCATTTGCAAGCCCATCGACTTGTTTTACTTTCACTTCATTATAATAACATCAGTGCACCCTGCATGCTGATCGTCATTACAGCAAAGTAAAAATAAAATAAAGGAATTCCTCTGGTGGAGGGGCCTTTTTTATTCCTCAATTCCAGTGTCTGCCAAAGACCAACAGAGATAATTGGGGAGGTACTGCAGGGGACAGCGATTGGCCAGCACCCTCACATAATAGGCTAATGTCCGCTTGCAAAGTCACTAGACCATTTATGCTATTTCAGCCGCACCCAAATCCATTCTGAAATTTCTCTGAAAAGTTCTCATCTTGCTTATATCGACCTTATATTATTCAGCTAAATCCACAAGTTTATCACGTGCTTCATTTGCACACCACGCTGCTTTTCTGATTAGGTATTTCATTGTATCCATATTATATGGCATTATTCAGTCTAAGCCAGTTGTTCCCCAGAAAAGCTTTCCAAATTCAGTCTTTAACTTTGCAATATTAATCTCCCTCTCCCTGAAGTGGTATCTCTGATAGTGCCTGGTAAAGTCATTAGAGTGTTTTCAGGTGGAGCTCTTGCATTCCTTGCTGGACTCACACTAACTACTGCAAGTGCTGCCAGTCCGTATGCACTAAAAACCTGCGTCACCTGCTGCACCTTTGTCAGGCAAACACGAGCTCTGTACCATCTGCATACAGAGGAGGGCTGCCATCAAAAGATCATTTCAAAAGCGATCCTCCTCGTCTGAATATTGGGGCATATTACCAAGCAATAGCGATAATTATCGCTATTGCTTGGTTAGAGACAAAAATTTACCGCTAAGCTTGGATAAAAATCGGCCGCAATGCATGAATATCGCTGAAAAGTCAGCGATATTCATGCATTACCAAGCTAATGCTCTTAGCCATGTTATCCACCTCCCATTGGATAACATGGCTAAGAACTGCTCAGGGCAGGTGTTAGCTTTTAGTTAGCTTTTAGTTAGGTGTTAGCTTTTGGAGATATTCGCGCTGAGCGCGAATATCTTCAAAAGTTGGTAATAGGAGATAGCGATGTTAGCGACTGTTTCCAGTCGCTAACATCTTGGCACGCCCACTTTGCATGTCATTAGTGATAAATATCACTGACATGCAAAGTGGGGCCCAAGATGGGCGCTATCTCCTACTAGCTGTCGCTAACTGGTGTTAGCGACAGCTAGGTAATAAGGAGATAATTTTATCTCCGCTTTCTTGGCTTTTAAAGCCAAAAAAGCGGAGATAAACCCCCTTGTTAATATGCCCCATTGTTCTTTGTTTTGTTTCTTTTTGCCAGCATCAGATACTCCCAATAGAATCTCTCCTGATTGTCCCACTTGTTTTCCAGCCACCAATTCAGTGAACCCCGATACTGTTTCTTAATTTTCAATAATCCAAGAGTGGACTCCGGCATGGTATGAGCACAAGAATACATTTGCAGCAAATCGGAGCAAAGAATTGAAGTGTGTCACACAGCCTTACCACGTAAGCACTATCCCACTGCATAAATATTGATTCAACCCCCTCTATGCTAATGTCATCTGGAGATGTCAGAACAAACCAGTTATAAAAGAACAGTAAACCATTGTGAATGAATGTAATACTGCAAGCAGGCGGAAGAACCTTAGGAAAGTTACATTACTGAGCCCATGCTAGAGACTCTTCTTCAGGACCAGTGCCAGTGAAAAAACAAACACAATGTGCTTGACTATATGTAGCATAAATAAAAAACAGAAGGAAAGAAGGAAAGAAAAGGAGGACATTCCCATTTTGAACAAGATGGCATTGAGGCCTAGTTAGCATAAACAAAGAAAAAGCTCTTTGAAAGTTAATTTCAAAATCGTTTCAAAGGTAATAGCATCATATACGTGTACACATGTGATTTGGAATGCAGATTTTAGTCTTCATATATTTAATAATGCACAATTAATATTGAACGCTCACAAACTTCTACGTGTATACAATTTACAAATCAACTCTTTCGTATGCAGATTCATCTCTGGGTGGTCCATGGGACCGCTTCGCCTCCTTTTGAGGGGTGCCCTTGGGAAGGGGGAGGGTTGGTGCACTGTGTGCCACCTCAAAGAGGCACACAGTGGGCACAGTGTTTTCTCCAGCTCCTATGGCCCTGCACCTGTGTCTGTAATACACAATGGGAGCCGAGGCAAAATGTGTCCTCATTCGAAAGGTGGATGCAAATGGTGGAACACTCTCTTGATTTTGGACACATGCACATGTTGCACTTCCACAATCTGTATTACATGCATTACAGAAGGGGTCCAACAGGAGTTTACAGTCTATTCTGTAATAGCAAAGTAACCCTAAATGACCCTAGGGTGCAGAAAGCGGAAACAGGCTGGTTGCTCACCTGAGTAACATGGCCTGTGGGGGCGAAGCTTCTCTAACATCTTAGTTACGGAGTGTTGGGAAGTTATCACAAAGGAATTATTCTAATTGAACTATTACTTTTATTTTTATTTTTTTTAACACATTGCTATGACTGCTTTCCCCTTTTTATATAGCCATCGCTGCTTAAACTTTTCACTGCAAACCACACTAATCCATGATGCCTTTATGTTCTGTATTTAAGGTATATTTGTATACTTGACAAATACTGCATGCCTAAATCCGTAAATCACTACCTGGCACATGCATCAATATTGCATTTTGCGATTCCTTAATTGCGAAAAATAAGGAATCGCAATTAAGGAATTGCAAACTGCAATGCATCAAGAAATCGCATTTTTCAAAGTTTTCGCAAATTACCATGAAGGTCAACTTCATGGTAATTTGCTCCCCTTATTTGCGAATTCGCAAATGTTTAAAGTTTGATGCATTGCATTTAAGGAATCTCAATTCGAAATTCCCTAAATGCAATCGCAATTTAAGAAATCGCAATTTTGCGATTTCTTAAATTGCGAAAATAACAAAAATGTTAATGCATCCCATAAATGGGAATTGCATTCGCAAACGGCGAATTTTGCGATTCATACCATTTGCAAATGCAATTTCCTTTGATGCATGTGGCTGTACACCCCGTGGCTTTCTAGTTTTTTTTTTACAATACACTCACAACGTGAGTGAGGAAAGTCTGCCTGCTGCCCGGTACCCAGTATTCGTTGCTTGTGTGAGGGAAGCTTGCCCTGCTTCGCCCTCTGGTGTATCTTGGTTGTTATGCTACCGAGGCTTGGTAAAACCACGTTCATGCTGCCAACTCTTTGGCTCATTTTCCCTAGACCACCTGCTCAAATTAGAACTGAGTAAATATCCGCGGAGAAGGAAATGGCTAGAATACACCGAGCAATTAACAGTAAATCCCAAATCAAATGAAAGCTCATTAAGCAGATGAAGTCACTAAGGACGTAAACATGTCCTCTTGAGTCTTTGGAGACATGGATGGAAAAATAACTCCTGTCAGCATCAGGCACAGCTGTGAAGGAGATACAATTACTCTTTAACATTTGTCTTGGTGACAAACGTGCGTGCCTAGTTGGGTAAAAGGCGATTAAAATCGTATTATGGCCACTGTGTTGGCCTGTTTGGATGTGAGTTCATATTTATACAAAACAAAGGCCAAAGTTCCCTTTATCAGCATCACAAGCTCAAGAGGACTTTTTCTCTTCTTTTAAATACATATTATGTTGAATGTTGACGCTGAAGAATATTTATGAAGAGCAAACTGTAGACCTTGAAACATAGTACGCGCACAATGAAACACTCTCTCCCCTTCACTTCTGACACCCATCAGCTCCCACTGGGCCCAAGAATATCCAAAATCAGTTATATTGTCCAAGGCGTAGACTTTTATTCACAATAACTCATAAATCTACACAACCACAACGGGAGAAAAATACTACTTGGATATATATCATTGATCACATCAACAGACATTTAGCGACATCCAAATGACAAAAGGCAGTCAAGAAATTAGGCTTAACATTATAATTGAATTCAGCTTCGCCATCCACATGTATTTAAATTTGTTGGCCGACTCGGCCACATCCACATGACAAAAGCAGTAAGGAAATTAAGCATAACATTATAATTGATTTCAGCTTTGTCATACACATGTATTTAAATTTGCTGGCCGACTCGGCCGATCCAGCTGCGCACATTGTGCCGGCAGGCCCCAACGCGCCACAGCAAACATTGCATTGCTTTGAAATACAGGCCAGCACGTAGCGCACCGGGCCACCAAGGTACCTGAACACAGGCAGCCTCCCAAAGAGTTGACACAGTCTATACGTTGCGGGATAGGGCAGTAGAGACGGGACCACCGGCAGGTCAGTCCCCTCCCCGTGCCTACCCTTGGCAGTAGAGACCAGGACCACCAGCAGGTCAGTCCCCTCCCCGCCTATCCACTGCACAGTTCCATCGTACCCCCCCCTTGGAGTCCATCCAGTCGCTGAAACTCCATTGCTGTGCATGCCTCCTTTTGTGTTAGCTGGCAGTGCTCCGCCCTTCATCTTGATCTTCTGCCGGGTGGGTGGGTGGTTTCCAATGCTCTTGCGGCTTCCCTGGGTCCAAGGAGACAAAGAGGAGGAGACACGAGGGATGCCACCTTATATCCTAGCTCCGGTAAGTTTCGGTTGAGATACGGGTGCTGCTGCGTGCTGAAGGGCTTACCGTTTTCGCCATCCTGCTGTCAGAGACTGTGGGTTGAGTCAGGGAGGAACTGCCGCTGCTGCTGGGGACACCGGGCGCTGGACGAGCGATGCCTGTGCTGACCTACTGGACTACCTGTCCCAGCAGCCCTTGGGGCTCCCCACACCTGCACACTAGATTGTGCTCGCCCACGGACCGGACGCCTGATAAGACCTTGCTGAAACCTGCTACGCGGGTGCTGCTGCGTGCTGAAGGGCTTACCGTTTTCGCCATCCTGCTATCAGAGACTGTGGACTGAGTCAGGGAGGAACTGCCGCCGCTGCTGGGGACACCAGGCACTGGACGACCGATGCCCGTGCTGACCTACTGGACTACCTGTCCCAGTAGCCCTTGGTGCTCCCCACACCTGCACACTAGATTGTGCTCCGCCCACGGACCGGACGCTATTTAACCTTTGAGATCAACCGCTGCGCGGGAGCGTCCCGGGACCGTCCCGGGAGAAGCCCGGGACAAGGGCGGGACCATCTGTGGCCATCCGGGGCCAGACAGGGCCAGGCCGGCCCACATCTCTTGGCTTTATCAGACGAGACACAGAGTAAGAGACTCCGATTACAGGCACGGGACTTGGTATTATTAATATAGTGCTCAAGGCTGTAATGCACCTATATCTTAGACCCGATTATACTTTGTCGTGTTAACAATCCTACATAGAGATGACTACCCACCCAAGTAAAAGTAGAAACTCACTGGCGGGAGGGACCATCAGGGGGAACGATAGATCATTTCTTGACCAAGGCTGCAACTAAGTTAGATCTTGAGATAGCTGCTGCGGAACATCTCATGTCCTTCAAAATATGTATTAATAAACGTTCATCCCTGGGCTCCCTCCAAACAGCAATCTCCCCACCTTTCACACAAGTTAATTCTAATACTGATCCTGGGATCCCTTTAATATTACAGGACTATTCGGATACATCGCAACTCTCTAAGGGGGAAGTTACGGATATTGTCAACTTAGATCCTACGGCCCCTACTTCAGAAGAGCTCTTACCCTCTGGGGTGACTAATTCCAACTCAAAAAACAAGAAAGATCGTGTGCCATACAAGCATCCTGGGCAAGTAGTCGCAACTAAAAGGAAGCGAGGTGGGGATTCTCACAGGGGGAGACGTGCGAAACTAAGCAGAACTCGCACAAGCCATATCAAAGGACTATGGGTCAGATGTAGGTAAATGTCATTTACCGATTCTTAAATACCGAATTTTACCGATTCGGTATTCAAAAATCGGTAAATGAGATGTAGGGAAAAAATCGGTATTTTTTACCGAATCGGTAAAATTCGGTATCGGACTTTCGGAAATTACCGAATCGGTATTTACCGATTCGGTATTTACCGAATCAGTATTTCCCATTCATCCCTATGGGCCAAAAGGCCCATAGGAATGCCTTGGAAATACCGATTCGGTAAATATCGATTCTGTAAATACTGAATCGGAAAGCAAGCAAAAGTGAAACTTAAGAACTTAAGACAACAGCCAATCAGGTGCAACCACCCTCCCCCTTCCTACCAGGAAGTGGCTACACAGGCAGCTGCAACTAATTAGAAGATTCTGAAGAGGCAGTTGGAGCAGAGAGACTGGGAGCAGCAGCAGACAGAGTGTGTGCAGTTATAAACCTTAAACATGGCAAGCAACAAGGACTCAGAGCAGACAGAAAGAAAAAGAAAGCTCAAATCCAACAGCATGGAGCTCCAGGTCCTTGTGGAGGAGGTGGTAGAGGTGCACCACAAACTTTTTGGAAGGCAGTCCCTCTCTGTGCCTGAATCTGCAAAAAGGAAGATTTGGCATGATATCCTTGAGAAAGTCAATGCAGTGGGAGTGACCCCCAGAGTCACAGAAGATTTAAATAAGAGGTTTCATGACCTAAGGAGCCTCACGAAAAAAAAATTGCAGACCACCACAAACAGGCCTCGCAAACAGGTGGAGGAAAGAACACAGCACCCCCCTCACTTACCTGGAGGAGATGGTGACCACAACTTTGGAGCCAGAAAGCGTCCACGGACTGGGAGAAGTGGACAGCTCGGCGAAAGCTGCAAGTCGAAAAGGTAAGATGCATGCACAACAATCCCCCTCACACCCTCATCCATCCCTCACCCCTTGAAGCTAAGTTACCACAGTCCCAGTGTGTCTGTGCAAAACAGTAGCAATGCATCATGGTACATGTAGTCAGTTACTGAACGACCATGTCATACAGCACAGTGACCACCAAGTTAGGCAAATGATTGCAGACAGAATGAAGGGCAGGCAGCATGTAATAAGTGCAATTTAATAAGTTTAATTGTAGTGGCTGTGAGACATTTGCACCTAGCTGATATGCGCTCATATGTCCACAGGTCACACATCCAGAAGGCAGTCACAGGAGGCAGAAGGCACGGCACCCGA
This sequence comes from Lissotriton vulgaris, assembly GCF_964263255.1. NCBI lineage: Eukaryota > Metazoa > Chordata > Amphibia > Caudata > Salamandridae > Lissotriton > Lissotriton vulgaris. The sequence goes on along the minus strand of NC_141696.1, from coordinate 124,354,633 downwards.
GAGGGATGAAAGTCATGAGCCAGGTCCTAGTGCATCACAGGACACAGGTGTACCGAGTGGGCAGCCACCTTCCCAAGAACCTGACATCACTGAAGAAATGCAGGCATCCCCAACACCTTCACAGTCCCCACTATTGTTATCTTCACCAGAAATACCAGCATCACAGGATATTGAAACACCTGCATCACAACCTAGCAGGAGGCATGTCGTTTCCCCACTGATGGAAATGGTGTCAGGTGCTGGTGAAATGGTGGGTGAAGATTCACACAACTTGCCTGGAGCTGACATCTCTGCCACACTGCAGCCCAGTGCAGAGCCTGTACCTAGTACCACTAGACGCCACACAGTACAAGGAAGGAGTGTAGGTGCACGTGGGGAGGGGTCCAATGCCTGGAGGGATCCATGGTCAAGATTCAGAGGATGCAGGGTAAGGGCATCATGTCCTGTCAACGACAAATGCGCAACCTCAATATCAACATGCAGGAAATTGGTACGGGCATCAGGGAACTGGTGGAAGTAAACAAGACAATGGCTACAGGGATACATGACATGACCCAATCCATGCAGCAACTGTGCACAAAACTGGACTCTGAAATAACATCAAGGCGCAGGGAGGAGCAGCGTGCACAGAGTACTGAGAAAGCTATTCACCACCTGGCAACAGCCACATCCCTGCTATGCAGGCGTAGCATGAACAGTCAGGAAGTCTTGACTCAAAACAGCAATCACCTGACAAGGGGCATAGCCAGAATGACAGGTGCGCTAGAGGCTCTAATTAATGCTCAAACTGCACAAACTGCTGCTATTGACGTGCCGGAGAGTGAAGGTAGCACCAGTAGGAGCAGCACGGCAAGCGCCCTTGTTGTAGAGACAAGGAGGAGCAGCAGGCGACAGGGTGAGGCTCCAGGCCAAACGCCCAGGGAACAGAGTGAGCCACATACACCTGCCAGTGCAAAGCGTGGCCTCAAATGAACAGTTATTAGTATGGGCTACTGCCTTTGGACATACAATTTTGAAATTAAAAAGTCTGTGTTGCACATTTGTGCCATTGAAACCTGCGTAGTGACAATATACAACTACGGTGGGTGCATTCAACACCTGTCTGTGTGTGTTTACTCACTGTGAGCATTGCAGTGAAATACTTACTGGTGCACTTTTGTTCCTTAACATACCTAGATATGTACTTAATTAAACAACATTTTGTGCTTACAACATAGGTCTCAGTCTCATTACTTACTCAGAAATAGTTGTGTGTAATCTCCTCACGTCTGCATCTGCCACCACTTGGTGTTGACACTCCAGCAGGTTGTCTTTCAGGCACAGCAATGTCGTCGTCATGATCCTCATAGTCTGACAACTCCACCTCAGTCCCCTTCTTCACAGCAAGGTTGTGCAACATAGCACAGGCAGCAATGATCTTACAGCAGGTGATGGGGGTATACTGCCTTGCACCTCCACTCCTGTGCCAGCACCTGAACCTGCTTTTCCAGATACCAAAGGTACTCTCCACGACATTTCTTGTGCTCTTGTGGGCCCAGTTATATCTCCTTTGGCTGGGTGTTGAGGGGTTGAGGTAGGGGGTGAGTATGAAGGAGTGGAGGGCATATGCACTGTCTCCTAATAGGAAATGAAAATACATTACTCACATGCATACATGTACTTCTCGCTGCAATAGGGGTTATAGGGGTCGCACACTGTGTCTTACCTAGGAGGTATCCTTCACCAAATTCCCCTGCAGTCAGCCGTGCATAGATGCCGCTGTTTTGAAATATATAGGAGTCGTGGGTACTCCCAGGGAATTTTGCCACAAGGTCAGTGATGGCGCACTTTGCATTGCAAATCACCTGCATTGATGGTGTGGGTGGACTTCCTATTCCTGTATATATATTCGGTGGCAGCAGGGGGACAAATGGGAATGTGCGTCCCATCAATGCAGCCAATTATATTGGGGAATCGTGCCATCCGGTAAAAGTCAGATTTTGTTTGTACAAGTTCAGCATGGGTTGAAGGAAAAGATATATAATGGTCCATCCTCTGTAACATGGCGTCAAGGAATCTGTGGAAAAACCTTGACAGGCTGCTCTGGGTCACCCCACCTACCGCAGCAACCACACTCTGGTAGCTCCCAGACGCCAGCAGGTGTAGGCTGCACAGCACCTGCACGTGGGGTGGAATAGCGTGTGCCCTTGGGGTAGTGTGCTCCAACAGTCGTTGGAGGTCCCTGATGAGGTCCGTGATGGTGTCTGGGGCCAACCTGTACCTCTGGAGTATCTCTACCTCTGTGAGCATGAACAGGGTGATCCTCTGTCTGTAGACCTGCTCCTCTCTCTGCCAATCCCTCTCTCCTTCCTCCTGTAGCCGTAGCCGTCTTGCAATGACATAAAATGGCGCCATTGTGCAAGAAGAATTGCATTTTGGGTCCATTTGTATAGGTTGCACCTGGTTACCACCTGATTTCAATCCATGGTAAATACCGACTCTTAAATACTGAATTTGAAGCAAATTCGGTATTTCAGAGCTTACCTACATCTCATTATTCAATTTTACCACTTCTTATTTACTGATTCGGTATTTTACCGATTCGGTAGATATACCGATTCGGTAAATTTACTGAATCGCAAACCATTGCGATTCGATAAATTTACCGATTCAGTAAATTATCCGATTCGGTATTTTTCCGATTCGGTAACTTTACCGATTCGGTAAATTTTCCGATTCGGACGATTTTCGGACTCCTACATCCCAAATGCTCAATACCGGTCGGTAACGGCCGAAAATACCGATTTTCAGCCGTTACCGACCAGTATTGGGCTACCTACATCTGGCCCTATGTCTCTTAGCTCCAAAGGCCATGGGTGAAACTGCACCCCCCACCCCAATTCTAACCAACGGGCTATTAGAGAGTATAGAGCAATTAGTGAAATCTCTCTTACTATCTCTGATAGAAAGAGTCAGGAGGTTGGGTGACCAAATTAACACATTATTGGAAGCATCAACATCCAACACTAAGGCTATAACGAATTTGATGGCCCATAACTTATCACATTCAACTAGCGGAAAGAAAACTGCTCATTTAAACACCATAAAAGAGACACCTTCACCACCACAGGAGAACACACAAGAGGTGATAAACGAGGGCAGCACTCCGGGGCTAATTAGGGAGGGGGGAACAGTGGGAACTACTAACAGGCCGGACAACTTAATTACAATTGCCAGGAAAGAACGTTCTCCGGATAGCTATAGAAACCGAATTGGCCAGCACATTGATCTACCTCCTGAGGCATCCCCATATGTTATAATCCTTACCGGGGTTCCAGAGTTGGCAGAAAGGAGGAGGGAAGGTTATAGAGAATTAAAAAATAAAACGATCTATTGGTTAAAAACCAACAGATCTCTCCCCTCGGAGATAAATGGGGACATTTTGCATGTGAGGAGACTTTCTTGGGTGGATTACAAACCCAAAGATATTGAGGGAGACGTCCTAATTGTTAATTTTAGAGACCGTAGAGCAGTTGCCCACATAATGGATTGGTATTCGGAAAGAGGAGGCCGAGGAATTTCTTCCCACGATCTGAGTTATTTTTACCCCCGAACATCAGTGGCCCCTTCAAAAATTAGATCAATTTGGGAAAGACCTAGGAATTTTGGACGCAACCCATTTGCGCAATACCCTAGTTCACCCACTCGAAGGGCACCCCCATACCCGTCATATTTTTGCACTGATAGGCCCCCTACCCTTCATCCTTATCATCCAGGTAGTCAACAATATCCACCTTTTAATCCACAATGGTCAATTCCGATAGGGAATCGATTTGAGATGTTGGCTGGTCTGGATGAACTGGACTGACAGGAGATGGCTCCCCATGTGAGGAACAAGAGGCAACTGTTTCCTCACCCCGGGTAGGACCAAGCAGTATTTTAAATAAAGCACTTTTAGATAGTGTAAAGAGCACATTTACGGATAGGGGTCGGGTGGTAGAACTAAGTAGTACTCAGAATAATGTACTCCCAGATAGTGCAAAGAGCATTATTACTGATAAGTATCAAGTGGCAGGAATACTCCATGGCCAGGAGGAAGCTATTCCCACATCTAATGATGGCAGGCCACAAAGCGAATGCCACAGGAAAGCTGTCCACCTATACAGGGACGGGGCCGATAGCGATATTATTGATAATACCACCCTGAATGCGAATAAACCCTTTCTCAAAATTCTCTCCTGGAATGTAGCAGGCCTGAAATATAAAGTATCCCACCTTCCGTGGTTAGAGATAGTCACTGATTATAACATCTTGTGTCTCCTGGAAACATGGACAATTGGCGAAGTTCATTTATCCGGGTTTCATACCTTCCATACTCCTGTAATTGTAAGTCCCCAGGGGAGAAAAAAAGGGGGTCTCTGTACTTATGTCTCCACCACAGCGGGGACTAGAGTATTAAAGTATCAGACCACTGAGTTCAATCAGATTGTAACACTTTGTTCGGGTAGAGCAAAGAACATGATTTTAATTAATTTCTACAATAACGTGCCCCCAAACACTTTGGAAAAAGTAATAAACAATTTAATATACACTATCACTACTCTTAAAGAGCAGCTAGTAGGGGAGACAATTGTGTCCTGGGTAGGTGATTTTAATTGTATCGTCTGTCCTAACAGCTCGATGGGCATTTGTGGCCTAGGCGAGTATGAAGACGACAACCCTACCCATTTTATACATTCCAGTGTGGGAAATACGCTGAATAGCATGATTTTTCATTTTAATGTGTCTTATATCAATGAGCTTTGCTCCCCTCCTATTCCGTTTCAGCCAACTTTCCATGGGAGGGGGTGCAACTCAACGATAGACTTTACTTTTCTAACTGCAACCCACTCACAATTAGTTACGACATGGGAAATACTTGATGTTATTTTCAGTGATCATTATCCGATTTCTTTTAAAGTAATAATTGATGGGTCCCAACAGACCTTAAGGGATAAAGTTTTATACCAGCCAGCGATCAACCTGGCTACTAGAAATGGTTATTCCATTAAATGGGATAAAGTGGAACCTGAGGGACTTTTAAAAAAGTTAGTAACAATAACCGGTAAAGATATCTACATCTGTTTGTCACAAGTAGAGGAGCCACCGAAAATCCTGGGTTCCTTTCTAAGAATTCAAGCGGAATTAAAAAGGTTACTGACCAGAGAATATCGACCGGAAGCAAACCGACCTACAGGCTGGTTTGATAAAAACTGTACCAAAGCTCTTAAAGCTTTAAAAAAGGCCCTGCACGAAACACCAAGATCACCAACGGCGATCCGAAAGGCCAGAAAGCTGTATTATTCAGCAATTAAAACAAGGAAAAAATTATTAAAGCAAGAGGCCTGGTCAGCTCTGATTGCGGCCTCCAAGAGCAGGGACAGCAGCGCTTTCTCGAAAGCGGTCAGTGCCTCATACTCACAGAAAAAAGAAACAGATGTGATAGATATGGCCATCAATGGGGAAACCTGGGCTAATCATTTTAAACAGCTCTATGACACAGCAAATCCAGCAGACCCCGAAACCTCCAAAAATGAAAAAGCGACACCAGAATACAGAAATAATCCCTCTGGGGTTTTTCCAATAGGTATTATCTTTACTTACGAGGAGGTTTTCAAAGCAATCAAAGAAAGCTCTTCGGGCAAAGCCCCCGGACCCGACGGAGTCCCCTTTGACGTTTATAAAACAGAGATCAACCTGTGGGCTCCCTTGTTAACTAATGTTTTGAATAATACTATTGACCATGGGTTCATACCAACCTGGACAGAAGCCACTGTTGTTCCAATCTTCAAAAAAGGAGATAGGAACGACCCAACCTGCTACCGGCCCATCTCACTTCTTGATGCGCTAATGAAGGTGGCAGGCCGTATAATTTTAAATAGGATTCAGACATGGGCAGAAGAGGGCAACATAATCTCAAATTCACAGTATGGTTTTAGATCGGGAAAGGGGACAGTTGAGCAGGGTCTAAACCTAGCTCTAATCATCTCCAAGTATACTCAGGCCAAAAGAGGTCATCTATTTGTTACTTTTGTAGACCTGAGTTCCGCTTTCGATTTTGTGGACCATAACAAATTGTGGTCCACACTTTCGGAAATGGGAATAGATGACCAACTTCTAATATTCATTAGGGAGTTATATAGAGGTGTGGGTGCCATGGTTCGTTATGGCAGGATGGGAGAGTGTTCAGGGAGATTCCCCATCAGGAGGGGTGTGAGACAGAGGTGCATATTAGCACCCCTTCTCTTCACCCTATATATAAATTCTATTGGCAAGCATCTTGGGGAGTCACAGTTCGATTATCCGACCATATTGGGATCACCGGCGCCAATATTTTTATACGCCAATGATGCCGCTATTATGTCCTGAACAAGGATCGGTCTACAGAGGGCGGTCCTGAAATTCACCGATTTTATGAGTAATAGGGGCCTAAAGGTCATCTTTACAAAAACTTACACGATGGCCAGTGGGTCTGGGATGAAGAGGGCACCCTGTCCAATTTTCCTCGAAGGGAGGAGGATTGCGACCACCGATCAGTTCTCCTACCTTGGAATAAACTTCGACAGGAGAGGTTACTGGCACACAGCAGTGAGGGCCAGAAACTTAGCCTTTTCCCAGGCAATATGCGCCCTTAATAATTTCGCAGCTAATTTGGGGGGCAGACCGGTGAAAGAACTGACTCTTATTTATAAGACCAAATGTATTTCAACAGCTACATACAGATCCGGGCTTTGGGGAATCGAAAATGCTCAACCGATCCAACAGAGTGAGAACCAGTACCTCCGATATTTGCTGGGGGCCCCTAAATCAACTGCCACATTTATCTCACATATTGAATTAGGTCTACCGTATATTGTGGATGCGATAAAAACCGCACCCTTGTTGTTATGGCACAAGGTGTGGGTTACCCCGGAGACATCGCTCAACAGAGATCTAATCTCTGACTGTCTCACTCTTGATGGTCTCAGTAACATCAAATGGCTAGCCTATGTAAAAAACATGCTGACCGAGTTGGGCCACCCCGAGTTTTTCACAAGGCCATCCAGCATGGAAATGGTTTCCAGAAAGACGCTGAAAAAAATGGCCTTTGACCACCTGGCCAATAAGAGATGGGAACTGGAATAAATCAAACCCTCAGTCATGGTCTACCAGCAAATTACCACCAATGAAGGAACTCAAAGGTATCTCCTAAGTCAACCAAGTTGTTATACACGCATGTTGCTGACCCGCTTTAGGTTTGGCACCTTTTTTCGGTTAACAACCTTCCCAGACTGTAACAACTGGTCTAGGGAAAAGCTCATTTGCCCATGCGATGACACTTCTGCTCAATCGAACATCCATTGTGCTTTATTTTGTAAATTTTATTCTGTACCCAGGGGGGCTTACCTGAAACCCATCTTGAAGTCGTGGGGGCATCGTACATGTAGAACAGCTTTTGTTAGGCTGCAACAGCTTGAAAATGATGGTGTTACGCATGCTGTGTCTAGTTTTTTAAAATTAGTGATCAAGTTTAGAAAGTCCATGTAAATAATCATGATTTTAAATCGACTTTGTATTATTTGGAACATAAGATTCTTTTTTTATGATGAAATGCTATTCTTATTTAATAGAGAATTACTGCGTTAGGCACTTTTAAAATGTATGCTTTTATGAATTCAATATTGAATACCGAATAAAGCTCTTTTTGAATTTGAATTAGAATTTAATACAGGTACACACACGTCATCGCGGAATCTGATCACTTAAACCAGCCCCTCCATCTGGAGCTCGGTTTCATGGCGCGACTATCTGCGCCCCTCCTCTAGGCGAGAGGGGCGCCTAGTCAAGGGCATCCTGGCACTATAGAAAACTGAGGAGGATGCAAGAAAAGTTGTATATTTTTGAAGCAGATACGTTTTTAAAGGTTATTGAACTTCCAATTATTTGTTTCCACCTTGAGCTCCATAGGAACACTATTCCATCGTTTTGGGACTCGATCTAAAAGGGCTCTGATGCCTTTCCATCAGAAATGAAAGTGTGGCACAGATAAACCTAAGGCAAGCCCTGGCCTGTACTCAAAGCTCCTCTTGGGATAGACTTAAGTCACTTCTCAGAAATACTATCGGGCCCTTCCATAGAATGCTTAGTGATTTAGACAGGCAGATTTAAGACATAGGGGCCGATTCACAGAATTAATCAGAAACAAAATCCTAAACTTACTACTTTTGGAATTCACAGAAGGAATTTAGTAGTAGTAAAGTTAGGATTTTGTCTTGTTAGGATTTTGTCTTAAATTAAGATTTTGTCTTAAGACCAAAACTTAAGACAAACTTAAGTTTAACTTAAGTTTAACTTAAGACAAAATCTTAATTTAAGACAAAATCCCAATTTAAGACAAAATTCCAATTTAAGACAAAATCCTAACTTTACTACTACTAAATGCCTTCTGTGAATACCAAAAGTAGTAAGTTTAGGATTTTGTCTCAGATTAGTTCTGTGAATTGGCCCCATACTCTTTGACTCATCAGCAGCCAGGGTAGGTCTTTCATAGAGGCAGAAGCTGAGTCACATCTTCTCCTTCTGATTATTAACTTAGCAGCCCAATTCTGAATCTGCTGAAGTCTTTTTTGTAGTTTAGTAGGTAGTCCAAGGTATTGGGGGCTAGATGTAGGTAATTTAGATTTACCGAATCTAAAATACCGAATTTTACCGATTCGGTATTTTAGAATCGGTAAATCTGATGTGGGTAATAATTCAGTATTTTTTACCGAATCGGTAAGATTCGGTATTTACCGATTCGGTAAAATTTGGCACACAGACATGCCCTAAGGGCATGTCTGTGTGCCACATGGCACACAAGCCAGTTACAGGGGTGCAACAGGGTGTCAAAGTGACACCCTGTCCCCCATGGGCTTCAAGGCCAATAGGATTCAATAGCAAATACCGATTCGGTATTTACCGAATCGGTAAAAATAGCGAATTGCAAAGGGGGGCAGGGTGTCACTTTGACACCCTGTTGCACCCCTGTAACTGGCTTGTGCGCCATGTGGCACACAGACATGCCCTTAGGGCATGTCTGTGTGCCACATGGCACAGGTGTACATGCACAGATGTGCATGTACACAAGAATTAGTTATTTACCATGCAATTGTATTACATGGTAAATAACGAATTCTAAAGGCCCTGTAGCACTGTTAGAAGTGCTACCTACATAGGAAAATACAGATTCGGTAATTTTAGCGATCGGTAAATTTACCGAATCAGTAAAATTTACTGATTCTGTAATTTTACAGAATCGGTAATTTTACTGATTTGGTAAAATTACCGATTTGGTAAAATTACCGATTTGGTAAAATTACCGAATCTGAATGTTTTCAGTGCCCCTACATACCAATGTCAAAATACCGGTCCGAAACGGCCGAAAATCAGTATTTTCGGCCGATTCCGACCGGTATTTTGACACCTACATCTGGCCCTTAATGTTACAATAGTCTAACTATGATTGCACCAATGCTTGGAGTATCAGTTTGTGGGTTCGCTTAGGTAGTATTAGGAGCGGTTTTTGTAATAAATTTAGATGAAGAAAGCAGGTCGCCGATACTTGACAGTCCTGATCATTTATACTCAATTCAGAGTCTATTATAACTCTCTGAGTTTTTGCTGTGAGAGCCGGTTGAGATGCCTCTCTCAAAACCACCGGCAACCAATTTGGAGCCTTGCTAATGGATGAGGTACCATAACAGAATAAATTGGTTTTGTCACAGTTTAATTTAGTGTATTTCTGCACATTCATTTCTTAACTTCATACTGCTACAGAAGTTCTTGACTGGAGTTAATTCATCAGTAATCAATGCAACTATCTGTGTATCATCTGCATACAACATTAGTGAAACACAAAGTTCTGAATCAGTTTTGCCAGAGGAGAAACATGACAATGACACACAGGGCCTGATTATGATGGCAGTGGGACCACCACCGACAGTCCATAGGTGGCAGTCCAACTGACCGACATCCCTTCGGTCCAACCGGCGGGTTACAATCCAGGTAGTAGCACCATAAACGGTCAGGGGCAAGAATGCTGCCTTTGACAGGATCAGTGATCCAGTGGGGGCCGCGGTTGGAATAGTAATCTTGAATGGAGGCAGTGCCAAGGCAGGCACCGGCATGGAGGTGCAGGAAGTCATCCTTTACACAGCGGCTTGTGCTGCTGCCCTTTTCCTGGGCGACAGCACAAGCCGCTGTCTAAAGGAGCACTTTGCAACCACCAGCACAACAGTCCCATTGTAATGCAGCAGTCAGACCACTGCCCACTTTTCGGGCTGTCTCCTGGCGGCAGCAATACAGGGTGGCGGCCTGACCGCCCAACATCGTAATCGACCCGAAAGTTGGGCTTAGGATATAGCCTTGTGGCACTCCATATGTTGAGGCTCTCTGTTTAGAGAAATGAGAGTGCATCCTAACAGTCTGAGTGTGGTTTGTTAGAAATGAGGACAACCAAGCCAAGGCATTTCCTCTGGTATCCAAGGTTTTTAATCTAATTAATAATGCAGAATGTGAAACGGTGTCCAATGCAGCACTAAGGTCCAACAGGGTTGGTGCTGCACTATGACCATTGTCCAACAAAACCCTTGTGTCGTCCAACACAGTCACAAGAGCAGTCACAGTACAGCGTAGGGTACTAAACCAAACCTGAGCTTTAGCCAGTAACTTATTGTTTTCCTTTTATTTTTAACAATTTGCTGGTATTTGCTTTTCCGAATACTTTTACTGGGAATGGTACACATGAGTTGGGCTTTTAGTTAGAGAGTAGATCCTTGTCAACATTTCAATTCTTTAGAGTATGGAGAAATCGAGCTTCCTTCCAAGATTGGGGATACAGGGCTGTGATGATTGCTGGAATACATTGACCGGCAACTACTGAAGCAAACATGTCTACCGCAGTATGGAAGCATGTAGGAGGAGCAAGCATCCAATGGATTTACAGACCTCGGGCTCCATCTACAAGAAAATGACGCAGCACAGCGCCTCAAGCCATTTAGCTGCGCGGTGCTGCATCATTTTCAAAGCACAGGGATGCATCGTATTAACAACAATATGACGCATTCCTGTGCTTTCTCCTGCACTAGTGCAAAATTGGCTGCCATGCACTAGCACAGGCATTCTTTGGTCATTTTTCAAGGATGACTGTGTTGTGGGGATGATTTTTTTTGTGCAGGAAGGGAAACCTTCCTGCACAAAAATAATGATTAATGGCATTTTCCTCTTTCTATCCATGTTGCAAAATGCAGCATGGATAGACAGGGGAAACAACAAGGAGAAATGAAAGTATTTATCCTCATGGCCCTATGCCTCCCCTGAGGAGGCGTAGGATTCTGACCCATTCCCAAGTTTACAAAATGTAAATCTGGGAATGCGACAAGTTCCATGGCTATTGCGTGGGAACACTCACAGCAACACCCATGAAATGCACCTTTCATGCAGAGTAATGCATCAAAGGGGCTCATATTTACAAGGCCATGAAAAGTCACACATGGTGACTTTATGCGGTCTTGTAAATATGGGCTAGGCCATTGCATCGCGAGTGCATAAAAAAAGTGACGCATCAGCGGCACAACGGGCTTGTAAATAAGCCCATTAGTTATCAGAATCATGGTTTTTCGTGTGTAACAACAAAATAATACATGTTTATTAAGCATGTCAAATCGATTTTCTGATGGGTTGAACTCGCCAGGATTCAGTCTTGCATATAATTGCTAGTGGATCACTGACACAACATCAAGGTAAAAAATATCGTCTGACACAAATAATGTGTCAAAAATTGTATTTACCAAAGTATCATGTCTGCACACTTATAATGATAGCTACAAAAAACTCAGAAATAAAATATTTATATCACTAATATCGTACAAAAGCATACAAAAAAATGGTTTGAAAAATAATAGCTACAAATAGTTTAAAGTACTAAATCCTAAATAATATAGAATAGTACGTTAAGATAATGTAAGTACATAACTTCCACCAATACTTAATACGATGTATGAATATATATTTATATTAACGCAGACACACACATATATATATATATATATATATATATATATATATATATATATATATATATATATATATATATATATATCCACAATCCTGCAGGCACGAGGGCTCAAACGAACTCCAGCGCAAAAGACAGGTACAGACCACAAATGAAGAGTGCAAAAAAGTGAGAGTTTATTCCAAAATGGCAGCAGCATGACGCGTTTCGGCCGGCAAATCGGACTTGATCACATAATCTACCCAGAGACACAGGTGGTTTAAATAGTCTATAAGGCACACGTAACTCCACCTATTGACTTTCATAAACAGTGAAAACATACTTCATGTTATCAATACATATCAACTTACTGAAAAGCTGTTTAAATTTATAACAATCAATTTAACAACATAATTTCAGTAAAGTAAAAAATATTGCAATAATATGTAACAATATTTGATTTTTTGATGGTTATAAAGGGCAAGTGCCCGTAATCGATACAATTGAGTATGATCTCTTAATAACATCTTTAATACGGAGTATAAGTGAGCTAAGTCATATTTAAAAAAAACACCCACAAAAAGTGAGTAAGTGCTAAAGAAAGAAAGTGCTAAGCATCATTTTAAATGTTAATGAGCAATATTACTAAAGATGTAAACAGTAATAGCAGCAGATTAAGTGAAAGGTGCTTGAAAGTGCAAAAGTGCTAAAATAGACCGGTAGTCTTAACATGATCAGCAGCTTTTCAGAACAATTGTCGGACCCTGGTCAAATGTTTAACATAACAACAATCAAGATATCTAGAAGAATTTCATATATTTACATGTATCCAAATCCAATAATGGTCAGATATAATGTCCTTAACGCATTCCAAAAATATAGGTAAAACCATAAAAACAGTAAAAACTGAATTTCATAAATAGCGCTAAAACAAGGTATTAAAAAGCTAAGATTTAAAAAGCTAATTAAACAACCATTGTAAATGTGAGGAGAGGTTAAAAATGGACCTTCACACTAATTATGGAAGAAAAGTGTCCTACTGTACCTAGCATAGATTTACAGAAAGTTATGAAGGTCCTCCCCCATATTGAGCCCATTCGGAATTTTGCTATTGAGTAGCACTATATAATGGCTTTCCAACTGTCGAAGTCTTTTCTCCCTATCACCGCCTCTCTTAGATAAGGGAACTGCGTCTATAACAAAATACTTCAAATCATTCAAATTATTATTATGTACTAATTTGAAAATATTTATATCACTAATATCGTACAAAAGCATACAAAAAAATGGTTTGAAAAATAATAGCTACATATAGTTTAAAGTACTAAATCCTAAACATTATAGAATAGTATGTTAAGTTAATGTAAGTACATAACTACCACCAATACTTAATACGATGTATGAATATATATTTATATTAACGCAGACACATATATATATATATATATATATATATATATGTGTGTGTGTGTATTTATAGATATGTTTTAATAATTATATATACAGTCTAACAAAAATATTACGAATATATATTTTACATTATATTAAATACATTTTATTTTTTAATATTTACTACTATATATATATAGCTATTTATATATATATATTTGTATATATATATATATATATATATATATATATAGCTATCTATAAATATATAGATATATATATTTAGATGAATAGATGAAACTTAAAAAATAAAAACTATTGCCCATTCAATTAGAAAAATATAAATAAATTATGAAATAAATAAAAGATAACAAATTTAAAATCACAAAAAAACAAAAATATAACATTCTAAAATAAGCAAATAATAATAAAATATATATATATATAACCAATATTAGGAAAAGTATTGGAGTCTGGAATAATTATATATACTAGTCTCACTTCAGCATGCAACAGTAGGGAAAGTGTGGGACTTCAGATGGTATTAAATGTATAATTCAGACTCCAAAAAGCGCAACAGTAGGAAAAATGTTGGCCTCAGGAGGAAACTTATTACGATTCCCACTCCAATCAGAGCAGCAGTAGGAAACATGTCACACTTAGGAGGGGTTATATTTACTATTCCCACTCCAAACTGCGTAACAGTAGGGAACGTGTTGAACTTCGAAGGAGTTAGATATGTTAATCCCACTCTTGTCTATGCAATAGCAGAAAAAAACACTGATCTTTGGTGGGAATACATTTACTATTCCCACTCCTTTCAAGGCAACAGTAGATAAGTATTAGATTTTTAAGGGGTTACATTTACTATTCTCACTCCAGTCAGTGTAAATGTAGGGAAAGTGTTGGATTTCGGATGGGTTTTTAATGTACTATTCCCACTCCAAACAGCACCACAGCAAGGAAAGCATTCAATTTCAGAGGGGTTAAATTTTCTGTTCCCACTACAAACAGCACAACGGTATGGAAAGTGTTGGATTTTGGACGGGTAAGTCTTAATATTCAGCTGCAGTCTAGTCAATAGTAGGAAAAGTGTTTGACTTCAGAGGGGTAACATTTACTATTTTCACTCCAGTCTAAGCAACAGTAAGGAAAGTACTACACCTCAATTGCTTCACATGTTTGATAACTTTATTAATGTAGATAGAATACTAATCTCTTAATATAAACATTATTAATTAACATTAAAAATATGTTCAAAACAATTAAACAATTTAGAAGTATAATCAACCAAATATTTATCAATAAAAAGAAATTGTTATTTGTTTTTTACTTAATTTATTTCCCACCCTTTACTGCGACAAAATTTGGAGCCCACAACTTAAATTAAAATGAAATAAATAAGTATAGTACAATTTACCATCATCATTTCAATCTTTATTTCGACCATTTGGTCATAAAAGATACACATAAATTTAAAAATCACATAATTGTATCAGATTTGATAAAACATTAGTACATGATTTAAAATCCACATCAAACGTTATTAACATTGTTAAAAATAAAGGAATTCAACAGTCTACCCCGCATCTTTTAAAAGGCGATTACGTGTATACCACACATTTGTAAAAAATTTGGCAAGCGCAAAAACAATTGGGCCGGAAACATCACATTTTAGAATCCTATACATAGGCATATATTCCCTGCCACCCAAGTTCTTGATCAAAGGCAGTAGCCAGTACTTTCTGGCTGCCATATATGCTGGGCAGAAAAAAATCACATGCAAGTCATTTTCCTCTTTGTCAACACAAAGGGGACAATACTTAGTGGAAGGGACTTGCGACCAGGTACTAGAAAAGGAGCGCAAAGGCAGTGTGCCGTATCTCCACTGGAGAAATAACTTTCTAGTGAGAACGGGGTATATAGGATCAAAAGCCTTTTCGAATGCGTAAAGGTCCTTGTTTTGTAGGAATTTAGAGGAAAGAGACCCCTCTGTCTGGGTAGCTAAAGCCCTTTCCCTTTTGTGTTCATGATACAGATTCGCCAGAAATCTCTTAGAGATTCTGGGTGCTGTATCTGCTGGTTTATTCCACAATTCGGGGAGCCCCAGATCTGTGCACACTGACTGGATATTTTGGACCCAGGGGATGCTAAGCGCCTTGGGGTGTTTTAATATTTCGGCCAGTTCTGCCCTATAGTCGGCGAGATCGTCACTGCTCCAAAGCCTGCGCCAGAAGGCTATGGGTCTTAGACTTATCTCGTCGGCAAGAGGCCGTAGCCCTAGATCAAGCCTCAGAGGTAGAAGTGGGGTGCTGGGAGGAAGTGCGGTAATTTGCCTTACGAATCTGTTTTCCGTGACTGACAGATTCTGGCATGGAGTATGGCCCCACAATTCAGCCCCGTACAAGATCGCCCCCCTGGCTTGTGCTTTATATATCTGAATTAGGGCTCCCAATGGGCGATAAGTCGAGCCAGTCATCATCCGGGAGATACCCCCGGTGATTTGTACTAATTTAAGGTTGGCCCTAGTTTGATGGGTCCCCCAGGTCATATTTTCGTTGAGTGTCACGCCGAGATATTCAAACGTGGCTACTCTTTCCAGCCGTGCTGCTCCCAGCAGTGGATTCGGGCGCTGTTTGGGGCTTGGATTCAATACCATGTATTTGGTTTTCATGGCATTGATTTCCAATCCTCTGTCCTGACAGAAGGCCACAAAGGCATCAAGTATCCTTTGGATGCCCATGGGAGTTTTGGATACCAACAGCGTGTCGTCCGCAAACATTATTGCGGGCACACTGTTGCCATTTAATTTGGGGGCATCTGTGTAGTCAGTGGCGTTCAGATGAGCGACTACCCCGTTGACAAAGAGGCAAAACAGGGTCGGCGCCAGCACACAACCCTGTCTTACCCCCCTGCCAACGGGGAATCTCTCAGTCAGCTCCCCCGACCTCCCACACCTTACCTGGGCATAATTGTTGTGATGCAGCCTCTGTAAGGTCAATAAGATGTCTGGTGGTACGCCCATCCCTGCTAGAATGACCCATAGTTTTCCCCTGGGCACGAGGTCCAAGGCGGCTCGTAGGTCCACGAAAATCGTGTAGAGACTGCCACCCTCGAACCTCACTGTCTTCCAGTAGACCAGGTTCAATCTGAAAACCTGGTCCACAGTCGATACCCCTTTCCTAAAGCCTGCCTGATATGGACTGAGGGCACCTGCCTCCTCGATCCATTCCTGAAGCCTATTCAGGAGGACCCTGCCGAACAACTTCTGCGCTACGTCGATCAGGCTAATTGGTCTGTAGTTGGCTGGGAGGAGGGGGGATCCCTTTTTGTAAATCGGGACCACCTCAGCCCCCAGCCAAGTACTAGGGATTTCCATCCCACCGAGAATGCCATTAAAGAGAGCAGCGAGGTAGGGCGCCCAGACGGTGGGCTCCTGCTTGTACAGGTCTCCCGGTAGCCCGTCCAGCCCAGGGGCCTTCCCCGAAGCCAGGCCTGAAATGGCAGCAGTGACCTCACTCAGTGTTATTTGATCCGCCTTAGAGCCCTGCCTCTCTGGTTCGATCACCACAGGGAGTTCTCCGGGCTCAGTGCTATATAAGGACTGGAAGTGGGCCTTCCACACTCCAGGAGCTATGTTAGGCTCCACAGCCGTATGTAAGCTCCCTGATCCCCCGTTCACCATTCTCCAAAACAGGCGTTGGTCTTGCACTGCTAGGGCCTTGGTGAGTTCTTCCCACTGGCTTTCCTCCCATTCTATTTTAGCCTGGGCGAGAAGTTTCTTGTATGCATGCCTGCATTGCTTAAGGCGTTCCCCTCCTTTACCCTCCTTTATTACTCCAAGGAGTTCTGTTTTGGCCCGTCTACAGGCCACATTGTACCATTGAGTTCTGCCATGGCACCTCTCTCTTGTCTTACGGACTTTACAAGTGAAGTGGGGTGCCGCGATTTTTATAAGCTCATTGTGGGCATCAGACAGTTTACTCCTTATGTCTGTTTCACTTGCCACGCTATCAAGGTCCCCCACAATTACCAGGATAGGGGTAATCTCTGCATAGAGCCTTGGGAGTTTGTCCTTTTTTGTGACCATTTGCTCCCACCTGAGTCTTCTCCTGCTGCTATCTATGAGAAGCGTGGGGTGGTTCCCTTCTTCATGGGTTGCTAAGCCCTGGGGTGCTGGATGAACAAGGTCTAACTCAAGGGAATTATGATCACTGTCCAGCCTGTCTATTACCCTAAAATCTTGTATAGTAGACCACCTTGCTAGTTGGACCAGAACATAGTCCAGGTGTGACTCTCTTCCCCGGCGGTTGTAAGTATTTTTGCCAGGTGTGTCCGAGTTGACTCTCCCATTACATGCTCTAAGTCCATAACTTAGGGTAAGGGCAGTGATTTGCAGCGCCAATGGGGTCCAGGCCTTCGGGGGTGGAACATCAACCCCTGGTACTGCCCACCTAGCTTCTTCATCCGATAAGAACCCTTCTTGGAGGCCGGGGAGTGGCTCATAGTGAGAATTAAAGTCCCCACCCACCACATAGTATGAATCAGTCGACAGTTCAGATAAAAAATTCGAGAGTTCATTAAAAGTCGGTGATTCTTTTGCCTTTCCCATCGGCCGTGAATAGATGTTAACCAGCAAGAGGTTTGCTTTGTTTGGCCATGTCAGTGAGACCACCAGGATGTCATCAGAGTTGCATGGGAGCCGTGATGCCACACAGCCCAGATGAGCTGCAACCCATATCACGAGTCCCCCTGAGGGGCGGCCTTTGCCTTCCCATCTGGCTGGAATAAAGAATGATGTGTAGCCTTGGTGTCCGAAGTCCTCTCTAGCCCAAGTTTCCTGAAACATGCATATGTCGCCAGTTTCTATATAGTTTTCCCAGGTCGGCTCTTCCAGTTTGTTTGCTAGTCCCGCGATGTTCCAGGAGATTATCCTCAGATGTTCAAGAGTGGGTGATGTCAACGTGCAAAGATTGGAAGAAGTCGGGCCTGGCTCCTCCTGTGTTGCAGGGCCTAAAGCTGGGGCAACATAGGTTACATGTGGCACCATAGAACCCCTGTACCCCTCGCCCGCATGGTGGGGAGCCAAAGTTACCCCCTCAGCAAGAACTTCTCCATCAGTGTCTAGGTGAGAGCATTCAGTTCTGACGTGATCTATGGCAGATGGGTCGTTCAGTGGGCCAGAGCTAGGGCCGGGGGGAGAAATAGAATGCTCGAGCGACCCAGAGGGGATCGAAGCCCCTGCCGCTGTCTTACAAGCAGAAAGTCAATCGACCCCATCCAAGCCGTCCAGGCAGTTGAAGCGATTGAAATCACAGAAAGGTGTATCTGGTGGCTGAAAATAAGGGCGTTGTACAGGGCCATTGTGATTGCGACTATGTTCCACCCTTGTCCAGTCATCATACATTGGGGCCTGGCGTTTAGGAATCGGGGGGAAGAAGAATGAAACTGGGAGGGTCTGTATGGTAGAATCTAGGGAACGGTTCCTTCCTCTGCAAATATGTCGGACCGTGCCCGGGTCCTTGAAGGTTACCATAATACAGTCCCCCACTATAGTTTTCCTAGTCTTCCCTAACCATGGAACCCTTCTTACCATGATGATTTCGTTATTATATTGGGGAGGCAGGGGTCGGTTCCAATTAAGCCATTTGATTACCTTTTTCTTGAGAGACTGGTAATCCTCATTTTCCCCTGATCTTAGGTGAGGGGCACCCGCTAAGACCACCATTAATCTATTGGCCTCTGGTGGAAGATCTGGCCTCCGTGGTC
Source organism: Lissotriton vulgaris (assembly GCF_964263255.1). Taxonomy (NCBI): domain Eukaryota; kingdom Metazoa; phylum Chordata; class Amphibia; order Caudata; family Salamandridae; genus Lissotriton; species Lissotriton vulgaris. The sequence goes on along the minus strand of NC_141696.1, from coordinate 124,335,447 downwards.
TAGGAGTTGGACAAACGGGCGTGGGTGAGGGAACATTGGCCTGGCCTTGATGCGTTCCAGAGGGCTCTATTTGTGAGCTATGTGGGGTTGAGTCCACTAGATGGGTGGGTCTAGTGCTTTGATTGTTGTGCCGCGCCTGGGTTTGAATGGCCATAAGGGGTTGGAGCGGGGGGGCAGATGGCATGCTTCTAGGGGGGGCTCTGCTGGCAATATTTGCCAAGTCTTCTTTGGAAGGTTTCGCAGTCAGGGGAGAGATTTCCACTGGCTTGGTCTGCTTACTTACTAGAGTGCTCAGGGTGGTGAGAGAGGTTTCTAGTAAGGTGAGCCTAATCTCGACTTTTTTTAAGCTGTCGGTGATTGGCTGTAAAAGGGAGCGGAGTAGGAATTCAATATTCCCCTTGGCAGAGAATGGATTAGTTGGATTTGGCGTAGTGCCCTCTTGATCTTTGGTGGTGGCATTAGTTCCGGTGTTTGAGAGCTTGGAAGGAGGCACCATCTCCGTGTCCTTCCCCGGTTGGGCAATATTTGGCCGTTTCTTGCCAAAGTCCAAATGGGTTATTTTGGGTTTCCCCCGCCCTCCCGTTGTTTTCCGAGCACGTTTGCTGGGTGGGGGCCTATGTAGCTCCACCGCTACCTTTATTTTGGGCTTGCTCTTATTGGCCACTTGGATAGATGGAGTTTGAGTTACCAGGGTGACAGGTGATTGGAAAATCTCTAGGGGGACTGACTCTACGTTTTGTACAGGTGCTAACCCTAAAGTGGCGGGAATTTCCCTTAACAAGAGAGGAAAATCCTCTAGAGACAAAATGTTTGGACTGCTGGGTAGCGCTCCTCCCTCTTGGGTAGTAGGGCATGGGCTAATGTCAATCAAGGGCCTGTTTTTCATAGATTCGATGGAGCGCCTCCGCTCCGCCCTGCGTTTCTCAAGTGAACCGTCCGTGTCCACCTCGCCTTTGTTGGACTTGAAATAGTTATCCAGAGTCCCGGAGCTAGATGCTCCCTCCCTCGAGGGGGTATCCCGGTGTATGGGCGAGGGCATTACCTTGGTTGTGGCACGAAAAGAAATCAAGAAAGGGGGCCCGGCCCGGCCTCCTTCGGCCACTGACGGCCTAAGACGGTCCCGCCCTTGTCCCGGGCTTCTCCCGGCGCCCTCCCGCGCGCTCCCGCGCTGCGGTGGCCGGTGTTGGAGTTATAAGGGAGGTGACTCGCTGGTGGGCGGGGCTTGCAGGGAGAGCGGGCCAGGTGTAGACTATTGGCCGTGCAGGGACTCCTGGTAGTTGGAGTCCCTGCTTGCTCGCAGCCCTGCAGCTCTCCGCCTCTGCTCCTCACCAGCACCCAAAGCAGACAGCAGTTGAATCCAGCACTCCTCCCAGCGATGCGGGACCCGCGCAGCGGGTCCGGCGAGGAAGAGCACACAAGTCAGGCACAGCAGCAGGCTCTCAACCCGGGATTCCTCTGTTCACGCAGGATACAGGGCAGTACAGGCCCGGAAAGCGTCCCACAGAAGCAAGAAGCAGGTACGATTTTGAAGGTCCGTTCGCTGGTGGGCGGGGCTTGCAGGGAGAGCGGGCCAGGTGTAGACTATTGGCCGTGCAGGGACTCCTGGTAGTTGGAGTCCCTGCTTGCTCGCTGCCCTGCAGCTCTCCGCCTCTGCTCCTCACCAGCACCCAAAGCAGACAGCAGTTGAATCCAGCACTCCTCCCAGCGATGCGGGACCCGCGCAGCGGGTCCGGCGAGGAAGAGCACACAAGTCAGGCACAGCAGCAGGCTCTCAACCCGGGATTCCTCTGTTCACGCAGGATACAGGGCAGTACAGGCCCGGAAAGCGTCCCACAGAAGCAAGAAGCAGGTACGATTTTGAAGGTCCGTTCGCTGGTGGGCGGGGCTTGCAGGGAGAGCGGGCCAGGTGTAGACTATTGGCCGTGCAGGGACTCCTGGTAGTTGGAGTCCCTGCTTGCTCGCAGCCCTGCAGCTCTCCGCCTCTGCTCCTCACCAGCACCCAAAGCAGACAGCAGTTGAATCCAGCACTCCTCCCAGCGATGCGGGACCCGCGCAGCGGGTCCGGCGAGGAAGAGCACACAAGTCAGGCACAGCAGCAGGCTCTCAACCCGGGATTCCTCTGTTCACGCAGGATACAGGGCAGTACAGGCCCGGAAAGCGTCCCACAGAAGCAAGAAGCAGGTACGATTTTGAAGGTCCGTTCGCTGGTGGGCGGGGCTTGCAGGGAGAGCGGGCCAGGTGTAGACTATTGGCCGTGCAGGGACTCCTGGTAGTTGGAGTCCCTGCTTGCTCGCAGCCCTGCAGCTCTCCGCCTCTGCTCCTCACCAGCACCCAAAGCAGACAGCAGTTGAATCCAGCACTCCTCCCAGCGATGCGGGACCCGCGCAGCGGGTCCGGCGAGGAAGAGCACACAAGTCAGGCACAGCAGCAGGCTCTCAGCCCGGGATTCCTCTGTTCACGCAGGATACAGGGCAGTACAGACCCGGAAAGCGTCCCACAGAAGCAAGAAGCAGGTACGATTTTGAAGGTCCGTTCGCTGGTGGGCGGGGCTTGCAGGGAGAGCGGGCCAGGTGTAGACTATTGGCCGTGCAGGGACTCCTGGTAGTTGGAGTCCCTGCTTGCTCGCAGCCCTGCAGCTCTCCGCCTCTGCTCCTCACCAGCACCCAAAGCAGACAGCAGTTGAATCCAGCACTCCTCCCAGCGATGCGGGACCCGCGCAGCGGGTCCGGCGAGGAAGAGCACATAAGTCAGGCACAGCAGCAGGCTCTCAACCCGGGATTCCTCTGTTCACGCAGGATACAGGGCAGTACAGACCCGGAAAGCGTCCCCTTACACAATTGATAGTAAATTAAATGATTAGTTAATAAAAGATAATGAATTGTTAATTATTTCTTAATTAACTATCCCACCCTACACCCCTGCAAACCCAGCAATGCGCAACTATAATATACAAGTCTTACGCCAGTTACATAATTAATAATCAATTAAATAATTAATAATGATTTGTTAATTATCACTTAATTATCTTCCCAACCTATACCCCCAAACCTAGCAACCCGCACCTAAAATATAAGTAAAATATATCAGATGTACATAATTAATATCACTCACATAATTAAATAAAATGAATATTTAAATCATGATTTATTATGTAATGAACATTACCTCCTTAGCTGTAACTCCAATGACTCACCACAACACTATAAATTACTAGTGACAATGAAATAAAAAATCCTAAATCACATAAAATTATACAAACAATAGAAACACAAAATGTATATGTATGCCTAGTCTCACCTTTTTATTGAGACTAGGCGCCCCCCAGAGCAGATGCGCAGCGGACCATAGCGCTGTCACGTAGCTCAGGGTAACTTTGCCGCCATCTCCCCATCACGCACAAGCCACGCCCATCCGAGCAAAGCCACGCCCCCCTCTCTGACTATAAAACGCCGCGCTGATCACGAGCGCGCCAGAGACATATTCTACTCCTGAGGCGGAAGCCGGGAGATTTGTGCTGCGATTATTGTTTACTTGTGTTTGATTTGCTCGTTTTAAAACTACTTTCCCTCCCCCTGAGCACCTTTTTACTGACACTAGGCGCCCCCTAGAGCAGACGCGCAGCGGACTATAGCGCTGTCACGTAGCTCAGGGTAACTTTGCCGCCATCTCCCCATCACGCACAAGCCACGCCCATCCGAGCGAGGCCACGCCCCCCCTCTCTGACTATAAAACGCCGCGCTGATCACGAGCGCACCAGACACATATTCTACTCCTGAGGCGGAAGCCGGGAGATTTGTGCTGCGATTATTGTTTACTTGTGTTTGATTTGCTCGTTTTAAAACTACTTTCCCTCCCCCTGAGCAACTTTTTACTGAGACTAGGCGCCCCCTAGAGCAGACGCGCAGCGGACCATAGCGCTGTCACGTAGCTCAGGGTAACTTTGCTGCCATCTCCCCATCACGCACAAGCCACGCCTATCCGAGCGAGGCCACGCCCCCCCCCCTCTTCCTGCTGCCTCCTTATCACTATGTGCCTCCCAAGGACGCGCAGCGGACGAGCGCAGCGGGCGCGCTGTTTGCGCGCCAAAGGCGCGCCTAAGGCAAGCCCGTCTGCGCCCGTCCGCGCCTGGATGGGCCCAGGGACCAGGCAGAATGGAGAATTCATCAGGTACTCCTCCCTTGAACTGCATTCTCTTCAGAATTCCGCTCTCCCACCCCTCGACCCGATCACACTTGCTCGCCTAAAGGCCAGCAATATCCTCTCTCACCATCACATGCAAGAGCCACCTCCTATCTCATCTCAAAGTCCTAAACCCACTAAGCTCCCCCCTAACCCCAATATCCTGACCCTCCGCTGTCTTTATCTTAATACCAGATCCCTGGTTAAGCACCAATTAGATATATTCCTACTACTGAAGTCGGATAGACCAGACATACTATTTGTCTCTGAGACATGGCTCACTGCAGACTCCTTGCCAGATATTCTCACTGCCCTACCATCAGATTATTACATCCTGTCAGCAAATAGAAAACCAGGAAAATTCGGTGGAGGTGTTGCCGCCATCATTCATAAAGACCATACGTTTACCACCTTACCCCCCCTAGACTTATCAGATACGGAAAACTTAGTCATTAAATCTGACACCGATATAGGCACCATGTTGCTAGTATTGATCTACCGACCACCTACATCCATGCCTTCCTTCCCAGCCTCCCTGTCTGAGCAACTAGCAGGTCTAGTCGTCAACTATGACAAGGTCATGGTCATAGGGGATCTCAATTACTGGTACAATAATTCGGAAGCTGGACCTCATGCCATAGAACTTTTCGAGCTCCTCTCTAATCTAAATTTCCGTCAACACGTCCTGATCCCCACTCATGAAAAAGGACATATCCTAGACCACATCTGGTCTCACAATATCCCTACCTCCTGCCCCACGGCCTCACCATGCATATGGTCTGACCACCACCTATTGAAATTCTCCATCACCACTCAGGGCCGCCCAAAAAACCAAGTGCCCTCGGGGGGGTCAGCCAGGAAATGAAGATCCCTAAACCTCCAAGATTTCCTATCCACCCTGACTAACTCCATCCCTACCCCGGCACCAGACATCAATTTGATGGATAAAGCGCACACCGAGTGGCTTCTTTCTGCATGCAACGAACATGCTCCTCTCACCAAGTTCTCCCGCGCCCGTCGCATGGACGCCCACAGATGGTTCTCTGCTGACTTAAAAAAGCAGAAATTAGAACTCCGCCAACTAGAGAGGAAGTGGAGACATGGCTACCATGCCACAGACAGATCATTATACACGACAGCCCGCAAAAATTATAAGAGTGCTATCCTATCTGCCAAAGCAACTTTTTTCTCAGAAAAAATCTTCAACGCCCAAAACAAATCAAGGGAAATTTTCAGAGTCGTAAACGACTTATGTAACGATTCCAGAACCTCTCCCTCTCAACCAGCATCACAAATGATGTGCAACTGGCTCAACGATTTCTTCAAGGAGAAGATCAACATCATAAAAAACAGCATTCAATCCAACCACGTCATGGCAGACTATCCGGACATCAGTAGAAACCCTAATACACTCCAGGATATCCCCCCCATTGACCCACCGAAATTGCTGGAACTGATGAACCGAGTATAATCTGGCTCCCCCAACGATCCCTGCCCCCCGCATATACTGAAGGAAGTTTATGCTGCACTCCCTCAGGGCATACTCCCCATCTTGAACACCTCCCTATCACGAGGAATAGTACCCGATTCCTTTAAAAATGCCACCCTGGTCCCTCTAATTAAGAAACCAGGTGCCGATCCCTCCAACCTTTCTAATTACCGCCCCATTTCCCTTCTCCCTTACGGAGCAAAGCTGCTTGAAGCCCATGTAACCAGCTGCATATCCAACTTCATAGAAACATCAGACTACCTGGAATCCAACCAAGCGGGATTCCGCCAGGCACACTTTACCGAGGCGGTGATCCTCGCTGTGCAGAATACTCTAAGGACCAATGCCGACAATGGAATCCACCAAGCCCTCGTACTCCTTGACCTGTCGGCCCCGTTCGACACGGTGGATCACACTATCTTATTACACCGTGTCGAACAAGCCGGCCTTAGCGGCGCGGCCCTCGCTTGGATTAAGTCCTTCCTGACGGATAGATCCCAGGCCGTAAAGCTGGAGAACTTTATAGCACCTATACTCTCCACCACCTGCGGTGTCCCACAGGGCTCCTCATTATCTCCCCTCCTTTTTAATTTATATCTTAAACCCCTACTGCACTCTTTGAAAAACAGAAAAGTCACCATTTACAACTATGCAGATGACTTGCAGCTGGTATTACCCCTCAACTCACCGGACTCCATCGAGGAATTTCAAAAGACCATGCTGCACATCCAGAGCTGGATGGATCAGAACCATCTCAAGCTCAATCCAGGAAAGACTGAGCTTGTACTCCCCAGTAACAGCGCACTCAGTTGGGGCCCCCACTTCTGGCCATCCTCAATGGGCACCCCCCCATCCCCCTCTCAGTCAGTAAAGAGCCTTGGGGTCACTCTTTGCGCCGACCTCTCACTGAAGACCCAGGCCGGAACAGTGATCTCCTCCTGTTTCTTTCAGTTAAGAAAGATTAAGAAAATCGCCCATCTGTTGACCCACTCCGCTCTCATCCAGGTAGTACTCGCATTGGTTCTCTCGCGATTAGATTTTTCCAACTCCATCTACCTGGGCCTACCCCTTGCCATTGCCAAACGCCTGCAGATTGTTTAAAATCAAGCGGCCAGATTAATATTCAAGAGCAATCGCAGGAAGTCAGCCAAACCTCTGTTAGCCTCCCTTCACTGGCTCCCTATAGCCCAAAGGATCACCTTTAAGATAGGCTGCATAATCTTCAAGGCTCTCCACGGAAAAAACCCCAGGTTCGTCAATCAACTCATAAATAAACACGAACCAACCCGAGACCTTCGCTCTGCCCACCTGTCCCTCTTCACGGTGCCGACATTTAAAAAGAAACGACTTGGCGGATCTTGTTTCGCATACCTCGCCCCAAAAACATGGAACTCCTTGCCCCTGTCTATTCGGAACTGTACTAAGCTGACAGAGTTTAGGGGAGCTCTGAAGACCTGGTTATTCAAACAAGCGCACGGCTAGAGCACTGTTCCATCTGTCTCTTCATTTACCATTTACCATCTGTCTCCTTCAGCGCCATGAAACCCCTGGGTGACCGTGCGCTTAACAAGTTCCGAATAACATAACATAACATTTACTAAACAGATTAAAATAAGAAAAAACTATATTTCTTACAACTATCGGCCTGAATATGATGGTGGTAAACTCACCACCATCAGGCTGTCGGTGACAGGTTTCCTGTCATCGCAAGGCCAATCACCGTCCGCCAGATTATGATGGCGGGCGGTGTGATGGCGGGCGGAAAGCCCAACCGCCACGGGTCCAACAGAGGCAATCGTAACTGTTGGACCACCCCGCAGCCTCAGAATGGTGGCGGTGCCGAGCAGGCACCGCTCGCCAGAATAGGATGCTGGATCCCTGCCAGCCTTTCCTTGGTGGTTCCCCCACCATGGAATTTGGGTACAGTGACTCCCCCCCTGATCTTGATCTTATTTTATTTTTCTTCTTCTGCTTTCTCTTCATTTCTACATTAAGACATTTTTGAGAAATTAGAGTTACGGTGTTCGGGGGTGGTGGGGCGTCTTTCAGGTTGTGTTCGTCCTCTCGCTAGCTGTCCTGTCAGTGACAGCAGTGATGGGGTGATTCTTTTCCTCGATACAGGGTGGGATCAGGGTGGGATATGCTGGAGGTGATGGGATGAGTTAGCTTTAAGGGGTTAGTTAAAAGCAAAGGGGCTATGAAAAAAGAAAGGTAGGGAGTAGCTAACAATTTCCAACTTTTGTGGGTTTTTATTAGGAACAAGGATTGCAATTACAAGAACTATACTAAAAATTATATCTGTTCACTAGGAAAATCAATATACTGTGATCAACTCTTGAAAATTTATAGTGTTACTTAAAGGCCTCTGTTGGACTGTCTCTGGTTTAACTGCTGCTAGGAAATGCCAGCTTGTTCGTGAAGAGCTACATTTATATAAAAACCATATGGTATTTTTATCAGAAACTCATTGAACTTATAAAGACAGGGGAGTACTTAATCAATTTAAATACCACAGTATAGTATGTACTTCACAAAGCGTCTCGATTAGAGGAACTGCAATCCTAGCTAGTAAAACGCTTATATACACAATAAATAGGGTCATAGCAGACCCAAGAGGGAGATGGGTACATGCTCAGTTGGTTTTGTTTGACGTGGAATATGTTCTGGTTAACTCTTTGGGTACTCATGACTGAATGGTTCGTATTGAGCACCCCCAACCTCCTGAGGACTTTTAGGGGTTTTAATTGTAATGACTATCATGCACATGGCGCGCTGTCATCATTACAATGAAAACGAAACTGAAACTTAGTTTCAGTTTCACAGTTTCGGTGCTTGTGGGGCTATCTAAGCCCCCGAGCACCAAAACAAATGGGAGAAGTATCTTTGGAAAGGGGAGAATCTAGTGGATACCTGCTTGGGGATCACCCCAGGAGGGTGATCCTCAAGCAGAGATCCACCCACTAGCACCAGGGAGGGGGGTATAGCCCCTTGGGCAAGGGCCTTTGCTCCCCCCATAAATTCATGGCACCAACAGTCTTTCTGCCCCCCTGGGAAGTAGGAGGGGCAGTAGCCCCTAATCTGCCCAACTGGGGGGGCAGAAAGCATCTTAGACGCAGGGATTATTTTTCTATAGGCCAGTAGTGGGGGCTGTCCAGACTCGGCACCCCAATGCCCCCACCTGCCCCCACAAAAAAGAAAAAAGACTTTCTCCCCACCCAGGAGGCAGATGTGGGCAATAGACTCTTTTTTATACATAGGGGTGGAGGCTGCTAATGCCCCCACACCCAATAAAATGGTAAAGTCTTTCTCCCCCCGGTAGTCAGATGGGGCAATAGCCCCTTATCTGCCCCCGGGGCAGAAAGCCCACTAGGCACCAGGGACTTTTTCCCCAAAGTTCTGGGTGGGGGCTGTCCAGAATGGGCATGCCAATGCCCCCACCCCACCAAAAAAATGGCACAGTCTTTCTGCCCCCCTCCCCCCCCCAGGAGACAGTTGGGGGCAGTAGCCCCTGATCTGCCCCAGGGAAGACCAGAAACGCCACAAGGCACCAGGGATTTTTAAAAAAAATATACATCGGGGTGGGGGCTGCCCAGAATGGGCATGCCAATGTCCCCACCCACAAAAAAATTGCCACAGTCTTTCTGCAACCCCCGGACGGCAGATGGGGTAAAAGCCCCTTATCTGCCTGGGGGAGGGGGGGGGGGCAGAAAGCCCAATGGGCATCAGAGATTTTTTTTTATTCAGGGGTGTGGGCTGCCCAGAATTGGCAAGCCAATGCCTCCACCACCCCCCAAAAATGCCACATTCTTTCTTCCCCCAGGAGACAGATGGGGGCAGTAGCCCCTGATCTGCCCCCCAGGGGACGTCAGAAAGCCCACTAGGCACCAGCTAAGCATGGGCGGAAAATCCGTTTCGCTCGCGGATTTTGCGGATTTTCGGTAAATTCTCAATCCACGAGATTCGCGAATCTCCCGCAAAATCCGCGAGCAGCGGATTTTATGGCTTGCTCGCACTGTTCGCGTGAGTTCGCGGCTTCCCAGTACAACTTCGCGCCCCGCGAATAAGCGCTAAATTGCAGAAATACGATCTTAGCAAAACTGAAACTACTTACCAGGTTCAAAAGTTCAGGCTCATCATTAGTAGCCATTTCCTGTAGTGCTTCCTGAGGGGCCCCTCCAGAGTTCAGTTGCCAGTTGCAACTATTATGTGACCCTGCTCTGAACCTCAGAATAGTTACACATATGCCACAAAGGTCCTGAATTACAGCTAAGGGAGACAAGCAGGAGCCAGGCTGGAAGTTCAAATCCATTAATCAGCCCCATATTCATTATTGTCAGTTGGGGCAGGGCAGGTGTTGTAACTAATTTTGCAACAATGAAAGCACTTAGCAAGTGCAAAAGATCACTAATCAGGAAGCACTAAGGAAGCAGGTGCCAGCTAAAAAAATATTCTGTGACACATTAATCAGCCCCAAATTAATTCAGGTCACTTGAGGCAGGGAAGGTGTGCTTTGCTTTGCCACAATAATGTACACTGACTGGACAACCAGAGGGTGCTGTGATGAAACAGAGGGTGGCATGGGTGGGCCAGAGGGTGGCATGAGTAGTCAGAGAGTGGCAGTGGTGACAGAGAGTGGCAGTGATGAAGAAGAGTGTCCCAAACAGGCTGGACACGTAGAAACAACAAGTTCGCAAAACTTGCGACCCGACAGGTAAGTTCGCGTTTGCGAAATTGTACAAAACCCTCGCGAACTGGCAGAAACCCGTGCGAACACAAAAAAAAAAATCCGCAAATTCGCGAGAATTTGCGGATTTTGCGGATTGCGAGTTCGCAAATCCGCAAAATTCGCGAACGCGAGAATCGCAAAATTCGCCCATGCTTAGCACCAGCGATTAGGCTGGCTTTTTTATGCAAGGGGTGGGGGCCGCCCAGAATGGGCATAACAATGCCCTCACCCCTCAAACAAATAGCCACAGTCTTTCTGCCCCCTTGGGGGCATATTGGGGCACTGACTCCCCCTCCAGGGTGGCAGAAATCCCACTAGGCACAGTCTTCTTTTGAGCAATGTGCCTACCTGTGGTTTTTGGGCCCAAGCACAGCCAGAACATAGGGAAACCTGGTAAACCTGTGTCTCTCACCAGGTTCTGTTATCCAGAATCCCTTGCAAACCTCAAACTTAGTTAAAAAACACACAATTTCCTCACATTTCTTGTGAGAAGTTGGCCTGGTATATGCTGTCCACTAATTAAAGTGGGCACCTTGTACCAGTCCAAACAACCCTTATTGATGAATAGGTGAAAGACAACCTTTATTGAAAGCTATCCTAGTGGTAGCTATGGAGAGCAGCCTTCAGGCTAAGACTCAAAGGAATGTAAAGCAGCTTGTTTTACCAGTCTATAACCTCCTGAATGACCAAATGAAAGGAGAACCACACCAGGTCTATATAAAATATATGTATTTGGGGGGCGTGGTCTCGCTACTCATGGAGTGAGACCCATGTCAATCAATCAATCAATCAAACAGACTTGTAAAGCGCGCTACTCACCCGTAAGGGTCTCAAGGCGCTGGGAGGGGGGTGGGGGGAGTCGCTACTGCTCCAACAGCCAGGTCTTGAGCTGTTTCCTGAAGGAGAGATGGTCCTGGGTCAGCCGTAGGTGGGTGGGGAGGGAGTTCCAGGTCTTGGCCGCCAGGTAGGAGAAGGATCTTCCTCCGGCCGTGGCTTTGCGAATTCGTGGGACGGTGGCGAGGGCGAGGCTGGCGGATCTGAGCTGGTGGGTGGGTGTGTAGAATGTGAGCGGCTGTTGAGGTATTTGGGTCCCATGTCGTGGAGAGCCTTGTGTGCGTGGGTGAGGAGTCTGAACGTGATCCTCTTGCTGACGGGGAGCCAGTGCAGGTCTTTCAGATGGGCGGAGATGTGGCTGTGAAGGGTGATGTCCAGGATGAGTCTTGCCGAGGCGTTCTGTATGCGTTGGAGTCTTTTCTGGAGTTTGGCTGTGGTTCCAGCGTCGATGGTGTTCCTGTAATCCAGACGGCTGGTGACGAGGGCCTGGGTCTTCCTGGTTTCGGTGGGGATCCACCGGAAGATCTTTCGGAGCATTCGCAGGGTGTTGAAGCAGGAAGACGAGACGGCGTTGACTTGCTTGGTCATCATGAGGGAGGAGTCCAGGATGAAGCCCAGGTTGCGTGCATGGTCAGTTGGGTTGGGTGCGGTGCCCAGGGCAGGGGGCCACCAGGAGTCATCCCAGGCAGAAGCGGTGGCGGGGTCGTTGATGAGGGAGAGGATCAGCTGGGTGTCGTTGGCGTAGGTGATGATGTTAAGGTTGTGTTGGCGTGCGATGGCTGCGAGGGGGCTCATGTGGATGTTGAAGAGGGTGGGGCTGAGCGAGGATCGTTGTGGGATGCCGCAGATGATTTCGGTGACCGCGGATTGGAACGGTGGGAGGCGTACTCTCTGGGTTCTTCCGGCTAGAAACGAGAAGATCCACTCCAAGGCCGTTCCTTGGATTCCGGTGTTGCTGAGGTACTGTATCAGGGTGCTGTGGCAGACGGTGTTGAAGGCTACTGAGAGGTTCAGGAGGATGAGGGCAGCTGTTTCCCCGTTGTCGAGCAGGGACCTGATGTCGTCGGTTGCTGCGATGAGGGCGGTCTCAGTGCTGTGGTTTGCTCCGAAACCGGATGACGAGGGGTCGAGGGAACCGTTAGTCTCGAGGAAGGCGGATAGTTGTTTGTTGACGGTCTTCTCGATGACTTTGGCAGGAAAAGGAAGGAGCGAGATGGGGCGGAAGTTCTTGAGGTCCGTGGGGTCTGCAGTGGGTTTCTTCAGGAGGGCGCTCAGCTCGGCATGTTTCCAGCTCTCCGGGAAGGTGGCGGATGCGAAGGAGCTGTTGATAATGTCCCGGAGTTGGGGTGCGATGATGGAGTCGGCTTTGTTAAAGATGTGGTGTGGGCATGGGTCGGTAGGGGAGCCGGAGTGGATGGTGTTTATCGTGCGGGTGGTGTCTTTGGTGCTGACTGAGGTCCAGGCGCAGAGGGTGGTGGTTGGGTGCGCTGGTTCAGCGGTTGGGAGTGTGGTCTGTGCGCTGAAGCTGTTGTGTATGTCGGCGATCTTGCGGTGAAAGAACCAGGCGAGTGAGTCGCAGGGGTCTTGTGAGGGTGTGATGTCGTTGTTGCAGGCGCTGGGGTTGGTGAGTTCTTTGACGATGCTGAAGAGTTCCTTGCTTTTGTGGGTGTTGTTGTCCAGTCGTTCTTTGAATGTTGTCCTTTTGGTGATGCCGATCAGCTGGTGGTGTTTGCTGGTGGCGTTCTTGAGGGTTGTCATGTTTTCTGTAGTTTGGTCGTGGCGCCAGACTTTCTCGAGGATGTGGCAGGTTTTCTTGGAGTTTTTGAGGTTGTTGGTAAACCATGAGGCTTTCTTGCTGCCGGGTCTGCTGGGTGGGTTCTTCAGTGGTGCGATGTCATCGGTGCAGATGGTGAGCCACTGTGTGAGGTTGCGGGCTGCTTCGTTGGGGTCCGTCGTGTTGGTGGGAGGGTTCTGGCTGAGGGAGGTGGTGAGCTGGTCGGCGGTGATCTTGCTCCAGCTTCTGCGGGGAATCTGTTGCGGGTGGTGGTGGGTCGTGGTTTTCCTGATGTCGAAGTGGACGAAGCTGTGGTCAGTCCAGTGTAGTCCGGTGGAGTGGCTGAAGGAGATGTGCTTGCTGGAGGAGCAGATGGGGTCAAGCGTGTGGCCGGCGTAGTGGGTGGGGGTGTTCACCAGTTGCTTGAGTCCGAGGTTGGCGAGGTTATCCAGCAGGGTGGTGGTGTTGTTGTCATAGTTGTTCTCCAGGTGGAAGTTGAGGTCCCCTAGGAGGATGTAGTCTGAGGAGGTGAGGGCATGCGGGCTGATGAAGTCTGCGATGGCTTCGCTGAATTGTGTGCGTGGTCCCGGGGGTCTGTAGATGAGAGTGCCTCTGAGGGTGGTCTTGGGGTCGGTGCTTATCTGGAAGTGAAGGTGCTCGGCGGCGGTGAGGGTGTCGTCGGAGTTGGTCGTGATGTGGATGGTGTTTCTGTGGACGATGGCGATGCCTCCTCCGGTTTGGTTAACGTGGTCCCTCCGGGTGTTCTTGTAGCCAACCGGGATGGCTATGGCGATGTCAGGGGCTGAGGAGGCATTCATCCAGGTTTCTGTGAGGAAGGCGACGTCTGGTGCTGTTGTGTCAAGGAGGTTCCAGAGTTCGACGGCGTGCTTGTGGACAGAGCGGGTGTTGAGCAGGATGCACCTAAGGTGATTGTTGCTGGTGCTGGACTTGGCGGGTGCAGTGCAGGTTTGGAGGCAGGTGAATTTGCAGTCTTGGCAGGTGAAGGGTCCGTGTGTGCGTTTCAGGGTGGTTCGGTAGCAGACGGGGTTCCGGCCGGCGTTGAGTGCGTGGAGGGTGGCGGCGTCGTAAGTTCATCGGGTGGGCTGGCATCGCCGAGGGCCAGGGGTCCTGGCGCTGGGCGCGGTCCAGGCGTGGACGGGCGTAGACGGGCTTGCCTTTGGCGCACAATCGGCACGCCCGCTGCGCGTACGCGATGTCCCCGCCATTTATGGCGAAGTGGGAGAGGGGAGCAGCTGGGAGGCGGCAGCGGGACGGCGAATGGGGAGCGGGAGACAGGAGAAGGGGGCTGGGCCACAGGAGAGCAGCGGCGGGGAGCAGAGGGGGGGTTGGAAAGAGCGGGAAAGCAGAGCGGGGGAGAGCGAGGGCAAGCCTGGGCAAGCCTGGAAAGCGAGGGCAAGCCTGGGCAAGCCTGGGGAGCGAGGGCAAGCCTGGAGAGCAGGGGCCCGAAGGAGAGGCGGCAGCAAGAGGGCCAAGCAGGCAGCGGCAGCAGAATCCGGGCACATGGGGGGCGCGCGGTAATAGAGTGACCGGGTCATGGGTCATTAGAGCTCCGGGCCGCCGCCGCTAATAATAGCTATTTTCAGCATTGCTTAGAGCTGAAAGCGGCTCTGGTCGGGGTGCATTCTTCGCGGATTGGCTGGTTCTCCTCTGTGGGGGTTTGGAGAATCCCGGTGGTGCCCGAAAGCAGAGACTCCGACGCTATGGGACGAGAAGCCAGGAGACGTCCGTTAAGCCGGCCATTTTGAGCGCCCGGACCCAGCGCAGCGCCTGCCTCCCTCTGTATGGCCTGGGGGCGTTGGTACCCCCCTGGTGTCCCTGAAGAGCTTGGGTGGGTCTCGGGGCTCCCTGATACTGCGGGACCATCTGCAGCCCCCCGCCAGGAACGGTGAAGGTGTGGTTGGCGCGGCTTGTGAAAGCGGGTTGACGGACGAGGCGCCCGCCATTTTCGGCGACCGGAGCCCGCACTGCCCCGCTTGTCCCGCCTTGGATGCCTTGAGTTGGTGGGGACCTGCTGCGCCGCCCCGGTGCACGTGAGGGGACCTGCGGCTAAATTAGGCGATGAGGTCCACAACTGCCCCCTCCTAAACGAGGCGCCCGCCATTTTTGGCGCCTGGAGCCCGCACTGTGCTATCTGCCTCGATCTGCAACTGTGAGACGACGGAGGCCTGCCGCGCCACCCAGGATCGCGCCAGGGGGCCTGCAATGGACTTGAGGCGGTGAGGCTCCCCACTACCCCCTTCTTGAAGCGAGAGTCTGGGCGGAAGGTCAAGTGAGGCCTAGAGTCGGGCAGCGCGCCCGCCATTAATCCTGCCTGAGCACTGTTTTCCAGCTCTGGTCCCCGCCTTGGAGGCCAGGGGGATCTAGAGATATACTGCGACCACTGGGGGCCTCTGTGGAGCCAGAAGGGAAGCCGATGCTGTAGGGGCCCAGACCCCCTCTATTCTGGCTGCCTCGCAAGGGATGCTGCGGGGGGCACCCATCACCTCTGCTGCCTGAGCTGTGGGGAGCTTTGGAGAGAAGAAGAAGCCTACCATTTTGCGGCCGGAGTGCTGCTGAGATCTTGTCCGGACATCGGTAGCTGGCTGGAGGCGGCGGACCCTGGAGAACGGGTCCTGCGCAGGTACGGAGGTGGGGTGTGCCTTTGCCGCAGCTGGGGGGTACAATACTAGATTCTGGGCGGCCTGACTCTCCTCCTGTTATTCTGGGACTAGAGCTGTGCCCTGGCGGCGATGCCCCTGCCCCTCTGCGTGAGTTGGTCCCTGCTGCTGTGGTGTCTGGCCGTTGATACCTCACCCCCGCTGCCTCCTGCGGTCCTTGCTGGGGCTGGACGTCCCCTCCCACCCTCCTGATAGATCTCCTGACTAGCGCTGGTACATAGCGGAGGGGCCACAATGCCACAGCCAACGCTCTCTTTTCCCTAGTGCTAAGCTGCCTATTCTTCTAGGGGCCTGGGGTCGGTGGGCCAGTCACTTGAACAATTGCCACTTCTACTCCCTGTTGCAAAAACAACAAGTGATGGACCGAATGTGGATCAATGTCGCACATTCCCCCAGTCAAAAGATCTGGGCCCAAATCCATCGTTTTTTTGCACTCCACACCACCCTGGGTTAGACAATGGCGATATGCAAATCAGCTCTGACCCTGTTGCCCCATGGGAACAGTCCAGTCCGAACTACAAAAGCCATGTCCTTCCCAGAACGGAATCAAGCATCCGAGGACCGGACCGGTTTCGAGGTAACACCTCTCATCAGCCCGGCTAGCTTGACTCCAAGTGGTGTGGAGTGCCTGGGACCCACGTCTGGGCATCCCCAGCGCACTTAGGGCGGCAATTGCAAAAACAACAAGTGATGGACCGAATGTGGATCAATGTCGCACATTCCCCCAGTCAAAAGATCTGGGCCCAAATCCATCGTTTTTTTGCACTCCACACCACCCTGGGTTAGACAATGGCGATATGCAAATCAGCTCTGACCCTGTTGCCCCATGGGAACAGTCCAGTCTGAACTACAAAAGCCATGTCCTTCCCAGAACGGAATCAAGCATCCGAGGACCGGACCGGTTTCGAGGTAACACCTCTCATCAGCCCGGTCCTCGGATGCTTGATTCCGTTCTGGGAAGGACATGGCTTTTGTAGTTCGGACTGGACTGTTCCCATGGGGCACAGGGTCAGGGCTGATTTGCATATCGCCATTGTCTAACCCAGGGTGGTGTGGAGTGCAAAAAAATTATGGATTTGGGCCCGGATCTTCGGACTGGGGTGAGTGTGTGACATTGATCCACATTCGGTCCATCACCTGTTTTGTTTGCAAATTCCGCCCTAAGTGCGCTGGGGATGCCCAGACGTGGGTCCCAGGCACTCCACACCACTGGAGTCAAGCTAGCCGGGCTGATGAGAGGTGTTACCTCGAAACCGGTCCGGTCCTCGGATGCTTGATTCCGTTCTGGGAAGGACATGGCTTTTGTAGTTCGGACTGGACTGTTCCCATGGGGCACAGGGTCAGAGCTGATTTGCATATCACCATTGTCTAACCCAGGGTGGTGTGGAGTGCAAAAAAACGATGGATTTGGGCCCGGATCTTCGGACTGGGGTGAGTGTGTGACATTGATCCACATTCGGTCCATCACCTGTTTTGTTTGCAAATTCCGCCCTAAGTGCGCTGGGGATGCCCAGACGTGGGTCCCAGGCACTCCACACCACTGGAGTCAAGCTAGCCGGGCTGATGAGAGGTGTTACCTCGAAACCGGTCCGGTCCTCGGATGCTTGATTCCGTTCTGGGAAGGACATGGCTTTTGTAGTTCGGACTGGACTGTTCCCATGGGGCACAGGGTCAGAGCTGATTTGCATATCGCCATTGTCTAACCCAGGGTGGTGTGGAGTGCAAAAAAACGATGGATTTGGGCCCGGATCTTCGGACTGGGGTGAGTGTGTGACATTGATCCACATTCGGTCCATCACCTGTTTTGTTTGCAACTTCTACTCCCTGTGGCATATTCCTCTGTTGCTACTGCTACCCTAGCCCCTGCACAGCTGCACTACAAACGCTGGCACCTTGTCAATTTACGGCACTGATCTGTAGCCTGGCGGCCCTGCGATCTGCCTAAAGACTTACTCCTGTTGACTGGGGCCCTATTGGCTATTTGGTGTTTTATCTGGGTTGCATCTCCCTAGAGGCCTTTGGACAGTGATCTTGTTAGGCGGCCGCCCAGACCCCTGCACCATCGATGGCCTACTGTCCCCTGGAATCCATCCCTGCCCCAAGGTCTTTCGGAACAATGCCCCTTGCTGATGCCCTATTGAGCTTAATCCTTCCTTGTTTTGCGCGCTGGCTGACACCTGGGCCTTGAGGCTGGACGGGCAGCTACACTCATACGGTGGCAGCTACTAACAAGGTGGTGCCTCCCGTGGATTCCGCTGTGTCACAACATCACTCCTACGCAACTATGACTCGGTCACGGTCCGGGAAGGACCCTTCAGCAATCCCCAAGAAGGTTGCCAGCACAACTGCATGGTACAATCCGGGGTCAGCCTCCACCTCGGCTGAGGTGACAGCGACTGGGGGCCCTTCTGAGCCAGTCACACAAGCATTCATGACACTCTCTATGTAGGAACTCAAATCTGAAATCGGGTCCCTACGCTATGAGGTTCAAGCCTGTGTCAAAGACCTCCGAAAGGAGGTGGGGGAGCTGGGAGACCGAATAGATGACTTGGAAAGAACCCTGGATACTCGCACGGAGGATCAAGAACACTTATGGCAGAGGCTGGCCACCCTGGAGGAATAGCACATCGAGTTACAAATCAAACAGGAAGACTTGGAAAATATGAGGCGCCATATCAACATAAGCATACGGGGGTTCCGGATGGCGCAGAAGGTGTAGATATAATTACATTTGTGGCGGACCTGCTTCGTGACACCAGGGGGGATTACGATGCCCCATGGCCTGCCTTGGACCGTGCGCATAGAGTGACTGGACCTACGGGGAGACCTGACCTCGTCCCTGACATCCTGACTCGGGTCCATTTCTTCACCGAAAAGGAAGCGATTCTCAAGGCAGCTTGGGACAAGCCCAAGATCCGGCTTGATGGGGCGCCCATCCAGCTGTATCAAGACTTAGCCCCCACAACACTTCCACGTCACACAGACTTTAGACCCATCATTGATAAGCTCCGGGAGCTTAACATCCGCTACCAATGGGGGCATCCTTTCACTCTCATATTCCAATGGAAATCCAAGCGGCGAGAGCTGAGATCATATAGAGAAGCGGCCCAACTACTACAGATTTCTGACTCCCCCCCCGACTAGCCCATCTTGTGCGCCGCCTGCGAAGGCTCGAGTACGACTAAAGCCACAATGGAACCTGGTGCGCCATTCTCAACATCCCTCCTCCAGGCACCGCAGCAGCTCCTCCCAAGAGAAGCGGGACATAATCCAACATATCAAATCCCTAGAAGGGGGCCAATCGCCTTTGAGCTCGCAAACAGCTGCTAATAAAGAACTGAACTCTGCAATTGCTGACCACGTTGAAGGATATACTCTTCTTCTTGTGAGTGTTTCCCCCCATCGTTGGCTGTGCAGCTATCTGGAGGCCTCCTGTCACGCTCTGCCCAAGCACTACCAAGGGTCTGAACTGGGCTGGGACCTCAGAGGACTAACACGCACCTTGCCAGTCATCCCCCTACCAAAGACTGTAGTCAACCAGCCCCATGAAAGCAGGTTGGGTCCCTGCCTTCTGATAGACGCCCTGCCTCCCACAGGCTCACAAACTTCTGACACTGAGTGCCTCATGGAGGTCTGCGTCGATGCATTGCATGCCTGTTGTTTGTCTCGGGGAGGTCTCCTGTCTTTAACACTGAAACCGCAAGGTACTTTCCCTGCCAGGCCTTTGGGTGCAGTGGCCTGGTGAAGAGACGGATCAGATGCTCACCTTCCCTGCTTGCTCACTCGGTGAGTCCTGCATGAGAGTTCCTGAACCCTCTGATCCCCACTGCAGCTACCACGAGAGGAGGTATTTCAGGCGGGGCACCCATTCATGAGTGCCTGCGACGGATTGCCACACAAACAACATGTCACTTTGCAACACACAGAACGCCTTGCCAGAGAATTATCGCCCTCAGCCTCAAAAGTGACCACAACACTTTAAATCACTTCAGCTCTACTTGTCAAGCTTGCCGTCTCCCCTGTTCCAAGATACAGGCCCTGGACCACTAATGCATACCTGCCACATCCCCCTTTTCTACTTTGCTCCACTCTAGAGGGCGCATTAATGGACATCTATCCTACGTTGTAGTGGAGGCGGCCTGGGACCGCGCTCTAGACTCTTTGACCTGTCTCTCGCGATGACCGACCCCCATTCCTAATCCTGGGAGAGTGACATCTCCGGGACAGCCTGTGCTGAAGTGCCTGGCTACTCCCTAGACTGGATTAGGGAAATGTTGGCCATGTTGGCCGTTGCAGTATTTGTATTGTTTTATCTATCTCTTCCCCCTTCCGCTCCTTCCTTCCCCTACCCACCCCCTTAGAGGGGGGACAACTGACCACCTGGGAGAAATTCCAGGGACTACCTAGCTTTAAGGAGCATCTCTTCGAGACAGCAACCCTGCTTGACAATAGGTGACTATGGCCTCCGTACCATGTTTGAAGGTCCTTTCCCTTAATGTGAAGGGACTCAACTCCCCCAACAAACGCCGCCAAGTATGGAGGTATCTATTGTTACAAAAATCCTGACATAATCCTCTTTCAAGAGACTCATCTCCTCAGGAATGACGTTAAGCACATGTCCCACCCATGTTTTCCACATCAATACTGGTCCTCTACAATAACTAAGACAGCGGGTGTAGCTTTCTATACAGGGCGGGCATTCCTCAGGGTGATGCTAAGGTAGTCAGAGATTCTGAGGGCAGATTTCTCGAGGTGGAGGTCAGGAGAGGTCACCGCATACTCACTCTCTGCAATGTGTATGCGCCAAACCAGGGCCAAGATGCTTTTCTACGCGGAATCCTCCGGGAGCACGTAGTACCGGTGAGTACGGACCTCATAGTGGGGGGAGACTTAAACTTGGTGTGGGATGCGGCGTTGGATCCCAGTGGGGGTGTGTTCCATGGGGTGGGCGCTATGTCGGCGGCAATTAAAAGATCTCTTACTGCTTTAAACCTTACAGATGCGTGGTGTTATCATTCCCATGATAGTCGTGACTACACTTATTACTCTCATGCGCACCCTTCTTACTCACGCATCAACTTTCTCTTTGTGTCCCACTCTCTGGTTAAGGATACCCTCTCCGCAGGCATCTATGATATTTCAATCTCTGACCACGTGCATGTGGAACTACTACTTCACAAGCGTTTTGCCCACCCCAAACGGCGACTCCCACCCCATGTCCTTAGAGAGGTCTTGGGAGAGGTGTGGCGCCGCGGCCAGGGTGACTGACTCCGGAAGCTGGGGATCACGGTTCGATCCCCAGGGCCGGCGGCAGATTAGCCCAGCACCATGTGGCTCTGGGTAATAGCTTGCTTAATCTTCCCGACGGCCCCCAGCGCCTAGAGACCTTACGGGTGATTGTGCGCTTTACAAATGTGGATTATTATTATTATTATTATAGAGACCCGGTCGACAGCGACAAACTCCAAGTTGCCATTACATCTTATTTTGAAACTAATGACCAACCGGATACGCCCCTCCCTGTCCTGTGGGATGCGTTTAAAGCTATGATACGCGGTACCCTTACGTCTCTTGCTATAGCTAGGCCACTAGGAAACTCGACTATATGAGGCCAAACTTAGGGGTGAAATCAGAACGTTGGAGGAATTAGACCAGGAACGCCCTTTGGCGGTACACAAGCGACGCCTGGCTGTCCTTAGGGGTCAGCTTAGGGCGCATAGAAAGAATACGGCGGAGCGCGCTCTACTTGCGCTGCGACAGCACTTTTATGACGGGGACAGAGTGGTCATTGTCTTAGCACTTCGGCTAAGAACGCGGGCAGCTAAAGCTCACATCGCGAAACTAAAACTAGGAGACGGTTCATGGGCCATCACGGAACCTGACAAACTTCGGACGTTCCATGATTACTATACATCTCTTTATTCTCCCGATTCGCCCGCCCCAGATCTCATATCCACCACCCTAGATGCCTGTGACTGGGATCCTCTGAGTGACTATCACTCCAAGCTCTTGGAGGAACCAATCACACTAGAGGAATTAACTGGAGCCCTGAAAGAACTTCCACTTGGTAAATCGCCAGGCCCGGATGGGCTCCCAGTCTTGTTCTATCGGACCTTCTTGCCGCAACTTCAACCGTATTTGTTACGCCTTTGTAACTCTTTCACAGACACTGTCGGGCCGTCCCGGGATATTGCAATGGCGGATATAGCTTCAATAACGAAGACTTGGAAGGAACACACATTCTGCTCTTCTTTTCTCCCCATTGCCTTGTTAAATACAGATCTCAAATTATATACTAAAATTCTGGCTAAACAACTTAGGGCGCACTTACCCAATCTCATCGAGCCGGATCAGGTAGGCTTTATTCAACAATGCCAAGGGGCGGACAACGTACGACGAGTGGCACACCTTGTAGGGAGAACACGGCACTGGAAGATCCCGGCCTGTCTGCTCTAGATGGATGCCAAAAAGGCATTTGACCGGGTGGATTGGGGGTTCCTTCGGGCTGTTTTGCAGAAAGTAGGTTTGGGCCCGTGCATGATTGCACGCATCATGGCCCCATACATCTCCCCCCTCGCTAGGGTGCGTGTCAATGGCCAACTCACACAACCCATCTCCATTCTCAGGGGCACCAGGCAGGGCTGCCCCCTGTCACCCCTATTGTTCGCCCTTGTAGTGGAACCACTCGCTGTCATGATCCGCTGGTCGCCTGACATTCTGGGCATCAGGCTTGGGATGTATAGAGCATAAGATTGCCTTTTTTGCTGACGACTTACTCCTTACTCTGACTGAGCTGTTACACTCGTTTCCAGCAGTACATACTCTACTCCAGTTTTATGAGCAAGCCTCAAGACTTATAATCAATCATACGAAAATCTTGGGCCCTTAACATTACGATCCCGGTCGATGAGATTGCAGTCTTGCAAGCCCTTGTTCCCTATCAATGGGCGACCTATTCTGTACGTTACCTCGGCCTTAATTTAACACGAGATTTAGCCACCTGGTCCCAAGCCGATTGGCAAGAATATAAAAATTCATTCATCGCAAATCTATGGCCATGGAAAGGCTTGCCACTTTCCTGGTTGGGATGCCTCAACACAGTCAAAATATCCATTTTACCGAAAATTCTCTACCTATTCCAAACGTTGCCGACCCCCATCCCAGAGCATCATATTCAAGGGCTGCAACACGAGCTAACCGCTTTGATATGGGGGGAAAGAAACCACGATACACTAGTAAAATTCTAATGCTCCCGCGGGACAAAGGGGGACTTGCCTGCCCTAATCTGCTAGAGTATTACGGGGGGTCACACCTCCGCTTTATTCCAGAATGGACATCGATGGAAAGCGGGAAGGTGTGGTTCCACATGGATAGAGCGGTCACTTGTCGCCCTCTCTGGGACAATGCATGGTTGCCCCGAGAAGCGTGGCATTGAAGGACCTACAGAGCGGTTTCTACCAAAATGGTGCTTGAGTTTTGGGACAAAGTGGCGGTTTGTAGGGGCCTCACCACCTTCCTGTCTCCGCACACTCCAATTGCTCGCAACCCGCAGTTCCCCCCTTTGTGTCGGCCACCCTACTTTGCCAATTGGACTGGTAAGGATTGCAGAACGATTCGCGACTTATTCACAGGGGACGACATCAAAACGTTTGCTCAGTGTAAACAAGAGTTCCGGCTAAGGGAGGGATAGATTCCAATATATTCAACTCCGTCACAGGTTACATGGCTCATCTCAATTACAGGCAGCCACGCGACCTTTTACGCCATTTGAGGGGCTAGCTCGTACCTAGCTCCTCCTAGTGGCTAATCTCTCGGAAATACCAGATTCTCCAACACTCACACCATTTGGTTTCTCACCCGTATCATAGGCAGTGGTAATCCATATCAGATGCCGACATTGCTCCCTCCCAGTGGACGTCCCTTTGGCGCGACATTCTAAAAACTTTCCATAGCAACCCCCAGCAGGAATCCGCTTACAAGGTGATGACTCAGTGGTACTACACTCCATCTCGACTTCAAAAGGTGTTTCCCAATGCGTCTCCCCTGTGTTGGCGTTGTACACAAGCAGTCGGGGACTTTCTGCACATTTGGTGGTCGTGCACTCTCCTTGCTAACGACTGGAAAGAAGTCCTCAGCCATATTAAAAGGGTGTTAGGATACCCACTGTCTGACGATCCACTCACTACCATTCTGGGCCTCAGGCCAGTGAACCTGCGAGCAATGACACGCCGAGATCGGCACCTGAGTCTTCACATGCTTGGAGGTGCGAAGCAAACTATCACCATATATTGGAAGGAAAAAGAACTGTCCACTATCAATGTATGGTTCACTCGCTTATGGCACACGGTGGCCATGGAGCTACTTACGGCGTGTTTACAGCTTCGGGAAGTCAAATTCACAAGGCTGTGGAAACCGCTGGTGAAACACCTGGGACAACTGGAAAATGCTAGACTGCAACCGCCAAGACTTCGTGCCCTACAGCTCTTTGACGACGCAGTACGCCCCACAGACCCGGAGGGTTTTTGGAATCCCTCTGACTAGTCACTTAGCAAGACCCTCCCAGATGCACTCCAAGACCTGGATATCGCCCTTACTGATACAATGGCCAACGCTGATGAGCTAGACTCTCCCTACACGTCTTCAGAGATACTATTTGTTATAGTTCACTTAGCATTTTGCAGCAGTGCGAAAGATCTTGGAAGATATACTGAGGCACCACTAATTCCCCCCGCCACACTCTGCCTCATCTTTCTCACTCTTCTTTTCTCTTTCTACGTTTATTGATCATGTTTTCGGTTTCCTTATTATGCTTCTTGTTTATTTTTTATTGTGCATAATTTCTAGCATATGGATGCATTCATGATATTGTAACACAGTCTCGGCATGTCCTTTGGAGAAAGTGTGCTATAATGTTAGACAGCGATTTTGCATTGAAGCAACATACTCCTGCGGTTAGACAGCTGGAACTCTGCGGTATTAGTAATAGAGACTGGTGCTGCTGACACTGTCGTTTATCACTGACATGATGGACAGGTATATGTAAAGTGATGTTACCTGATTGCCTTGACTTGCTATGCTGCCACTGATTGGGAAGCTATGAGGCCAACAAAACTCTTGCTCTCATTACTACAGTATTGCCTTACAGTGTCTACAGATTATTGCGCTAAATACTACTCTGTATTTCCTTTTTGTACTCTTTCTTATAAATGGCAATAAAAAAAAAAAAATATATATATATATATATATATATATATATATATATATTGTATCCAATCCCGACCAAACAATAATCATCAGGCGCTGACTCCGTGGGGTCAAAATCAGGAACAAATATTTATTTTCTCAGTGCACAAAGGATTGACGCGTTTCGACGGTCACAGCCGCCTTGCTCACAACACAGAGCAAACATTGAGTTTTCACTTTTAAACATGTCAACATGTGATTGGGTCTCGAAGTGGTTTCCCTGTAGTCATGGTTACCAGTTGCAAACTCACTGGAAAATTACAGCGTTATGTGTAGTTGATCTGCTCTTACTTGATAAAAGCAATTAAAGCTTATACTACATATAATTCATCAAATAAATAAAGGACAATTTGTTGCATTGCCGATTATGAAAATTAACGCCAAGAAACATTGCACTTTTCAAAATTAGATAACGTTATGTAGATTTTGAATCATAATGTGTTTACACATATACACCAGTTAAATCGACTGTGTAAGTACAAAAACAATGTTAGTACTTAGAAAAACGGAATACTGGGTCTAGTGCCCGTTTACAAACAAGAACCTTGAAATCAGAGGTTCGCTGTGTTTGTATGACTATTAGTCGTATTAAGAAAACGTTTGGGATTGAGCCCAAGTGGGCATGCCCCAAGTGGGCATTGGCAACACATTATATAGGTAATACTACATACGCCTTATACAAAGCTAACAGGGATAACCAAATTAATTCAGTGAGCATAACATATACTTCAATTAGGAAAGTGACATGTGAAATATATACATATAATTGTGTTCTAGTCTCTGTTTTCGGAGGATTGGTATAGGGACTTACTTAGATCAATTTGTGTTATACATCACTAACGGATTCATAGGTGTACACTAAGTGCTTCATCTGCATTAAGGCCATGCGGCGTCTTACTGTCCAGGAGAATGATATAACGTGACTCCAACCTCCTAAGGGCCAGCTGTCTGTTTCCCCCTCTGGCGCTATTTGACACATGGTCTATTACAAAGTATTTTATATTGTCTGCATTGCCTGCGTGTGATATGTTTATGTGCCTAGCCACGGGATACGTAGGGTCATTATTTTTTATGGCCCTAAGGTGTTGTAACACTCTTACGTGGACCGGGTGTATTGTACTGCCCACGTACAGTTTTTTGCAGCTACACTGTAATACATAGACTGCAAAGTCTGTTTTACATGAGTAGTTAGCTCGTATCTTTAGTGGGGCTTTTCTGTGTGGCACATCCACCTGAGTAGTATTGGTGCCATATTGACACGCTTTGCACTTCGTGCATTTAAAGAAACCATTTTTAGTTTTAAGCCATGGCGGTTCTTTCTTTTTCAACACTGGGGTGTTGTTGACTAGTTCCTCCCTCATACTTTTCGCTTTCCTAAACGTGAGTTGTGGGTTCCTAGTGCAGCATTTGCCTATTATCGGATCATTCCGAACTATAGGCCAATGTCTGTAAATTATACTTCTCACTTGTTTATGGTAAGCATTGTATCCTGTAATGAGACGTGGTATGTCTGTATTGGTCTCAGATTTAGATTTTGAATTTTTGACATTGAACAATAGTTCTTTTCTGTCTTTTGGGTCACACTTCTGTTCTGCCTTTTCCAGTGTTTTTTCTGGGTATCCTCTAAGTCTTAATCTGTTGAAAAGTGCAGTTTTCGATTGGTTGTATGAACTAACTGTACTGCAGTTTCTTTTCATGCGGAGACATTCTGCATACGGTATACTCTCTATGAGGTTAGGAGGGTGAAAACTGGCAGCGTGCAGGATAGTGTTACCTGCTGTCGGTTTGCGGTAGGTGTTGGTTTCAATTGTGTTGTCTATAGCCAACAGTTCCAGATCTAGGAAATTTATCCCAATGGTACTTGTATTGCAAGTAAATTTAAGGTTAAGGCTGTTTTCATTTAACCTTTCCGCAAACTCTCGAGCACTCAATTCACTGCCTTTCCAAATCAGGAATATATATATATATATTTATGTATTTATTACTAAACACTCTCTACTAACCTCTTTATGAGATTAGAGAACAAAGCACACAATATTACAGTACTAGAACGACAGTAAATTGCACAATACACAGCGGGCTCCAGGGGGAGACCGAACCATATACTGAGAAAGTGGTATAACAACCACGACTTGACTAGACACAGTGCCTAGAGCATGTAGAATCGCTGGGACCCCCGAGGAACCACCCAAGGAAGTGACACAGGGGACCCAGGGGGGGCACGTGCAGTGTGAGAACACAGCCACAAGCTCCGTACAATCCTACGGGAAAGTCGCGGTTGGAATTTTATAGTTTAAGGACACTTAGGAGAGGACTTTGAGCAAACCCTTTCAGACTTAGAAGGTACTAAGGCCAGCACCCATGTGAGCACCGGAGTACTCGTGTTACCTAACCCAGGGAAGACAGGTGCATAGGTGTCAAATGGTGTCGGAATCTTCGTCATTTTCAATGGGGAGATGCTGCAAAGTGCTGCTGCCCTGAATAGGAAAAGTGTCAGGTGTGATCCAAGCCTGGATCGAACCTGAGAAGAACCTGAAAGCAGAGGGGACAGAGTTTGGGTCACTGGCCAGTGACCAGGGGCTCGGTAGACGAATGCCCACAGATGTCAGGTGCTCCAGGTGTAAAGAGGTGAAGCTTGACTCCTCAGCTACGGGGACCAGGAGACATTGACGATGACCAAAGTTCACAGGCGAGCTGTCCCACAGAGGAGTGCAAAAACCATAGTTGATGGACAGAATGCAGAACAATGTCATACATTCACCCCAGTAAAGAGATCTGGGCCTAAATCCATCGTTTTTTGCTTTCCACCCCACCCCAGTTCAGACATGGCCATATGCAAATCAGTCTGACCCTGTGCCTCAACAGTCCAGCCCGAACTGTCTGAACTGGGGTGGTGTGGAGTGCAAAAAAACGATGGCTTTAGGCCCAGATCTCTGTACTCGGGTGAATGTATGACATTGTTCTGCATTCTGTCCATCAACTGTGGTTTTTGCATTTGTCACCCCGAGTGGGATGGGTATGCTCAGACGTGAGTCCCATGCTCTCCACACCACTGGATTCAAGCAAGCCGGGCTGAAGAAGGCTGGATTGCCAGAAACCGGTCCTCGGAAGCTTGTTTCCGGTCCAGGGAAGGCATGGCTTAGCAGTTCGGGCTGGACTGTTCCCATGAGGCACAGGGTCAGACTGATTGGCATATAGCCATGTCTGAACCGGGGTCGTGTGGAGTGCAAAAAAACGATGGATTTAGGCCCAGATATCTGTACTGGGGTGAATGTATGACATTGTTCTGCATTCTGTCCATCAACTGTGGTTGTTGCATTTGTCCCACAGAGGATGTCAAGGGCTGGTGGGTCAGTGTCCGGATTGAACACCAACAAGCCTTGTCACCTGCAACCCACGCAGTCAGAGAAAAGATGCTTCCGTGAGGACCAGCAAGGTCCGGGGGACTCCTCAAGCGATAGAGAGTCGGGGCACATCTGGAGCAACCAGGTAAGCCCACTGAAAGTTAAGTTGCATTCACAGGGACCCACAGGCCAACGGACCAGGGATCGCGAAGGGACCTCAAGAGGAGTCACAGAATACTGTTGTGTTCTAATCTAGGACCCCGATCAATACTGTGACCTTATGCCCCTGTACGGCTATAATCCCTTCATACCCCTATAATGGCATAAACGATCAGAGCCATATTTCAGCCATATTTCAGAAACTCGACTCTGCAGCTCATTACAGTACATGACACAGCAGAAGCCACTATCTAAGATTCCTAGATTACACTGCGAGTTCTTCAACAAGATAAAACTCAGCAACCTGGGAAAACCCTGCTTGCTATGTTTTGATTAGTAATAGAACTCTAATGAGCACTGAAAGGACGATCACTTCCTAGTGACATCTTTATTGACGTCTTATGTCCAAAAACTTACGTCAAACAAGGCACCTTTAAGGTATAAATATTACCAACGTTGCCTTAAGCAAGCGCGACATCGACGCGAACGATGGTGTGGTGAATACAGGTGCCGAACAGCTGTCCCTTGCAGAGCCCAGCAGATGCAAGCAGCCCACGGACGCTGCCCCTCCTCCTCCTTGACGCGCTGAGAGAGACGCTGTCTTTTCTCCTGCCGAGAAAATCCAGCTCTGGCGTTTCCAGCCTACTCTTGCGAGTGACTGGGATATCGAGTCCTGGAAGGAGATACAAGACCTCCAACATTCTATTCCAGAGGTATGGTGTTGACTAAACCCTTAGAGAGAATTCTTGAAGCAAACCTTGGCAAAACCAACTTAACTTAAACTGCTACTTACTCCCTCCCAAGTATTAGGCTTAGGTCAGGTACACTGGGGTAGGCGTAGTTAGAAGCACCAGTTAGTTAGCTAAATGTATATATGAATGTATATATTTTATTCATTTTAACCATTGTATGGCTAAGAAACCATATCAATGCTTTTACAGTATTATTTCGCAATCCTCATTTTACTGTACGCACTTTTTATAATAACTAGTCTTGCAATTGTGGCAATTCATTTCTCTTGCATGAGAAGAAAGACTGTTCAATAAATGTTACCCTTTATTGACAACGCCCGTCTCTCTATTCTCTGCATCTTGGTGAAAGTAATCTGCACAACTGACTGAGTAAAATAACTGTCTATTGTTTCACACGACTCTAGAGATTGACTCGGTAGGGAGAGAAAATATCGAAATTTAAATATCGATATACAATAATATCGATGTTTTAATTTCGATGGTATAGAATATCGATGTCCAGAATATCGACAGACAGAATATCGTTTTTATGGTATGTATGTTACTAATATCGAAATTTAATAATATCAAAATTATGTTTGGTGTTTTGTATTTTATTATGTTGTTTATATGTTTGTTAAATATGTTATTAAATGTATGTTTGTAAATTAGTAATTTTACATTTTGCGTTTTAGTATCAGAACACCTCATTCTGAAAGGGCAGGATGTCACCTCATAAACCAAGTGCACCCTGACCCCACCGAACTGGTTCTGACTGGAGTCAGTGATTTGCCACCTTAATGAACAAAGACTTGTTAGGTATAAAATGCTGCGTTGGAACTTTGTCCAAGTGTGTTCCTTCTGTATGTCAAGACGAAACTCTGTCCGAGTGATCAGAGGGAAGGACTTTGAAACTTTCACCAAGCTTACCGAAGAAACTACCCAAGTGCCTAAATCGAGAGCCCTTCCTGGTGAAGTCTCAGAGACCCCGATTCACAGAATGAACTTAAGACTCAATCCTAAACTTACTACTATTTTGGTATTCACAGAATGCACTTACTACTTTTGACATTCACAGAATGTTATGTTATGTTTCGAACTTTTGTATTGCGCACAGCTGCCCCAGCTAAGGGGCGTCCTGGCGCATGGCAAGTAAAAAGCAACACCTACAGGGAACATAACAGAAAAGGAAACAAAGGCAATTTATTCAAACAGAAAAGTTTTTAAAGCTTTACGGAAAGCTAAAAGATCAGCGAGCAACTGCATCTCAACAGGAAGAGAATTTCAAAGCTCGGCTTGAACTTAAGACTCTATCCTAAACTTACTATTTTGTTTACATTTTGCATTTTAGTATCAGAGCCGGTTGTGGGTTTATAGGGGAATAGGGTGGGAAGTAATTTAATAATAATTAATTAATTAATAAATATTTTAATATATTTTCAAATAATAATTAATTGGTAATTAATTAATAATAATTAGTTAATTAAATAATTAGAGTTAATGTGCTAATATAATTCATATTTGTTATTTTTAATTAAAAATTAATTGGTAATTAATGTATATTAATTAGTTAATTACATTAATTTGAGTTAATGTGCAAATATATAGAATTATTTGTTATTTGTAATTAATAATTAATTGGTAATTAATTAATAATAATTAGTTAATTACAATAATTAGAGTTATTGTGCTAATATATGTAATTTTTTAAATTGTTAATTCATAATTAATTAGTAATTAAATAATATTAATTATTTAATTAAATTAATTAGAGTTGATGTGCTAATATATTTAAATTTTTGTTATTGTTAAATAATAATTAATTGGTAAATCATAATTATTAAGTGATTAAATGATATGATTTATTTATGTGTAGTGGGTTGTGTGTTTATAGGGTAATAGGGTGTCATATTATAAAATGTAAATAATTAAAGAGATTGTATTCATTTATTGGTATTTATTGTTAATTAATTAGTAATTAATATGTGTTAATAGTTCAATTAAAATTAGATCAGTTTAATATAAATAATAGTTATTAATTGAATATTTGATATTTATATTAATTGTGTATTTTTGTATGTGTACTGTGTTGTGTGTTAAAGGGGGAGTAGTGTGTGAATGAATTTTTACCCCCCTGCTATCCAATGCTTTCCCTACTGTTGCACCCTCTGGAGTGGGAATAGTAATTTTTACCCCTACTCTATCCAAGGCTTTCCCTATTGTTGCACTCTATGGAGTGGGAATAGTAATGTTTACCCCTACGCTATCCAACGCTTTCCCTACAGTTTCACCCTCTGGAGTGTGAATAGTAATTTATACCCCTACGCTATCCAACCTTTTCCCTACTGTTGCACCCTCTGGAGTAGGAATAGTAATTTTTATTCCTACGCTATCCAACGCTTTCCCTACTGTTGCACCCTCTGCTGTGGGAATAGTAATTTTTACCCCTACGCTATCCAACGCTTTCCCTACTGTTGCACCTTCTGGAGTGGGAATAGTAATTTTTACCCCTACGCTATCCAACCTTTTCCCTACTGTTGCACCCTCTGGAGTAGGAATAGTAATTTTTACCCCTACGCTATCCAACGCTTTCCCTACTGTTGCACCCTCTGGAGTGGGAATAGTAATTTTTACCCCTACGCTATCCAACCTTTTCACTACTGTTCCACCCTCTGGAGTAGGATAGTAATTTTTACCCCTACGCTATCCAACGCTTTCCCTACTGTTGCACCCTCTGGAGTGGGAATAGTAATTTTTACCCCTACGCTATCCAACCTTTTTCTCTACTGTTGGACCCTCTGGAGTAGGAATAGTAATTTTTACCCCTACGCTATCCAACGCTTTCCCTACTGTTGCACCTTCTGGTGTGGGAATTGTAATTTTTACCCCTACGCTATCCAACGCTTTCCCTACTGTTGCACCCTGTAGAGTGGGAATAGTAATTTAAACCCCTACGCTATCCAACGCTTTCCCTACTGTTGCACCCTCTGGAGTGGGAATAGTAATTTTTACCCCTACGCTATCCAACGCTTTCCCTACTGTTGCACCCTCTGGAGTGGGAATAGTCATTTTTACCCCCACGCTATCCAACCTTTTCCCTACTGTTGCACCCTCTGGAGTAGGAATAGTAATTTTTACTCCTACGCTATCCAACACTTTCCCTACTGTTGCACCCTCTGGTGTGGGAATAGTAATTTTTACCCCTACGCTATCCAACGCTTTCCCTACTGTTCCACCCTCTGGAGTGGGAATAGTAATTTTTACCCCTACGCTATCCAACCTTTTCTCTACTGTTGCACCCTCTGGAGTAGGAATAGTAATTTTTACCCCTACGCTATCCAACCTTTTACCTACTGTTGCACCCTCTGGAGTAGGAATAGTAATTTTTACCCCTACGCTATCCAACGCTTTCCCTACTGTTGCACCCTCTGGTGTGGGAATAGTAATTTTTACCCCTACGCTATCCAACGCTTTCCCTACAGTTGCACCCTCTGGAGTGGGAATAGTAATTTTTACCCCTACGCTATCCAACGCTTTCCCTACTGTTGCACCCTCTGGAGTGGGAATAGTAATTTTTACCCCTACGCCATCCAACCTTTTCCCGACTGTTGCACCCTCTGGAGTAGGAATAGTAATTTTTACCCCTACGCCATCCAACGCTTTCCCTATTGTTGCACCCTCTGGAGTGGGAATATGAATGTAAACCCCTACGCTATCCAACGCTTTTACTACTGTTGCAATATGTGTAGTAAGTATATATATTAATTTAGATGTACACTTTATAATTTATTTTAAATGTATATGTATTAGTTATTATTTTTTAAATATATTTTAATGTTTTAATGTAATAATAGTAACATTATATGTAATTTAAAATTATTTTTACATTATTATTAATACATTAAAAAAACAATATATTTAAATTCGATATTTTTGTACTACGATATTTTTTTCCGATATTTTTGTACTTACCTTTATGAAGATATAACTCCGATATTTTTGCTGTCGATATTTTTGTGCCGATATTTTTGTATGTAGATATTTTGTCTGTCGATAATATGTCAGACATTCGATTGACTCTTATTTTAAGGAGCAAAGTTGTCATGTTTATGCGGTTGTTGGAAAACTGAATCCCTTCTTGTCTGTACCAGGGAAGCTGATCACATCCTATTCAGTCAAGAAAGTTTCCAGTGACCTCTGAGCTGGTTGGTACAAACCCAATTAAGTTTAGCATAGTCAGTAGAGACCTGGAAGTATGCACTTCTACGTCTATACTACTGTTTATGTTATTCCAATGTCCAGGGCCTATAGGGAAAATAGGAACTACACTACAATACCTGGCCACGGAACACTCGTGGAGTGTAGGCCGGTAATCTTCGGTGGAATCCCTGCTCAGGGTCTGGACTACAAGTTGCCCAAAGCACAGTTTCAGGGGTTGCCGGAAAGCAGATGCTTCTGCAAATGGACAAGGTGCCCAGGGGTTCGAGTTGCACGGTCTCCACAAGGGATACCAGTCTTAGGTTTGCTGAGCACCCTAGTCAACCTCGGGGACACTTGGAAACACACCTCCTGTATTGCAAAACTCTTTGTAGTCCTCAGGAGATTCGGAGTTGCAAACCCGTCAGATGCATCTTTGGTGCCTGCTTAGCAGGGGGGTAACTCCTTTACTCCAAGGGAGATTCTTCAGGCATCCAGCATCGTGCAGATTATTGAAGTACTTGCTTTCTGTAGCAGAGTTTAGTCCAGGTAATATCTAAAGTCCTGTAGCCAGGGGTTCCTACTTTATACCCAAGGAAGGTGTGGGACAAACTCTGGGGACCCACCTATGGGAGGGTCTGGACAGAGGGGTGGCTACACCCATATCCTTTGTCCAGTTGGCACCAGAGCAGGGGCTGATAGCCCCTGTATCCGGTTTGAGCTGGATTATGACAGGGACACCAAATATGCCCCAAGTGAAGACATCAAAGCACTCTTGGAATGCACCCACCCAGCCCCAATACACTAAAGCCTGTTTGGGAGGGGGTTACACCTCCCTGTGACAGGAAACCTATTGTTTAGTGTTAGTGTTAGACCTGGCATCTTCGGCCTGGGTCTCCATTCCCCTCTACTCTTCCTGTCTTTTATGTTGGCTGGATTTAGATGATCTGGGCGCCGTGCCACTGCTAATCAGTGCTGCAGCACAAATGCTCCCTGTATATATATGACTGTATGAATAAGGATAACCACAATGCCTACATATGTGTAGCCTGTTTCATTTGTGAGTCACCCTCCCTTTCACTGTCTCTACTGTGAAACAATCCATTCTCATAGGCCAGGATGGGCTGGTTAAGGGTTACTTTCTATCATCCTATCTGGCCCTACCAACCTGATAGGCACTTCGAGTTTGATATGTTTATGCTCAGGTCATTGAGGGACACCTTTTAGTGAGGACCGTCTATATTTCCTGAAAACGCAGTAGTTTCTTGCCTAAGCTTTACCGCAGGCTGTTGAGAGTATGTGTATCCGTTGTCTGGTTTTAGAGCAGGAGGGCCAGCAGGGTCAGATCTGGCAGGAGAGAGACATCGGTATTCAGAGCATGGGGAGGGGTATCTCTTTGATCCGAGCAGGGCCGTGCCTGGCAAGGTAAATGATGGCTCCACCTCCCACTGAGTGTCTGATAGCAGACCCCCTCATTCTGAAAGGGCAGGGTGTCACCTCATAAACCAAGTGCACCCTGACCCCACCGAACTGGTTCTGACTGGAGTCAGTGATTTGCCACCTTAATGAACAAAGACTTGTTAGGTATAAAATGCTGCATTGGAACTTTGTCCAAGTGTGTTCCTTCAGTATGTCAAGACGAAACTCTGTCCGAGTGAACAGAGGGAAGGACTTTGAAACTTTCACCAAGCTTACCGAAGAAACTACCCAAGTGCCTAAATCGAGAGCGCTTCCTGGGGAAATCTCAGAGACCCCGATTCACAGAATGAACTTAAGACTCAATCCTAAACTTACTACTATTTTGGTATTCACAGAATGCACTTACTACTTTTGACATTCACAGAATGAACTTAAGACTCTATCCTAAACTTACTACTATTTTGGTATTCACAGAATGCACTTACTACTTTTCGTATTCACAGAAGTTAGGATTTTGTCTTAAGTTTGTCTCAAGACAAACTTAAGACAGACTTAAGACAGACTTAAGTTAGGATTTTGTCTTAAGTCTGTCTTAAGTCTGTCTTAAGTCTGTCTTAAGTCTGTCCTAAGTTTGTCTTAAGACAAACTTAAGACAAAATCCTAACTTCTGTGAATACCAAAAGTAGTAAGTTCATTCTGTGAATGCCAAAAGTAGTAAGTGCATTCTGTGAATACCAAAATAGTAGTAAGTTTAGGATTGAGTCCTAAGTTCATTCTGTGAATCGGGCCCATAGACATTAGACTTCACCCCATCGGTATTCCTGTGCGAGAAATTCTACTTGCAGGTGAGGCCTCCGTCGAGTAATTCGGAGCCTCTAGTTCTACTGTGAGGACTGCAGACTGGGCACCTTGAATCTTTTGCTAAACCTGTGTGGGCCGTTGCAGCTAAGAGAGCTGCCGCCGCTGAGAGCCCTCCTTAATCTGCACCCTCAACTTGTCCGCTGGATCCGTGTGGGTCGCTGCCGCTGAGAGAGAGCTGCCGCCGCTGAGAGCCCGCCGGAATCTGCACCTTCGAGCCTTTCGCTGCATCTGTGTGGACCGCTGCAACTAAGAGAGAGCTATAGCCGCTGAGTGTCCATCATTCTGCCAGCCTGGCCGAGAACATCCTCTGTCGTGTGGGCTGCTGCAGCTAAGAGAGCACTGCTACTGCTGAGTGCCAGCACCCTTGTCAACGTCTGCATCATTGTGGCTTATCCTGTGGGCCGCCGCACCTAAGAGAGAGCTGCTGCTGTTGAGTGCCCACACCCTTTGCCACTTTGCATCATCGTGAATTGTCCTGTGGGCCGTTGCAGCTAAGAGAGAGCTGTGGCCACTGAGCGCCTGCACCTTTTGCAACTTTTGCATCATCGTGAATTGTCCGGTGGGCTGCCACAGCTAAGAGAGGGCTGTGGCCAGCTGTAGCCGCTGAGTGCCCACACCTTTGACAACTTTGCATCCTTGGGATTTGTCCTGTGGGCCACCGCAGCTGAGAGAGAGCTGCTGCCGATGTGTGCCTGCACCTTGTTCACCCTTTTTGAGGATTGTTGCTATTGTCTTGTGGGCTGCCGCAGCCAAGAGAGAGATGCTCCGCTGTGAGCCCCAAACAGAGCTGCACGGTGAGAGTCATCGCCATCACCAGCCCGGGCCTCACCAGCCCGGGCCTCCCCAGCCACATGCCGCTGCCGCTGAGCGCCCACCTGTCCCCGAGTGCCAGAATCATTGTGGGTGCATGCTGCGGACCTCAACCTCCAAGACTTGTTGTCACTGGGAGTCTGCCTGTCCCCGTCTCTGATTCTTCGAGAATCTGCGTGCTGTGTCCCCTTTCAACAACAGTTATCTGGTACGCAACGGGTCTCGTTGGCCCCGGCCCTGAACTCAGTCAGTGTCACACTTTGGTGAATACGTTATGTTCTTTTTGAGTCCCTACAGGTTGACCTGAATTGTAGTTGCTGAAACACTTTGAGAGTTTTTAGTTAAACTGTTAGATAAAGATATTTTTTTTCTATACCTACCTGAGTTGTGTCCTTTTGCGGTGTCATTACTGCCTTATTGTACGTGGTCATAAATGCTTCACACACTGCTTTGAGATAGGCCTAACTGCTCATGCTACGTTACCACAGGGTTGAGCAGGGGTTGTCAAAGGGGGTAGCCCACTTGCCCTGACTTGGAAAGAAGGGTCCCTATTTGGACGGTGGAGCCAGCCATTGCCAACTAGAGACCCCCATTTCTAACATCCAGCTTTCCCCTGCAGGAGTTTCATTCAGCAGCAGGAGGGCATACTCGTGTCTGTGGCTGGCAGCATTCATCTTGTGATGCCAGGGTTGAGAAAGCTGGTACCGGGTGTACCGGTGTTGTCATATTTTTCCCTCTAGAAGGGTGGAATCATCCCCCTCCTGCCAGTTACTGGTGGGGAGGTATGATTCCAAGGTGTTTGACACCAAACAAAACAGTTTTCTGTGCAGCCGTTTTAAAGTTTGCATTTACAGCGAGGTTATAATGCACTAAAGAGTGTATGGTGTGGCTGCATCCCAGAACAACCCAGGAGAATAGATTCCGGAGGCTGCAGAGGGACCCTGCTCATGCATGGGCACCCTCTCACATAAAACTCAGCACCCTGCCTTCAGGATTGATAAGGCCTGTCATAGAGGTGACTGATAGGTTTATATGAGCAATGATAAGGTAGATATAGTGAACCTATATCTAAATAAGGGGTGCATGCCCCACCTTGCACAGGTTGCAGTAGTAGACCTGTGGTGTCAATTTGAGTGGCCTTTCAGGGGTGACATAATACATGCTGCAGCCCCCGGGAGGCCTCTGGGGTACCTATGCCCTGGGTATATAGTATACCATATACTAGGGACTTATAAGGGTACCCCGGAATCCAATCTGGAGTGTACCTAAAGTACATGCAATCAGTTTATAAGAGCAAGCAGCTAGGCTGGGGTCCTGAATAGCAGGATCCCAGCCAGACTAAGTCGAAAACAGTGAAACATCAGCAAAAAGTGGGGGTAACTATAAGAAGCAGATCCTACTCTCCTACATTTCTGTGATGGGATCTATGTGGATCCAGAAAATTCCACCCACCACGCATTCCCCAAAGTCTTCTGATAAAAATGGTACCTCACTTGTATGGGTAGGTCTGGTGCCCGTGATAGGAAACAGCCCAAAATGCAACATGAACACACCACATTCTCACAGTGAAAACTGTCCCTTTTTTTGCAAAGTGCCTGTCTGTAGATTTTGAACCCTAGCTCTGCCGGCACCTAGGGAAACCTAGCAAACCTATACATTTTTTAAACTAAACACCAGGGGGAAGAATCCCTTGCAAACCTCAAACTTTGTAGAAAAAAAACACATTTTCCTCACATTTCTGTAATGGAAAGTTCTGGAATCTGTGTGGATCCACAAAATTCCACCCACCCCGCATTCTCCAAAGTCTTCAGAGAAAAATGGTATTTCACTTGTGTGGGTAGACCTAGTGCCCACAACAAGCAACAGCTCTAAACGTATTGTGGAGACTTCAGAATAACCTATCACAAAACGACCTGGTTTTGCAAAAAGCAGATCATTTTATGATAGGTAATTTTGATGTCTCCTCAATACATTTTGGGCCCTTGCCTGTCGCGGGTACTTGATCCACCCACATTGGTGTGGTACCATTTTTATCGGGAGACCTGGGGGAACACTGGGTGGTAGCCCGGTAATCCCACAACTTTCCCACACAGAAATTTGAGAAAAATTTAATTTTTTCAGCTAAATTTGAGGTTTGCAGGGGATTCTGGATAGGGAAGCGTTGGGGGATCCAAGAAAGCCATATCTCCCTGTACACCCCAGGTCTCTAGTTTCAGAAATGTGTGTGTTTGGTAGGTTTCCCTAGATAGCCACCAAGCCCGGGACCAAAAACTCATTTGAACCCCCTTGCAATACCAGGTCTTTTTCGGATACATATGGGGCATCTGCATTTTTGGACCCGGGGTCGGCAGCCATCTAGGGAAACCTACCAAACCTTGTGTGGACCCCTCCAACATTTATCTACCCAGAATCCCCTGCAAACTTTAAATTTAGCTGAAAAAATGTAACTTTTCTCAAATTTCTGGTTGCACTAGTGGCCCTCAACCGCTCACCTGTGCCTGGAGGAAAATACTGTCTCTCAGAACTGCTGGGCATGATTAAAAGGCAGTGTGCCATAGGTATACTGCTCCCGGATACCATCACAACGCGGTGCATCCATTCTATCCTGCGGTCCAATTGCAGCGGTATGGAGCCCACACCTGCATAAATACAGAGACTGCCTGATGTATTGACTCTCTGTCTGTGTCCCTCGACGCACGGAGTCGCTTTGCGAGATCAACCCTCCAGAAGGGACGGACAAGCTGCAGTTTTTGGGCCAGTGATCACCACGCATACTTGGCCGGAGCCTCATGTCACAGGGCACCGCGCCAAGATAGGAGAAGGAGGCGCCCTCATATCACCTCTGTGTTTCAAAAGCAAAGCAGGCAAAATGGCAACACTGGTCACCATTGACACGACCTCCAACAAGCTTGATGCATTGCTTGCGGCAGTAGAGAAACTGGGTGAAACTGTGAATCAAACCCGCACCTCCTTAGAAAACAAAACTGATAAAGTTGCAACTGACCTCACGCATTTACGTGCTGACCACTGCAAACTGGCTGACCGCACCACTGCCGTGGAAACTAG
The DNA here is from genome assembly GCF_964263255.1 of Lissotriton vulgaris. NCBI lineage: Eukaryota > Metazoa > Chordata > Amphibia > Caudata > Salamandridae > Lissotriton > Lissotriton vulgaris. The sequence continues at coordinate 124,295,937 of NC_141696.1, read as the reverse complement.
CATTGCTGACATCACTCCACAAGTTGCAACAACAGACAAACATGTTCAAAACCCACTGAATCGAGTAGAGTTCCTCGAAGACAAGGTCGAAGATGCAGAAGGGTGGGCACGGCAAAACAACGTACGAGTAGTGGGCTTGCTGGAAGGAAAAGAAGGGAGAGACTCAATCGCATACACTTAAACCTGGCTCCATTCTTTGCTGCCTGAGGGCTTTCTCCTGCCTTGCTTCGTTGTGGAAAGCGGATAGTTGAAAATAAATATAGACCCAGTCAGTTCTATATTGGTGAAGACTTCTTCTTCTTCACCAATATAGAACTGACTGGGTCTATATTTATTTTCAACTATCCTCTGTCTCCTTGCTTGGGACCATTGTTGTGTTTGTATAATAAGCTCCCCAGGGTCCCTCGCTGATACTATTGGGGTCCCTTGTTGTTTGTAAAAGAGAGTCGTTGTGGAAAGAGCACACAGAGTGCCAGCGAGACCCCTACCCACGGGATCTAACCCGCGACCATTTCTAATCCGCCTTCTTAAATATAGAGACAGAGACGCAATATTGCGCGAAACCAGAAAATGACAGGACTTTCAAATTGACAATCACAAAATAATGATTTTCCCAGATTACACGCTGCACATGCAGAAGCAACGATTTTCCTTCATGGCAGTCAAAAAGCACTTTCGACAACATAGTCTCCAGTACTCTTTGCTGTTCCCGGCACGATTGCGAGTGATTGCGAGTGGGAAGTCTCATTTCTTTAACACTCCAGAACTATCAGAAGAATTGCTAGATGCTAATGCACCCGCGAACGCTGGGACAACACCTGCTAACGTGAAAACACAGGCAAGAGATACACCTTATCGCTGTCGCCGCATTAACAAGAGGTGAAGGCGGTCTCCGCCTTCTTCACCTGTGGGACCAAACCAGAGTCAAGCACTAAGTGAATGACATGAGGCCCTCCGGGCTGCAGCAGACATCACAGGTACTTTGACGGATGAAATTGCCTCCACCTCGAGCCGGCATGAGCAAGCCAGTGACGATGACCTCTCTGAAGACCTGCAAGAATCACAATACTCATACGAACTGCCTAACGTTACTCCAGAAACGTCCGATGAAGTGGCTTGAAAGAAAGCACATTGATTTTCCTGGCAGACACTACCTTGCCCCTCAGCAAGGCCAGTAAACATAGACTGCTGTTCATTATGTTATCCTGGGCATCAATTGCTGGTAAATCTGGTACAGTTGAAGCGCATCTGTAATAAGGTAACTGGTTGGGGGTCGGTTGTAAGATCCTGACTGTCATTAGCGATAGTGTTTGTACACCTTCTGCGCACTGTTGAGGGCTGATTGGCTGGAGCACTGTGAAGATGACTCCCGCCTCTTTATAGCTGGCTAGCAGTAAGGGGGCTCCTGAGAAGTAGCCAAGTCAGTTGCATATTCATTTCTCGTAATATAGTGCATAGCACACCTCCCTAGCTATTGTGTAAATGTTGTTCTGGTACAAAGTTTGGACGATTGCCTGTTGCACACTCGCCCATTTGGAATTGTACATTTGTTATATTTTGTTTACAACGCTATCTAACATAAACTGTTACATTTATTTCCAACACTCTGCTTCGAAGGGGACATTAGTGCTGAAATTCTTGATAAGTGTGAAGTTTAATTCTCCTGTGTGATGCCCACTTGCTCTTTTATTGATCGCAGTCTCAACACACAATGACCCCGGTTAAAGTAGGCACATGGAATGTGCGGGGTATACATACACCAGCCCCCAGATACCAAATATATTCCTATCTCAAATGTCACCATATACAAATAGCACTTCTACAGGAAACACACCTAATCAAATCAGAATTGCCACAATTGCATTGTCGCTCGTGGGGACAGTTGTACGCCAGGGGTCATTCGGTGTTCGCGCAGGGGATCTTAGTATGAATCAGGCCGGAAGTCCCTTTTAAGGTATTAGATACAAATATAGTGATCGCTCCCTTATACGTGCCTAACACAGAGCAAGGGGCATTCTTAGACACCATCTCACAGATACTAGCACCCTAGCATGACACCTCTATGTTATTAGGAGGTGACTATAGCAGCGTATTAGACATAGCATTAGATCGTTCGTTCCCCCCCTTGCAGGTACAAACGTCACTACCGCCATGAGAGCATTACATGGCTGAGTGACTCAATGGCGCCTGGCAGATGCATGGAGACATCTAAATCCTACGGACAAGGTGTACTCCGGATGTATGACGTTACAACGCATACTTTTACCACGCATGCTGTTACAACGCCAGTTTTACAACGCAAACCTTTACAACGCATAGTGCTTTGGGGTGCTGGATAGTGAATAGTTTAATTTACTATTCCAACTCCAGTCCCCGTGGACACTAGGGAAGGTGTTGGATAGTAAATTAAATAATTCCCTATCCTAGAGCGCCCCCAGCGCAATGCATTGTAATGGTTTCGTTGTAAAACCTGCGTTGTAATAGCACTGCTTTGTAAAAGTTTCGTTGTAATGGATATTTCCCTGTACTCCTATTACTCAGGTGCACAAGGGTTACATGTGCGTCTAGACCGTTTCATGATTTCCAATAATCTCCTGCCATATGTTACTTCGACACAATATCTGGGGCAGACACACTCGCATCACACTCCCCAGACCTTAGACCCAGAGTGGAAGCACATTAGACCACCGATTCCAGTCTGGAGATTACAACCTGACACTCTACTAGATGCACCTTCCGGGCTCACTGGCCACTGCCGTCGCTCAATATTTTGATGAAAACACCGGCACAGCCTCAACGCTCCAATTAGAATGGGACGCCTTTAAGGTGGTGGTGAGGAGCGTGAACAACTAGAGAGGGACCTATTACGCATAGAGCAACGGTTGGCCACAATTGAGCGTGGGGAACACGAGGTTGCTGGAGAAGCTCTATCTAGAGAGCGCAAGGAACTCTTTCAGTTATTGGACAGACTGCGCTGCTTAAACTACGCAGCGTACTCTGCAAAGACCCATCACCAGGGCGATAAGGCGGGAAAACTCCTCACATGGTTGATCAGGCAGGAGTTGATGACCTCGCTGGTCCCATCCATACGTACAATGCAGGGTGAAGCGGTATACACCTCTCTATACACGGTTTCATTATGACATACTATACAAATCCCGCATTCAGGCCACGCCCACTGAGATACAGTCCTTTTTAGCAGACCTCACTTTATTGCAGCTCACCCCTGTCCAGCAAGAGGAACTAAATGATTACATTTTGCAGGAGGAAATCATAGACAGCATATTTTCCCTTTCTAACTGTAAATCACCAGGCCCAGATGGCCTACCGGTGGAACTTTACAAAGCATACTCAGACATACTAATCCCGCAACTGCTAACTTTTATATGAAGCCACCATCGAGGACTCCACACTCACAATCACACAAAATGAGGCGGCGCTTATCTCCTTACTCAAGGCAGGCAGAGACCCTGAGCTCCTTGGCTCATATCGCCCCCTAGCGCTCCTCAACACAGATTACAAAATATTTGCTTCTATATTAGCCAAGCGTCTAGCCCCATTAGTAAGGTCACTAATCCATCCCGATCAAAACGGATTTGTTCCGACGAGAAGCATATCCCTTAATATACGTAATCTGTTTCGAGTACACACTTATGCCCCAGATAAATGACCTCGTTCGGGGTGCCTGGTTCTCGATTTAGAGAAGGCTTTTGACTCTTTAGAGTGGTCTTACCTTGCTGTAGTGTTGCGTAAATATGATCTAGGACGGAGTTACATACATATGGTGAGTCTCCTCTATCAAGACCCTATGGTGTGGGTTAAGACAGTGAAACTGATCTCTGGTGCCTGACGAATAAACCGGGGGACAAGGCAAGGATGCCCGTTGTCCCCATTACTCTTTTCCCTTGCGATGGAGCCCTTGGCGGCACTCCTTAGAGACAGTGGGGAAAATTGGGGCATCCCATTGGGGGACGGCCTACACCTGGTCTCGTTGTATGCAGATGACCTGCTATTGTATATAACAGATTTACATGCCATCCCTCCAGTAATAGCATACATTTTTCAACAATTTGAAAAAATGTCAGGTCTCAAAGTGAACTGGACAAAATCTAGTGTATACTCCTTTACTGATACTGTCGCTGAAACGAATATCACTATCAATGGAGTCACCTTGACCTGGTACCTGTCCATGTTCAGGTACCTAGGCATCTATACAGATACCCTGCTGATATTTTAGAAGGCAACCTTGTGCGGGCCATACCCGCGATCAGAGCTCAAGTACACTTTTGGAAACACTGCCCTTAAGTGTAATGAGTCGTGCCACCTTAACAAAGATGGTAATTCTACCACAATTGCTATATTACTTTTCAAACCTCCAAGTGTATGTGCCTGTTAGGCTCCTCCGTACTCTGGAATCTTCCTCGATCTGATCTATAATACCGGCAGACTGCAAATAGCTTTAAGTAAATTGTATGCGCCCATGCGCAGTGGAGGTCTAGCGGTCCCAAATATGGAACTATACTATCTAGAGTCTCAGCTACAATGGATGACAAAATGGATGAGTGGGAAGGGGCTGGAGGACACTGCAGCTATGACACCACCGTGGTCCAATCCCAACTACACTACTTTTTTCACCCCATCACCCGAACTCCATGCCCACCTCAGATATGTGTCTCATTAGCTCAAAGATGTTACTGAAGAAGCCTTTATTTAACCCATGATACACCGCCCTATGCTCCGCAGATACCGTTAGCAGGCACTCCCAGAGGCACAGGGAAAATATCGGAAACTGAACTACGGACTTGGCCTGAGGTATGTCTAGATACAATAGGTGATTTATATGCGGAGGGTACCCTTCTAACATTTGAAAATTTGGCTATGGAAAATGATATCCCTGTGGATCAATTTCTTCTTCACACCGCTACAGTGCGGTCCTTGACGACTTCCTGAGGAAACATGACAGTTGAGCAACAAACACACTTGGTCATACAATACCTGCATGTCATGGGGGAAGGCTCGCACGTGGTACATTGGCTAGTGGAGGCACTCCTTACGCACACACTGAAAGCGCTATCTAGACTCCGTTAGAAGTGGCCTGCAGACAGGGGACTCCCATGGACTGGCAAAGAGTGGAATACAATAATTGCCGTTCCACATACATACCACGCAGTTCCAGATTCAAACTTATACAGACATACATACCTCACAGGGCGTACCTCTCCCCGGACAAGCTCATGAATACTCCAATCTCACTACCTCTGCCGGCCCCAGATGTAAGTTAGCTGGTGCTGATCTTCTGCATATGTTGTGGTCTTGTCCCTCGCTTCAGCTATACTGGCACGCAGTTATAAAAACATTAACAAAATGCACGGGGTCATCCCTATAGTCCAACTGGGAGGCCTGTGTGCTGGGGTTGTACCCAAGGACAAAGAACAGGGTGATCTCCAGATTTAGAGATCTGGGTCTGATAACAGCAAATGCCTCATCACAAAGAGATGGAAGCACAGCGATCCCCCAGCGCCGGGCAGCTGGGAGAAATCCCTTATAGTAGGGACACAAGCTGAGAGTACCACGCTGCATAGAGAGGAAACTGCGGGGCTATGTAAATACCCAATAGCGCAGGTCTGGGATGAGTTACTTAAAGCACTCACATGGTCAGACACTGCAGGGCAGGATTTGCTCCCCCCCAGCAACGCAGAGGGAGTTGAAGAGCAGTAAGATAATCCCCCCTCGCAGTATATGACATCATAAGTCACTGGTTAGTACGACTGTATGGTACGTAGTCACATCGCATTGTGTATACAGACACAGGCATCATAGCACAGCTAATGACAGTTTTAGAGGGTGTCCTTTCCTTTTTTTATTGTTAGTTTTAGTTTATTAGTGGAAAATATATTTAGGGTCTTGTTACATTTATTGTACACAGAGACAACAAGATACACAAACACCACAATAATGCAGAAACATGAGTAAAGGTGCAGTTGTGAGTCACAGTTATGCCTGTAATAACTGGTTTAATGGCAAATGACACTGTATTCCCAGTAATGTTTATGTATAATTGTTGTCATGCAACTCTGATTCATAATACATCGAATCTATCTGAAAAAGAAAATCCAATAAAGATATATTTTAAAAAAAGGGCCCACAACGTATTGAGGAGACATCAAAATGACATATCACAAAACAACCTGGTTTTGCAAGAGGGGTCACCTGGGTTTTTGACCCGGGCGCGGCGGCCTGCTTGGGAAACTACCAAACCCACACATTTCTGAAAACTAGACACCCGGGGGAGTCCGGCACGGTAGGGCTTGCGTGGATCCCCCAACATTTTCCTACCCATAATCCCTTGCACACCTCAAATGTAGCTGGAAAAAATGAAATTTTCACAAATGTCATACCCCACAGCATTCCTCTTAGTCTCCCGAGTTAAATTATATCTCACTTGTGTGAGTGGGGCAAGGGCCTGTGACTCGGAAGAGCCAAAAACATAAGGAATAAGGTTATAGAATTCTAAGCGCTACATTTAAAAAAAAAATGTTTTTAGCCAACTCTGCATTGGACACCCACACAAGTGAGGTATGATTTTACTCGGGAGACAGAGGGGAACGCTGTGGGGTAGGACATTTGCATAGATAGAGTTGTAAAAATTGATAGACAGAGAGTTGCAAAGATAGATAGATAGATAGATAGATAGATAGATAGATAGATAGATAGATAGATAGATAGATAGATAGATAGATAGATAGACTGCACAACAGGTGCATAGGTCGGTAAATAGACAGACACATGATAAGATAGGCAGACAGGCAGATAGCTAGACAGATTGGTAGATAAATAGACAAAGAGGGAAGACAGATAGATAGGTAGATATGCAGACAGACAGTCAGATAGATAGGGTGGTATATTATACAGACAGACATTGATAGTGTTTCTAAGATAGATATAGATAGGTTAATTTGATAGATCAACAGTCAGACAGAAGGGAGAGAGATAGATAGGTAGGGAGACAGACAGAAAGACAGGCAGGGTTGTATTGCTAGAGAGATAGATAATTGGAATAAACATCACTACTTTAATTTAAATATCTTTATAAGCAAAAAACACAAGAGCACTAAAATCAAATATTGAAGCCATAAAACGGAAGACTTAAAGACTCATTTGATTTACAAGTATAACAGTAGTTCTCAATTAAAATACATTCCAGCATAATCTACAGGAATGTTGTTGTAGATGCACATAAATGAGTGCATTTCAAAAAGATTACTTTATAAAGAACATTTTCTAAATAACACAATCTGATATGGTTTGAAACCGCAGGAGTGAGATAAACAAAGGCCACTGAAAGGGAATTTACAATTTACAACAGCAGTAAGACGAGACAGGAATTGATCAAACTGGAATGTGCTTACATCTAGTAGGGATCTCAACTCAGACTGTAAACACAAGAGTAACATTGAACAATAAACTGAAAACAAAAACACTGGCACTTAAGGGAACTACTGTGCTTGTTACGAAAGGGCAAAATGCAGTCACTCAAAGTGCATTTAGCTAATGTTGGAAGTAGGCTGAGCCACTGCCCTATGATCTATTGGGAGGAAGAAAAATGTGAATGGCACTGACCAATGGACGAAGAGAGCTGCCTGAAAGCCCGTTTAAGTGCATACATTATACACATGATAGTAAAATCAAAAGGCCATGGCTGAATCCAGACCTAAAAACGAAAATGTTCGACCTGCTCGAGTTGTGAGAATCATGACTTGTGGATACTACATTATGCATTGATCTGTATAGCATTGCTGGTAGAAATACCTACTGCCTCAATTAAAGTACAGGAAACAGAACTGTGAAAAGATTAATTATCTCCACTGCTAGAAGTGAAGAAAACTATAATCTCAAGTATTAATGGATACAAAAGTCAGCATGCAGAACTGTTGAGGTTCATTGTGCAGTACCTCTAAAATCCTTTTGAGGGCAGCAAATATCAATTTATCATATTTTTCTTCTTTTGCGAGAATCCTGTGCGTTTCAATGTTTCTCCGTTCCTTAAATCACAATGCATACTGCTAAAGCGATTTCCCAGTGCTGGATTACATTTTTGTGTTTTTGTAACACTGTGAAAGCTATTTGAAACATTTCTGCCTAACTCTGCATTTTCTTACTTATGCCACATACACACATTCTGGTTCTTTCATTTTGCATTTTACTCCAATAAAGATATTAAAATAGTATTGTATTTTATAGCCAAGAAGGAAAATTCGAATGCAAAGCAGTTGATAAACATAATAGAGTTTTGCAGAAATACCCAATTCCATGCCTAATGCCAGTTCAGGCAGTGTAGGCACTTTCACATTTGTATATAAATATGTTGGTGAAGACCTATATGCACTTTTCAAAGGACTGATGATTTTCCAAAAGTAAAAAAAAGATAACATGTATTGCACGATTCTTTAAAAAAACAATATATCCTTCTTTTTATTACTTTTTGCAACTAAAAGCTCATTAAACAGTAAATTCAGAAATACTGCAGACCCTCAAAAAATCTCTTTTTAAATACCATTATTTTCGCCACTCAAACTTATGCTTCAACTTCACAATTTTCAGCAACTTTCTGAAGTTATTGCTTCTTGATTTGCTGTTTCTCGTAAACACACATTTATTGATAACTATTTACGTTATCCATGCATTTCTACCATTGTGGAGAATAATATACTTAACCAGCCGAAAAAATATGTCCCCAGCAGTATGAGGTGAATAACCAACACTTTGCTCATTTGCAATGCATCAGGTTTCGACCCTTCTTCCCTGCATCTTTATTGGGCATTGTTTTATTGCGTTTAATATCGAAGTGTGGCCTGCACAAATCTCACATAGACACATGCTGCCAGTGTAAGTAAACAGACAGAGAGCAGACAGCCGCTAAGTACAATTACCAGGACAAAGGATGACTATAAACAAGACAAAAAGGTCGAATTTACCTCGCTCTCAAGCAGCAGGCCGCCAGTGCCCAGGATCAAAGTCATGGGGTGTAAATATTACTTATTGGGTAATATAATTCCTCGTCACCCTTCTAAAAAGCACCAGGTAAGGTGACCCACGTGGTTTCATACAACAACTGTACCAACTTCAAATCTATTGTGGTTGAAAATAATTGCAAATCTAGTGACAAATACCAAGAAGCATCGGTGTGGCATTGGCTGCAAGCTGTTTGGTTTTGTCAATGCCTATTTTGTTGTGTCATTTTTTGTTTCAAAATGTGTTTTATTGAAATTTTCTTAGAGAGTGTGACAAAAGCATTATATAGGCAACATTAGTCGACAATATCAATCGCCCAGATATACAGTTCGTTCATGAAGGGTACATCTTTCCCAGCAGGTCCGAAGGAAATGAACTTTGATATATAAGATAGCATCATCATAACCTGTTACACTCCTGTCCATGTTTTTGAATAACAATCTACCCTCCTGAGAGAGTAATAGGGAATGGAAATACTAGAACAAGGCAGACGGTGGAACCTTCTTTACAAATGCACCTAACCAAAATAACCACAGTAGTAATTTTCCCTTTATATTTTAGAATGGGATTTGTGTGCACACCAATAAACACCCACTATCACAGTGATAGTTCCAAACAGAACTTGACGTAATTTAATGTATAAGCAAAGGTGCACCACATGTATGGATTGTGAAAACTAAGTCACAAGTTGTTACAAAGACACTAAGAGTAATGTCCAATTTTTTTCAAAAATCCTCTTTAGTGTTCCATTTGTAAGAAAGATCAGCCGACGTGTTTCGTCTTAGATGGGACTTCTTCAGGGCGAGATGAACTGACACCTCATGGACGATTCGGCAGGTCATGTAAGACTAGACAATCGTTGTGATAATTGCTGCTTTATGTACTGCCCGGATGTATGTTTGTAAAATTGAAGTGAGGTTCTTCCTATTCACTTTGTCTTTGAAGGAGAAGTAGTTCCTGATCAGGATACGATGGAGAGAGGGCTGTGGTTTGGACCTTATATGTCACAAAAACAAAGAAGCTTGTGTAATATCCAGGCGAGCACCATCTATCAGATGTGCCCTATAGACCTGGTCTCCAATTCTAAGGCTCAGATCGGCAATCCAAGGTAACAATAAGAACCTTCCTATGTCCCTGGCCGACTCTGGTCTCCAAATTTATGGCTCAGATCGGCAATCCAAGGTATAAATGCAAACCTTGCTATGTCCGTGGCCGACTCGCGGGAGGATGGTTGGAGCGGCTCAAACTGTCTCCTTCAATATATGTCTTCACTCCTCCAGTACGAATAGCACCGCTACATGGCACCACTCAAAGGCATCGTCAGATCGCAGATATCAAAATCATGTCTTACGCTGATGCTGCCCAGCTCATCCTATTGTTCTCAGCCAACCCCACCACACCAAAGACTAACTTCCACAACTGCATGAAAAGCATCTCAACCTGGAAGAGGGAAAACTGCCTCAAGCTCAACACAGACAAGATTGACATTCTCATCTTTGGCAAACACACTGCCCTCTGTTATGACTCCTGGTGGCCTTGAGAACTCAGACCCCCTCCCACACCAAAAGACCATGCCCGCAACCTCAGCATTATCCTCGACAACAAACTATCAATGAAACGCAAAGTCAACACTGCCTCTTCAGCTGACTTTCACACTCCGTATGCTCCAGAAGATTTTCAAGTGTCTTTTCACCAGCACCAGAAGACAGTAACGCAGGCCCTCATCTTCAGCTGACTGAACTATGGCAATGCACTCTATGAAGGCACCACCTCAGACCTCATGCATAGACTTCAATTGATCCAGAACACAGAAGCCAGAATGAACCTTAACCTGCCCAAGAGAACCCACAGCTCCCAGCACCTGAAGTGCCTCCACTGGCTTCCAGTTCAGAAGAGATGTCACTTCAAGCTCCTGACCCACGCATAACGAAGACCCACATGACCAAGGACCCACCTACATAAAACAATACCTGCACCTCCACCGACCTCCCAGAAACCTCCTCTTCACACACTTCACCCTCATAGAGATTCCCCGCATACGCTGTAGCCGCACCGGAGTAAGATCATTCGCCAACCTTGCCCCAAAGCCTAGAACACTCAACCTCCGCAAGGCACCCTCGCTCACTGACTTCCTGGAAGGGGCTCAAGATCTGGCTTTTCGAATGAGCCCGGCAGCAAGTGCCTGGATGCCCTTGTGGGTGACAAGCAGCACTATACAAACACTACTTGGTTGAGTGTGAAAGCAGAATGTCTTCCCTCACAGTGAATTTAGACAGTGACTGAAATAGCCCGATCCATTGCCCCGTACTGTATGTTGTAGTGGGTGGAAGAAAAATGTTAAAGTCACAAGAGTCAATAGATCAAGAGTGTTGGCTGAAATATGACACTATTTTCCATGATTCAGTTACTCCTTACAGTCCCAACAGTCTGTTTATCATGGAGCTACGGAGATTTGTTGAAGTAGTGTCCACAGCAGAGATCCTCAGCACATGCTTGGCACTCCTCCTCTCTTTTGGGAGGAGATGCACCCGTTGTGAGTGCTCCTGCACTCTGGTCAAGTTCACAGGGAGCAGCAATGGAGGCCCCACGCGGAGTCTGTCCGGGCTCCGGGGTCATTGGATGACTCCAGTAGTTTACAAGCCTGCTTCTAGACTTCAGGTGAATTGTACACAGCTGCAGAACATGACAGGTGCCTCCACCCGAGTGACACAGATAAAAAGGTCTGGTCACAGCTACTGAGTCAAAACAACACGGCACACTGCCCCCACTGCCCTACATGGTAAACTGGGATGGTAATGCATTGTGAAACCAATGAGGGCACGATTGGTGCACACCTCTAGGTCCAGGAAGAGGGCCAGAACATCATTCATGTTAAAGGACAGGTCTAGGCTATGGCAACCCCATGAGATTAGTGCTGGGGTCAACATCAAAAACTAGGACACCATATACGCGTGTAAGGGGCAGGAGAAAGTGAGTGTACAACATACAGCATGCAGTTTAGAACATAAACACTCAATTTGTATATACATACAAATACAAGGTATCCGAATCTGGTGCTAATAAGCAGCTCCTGAGTGCTTTGAAATGGAATACTTGTTCAGGAATTATATATTTCGATGTTGATACTTTTAGATAATGAGTGAACTAAAATAAGGTTAAAGAGAGGTGATAGGGGATCTGGATGGAGTTCCTGTCACCGAATTCATTTAAAGGTCTCAGTCCTATTGTTTATTATAATGCAGGTATTGATGAGTTGTTTTTTTGCAAAGCCCGACCACCAAATCCCAGGGGGCAATTTATGCAAGTCCTGGACTATTAGGGAAGCGACCTTAAAGTGATTTATTAAGTTGTTTTATGACTTTTAAAAATAAAAAAACAAACCTTTAAGTTATGGTGCTAAGGTATTGGCTTTATGCATGATTGTCTTATAAATAGTTGAAGCTGGTTGAAAGCACTCCTATGCAAGGGATATTGAGTCTGGTGGTCTGGGGATCCTACCAGATTTGACGTTCACAGATTCAAGAAGTCCTCAAAACTTAGGGCCCGATGTAGGTAAATGCCATTTACCGATTTTGAAATACCGAATCCTACCGATTCGGTATTTCAAAATCGGTAAATGGTATGTAGGTCCCAACATCTGGATTTGTTACCGAATCCTTAACAATTCTTTAATTACCGATTCGATAAATACCGAATCGTTAATGCCCATTCATTCCTATGGGCTTTGAAGCCCATAGGAATGATTAGGCATTACCGATTCGGTATTTACCGAATCGGTAATTAAAGAATTCACAAGGGTGCAGGGGGTGTCACTTTGACACCCTCTTGCACCCCCAAAACAGGCACAGGTGCCATGTGGCAGGCATACCTGCCCTAAGGGCAGGTCTGCCTGTCACATGACATAGGTGTGCATGCACACATGTGCATGCACACCGGAATCGGTATTTTACCATGGATTTGTATTCCATGGTAAAATACCGATTCTGTAAGCCATGTGCAGAAGGTACATTGTCTACCTACATTGCATTTTCGGTAATTTCACCGAATCGGTAAGTATTACCAATCCGGTAATTATTTTACCGATTCGGTACATATTACCGAATCGGTAAATTTACCGATTCGGTAATGATACCGATTTGGTAAAATTACCGAAAATGTGCCCCTACATCTCGGTAGCCCTTTACCGATCGGAAACGGCCGAAAATCGGTATTTTCGGCCGATTCGGATCGGTAAAGGGCTACCTACATCGGGCCCTTAGTCACTTAGCAATAAGGTGTTAAAGTCTCAGTATACTGAAATTAGAGATGGACAAAACAGCTATATATGATCATGTTTTCCCATTTCTTTGTAGTGGATGATGGTTCGCACTTACCACTCGCTTGGTTTATGGGAGGAAAAGGAATTTTGGCCAACTTGAGCCTCGTAATAGGTAGAACAATAGGAGCTGGATTGCCCTGATAACATCACCAACGGGGTGAGTTTGGATGACTGAATTAAATTTGATCCTTGACCCGAGATACTGAAAATCTTAAAATGAAGTGTGAGATGTATTACAGATTCACATTTTGGTTACATGAGGTGAATAGAGAAATGAAACACACACATTCCGATGGTTGCATTAGACAAGTAAGATGGAGACGAGGCCTTGTTTGGTTCTCCTCATGTCCAGCACAAGAAAATACAGTTCTGTCAAGTGCAGTGTTGTTGTTTTAATGCAGAAATGTTACTTATACTTTATTAAATAAAATTCAGCGCTATTAGCATGCATCTTCCCATCAACTCGCATTAACAAAAGCCTTGTCCTGCTCCGCCTCTCAGACTGGCCAAAGCTTCCTTCTTGTTCCACACACACACAAGGGTGCTGCTCTTTGTTTCTGTTCATATACACCCTGATTCCTCCCTCGCCTGCGTAATGCATGGACAGAAGAAACAAAACACACATCGCAAGGGGTTACTTCCAGAGGTCCATGTTTTCCGGTGGCTCTTTTCACTCTCCGTGATGGGCAACTACTGACTCAGCATCTAGACACATGCTGCCACATGTTTGTCACTAAACACCGAAATCAGCACTTCCAGGTTACCGGCCTGATAAAGGGACGGCTTCCTTTGACCTACCCTCTCTCTGAAATGCAAGTCTAACAGCAGAAAAATGGCCGAAGCCTTCAGGTAAAAGAAGTGTCCCAATCCAAGATGGCTTCCCTTCATTTTAATAAACGATAATACTCTCATCCCAGGATCACCTTTCCCACTTAAAATCAAGTATCTCCTCACCGTATATGATGCCAGTGCGCTTCACTCTGCAGATAATCCAAACTCAAGCTTTGTTTGTCATCACTGATGAACACCCTGGAATTTCTGCACAACGACTCTGAGGCAATCCTATACCTGTCCGACACCTTTCTGCACCTTACTGAAAATATTTTGCCTCTCTCAACACCACAATAGATTCCTCCTGCTATAATCCTATGAGAGAAAGAAACTTTGCAGAAATCCAGAATTCCTGCAGAGTCTCTAATGTGAAAAGGTATTTTGTGCAGAACTGTAATGTTGTAGGGGAGGTGGAGTTTAATACTTACAAGCCTTACCGCAGAGTGTCCCTTAAATAGTAGACCAGCTGAACTTCCCTACAGGGGCTCCTTCCCCAAACATTGCTGCAAATGTAAAACTGTACAGTTCTCATGTGGGATGATCCGAATGTGAGTCCCTTCAGTCAATCAATCAATCAATCAGGAGTTTGTTAAAGCGCAACTACTCACCCGTAAGGGTCTCTAGGCGCTAGGGGTGGGGGGGGGTGCAGGTTCCATTCCATCAAGGAGGGGGTCTGTCGAAGAGCCAGGTTTTGAGGTTTCTTACGAAGATGGGGAGCGATGTTGTCTGTCTGAGGTGGAGCGGAAGGGCGTTCCATGCTTTGGCCGCGAGGAAGGAGAAGGAGCGGCCTCCCTATCTGGTCTTTCTGGTGTGGGGGACCTTGGCGTAGGAGAGCTGGGCTGATCGTAGGGTCCTTTGAGGTGCGTGGAATTTGAGCCGGCTGTTCAAGTATGCTCGTCCAGTGCCGTTGAGGGCCTTGTGTGCGTGGGTGAGCATCTTAAAGGTGATTCTCGCCTCGACGGGGAGCCAGTGGAGTGTGCGCAGGTGCTGGGAGATGTGGCAGTGTTTTGGCAGGTTGAGGACCAGTCTTGCGGCGGCGTTCTGGATGTTCTGTAGCTTGCGGATGAGGTTTTTGTTTATTCCGTCGTAGAGTGCGTTGCCGTAGTCGAGTCTGCTGGTGACCAGGGCGTGAGTGACTGTCTTTCGGTGTTCGAGGGGGATCCATTTGATGGTCTTACGAAGGAGGCGGAGGGTGTGGAAGCAGGAAGATGAGACAGAGTTGATCTGGCGGTCGATTTTGAGCTCGGAGTCCAGGATGATTCCCAGGTTGCGTGCGTGGTCTGTGGGGGTTGGCGGGTTTCCGAGGGCAGTGGGCCACCTACGGTCCAGGTGTCGCTCCAGGCGTCGGGGTTTGGGCCCATGATGAGTACTGCTGTTTTGTTGGTGTTTAGTTGTAGGCAGCTGTTTTTCATCCATTTGGCCACGGCTTCCATGCTTTCTCGAAAGTTGTGTCTGGCAGTGTTGGGCTCGTTGGATAGGGAGAGGATGAGCTGGGTGTCGTCTGCGTATGACACGATGTTGAGTCCGTAGGTTCCGATGATGGGGGCAAGTGGAGCCATGTAGACGTTGAAGAGCATCGGGCTGAGGGAGGAGCCCTGGGGGACTCCGGAGGTGGTAGGTGTGGGGTCTGAGAGGAAAGGGGGGAGTCTGACCCGTTGCGTCCTGCCGGAGAGGAAGGAGCAGATCCAGTCGAGGGCCTTATTTATTTATTTATTTATGGAGCTTATAGAGCGCGCAGCTACCTCCAAAGGAGGTGTCCCGGCGCTAAGATTACATAACTGTCCCCATGAGGAGTAACCAAGATCATATCTCACAGAGAAAATGGGAAATGGTGAGGAGTTGACAGTTCCAAGTCCTACCGCCTAGTGAACATCCAGGTCTTGAGTTTGCGGCGAAAGGCTGGCTCAGATTCGCAGAACCTGAGGTCAAGGGGGAGGCTATTCCAGAGCTTGGCGGCAGTGACGGTGAAAGATCTGCCGCCAGTCCGAGAAAGCCTGAATCTAGGAACCAACAGAAGACGAAGGTTATTGGATCTGAGATGTCTGGCTGAAACAGAGATCTTGAGACGCTTTTTCAGATAAAGTGGGCCAGTACCATGGATAGCCCGAAATGTCAGGATCAGAATTTTAAAGTCTATGCGTCGTGAAATGGGAAGCCAATGAAGTTCTTCTCGGTAGGCTCTGACTGAAGTACGGGCAGGGATGTTACCGATGAGCCGGGCTGCCGCATTTTGGACTATTTGCAGGCGGTCAATAAGATAGTGCGGGGCGCCTGCATATAGACTATTAGCATAGTCTAGATGGGTGATGATAAGGGCCTGGACTACGGTTTTGCGTGAGGATAGAGGGAGGAAGGGGAAGATTTTTCTGATCATGCGAAGTTTAGAGAAACAGGCCCCTACCACTTTGTTAACTTGGGCATTACCGGACAAAGAGTGGTCAAAAATGAAGCCCAGGTTACGAGCTGCCTTCACGGGAGAGGGTGGGGGATTCAGAATGGTAGGCCACCAGAGGGTTGCAGGGGGAGGGGATTTTTTACTGAAAAAGAGAACCTCGGTTTTGTCGGTGTTAAGGGCAAGGTGATTGGCTGACATCCAGGAGCATATGTTACCAAGGCAGTTTCTAAAGTTGGAGAAGAGGGAGTCAGAATGGTCTCGAAAGGAAAAGATAAGCTGAGTATCGTCAGCGTAGGAGACCACCCTGACGCCCCAGGATTCAACTACCTTGGCCAGAGGAGCCACATAAGCATTAAACAGTAGAGGGCTCAAGGCAGAGCCCTGGGGCACTCCACACAGGAGGGGTTTGTCTTCGGATTCAAAAGGGTGCATCGTAACCCTTTGGGAACGGCTAGACAGGAAAGAAATAATCCAGGCCAGCACTGTCCCACCGACCCCTAGCTGCTGTAGGCGGGAGGTAAGTATTTTGTGGGAGACAGTATCAAAAGCAGCGGATAGGTCGAGGAGGACCAACATGGGCCTTGTCCTGGATTCCTGCGTCGTAGAGTCTGCTTATTAGGGTGCGGTGGGAGACTGTGTCGAACTCCGCTGATAGGTCTAGGAGGATGAGGGCTACTGTTTCTCCTTTGTCCAGTAGGGTGCGGATGTCGTCTGTTGCGGCGAGGAGGGCGGTTTCCGTACTGTGGTTTTTTCTGAAGCCGGATTGGGAGGAGTCGAGGATGTTGTGTTCTTCAATGAATGTGGCGAGTTGGCTGTTGATGGCTTTCTCAATGACTTTCGCTGGGAAAGGGAGCAGGGAGATGGGTCTGTAGTTTTTGAGTTCGGTGGGGTCCGCTGAGGGTTTCTTCAGGAGGGGTTGACCTCGGCGTGTTTCCAGTCGTCGGGGAACAAGGCGGGGAACAAGGCGGTCGCCAGGGAGCGGTTGATGATGTGGCAGAGCATGGGTGTGATGGTGTCAGCGGCTCTGCTGAAGATGTGGTGGGGGCAGGGGTCCGTGGGGGCCCCTAAGTGGATTGACTTCATTGTCTTCAGTGTGTCTTTGGTGGTGAGGGCTGTCCAGTCATCAATCGCTGGTTTCCGGGTGTCGGGGTGGTTGGTGACGGATCAGTGTGTTGGTTGTCTTCGTCGAAGTTGTCGTAGATGCTCTTGATTTTGTGGTGGAAAAAGGTGCTGAGTTTGTCGCAGAGGTCTTGTGAGGGAGGGATGTCGGTAGACTCGCTGGTGGGTTGGGCGAACTCCTTGATGATGCTGAAGAGTTCCTTGCTGTTGTATGCGTGGGTGGAGGTTCTGTCTTCAATCGCTTTTTTCCTCGTTTCTCTGATGAGTTAATGGTGAGCGTTGGTGGCGGCTCTGAAGTTGTTGTGGGCTTCTGTGGATTTGGTGTTTCTCCAGGCCTTTTCGAGGCGGCGGCATGTGCGCCTGGACTCTCGAAGTTCGGTGTAAAACCATCTGGCTTTCTTGGCATGGGTATTGTTGTTTTTCTTGAGGGGGGCTATGGTGTTGGTGCTGCCCGAGATCCATCTATGCAGGGTTCGGGCTGCGGTGTTGGGGTCGTCGTTTCCGCGACGGTTGGGGTGGAGTTGTTGAGTGAGGAGATGAGCTGGTCGTCATTGATTTTGGTCCAGTTTCTTTGTGGAAGCAGGTGCTGGTGTCTGTGGATGGTGGGTGTTCTGAAGGTGAAGTGCACGCAACAATGGTCGGTCCATGGGAGTTCGGTGGTGTGGCTGAAGGTGATGGAGTTTTCTGTAGTGAAGAGGGGGTCGAGGGTGTGTCCTGCTGAGTGCGTGGGCTCGATCACGATCTGGCAGAGTCCAATGTTGTGGAGGTTGTCCAGGAGGCATGTGGAGTTAGGGTCCAGTTGATTGTCGAGGTGAAAGTTGAGGTCTCCCAGCAGGGTGTAGTTGGTGGATGCGATGGCCTGCGGGGAGATAATGCCCGTGATGGAGTTGGCGAAGGGTCCGCGGGGTCCAGGGGGTCGGTAGATGAGAGTTCCTTGGAGGGCGGCAGTGGGGCTGGCCAGTATCTTGAAGTGAAGGTGTTCCATCAGTTCCGTGGACTCGTCAGGGAGTGTGCTCAGGAGGAGGCTGGATTTGTGGACGATGGCGATTCCTCCTCCTGGGTGGGTGGGGCGGTCCTTCCTGTATATCTTGTATCCTTGGGGGATGGCGATGGCGATGTCCGGTCCTGAGGTGGCGTTGGTCCAGGTTTCGGTGAAGAATGCTACGTCCGGGGAGGTGCTGTTGAGGAGGTCCCAGATTTCTGTGGCGTGTTTGTGGAGGGATCGGACGTTGAGGAGGATGCATTGCAGGGTCTTCGGTTCGGTTGTGTTCTTGTGGGCGGGTTGTGCTGGATCCGTGTTCTTGGCGGTGCTGCAGGTGTGCTGGCAGCGGTGATAGCTGAAGGGTTCATGTGTGTCGGCTGGTGATGCTAGCTTGCAGTTGTTGTTGCAGCCTGGGTTGAGTGCGTGGAGTGCTGCTGGGTTGTAGCGTTGGCGGGGCGGAGGTCCAGGGTTCCTGGTGCTGGTCGCGGACGGGTCGCGGACGGGCGCAGACGTGCTTGCCTTTGACGCGCCTTCGGTGCAGTGGCCGCCATTAAGTAGGGGTCGGGAGGGCTGGACAGCTGGGAGGCGGGGAGAGGAGCTGGATTGGGCCGGTCGCGCTCGGGGGGATGGGCCATGGGGGCAGCAGCGGCGGGGAAAGGTAAAGGGAGGAAAGAAGGGATAAAGAAAAAAGGGAAAAATGAGCAGAAATAAGGCCCAAAAGAGCAGAGATGCAGAAAAGGGCAGAAAGGTGAAAGATGGAAAGGGTAGAGTGAAGGAGCAGGGGGAGAGAAAGGGAAAATGGGCAGAAATAAGGCAAAAAAGAGCAGAGGTGCAGAAAGGTGAAAGATAGATAGGGTAGAAAAACGAGTGAAAACGAGTGAAGGAGCAGAGGGAGAGAAAGGGAAAATGGACAGAAATAAGGCACAAAAGAGCAGAGATGCAGAAAGGTGCAGAAGGGTGAAAGATAGAAAGGGTAGAAAAACGAGTGAAGGAGCAGAGTGAGAGAAAGGAGACAGAGGTCCACTGGACCACCAGGGATGAGGCGCAGGGAAACCTGCGGGTGGAGGAGGGCCTCGATCACTAACACTCAAGAGTGCAGGGGCAGGGGAACCTCACTTAATGGTGGAGCTGCGAGGGTGGGAGAGTAATTTCACTGACAATGAGTCAGTGGTCTTGCTCGCCTGTCCCCGCAGTGGCCGCCATTAAGTAGGGGTCGGGGAGGGCTGGACAGCTGGGAGGCGGGAGTGGGGAGAGGAGCTGGATTGGGCCGGTCGCGCTGGGGGGGGAGGGGCCGCTGGGGCAGCAGCGGCGGGGAAAGGTAAAGGGAGGAAAGAAGGGATAAAGAACAAAGGGGTCGGGGAGGGCTGGACAGCTGGGAGGCGGGAGTGGGGAGAGGAGCTGGATTGGGCCGGTCGCGCTGGGGGGGAGGGGCCGCTGGGGCAGCAGCGGCGGGGAAAGGTAAAGGGAGGAAAGAAGGGATAAAGAAAAAAGGGAAAAATTTGCAGAAATAAGGCACAAAAAGCAGAGATGCAGAAAAGGGCAGAAAGGTGAAAAATGGAAAGGGTAGAGTGAAGGAGCAGAGGGAGAGAAAGGGAAAATGGGCAGAAATAAGGCAAAAAAGAGCAGAGGTGCAGAAAGGTGAAAGATAGAAAGGGGAGAAAAACGAGTGAAAACGAGTGAAGGAGTAGAGGGAGAGAAAGGGGAAATGGGCAGAAATAAGGCACAAAAGAGCAGAGATGCAGAAAGGTGCAGAAGGGTGAAAGATAGAAAGGGTAGAAAAACGAGTGAAGGAGCAGAGTGAGAGAAAGGAGACAGAGGTCCACTGGACCACCAGGGATGAGGCGCAGGGAAACCTGCGGGTGGAGGAGGGCCTCGATCACTAACACTCAAGAGTGCAGGGGCAGGGGCACCTCACTTAATGGTGGAGCTGCGAGGGTGGGAGAGCAATTTCACTGACAATGAGTCAGTGCAGTAATAGATGGGTGAGGCGTGAGCCAAAGATCCTCTATGAATGTTTGCAGGGTTTGATGGTATGAGCTCTGGAAGACAGCTACAACTATGTTTAGGCAGACTTAGTTGAGCAGAACTAAAGACCTCAAAACAAATTACTCATATAGCTTCCAAAATGTAAAATAAACATGTTATTCAGTACTGAAGAATATTTCTGGATGTTTGCTATCAGTTTTGCATATTAGAGTAAATAGATGTTAATTGATGGCAAACACAATTTTGTCATTGCATAGGCATGCACTCCTTTTAATGGTCCATGAAAGAAAATGGGGAACATATTTATCAAACTTTCTCGCAATGCAGCAAGACAACTTGCTGTGCTGGGCTGTGTGAAACAGAGAGGGCAGGAATGCACCATATTTACCACATATATGGTCCAGTCATGCTCTATGCCTGTCCTGGTGCACAATCTGCTGCCTAGCACCAACGCAGGCACCCTGGCACCATTGTGCAAGGATTCCCCCGTTGCATGCAGGATTATTTTTGTGCAGGAAAGTGCACCTTCCGCCACAAAAACAATCCTAAGAGGTGGGGGGGGGTTGGAACTCGCCACCGCGCTGTTCAAACTACTCTAAGCAAACACTTGCCTGGCCACTGGGCAATTGTCATAATCTACCAAGAGGGGGACCAATCCTGCGTAATGGGTCTTTGCCACTTGCTCAGGTGCACCAGCTGAAGCTATTTGGTGTTTGATGGGGAGCCACCTGGGCCAAGAGCCGAGGTTCTGACAGTGCTGGCAGGCGTGGCCTGGTGAAGTGACGGAGTTGGAGGAGGCTAGACCGGAGGTGGCCTGCGGCTCTGTGCGAAGGCCTAGTTAGAGCGGCGTGCTTGGTGGCCTCTCAACTATTTGACTGTGAGGAGCCACACAGGGACGCTAGCTCCAGAAGGCCCTGTGATCGGACTACTGTGGCCTCTGTGTTGTCTGCCCCACTGGGTTGGACCTGTATAGTGGCAGAGGGCCATCCCACATGCCTGAGGCCCAGAAGCTCCCTTGTGAAATATGGGGGTGCTGAGCAGCAGGGCCCCGAATTCCACTGGGTCTGCTGGGGCCCTGATCCGGAGAGAGGAATGAAGTCTTGCAACCCCTGCAGCCTGCCCCTGGGTATTGGGAGGAGGGAAGCCCGGTGGTGTAGCTGACTGCTGCTCACCCATCCCTGCTCTTCAACCTGCAGACCACCTGTGAGTACCACCCAGGCATATCTACCTACTGCATGGGGAGCAGGGACGATTTCACATAACAAGGGGGTTTGAGGGTGGATGTCCTCCCTGCGTTGCTAGTGGGTCCCTCTGCAGGGGGTTCACTGAAGAGACATATCAGCACACCCTATTTGATAATGGTGAGTGAATGGCTGGGCAGGGCAGACAGCAGGGGACTCCCGAGTGTTTACAAGTGCTTAGTGTAGTTGGAGAACTAGTGTCTACCTTACCACGCCCTTCTTCTTTGGTGATGATGGTTAGATCCCAGCACAATAGGGATGACACAATGAGTGGTGCTGGACATCAAGGAGGTTACCCTACCCCAGCAGAGGCAAGTTGGATGCTATATTGGCTGCCATAGGCTCTACGCATGATTCTCTTGAAAGCAAAATTGACTCCTTTGTGGTGGATCAAAGCCTCTTGTGAGACGACCATCCAAAGCTATTGGATCACTTAAAATGGTTGAGGTTTACCTTGATAAGCTAAGTCCATCATTTGTGTGTTTTTTGCTTTGTCACCCTAAGTGTGCCAGGTATGCCCAGACGTGGGTTCCGGGCTCACTGTGCCACTGGATTCAAGCTAGCCTGGCTGATGATGGGTGATACCCAGTACCCGTCCTAGAATGCATGTTTCCGATCCAGGGAGGACATGACCTGGCAGTTATGGATTGGATTGTTACCATGGGCAGCAGGATCCAGACTGATTTGCATATGGGTGGATCCAAACTGGGGTGTTGTGGTGAGCAAAATAGAATGGATTAAACCCAGCTCTGTGACTGGGGGTGAATGTTTCATTTGTTCCACATTCCATCCAGCATTTGTGGAGTTTTTTACTTTGTCACTCAGAAAGAATGAAACACACCACAGAGCTGAACTCCTTAACCGGAAGGATTACATGATTAGAAGGCAGAATTGAGGGTCAGGAGGGCAGAGCTAGGTGGAACAACATAAGACTGGTTGACCTTCCGGAGCACGTAGAGGGCTCACTCATGATCACCTACTTGGAGAACTGGTTGTAGGATGTTGTGGCCCCTGAGGGCCTTTCTTAATATTACACTCTGGAAGCAGCGCATAGCATGCCCGCAAGACCTCCCACCCCTGAGGTGCTCCCCGTCCTGTGATAGCCCACCTTCTGTACTATAGGGACCTGACTATATACTTAGACAAGCGTGTCCCAGTGGGCTATTCACAATGGGCAACATTTGACATTTGAGTATCCATTTTATCCGACTTCACAGCTGCGAAACGATGTGGATGTGCTAGCTGGGTAGAAAATATGCATTACTATTCCCACCAAACTGCAGATCCACCTGAGCAGGAAGCCCACTTTCTGTAGTACGCCACTGGAGGCATGGCACATGCTGGACACATAACATTCTGGGGGCAGGAGGCACCTAGATCCCCCGACTGCGGGGTTTGGTGGGCAGTACGGGTGCATTAGAGTATGCCCGACTCAGCAGCAGGTCTGGCAGTCCCACTGAATCAAATGCTAGTCTCCACTTACCCAAAGTCACATCTAGTACTGCTGACCAACTGCTCTGATTCTCCAGATGTTGGTAACCCTTATTTTTTATTCCAGGTTGTTTCCGTCATACGATTAGGGCACTTTCCTCCACATACACTGAGCTGAATATGCTATTGTTTTGCCCAGGCCTGGGTTGTATTTTGTTGTGTGGCTATGGCATGCAGACTACATTAGATTCAGAGGAGCGGCATATATCTGGCATGTTTTCGGAGATTATGTGGTCATCTAGTGCATGTGACCATGTGCACCAGGAGTACGCGCCTGGGTGGGGATCTGGGAGAGGGCATGGTCTGAAAGGGAGGACTATGTAGAAAAATGTATGAAGAAGAATAATCTGACGATTTATAAACAACATATATTTTTCTTTTATATTCAACATCCAAATATCAAAGTATGATTAAAAACACATCTGCATAAAAATGAATACAAGAATAAAAATACATTCAAACCAGCTAAACAATTTTCCAAAACAAAACAATAACAAAAAGGGACAGCCATTAAGACACCGCAATTAGTCAATTAAAAAAGCCGCAAATCTGCTATTCGTGTGTACAGTGATCCATGATCATATTGTATCTCATATAAGGCCTCCCAGTGTACATCAGATTTTTCTTTTATTCCGTCTACATGTTTCGGTGGGTAATTTTGTAAAGAAATATATTCTTCAGGACTACTCAAAAACGTTTTGACTCCCACAATATTCATACAACATCTATAAAGAAAGAAAAGTAATAATGTATGAACAGCATAAAATAATTACAAACAGTCTATTCTACAATGCATCTCATAAAAGTCAAACAAAAATAACCTTATTTAAACCACATACACTCCCATATTTAGAAGTATTTTAATATATGCACTAAAAACATAGGGGAAGATCTACAAGAAACTAACACAGCGTGGTGCCATAAGTAATTTTGGTGCGCCGCCCTGCGTTAGTTTCGAAGCACACGGATGCAACATATTTATAACAATATGTTGCATCTCTGTGCTTTACCCTGCGCTGGTGCAAAACTCAGCCGCAGTCTGTGGAGGGAGTTCGGTGGGGCAGAAAGGCGGGGCGGTGGAGGAGCAGAGGTGGGGGGTGCTAAATACCGGAATATGGATAATTGGAGGTAAGTAAACAATTTAATAAATAAAACAAATTTCGTAGCGCACCCTGCATTGCAAAATGCAAAACGCGATGCAGGGTGCACTACGAGATTCTTTTTTTTTTATTAAATAGTTTACTTACCTCCAATTATCCATATTCCTGTGTTTAGCATTCCCCACCCTGACCCTCCCCCACCCCGCCTTTCTGCCCCACTGAACTCCCTCCACGGGCCGCGGCTGGCAAAACTGCTGCCATGCGCAGGCGCAGGCATCCTTGTACCATGGTGCAAGGATGCCTGCGTGGTGGGAAGATTGTTTTTGTGCAGGAAGGGACACCTTCCTGCGCAAAAACAATCAAATGAGGTGAATTCCTCTTCCAATGTGTGCTGTAGAATGCAGCACTCTTTGAAAGAGGGAAACAACGAGGAGAAATGAAATAATTTCTTCTTGTTGCACCTTGCTACACCAGCCCTAGGGTGGCGTAGCATTCTGACGAATTTCCAGATTCACGATTTCTTGTGAATCTGGTAATGCATCAGTGTACATGAGTGTTCGTGGGAACACCCACAGCAACACACATGTCACGCCCCTAACACGCAAAGTGTTGCGTGAACAAGGGGTGTTATTTACAAGCACAGGTTAAATCACGCAGGGTGACTTTACCTGTGCTTGTAAATATCACTCAGCAGGCTGTGTGACCGGTGCCTCACGCAACGTGATGCACCGGTGGCGCACGGGGCTTGTAATTCTGCCCCATACATTCTAACTTTCAGACCCCTTAGCATGTAATGCTTTGTTAACATGCTGCTCTCAAAGAAACATGGTGGAAGCCTAAGTAACATTCTAAGGGGTACATGCATCAAGCATTTTTGCCTTCGCAAACTGGCCAATTCGCAGAATCGGCCCGTTTGCAAACGCAAAAATGCTTTTTAGATGCAGCAAACCCTTTTTTTGCGATTCGGTAACCTGTTACCGAATTGCAAAATGGGTTTGCAATTTCCTATTAGAAAAGGGCGTGTTTAGGGCGTCCCTTCCTAATACCGAAACGACCAAAATGCGGTTGCAAAACATTCGCATTTTACCCCCTACTTTAAGTAGGCGGTAAACCCATTTGCAAATGGGAAGGGGTCCCCAAGGGACCCCTTCCCCTTTGTGAATGTTTGATACAGCATTTTGTAAGAGCAGGGAGTGGGACCACTGCCTACTCTTAAAAAATGAAAAGAAAACTTTTCATTTTACTGTTTGTAAAGCATCCCATTTTCCTTTAAGGAAAACAGGCTGCTTTAAAAAAAAAATTGCTTTATTTAAAAGCAACCACGGACATGGTGGTTTGCTGACCTCAGCAGGCCACCATCCCTGTGATTTTTGCGATTCCTAAGGAATCGCAAATTGCGACCTACGTCATTAATATTGATGAGGTAAAGCAATTTGCGAACCCCTAGGAATCGATATCTGAAACTCTTTGAGTTTTATATATTGTAAATTGCAATTAACTAATTGCGATTCTCAGGAATTCGCAATTAGGTATTAATAATTTACAATTTTGATACATGTATCCCTATATTTTTTACTGTTAGTAAACATTCACTTCTGTGACTTCCATTCCTTTGGAACAAATTTCTACTGTCATGTCCGAAGTCATTGGTTAGATTAGGACGAATGAATATGCATTTTGGGCTAGTGTTAGAATGTTGGCATTGGATGAGGTTTGTATAATCTTTATTGTGATTTGCCAGGTCAATGATGCATTTGATCACCTTATCTGGACTTTGTGATTTCCATTGACTTCTATCATGAATGTGGTTATACAAGCTGTGAAATCTGGGTGTGAACCAATCTTTTGACTCCCTGACTTTAGCGGCAGAACCCTTGTTGGTTCATTTTATACTTTTGCCTTGACTTCATTACTTTACTGCTGCTTTGTATTAAACCTTATGCTAATTGCCTATCTAATTTATCATGTACTTTTGAATCATTTCTGTGAGAAGTTGGCCTGGCATATGCTGTCCACTATTCTAGTGGGCACCTTGCACCAGTCCAAACGACCCTTATTGATGGTAAGTTAAAGACAACGTAAATAGAAAGCTGTCCTGGTGGTAGCTGTGGACAGCAGCCTTCTGGCTAAGTCTTGGAGGAATGTAAAGCAGCTTGTTTTACCAGTCTATAATCTTGTGATTGACCAAATGAAAGGAGAACCACCACACCAGGTATATATATAAAATGTATGTATTTATTCTAAACACATCCCTCTAGTCTCTTTATGAGGCTAGAAGCAAAAGTACATTCAGTAAACTCAATAACACACAGTAAATTATCACAATATACGTTGAGCCCTAGGGGCGTACCAAACCATATATTAAGAAAGTGGTATAAGAACCACAGCTTGCATAGACACAAGGCATAGAGCCTTCAGAACCGCTGGGGCCACCCGGAACCACACAAGGTAGTGACACAAGGGACCTACGGGGGACGCGTGCAGTGTGTGAACACAGCGGCGAATCACCATTCCCTTCTATGGGGAAAGTCGAGGTTGGAATTTTAAAGATAAAGGACACTTAGAAGAAGACTTGGTGCAAACCCCTTTAGAACTAGGGGGTTCTAGAACCAACACCCACAGGAGCACCGGAGTACCCGAGTTACCTCACCCAGGGAAGCCGGGTGCATAGGTGTCTTTTGATGTCGGGCTTCGCCGTCGTTTTGAATGGCGATCTGCTGCAAAGTGCTGCTGGCGTCCAAGTGGAAAGTGTCCGGTGTGGTCCAAGCCTGGATTGAAGATGTGAAGAACCAGAAAGCAGAGGGGACAGAGTCTGGGTCACTTGCCAGTGACCAGGAGGACGAAAGGCGGATGCCCACCGATGTCGGGTGATTTCAGGTGAAGAATGTGGAGCTTGACTCTTCAGCCACGAGGCCCCGGAGATGTCGACGATGACCAGGTGCTGGATTCGAGCTGTCCCACAAAGGATGTCAAGTGCTGCGGTGTGGGTGCCCGGATTGGACCAAACAAGCCTTAGCAACAACAACGCACGCAGAAAGCAGAGATTGGCTTCGGTGCAGGCCAGCAAGGTCTGATGGACTCACCACTTGGTAGGGAGTCAGGGCACATCTGGTGCAACATGGGAAGTCCAAGGAAAAGTAGAGATACCTTTGAGGGGACCCACCAGTTAACGGACCAGGGATCATGAAGGAGCCTCAAGCGGAAATGCAAGAAGCGGGCTGATGGAACACTCATGGAGAATAGGCCCACAATCTTCAGTGCAGATGGTGCTCGGGGCTTGGGCTACAAGTGACCCAAAGCACAACTTCAGGAAAGCTCGGGAAGTAAATGCACTAGCAAATGTGCACGGTGTCCAAGGGTTCCAGTTCCACGTCACTCGTAAGGGCTGCGGGTCGCAGCTTTGCTGAGGACTCGGGTCGGCCTTTCGAGAAGTCTGGAAATCCTCTTCCTGGGCTGCAAATACTTTGGAGTCTGACGGGAGCTTCAGAGATGCAGACCAGCAAATGCTTCATTGGTGCCTGCTTGAGCAGGGGAGTCACTTCTTGACACCAAGGGAGATTCTTCCATCCTCTAGTCTTTAGTAAAGTGTCAAAGTTCCAGGATTCAGTTTCAGAGTTTCGTCCAGGTGTAATCTAAAGTCACGTTGCCAGGGTTCCCTTACTTATACTAAGAAAAGGGGTTGGACATACTCTGGGAACCCACCTATGGGAGGGTCTGGGAAGAGGGGTGATTACACCCATTCCCTTTGTCCAGTTTCACGCCAGAGCAGGGGCTGGTAGCCCCTGCAACCGGTTTGAACTGGGATATGCACAGGGACACCAAATGCGCCCCCAGTGCAGACTTTCAAAGCACTCTCGGAGTGCACCCACACAGCCCCAATACAGAAAAGCCGGTCTGGGAGGTGGTTACACCTCCCTGTGACAGGAAACCTATTGTCCAGGCCTCCCCTGCCAGAGTTTTGTACAGCATCAGGAGGCCAGACTCGTATCTGTGGTTGCAGCATCCATTTTGTGATTCCAGGGCTCTTTTAAACTATTACCAGTTAGACCAGTGTGTACATGTCTCTCCCTCTGGAAGGGTGGAATTCTACCCCCGCTGCCAGGACTGGCGGGCGGTAGGATTCCAAGGTGTTTGACACCAAACACGACATGTTTCTATGCAGCCATTCCAAAGTTAGGATATACCGCTAGGTTACAATGCACTTAAGAGTATATGGTCTGGCTGCATCACAGAACAGCCTCAAAGAATAGGCTCCGAAGCTGCAGAGGGGCCCTGCTCATGCATGGGCACCCTCTCACACAAAACCAAGCACTCTGTCTTCAGGATTGATAAGGCCTGCCATAGGAGTGACTGATAGGTTTATATGTGTCAGTGTTTAAAGGTAGATATAGATAACCTATATCTTAGTAAGGTGTGCATGCACCACCTTACCCAGGCTGCAGTAGCAGACCTGTGGTGTCCTTTTGGAAGGCTTCCCAGGGGTGGCATAATACATGATTCAGCCCCTGGTAGGCCTCTGGGGGTACCTATGCCCTTAGTACCTAGTGTACCATATACTAGGGACTCACAAGGGTACCTCAGTAACCAAACTGGAGTGTACCTATAGTACTTGGAATCAATTAGGAGAGGAAGCAGCTAGGCTGGGGTCCTGGATAGCAGGGCCCCAGCCAGACTAAAGTCGAAAAACAGTGAAACATCAGCAAAAAGTGGGGGTAACCATAGTAAGCAGATTCTTCTCTCATACAATTTCCGACCATTTTCTTCTGTACTGCGCATAGCATTATTTCAACAAGCCTTCATGGTTTACATTTTGCTTTTGACTCCTGGGAATTCATCATATATTTTTATTAATTTCCTCGGAATGCTATTTATTGATCTTGTATTTGGGTGATGCTTTGAGATACATTGCCTCATATATTGAGGTTTAACACTGTCCCTATTCCTGCACAGGAACTTTATCTGACAACTCCAGCATACCTCTTTGACTTGTAGCTATCCATTGCATCTTGTAGACATAATTGGCCAAGATAAGTGACAAGACAGAGTGGTGGAGTCCAGAGCCTCTGTTTTCTCTTTCATCCCATTTCCCTTACCATGTATCTACCACTGCCCCTCACATTCAAGTATATGTGGTCACTTGTGGTGAGGTGAGAGATGGAAACTGCATCATTCCTGCACCATTCTCATTAGATTCTGGACACAAAGGTTAGTGCATCCTGACAACTTAACAGGAAACATTTCTTGGATGCCATCTTCTTCTTGACCACACGTTGTTGGTGAGTGGACAGGTCCAGACTCCAATGTCAGCAACTTTATGAAGAGCAAAGAAAGGACTAACCGTCTTTCAAGGCAGTCTCATCTACCAGGAGGCAATTAGAAATGAGAAAGCAGACTGAGTTGTTGTAGTGAATGTAGTGCCTGACTTGAACACAGATACCAATAATACCCTGTGTACAGTAATCTAGGTCTTAGACTGGGCCCTATGTTAGACACACATCCTCCATGAACGTTCATATTCAAGAAATATTTTAAAAAAAGTTTCAGTGCTAAAACTGCCTTGATTGTTATTTATAAAGAATGTTTATCAACCTACCCCACCATGCCCACAGAGACCTAAGTGAACATAAAGAGATGCGGTAGCACAGATACCAGACTGAAATTACTTGTTTTCCCCTGAGGCGGAAGCCGGGGGCATTTCTCTTGCTAATCTGCTCTAAACCTATCTTGTGTGAGAGTGTGTTAATTTAAAGCTTTTAACTGTTCGTGTGGTGATTTTACGACCTCCTACAGTCACGCTGACCGGCATTTTTAAAAAGTGTACATATCTTAATTGTTATATTTTAATTATCGGACACTGACCGCCTGCATGTTTTGTCGAGATCTAGT
The DNA here is from genome assembly GCF_964263255.1 of Lissotriton vulgaris. Taxonomy (NCBI): domain Eukaryota; kingdom Metazoa; phylum Chordata; class Amphibia; order Caudata; family Salamandridae; genus Lissotriton; species Lissotriton vulgaris. The sequence goes on along the minus strand of NC_141696.1, from coordinate 124,265,576 downwards.
CGTCACAGGGGTCCCGATCTTCAGTCCTTTACCGGTGCAGCCGAGCACAGCGCTCTCGCCGGCTGGGTAAAACGGAACCGCCATCTTGGGGGGAGGCAGGGTAGCGTTCCAGCTCCTGGACGCCTCCCGCCCTCCCTCACTACATAAGGAGTCCTGGTGATACTTCATTTAGATTACTTGTTTTCCCCTGAGGCGGAAGCCAGGGGCATTTCTCTTGCTAATCTGCTCTAAACCTATCTTGTGTGAGAGTGTGTTAATTTAAAGCTTTTAACTGTTCGTGTGGTGATTTTACGACCTCCTACAGTCACGCTGACCGGCATTTTTAAAAAGTGTACATATCCTAATTGTTATATTTTAATTATCGGACACTGACCGCCTGCATGTTTTGACGAGATCTAGTCGTCACAGGGGTCCCGATCTTCAGTCCTTTACCGGTGCAGCCGAGCACAGCGCTCTCGCCGGCTGGGTAAAACGGAACCGCCATCTTGGGGGGAGGCAGGGTAGCGTTCCAGCTCCTGGACGCCTCCCGCCCTCCCTCACTACATAAGGAGTCCTGGTGATACTTCATTTAGATTACTTGTTTTCCCCTGAGGCGGAAGCCGGGGGCATTTCTCTTGCTAATCTGCTCTAAACCTATCTTGTGTGAGAGTGTGTTAATTTAAAGCTTTTAACTGTTCGTGTGGTGATTTTACGACCTCCTACAGTCACGCTGACCGGCATTTTTAAAAAGTGTACATATCTTAATTGTTATATTTTAATTATCGGACACTGACCGCCTGCATGTTTTGACGAGATCTAGTCGTCACAGGGGTCCCGATCTTCAGTCCTTTACCGGTGCAGCCGAGCACAGCGCTCTCGCCGGCTGGGTAAAACAGAACCGCCATCTTGGGGGGAGGCAGGGTAGCGTTCCAGCTCCTGGACGCCTCCCACCCTCCTCCCACCCCCCATCTAGATATGGATATAAGGAAGGGGCCTTCCCGTCCGCGCAGCGGGCGGGCGCAGCGGGCGCGCCTAAGGCAAGCCCGTCTGCGCCCGTCCGCGCCGGACCCGCGCCCAGCGCCAGAACCCCTGCTCCACTTGCCTCAAAAATTCGCTGGTCCTCAGAGCAACTGCTTCACCTCCGTCATGCTACTTGCGTTCCTTTCACCTGCTGTAATACTTCTAACCTAGAAAATACTGCATATTTCTGCCCTCATTGCAACTTTTCTCTTCCTATGGTACCTAAAGTACCGCTACTATCCTCAATTATCAATGATCAGCCACCCACCATCTTAAAGGCCGCATTAGTCAATTGCAGATCTCTTCCAGCCCACGCCCATGACATCTGGCTATCTGTTGACACCCACAATTGGGATTTACTGTTTCTTACTGAAACTTGGATAAAAGACTCCTCCAAACCGGACATCACTCTAGCTACTCCCCCTGGTTATTGTTTCACTGGCATCAATCGAGACAACTCTAAGACCGGAGGGGGTCTTGCGATTATTGCTAAATCCCATCTCAAACTTAATCTCACGAAAATCCCCAATTTGGGCCTCATTGAAGCCGCTCACTTTACAATAATGGACCCCGCTGGTACCATCTGCGCAGGCATACTAGTCTATAACCCCCCTGCTGTTACCTTTTCCTCCCTTACTACCTTGATGCATTCTATCGCTGATTTCTCGCTCAAACACCCCCATTTTACTGTATTAGGAGACTTCAATATTCACATCGATAATCCTTCCTGCACACTAGCATCCTCTCTGCTAGAAACCTTACAAGGACTCACCCTGCCCCAATTAGTGACAGGCCCGACCCATATAGCAGGCCATACACTTGACCTCATTTTTTCTAATCTTATTTCCCTCTCCACCCTCCCCCCCACTCCTTTGACTTGGACCGATCACTTCCTTACTCCTTTTTCTTTCCCGGCCCCCACCCCTCCTCCCCCTATCCCCCTTAATCGAGGTAAAGGACGTAAATGGACCAAAGTTACTTGTGACTCCTTGGAAGCTCATTTTCATTTTCACCTTAATCAGCAAAATGACCTCAATTCAGAAACCTTGAGACTTAATTTGTCTCTCTCCGATGCACTTGACTTGGTTTCCCCTCTAGCTCCTGTCACTTCCTCCAGATCCCGTCCCTCTGCCCCTTGGTTTTCCCCTCTGCTACGTGAGGAAAAGAGCAAGTGTAAGCGGCTGGAACGCAAATGGAGACTCAACTATGATCCTTCAGCCAAATCGGCTTACAAATCTGCCCTGAATACATTCCATAAACTTAAACGCTCCTCAATGAGAGCTTACTTTTCCAATCTTATTCAGCAGGCACAGAATTCCTCCAAAACTCTTTTTTCCATTGTGAAAGACTTCGTTCACCCCCCTGCTTCGAAATCCCTTTGTACTCCCTCTCAAGATCTTTGCAATGGATTGTCTGATTTCTTTCAAGAGAAGATAGTTAAACTCTCCTCCTCCTTTGCAGCGACAACTCCTGATCACCCTGATAATTGCCCCTGTCCCCCCTCTTGTTCTCTTAATTCTTTTAGCGAGCTAACTCCAGACCTTGCGTTAGCCTTGCTACGAAATGTTAAGTCTGGTTCCCCTCTGGACCCTGTCCCAGCCAAAGTCATGGGCATTCTTGCCCCTATTCCAGTGAACCCGTTTCTTTCCATCTGGAATGCCTCTTTGTCGCGTGGCCATTTCCCCTCAGTTTGGAAACAGGCCAGGCTTGTCCCCATACTGAAAAAACCCGGTGCCGACCCTCTACTTTTTAGCAACTATCGACCTATTTCGCTCTTGCCTAAACCTGCTAAGATTCTGGAGAAGGTGGTACAGAAACAAGTGGCACTGTACCTAGAGTCAAACCAGTTGCTACATGACTCTCAGTCCGGCTTTAGGTCCGGCTATAGCACTGAGACTGCACTGCTTGAAGTCTCTGAAATCATCAGGGAATCAGTGGATAGGGACGAGGAGGCCATGCTGGTCCTCCTCGACCTATCCGCTGCTTTTGATACTGTCTCCCACAAAATACTTACCACCCGCCTACAACAGCTAGGGGTCGGTGGGACAGTGCTGGCCTGGATCACTTCTTTCTTGTCTAGTCGCTCTCAAAGGGTTACGATGCACCCTTTTGAATCCGAGGACAAACCCCTCCTGTGCGGAGTGCCCCAGGGCTCTGCTTTGAGCCCTCTACTGTTTAATGCTTATGTGGCTCCTTTGGCCAAGGTAGTTGAGTCCTGGGGTGTCAGGGTGGTCTCCTATGCTGACGATACTCAGCTTATTTTTTCCTTTCGAGACCATTCTGACTCCCTCTTCTCCAACTTTAGAAACTGCCTTGGTAACATCTGCACCTGGATGTCAGCTAATCATCTTGCCCTTAACACCGATAAAACGGAGGTTCTTTTTTTCAGCAAGAAATCCCCCCCTCCTGCAATCCTTTGGTGGCCTACCATCCTGAATCCCCCTCCCACTCCCGTGCAGGCAGCTCGTAACCTCGGCTTCACTTTTGACAACTCCTTGTCTGGAAGTGCTCAAGTCAACAAAGTGGTAGGGTCCTGTTTCTCCAAATTACGTATGATCAGGAAAATCTTCCCCTTCCTCCCTCAATCTTCACGTAAAACTGTGGTTCAGGCTCTTATCACCACCCATCTAGACTATGCTAACAGTCTATATGCAGGTGCCCCCCTCTACCTCATTGACCGCCTGCAAATAGTCCAAAACGCGGCGGCCCGGCTCATCGGTAACATCCCTGTCCGTACTTCAGTCAGAGCCTACCGAGAAGAGCTTCACTGGCTCCCCATTCTACGACGCATCGACTTCAAAATTCTGACCCTGACATTTCGGGCTATCCATGGAATTGGCCCGTTATATCTGAGAACGCGTCTCAAAATTTCTGTTTCGGTTAGACATCTCAGATCCAACAACCTTCGTCTGCTGATGGTTCCCAGATTCAAGCTTTCTCGGACTGGCGGCAGATCCTTCACCGTCACTGCCGCCAGGCTCTGGAACGGTCTCCCCCTGGACCTCAGGTTTTGCGAATCTGAGCCAACCTTTCGTCGCAAACTCAAGACCTGGTTGTTCACTAAGCGGTAGGACCTGGCACGATCAGACTATCGCTTTTTCTCAGTCCCTCTGTGAGATATGATTCTGGCTTCTCTTCATGGGGACAATCATGTAATCTTAGCGCCGGGACACCTCCGTCGGAGGTAGCTGTGCGCTCTATAAGCTTCATAAATAAATAAATAAATAAATTGTTCAGCACTAAGAAAATGGAGACCCTTTCTGGACCACAGTGGAACTCATAGAACATCAATTCACATACAGGCAGCCTTGCAGCAGACATGAAACCTTTGTCTCAACTTTGGAGAAAAATGAGCAATACTAATTTCCTCGTTCCATCCAGGGCATGTAGTACCTATATGAGAGGACAGGGAGGCTATCAAAAGCACACCCACCAGGGCCAAACACAACAGATGACCAACTTGAATTCTGTAAAGCGAAAAATATTATCTGGGTCCATCCAAGGCCCAGAAGGACAATATGAGAGTAGCAAAGAGCCTGACAAAAATTGCCAAAATAAATATTCAAATGCCACTGGGTCCACGCAAAGTTCTCTTTTTCCCTGCCAGCACAGTGAAATGTGAAAATGTTCTTCAAATTAAAATTACATACAGGGGAAGGTAATTGTTAGAAATGGGGGTCTCTAGTGGGCCTTCTAGTCAGGTTAAGGAGATTACACACCCAAGATAACCCCTGTTTACCCCCTTGGTAGCTTGGCACGAGCAGTCTGGCTTATCTCAGAAGCGATGTGTGAAACATTTGTGCAAAATACATACAGTAACACAGTGAAAACACCACAAATGGACACCACACCAGTTTAGAAAAATAAATATCCAGACCAGACAGGACTAAAAGGACCAAAATTCAACATACAGAGCTCACGATATCACTTTTTATAGGTTTAAATAATTGTCTCAATAGAACTCTATGGATGCAGTGATTTTAGCACATTTGATGCGTCAAAATCCAAGACAAAAAACAGCTGCAAAGGAGAGAAGTGCCAGAAAACACCACAATGGATCGATTCTTGATTCTCAGGGGAATGGAGGCGTCTGTTCTGCTGCATGCAGGAGAATTGTTGAGTTGATTACTTACTGGGAGGAGAAGCAATGCATGGAAATCCAAAAGTGGGTCTTTTCTGTGGGGTGATGCATGAAAACCTGGGGTACAGATGCAATGCCTGGAAAATCTGGACAATCTGGGGTTGACACTTCCAGCCGCGAACAGGCACTGCGTCGGTCCTTCGGCTGCAGTGCGGCATTGCAAGGGTTTTTCAGCCACACAGCTGGCCTGTGTTGGAGTCAGAGTCAGCGTGGGTGTCTCAGACAGCAGAAACACGGTGCTCGGGACTCTGGCTGTGGGGAACTTGGAGCCATGAAGACTGGTGCTGTGTCGATTCTCCCAGTCACGAACAGGCGCTCGTCGATTTGTTTGGCCTCAGCACAGCTATGAATTGGTTTTTCAACTGCATGCCAAGCTTGTGGCTGGAAAAAACAGGAGCAGAGGGTCGCCGTATGGATTTTCTTCTTTCTGCAGCAAAGCCATCTCCAAATGCCCAGAACTGGTAGGTCAGAACTCCCAGCAGAGGAGTCCAGGGACTGCATGTAAATTATTTGATGGCCTTGAGATTTCTTAGCAGGAGGCAAGCACACACAAACCCTTGGAGAATCTTCTTCAAGCAGGATACAAAGCAAAGTCCAGTCCTTTTCATCTCCACGACTGAAGCATCAACTGCAGGCCAACACAGCAAAGCAAAACAGCAAAGGGGCAATACTTCTCCTGAAAGATTTTCAGCTCTTACCCGTGGCAGTCTCCCCTCGATGTAGAAGTGTTCTAAAAATGTGGGGTTAGAGGTCCAATACTTATACCTCTTTTGGCCTTTGAAGTAGGCATACTTCAATGGATAGTTTTGTAGTGCACAGATCCTGCCTTGCTCTGACCTGGCTCCAGACACACTACAGGGGGCTGGAGACAGCTTTGTGAAAGAACAGGAATAGGACTATTTAGGTGTCAGTGACTACTTCTCCCACCACTCTAGATCAGGAAGGCCCATCAGCCTGGTGATGGGCAAACAGGATATGCTGGACACACCTCAGCTCTTTTTGTGTGACTGTCTACAGTAAATGCACAAACAGCCCAAATGTCAATCTAAATCAGATGTGGGTTCCACAGGCAGGCAGAGGCTCAGAGTGGTAAAGCAAGAAAATGCCACTTTATAAAAGTGCCATTTTCAAACGCATAATTTAGAAACCACCTTCACAGAAAGATATGTTTTTAAGTTCTGAGTTCAGGTAACCCAAACTTCAAATCTCCAACTCTTCCCAATTGAAATGCACACTTGTAAGATGTTACAAGGCAGCCCCAATGCTAACTTATGGAAGGGATACTCCTTGCAATAGTAAACAATGAAACAGGTAGTATTTTGCTATCAGGACATTTAAAACACACCAGTACATTTTCTAACTTCCTCATGCCCTGCCCCCTGCCCATGGGGCTACCTTGGGCCTACCTTAGGGGTGTCTTACATGTATTAAAAGGAAAGCTTTAGGCCTGGCCTTGCCAGGTCGACATGTCCGTTTAAAACTGCACTTGCAGACACTGCAATGGCAGGCCTGTTTTGGGCCTGAATCCCATGATCATGGGCTGTAAGAGGGGTGGGAGGTGAGTGGAAATCAAATGGGAATGCATATTTCTCACTGCACATTTATTTATTTATTTTAGTAGTGCTTGATTAACATAACAGTGTCTTGGTGATAACAACTATATTCTGGGCTCACCAGTTTGTTTAGTCGCCATCCCATTGTTGTTGTGAGGAATTTGTTACATTGCAGGAGCTCTCATACTGCTTTTGAGAGAAGCTTTAAGAACAATACCACATCAGCAGGTGCTTGTTTACATGCTCGCAGCTGGGAACATACATGAAATAATGAGGGTGGTCCCAGGTGTTTAATAATGTGATCAGAGGTTATTTTGCTTGTCTCTGGCCCCCCAGTGGATTTTCTCAGTCTTTATAAACTCGCCTGGCAGAGAGCTCCCTGGGAAGGAAATACAGGAATCTGCAACATGAGTGAATCTCCCCTCCTCCCCCAGTTCATGGAGGTGGCTGGCAGGGGCTCAAAGACACTACTGCAAAGCTATGTGCAAGGCTGAGAAGATCGCCATTTGATGTTTTCTATCAGTGTAAGTAGTGATTAGTAGAGTGAGTGCAGAGCTACTGCATAACGTCATTTGGTTAAAACACAACATTTACATTTTCATCTTGTAAAGCGTCAGTATTTCCATTTCCATTTGAAAGTTAGTAACTAATGTGCTAGGGACCTATGGTGCATTCACTTTTTTCTTGCTTCTCAATTTGTATGTCTGGTTTAACAGTGAAGTGGTCGACAAGACTTATTGTTACACATTTTTAACATATAAATTGACCAGGCTTCGTCTCCCTCCTCCCCCCAACAGGACTATTATCCTCTCGCCTCCTGCTGTTGGGTAATTGATGTATCATCCCACCTTATATTGAGTGCTTCATTGCAATGTATGTGGGCAGTGCTTCATTTGTGAAAAAGTAAGTGCCAGGGTTCTTTTCAGGAGCCCACTGTAACTTGCACCACCCATTGCCCCTGCCAACGTTGTCAATGACAGTACCAACACAACTACTAACTATCACACTCCTCCAGGTGTGACTATTCATGGCCCCCGGGGCTATAAGGATGGCTTGGAAGGCAGGTGTTAGTCATATTAAGGTATATTAAATTAACAAATAACTGTTGTTGTTCTGGTCTCTAAATTAGACAAACATCGCCACTAAGTGCTAGACTATCATAAGCGCCAGTCTTGACAATTACGTGCCGGTGCTGAGCAAAGGAAACCACCGGCTCAAATTAAGCACTGCATGCAGGACTATATGACACTTGAAAAATAAATTTCTTTATCACATTCTAAATTCTTTATCTGATGCATGCATTGTACAGTAAAGCAAAGCAATTGTTTTGTTTTGTTATCGCAGTCACATTTTCAAATATTTTAGTCAGGACTCAAAATCCAAGCCAGACCAACTGCCCATAATAATGTTAGGTTTCAGCACCTCCTTTTGCAAAGACACAGCAGTGTTTCTTTCATTTATACTTTCAATCATGAAGTTTACTAAGTGGGAATATGGGAAATATTTCACATTGTTTACTTGAAATAATCTCATGTAGGGTTAATTGGTCTAAAATATTCATATGGAAAAATGTTTAACTACTACCCCAATGTGGGGTGCTGAAGCACTTGCCTACATGTGTAGCATGCTACACTGTGTAGGCTGTTTGGTTGGTTTTTCTGTTTTGATCCTGTGTGGAAGTGTTTTCATGTTGTGCTTGAGGATCACTGAGGTGCATATATTGTGTTATGGGGCGCAGCGCTTAGCATTGTGATGGATGAAGAACTGTGAAAGATAGGCGCATAGTTTATGGTTTTTAGTAAGCTGGTAGCTTTCAGCAGCTCTGCTGGTCCCTTTGTGGTATTTGTTATGTCCATAGCCCACTTAGCTAGATACTGTACTGGGATGTCTATTCTGAGATATTGTGTTTAAAATGTATGGTACTGAGAAGGTGTAGGTTAAAGGGGGAAATGATGGAGAGATCTGATTGTCTTTGTGAGCTGCCATGAAGTGACTGTAGTATGTTTCTAGTTGGGACCTGCATTGTTGGACTAAATTAGAGTCCTCCATTGGCCAGGGGTATTTGGCAGATCTCATCAGTTATTCTGTTCCTGTTCATTTAGTGATGGGTGGTTTATTGTTGTGTACTGGTACAGTACTGGGCGAGTAACATGACCCTTAGCAGTTTTGTCTTATGTAGGCAGCAGAAGGGAATTATCAAGCCGGCTGTGTGAAGTACAACATACTGTCTGAAAGCTGAATGTTATTGTGTTAGAGTGCGTTTGGGTTATGTATTGTAATTGCATTATACAGCACTTCCTACCACTGATGAGGCATTGTTGGACATTTATGCTGGGCAGCACGCTGCTCCAGGGTCCAGGGTTAGTGTTTTTCTTTTGGTAGTTATTGTTGGTTATTGGATTAGTCTTGCGCTCTAAAGTTGCCATGTCATGCCTTTACTTCAGTTTCTATTTTGACAATTATTTTTGTTGTAATTTCATGCATTGGTTGGTGGTATTAACAGATGAGCTACATGAGAATTTGGTGTTCTCAGATTGCAGAGGTATGCCCTTAAAATGAGAGCTTCTGATACTTAAATTGAGTTGTGGGCAATATGTAGAAATAAAATAGTGGGGACTAGGACAAAGATGCATGTCATGTACAGTAGGCTGTAACCAAAGAGCAGAGGCATGCAGGGGATGGAAAGGAGGGAGAGAGTCATTTGAAAGTAAAAGGAAAGTCGAGAGTTTTAGAGAGTTTAAGTCAAAGTCAGTTTTAATGCAGTGTTTTTAGAAACATTGTGGAAGGTTTCTGAGGCAGCATGCACAACTGTAGAATAGCACTAGAAAGGGATGTGCCTGCTTGTTGTTACCACTATTAGGTCGTTGGACGTTTGTGAGCTGATGTACACAGACATGTCAGAATATGTAAAGGAGTATACCTGTAGTAGTACTTCCCATACTCATACATGTTTTTGTGAATCAGCCACTCAGTGTATAAATCACAGAAACACAGCTGTACCTGCACAAAAATACAAAGGTGAAAACCAATATTTGCATAGGCACACATTGTTCATGATACAGTCCCACTGGATTTTTAAAATTAATTGGCCAGTGTTGTAAGTTGGTTTTTTTATGTTCCTTGCTAGGTATTGCACGCTCAGCTGTATACGTTCTGCCACTATGAGAAATGAATTCCATTTTGAAGTGTCTCTTTCATTTTTGCATGCACCATTGTCGAAACCACGGAAGCATAAAATACTGATGGTTGCTGAACCGTAAATTAAACTTCTTAAAGGAAGCCCAAGGCTTTATCATTCCTATTTACTTTTTCAGTTTTAGGTTGCTTACTTGATGTTTTTAAAGACTGCAGTCAGATAAATGCTGAAAAGTAGATCTTGCTGATGCCATCCAATAACCAGTAAGCCAGTAGCACAAACCAGACACCAGTAAACCAGTAGCACAAATGTATACACCTGTGTAAACTAACAGGTACCAGGCAAATGACATACAAGGAAACTTCTAATGGCCACTTGCATGTATAGGAACTCTACTCCACAAGTGACATAATGAGTTGATTAAGAGCTTAAATAAAACAAACATTGGCAAGGCCAACAGATCTGGCGTTGGTTGTCAGCCTTGGTTGTCAGCCTTTTGATTTTGTCAATGCGTGTTTTGTTTCATCATGGTTTTTGTGAATTTTTGTTGTAGGGTTAGGTGCCGGATTCTAGCCAATAGAAAAAAAAACATTGGCTATTTCTTGGTTTTATAAAGCACACATTTTAATAATAGCTCCTGTAAAAGAAGGGCATTACCTTGAGTTGGATGTGCTTCTTGTGAAAGAGCAGAATGCTGCCACACACAGTGAAGTTAGTTAATAGTTGAACTGGGCTGATTCATTGGCCCCTGCTGTATGCTGTAGTGTGTAGAAGATACATGTGAATGACTTAACAGCAGGCCAGTGGATGAAGAGGGCTGGCTGATTATAATATGTATATAATTTTTGGAACATTAAAAGGTCTTAGCTAACACCAGACCTAAACAAACACTGGAAATGCCAATCGATGTGGCACGGCCTACATGCCTTATGGCTTTGATAATTCTTGATCTATTTTATCACGTTTTTCGCAAACCTGTATTTAATAATAAAGCTGGGTCCTCTTCAAACTGAAAAATTGTGAATAAGCAAAATTGTTTTTTGGTCTCATAAAGGCACACATTGCCTTAATAGTCCCTGACACTGAAGGTAACTACTTTGTATGTGGGTGGGTTTGTTACGAAAGGCAAATCGCTGTCACTCACATTGAAGTTAGCCAATGACTGGTGTCCTAACCCATTACCCTATGCAGTATGCAGTAGGGACAGAAGAAATGTGAATGACACAATAACAGAGCAAACTCTGAAGAGGGCTGCTTGGAGGTCCTTCTAAGTCTATTATACTTATAATTTAGTAAAATCAAAAAGTCTTGGAAAATGTCATACCTAGAAAACTATGCATTATGGCTCTTTCAGTCTGAATGCTGTGAGTGCACAAGGACTCTACGTTAGAAACCGTCAGTGACTGCATGCACTACCCAGGTATTTCCGCTGGTTTTAGTAAAACAGCAAAATTGCCCCCTAACACCTGAAACGGCGGAATGACCAGGATTCCAAAACCGTTAAAAACCTGAAAAATATCACACAGGAAAATGTACAGAATTTCACATAGGTTAGCATTAGCTGTAGAAAGATACGTCCAAAGTCGTCCTTTTCCTTTAAGCACGCGCATATAGTTGTCTGAAAGACAAGGGGGCAGATTTATGTCGGACTTGCGCCACGTTTGCGCCGCCGTTGCATCACAGAAGTGACGCAGCGGCGGCATAAATCCTGCGCCACGGTGTGACTTACATCGTGACGCATCTATGGAGATGCGTCACGGTGTAAGGCCCTGCGCCACATGAAACCTGCGTCAGGTTTAATGTGGGCGTTTCCACGCAAGGGGGGTGTTCCGTCGCAGGAACGCCCCTGAAAAGTCACTCAGTGAAATCTACCAGATTTCACTGAGTCACTTTACCAACGCTGATGCGTCAAAACCCTACGCCTGCTTGAAGCAGGCGTAAAGCTTGACTCACCATGTTACAGATATGGCAAGTTGGAAAAGTGCTGGAGTTGCAAGCCGCACGCAACACAACTTCAGCACTACGCCAACTTCACGCCCTAGATGCGACACGCATCTGTTTATTCCTGCGCCATGGTGTGCGCATTGTAAATGCAGCGCATCATGGGTGGCGCAAGGATAAACTTATATGCCGCATCTTTCCTGGCGCATCTCTGCTGATTTGCAGAGATGCGTCAGGCAACATAAATCTGCCCCAGCGTCTGTTGACATTTGCTTTGGTTAAGGTGTCCGTCTGCTTTCTCAGGTTACGAGGGCAGTTCCACAACAGGCCTTCTTGAATGTGGTAAAGAACAAATGTGATTCAAAAGAGACTGCCTGACTTTAACTATGTTTTTCAATAACATCAAATGCTTCTTATTACATTAACATATAGTTCAACCACCTTGTGTTTATGGACTCTTTCAGTTCCACCGTCCCCAAGGGTGTGGAGGAGAAGATGTATCCAAAGAAGATGCTAAAGTCTTTCAAGTTACTAACTCAGCACAGTGTCAGGTATGAGATGCATTTCTCATTACCACATTACACTGCCCGCAATCACTGGGTACCATCATAAGATCCGCATGTGTTTGCAAGCTTGGGTGCTGTATGTACACACCTGTCGCATTCTCCCAGGGATTATTCAAGTACTACTAGCATCTCTACTTCGATTTCTTCTCCTCAGGCTCTATAATTGAGTTCATCAGTCCTGTCTGTGCGTGCGGATACATCTTCTCTGCCTTTCTCATAAGTCCTGGCGGTTCTCTCAGGGGTTGTTCAAGTTCTACTACCATCTCTGCTGTGATTTATTCTTCACGGACTCTATTATTGAGTTCATCATTCCTGCCTGTGTGGACAAATCTTCTGTCTTTGTCTTGATCGCTGACGGTTCTCATTCTAATTTTTTCGGCCAAAGGCCATTCCAACAAGACCTTCTTGTGTGCAATAACCAGTGTCACAAAGCAGCACTTCCTCATGCATGATCAAGCAATGATCTTCTGTGTCACCCTCACATTGCTCATAAGCTCTGTCCTGTTGTGACATCGAACATACATCAGTATGAATGTCTCAGGAAAATAAAACACACCTTCACTGCTGAAGCACTGTGTTATCCTGGGCCCTCACATAGCACCCAGATAAAAAATATGTCAGGTAAGTGGTATTCCCGCATACCATGGTGTAAGACATTTGAAGTCCACAATGTAAAGATTCACTGCAGATTTGGGTTCTCCATACCAGGAGGACTCCTGGAAGGCTACGGTCCAAGGCCACAGTCCATAGTGCACCTGTGTCAAAGTCTCCTCCATAGGACCTGTGCCATGATGTATATCAGGGACAAAGAATATTGTCGCAAAGTGGCATGCACATGTGGCCAATGTGTAAGTGCAAGTCCTTACAAAAAAAACAATATGATAGCAACAGCAGTTGTCAGACATCTAGTAAAAGTGTGTGGAAAGAGCACACATGATAATGGATACATGTGTGGCAAAAGTACCAATTAGGTATGACAATACAATACCCCCCATGTGTGGAGAAACAAATACCTACTTTGCGCACATTAAGGACGTATCCACCGTATATCGCAGGTAGTACTGCAAGTGAAAAGACGTGGACATTGGCCAAGGCAATCTGAAATACTTATCATAGCAGATACCACCCAATGCATTGTCTGCCCCAGATAATCAGCTTTCATGGTAAAACAAACACAACTGAAGTCACACATCCCAAATTATCCAATAATAACAATAAGCATCAGTGGCAATTGCAGGACACAGGCCTACAAAACCAATAAAGTTTTCATTTGAAGCAACACATCGATGTCCAAAAACAAAGGCCAATGTCCAGTCTAAGTATTATTGTGTGGACCAGCACACTGCTGTGCCACCAAACTTGCCTTCTAGAGCATTGCTGGAGATATCTCCCTTGGAAGGGGCAGTCCAGGCACCTCTATGATGTTACACAGTGGGCTGTCTTTGGGGTTGGGAATGCTGTTTGGGCTTTGGGAGGGCTGGATTCAGGATTGGGATGGTTAGCTTGGTCTAAGGGAGAGCTGATCTTGGGATGGGGAGGCCTGGGTTTTTCTGTGGGAGGGCTGGTCTTGGGATGGAGAGGGCTGTGTTTGACCATGCAGGGAATCTTGTATGTCAAAAGGGTAGTGATGGACTCAGAGAGAGGAAAGCAGGTGTATTACTTCTTTTTTTTTATTTAGGGCATCTGGTTTGGGGTGGGGAAGAGGTACTTTGGGTTTTGGGAAGGGGTGGTTTGTTTCCCTCTTTTTTGCTTATGGCTTTTTGTTTTGGCAGGAGCAGTGATGTGTTTAGGAGGGGAGGCAGGTGTTTTTGGGGTGAATTGTGAAGTGGAAGGAGTGGGTAGAGGGTTGCAGAGGTGGGAAACGAGACCTGGGGTTGGGAGGGGCTGGGCAGCTGTGGCATGGAAGAGGTCAAGGGCAAACAGGGTAGGTTCTATGGGAGGAGGTGAGACAAGGGGTGGGGATTTGGAGTTAGACTAATGTGAAGTCTGAGATGTGGCTGTGCGTGCATGTGTCTGTGTGCCTGATGTATGTTTAGTTGTTATATGTGTCTAGTCCTATGGAATGTGTGATTTAGCTTGTGTGTTGGGTAGGGTGTCTTGTTGTGTGATATGGATAGTGGCAGGGTCTAATGGTATGGTGGTATGGTGTCTGGCTATATGTCTGTAGTGGCTCTGTCTGATGGTGTGGTGTTTGGATGCATGTGTGTAGTGGCTGTGTCTGCGTGTCTGGGTGTATGTGTGTAGTGGCTGCATCTGGCAGTGTGTTTTCTGTGTGTATGTCATTGGGTGTGGTGGTGAGGGGTTTGGGTGCCTGGTGAGTGGTCGCAATTTGTTTTCTTCATATGTTTCTCTTTGCGTGAGCTGTGTGTGGATGTTGAGGTGGATGCATGATGTTGTGTGCATGTGCTTTTGGCAGGTGTGGGGATACGGATTGTGGATGGGGAAGAGTCAGGAGGTGGGTGGAAAGCTGGAATTGCCTTGAGTATGGAAGCCAGAGTCTGAATAATTCTCTGTAGGGCAGACATGTCAGCATGAATGCCTTCCAGGTTCGACACCATACGCATAAGCTGGGGGCTTTGCACCTTTATGGCATTAAGCACTGCAGTTTGACCCACAGAGATGTGTCTCAGAATATCTATTGCTCCACATTCAGGGTAGCAGGGAAACAGAAACATGGGCTGAGGTGCCTGGTGCAAAAGGGACTCCTCCCTTCTTAGGGGAGCGGGCCCGGACAGCTGGGTGGGGAGCATCCGGGCGAGTGAAGAGGTAATAGAGGTGACAGAAAAGGATGTTGTGGATGCAGGTCCATGGATATCACCACCAGGGAGTGGCCAATGGAGCTCGACTCAGAAGTTGAAGATGTGTCAGCTGGCTCCTCCATGCCACTCCCCTCACCCTCTGGGCCACTATTTCCTCTGTGTCACTGCTGCGTCAGGTACCACTCTGGCCAGATTCCCCAAAGACCTACGTTGATGCTGAAATAATAGTAGAAATAGGTGCATTGCAATTGTGGGAACACATCGCACAAACGGATTCTAGCACAACACATTACTTATTTGCACAGATCACAACACGTTCAAGAATGACCACATTGGCTCCAACATTGGCATGAGTGCTACACAACCTGTGCACAGTCACACATGTGACATATAACCACATTCTGCTCCAACTGCATGTGTGACCTTGTCCAAAATCCACCCTCATGTGTCATCACCCTGTCAACCTAGGCCCTTGTAGCCTACCAAGTTACCTGATGTCATGAAATTGGATGTCCACATGGAATGCATTACTACCTATCCACACAAGGCACTGCAATCAGCAGATGGTCAGGTGTCCCTAACCCACAGCATGTAAAACTGCTGGCCACCTGCTGCAGCTAAGTAGCAGTAATATGTGACTATCAAGAATGAAATGATATGGAAGTGCCCATTACACAATGTTCACACTTCCCAAGCAACACTTTGACATCTGACTACTGCCAGATGACGCAGTTGAAAGCAGCACATGAGTAGCCTAGGTAGGTGTCACATGTAGTACGGAGATAAAGTGGTGTGAGATTTCTGCACAAGGAACCATTGTACATGAGTCTGCCTAGAAACATCCCCAGTCAAGATTGGTTCATGTCAACACACCTTTTTTCACATTGCAAATCTCAATACTATTAGAACACTGAAAGTACATGAGGCTTAGGAGAGATATCCAGTCCATAAAGAGGTCTTAATCATGTCTAGAAGGGAAGGGAATTCACTGTACCTTTCTTGTCTCGCAAACACAAATACCAATATCGTACTGAGTGCAGACACATACATATGACCCCAACATGTCAGTATGTTACTTCTTGATGCATGCCACCTGCCAGTGAATGACTCTCCACAAATACACATGTGCATCACACGTCCCTGAATACACCCTTCTCAATGGCATGCAAAATCACATTGCCAGATAGTACCATCTGTGTCATTACCTAAACAATCTGACATGGCTATTGACATCCATCAATGTCATTGGGTATGTGTGACCGCCCTGTATGTGATTTCACCTACTCTGTATACCCATCACAGAATAACATTGTCATGAAAACATTGGCCAACACATACAAATATGATGGATTCTGAATGAAAACTTGTAAACCCTCAGATCATGTATGGAACAGTTGTACATGTGACAGTACAACACATGAATTTACACATGCCAGCATGTAGGCATCAAAACAGACGGCACCAGTGGTTTTAGCCAACTCATGATGCTGTACGTTCCTCACTTAGCTTGGGGAAGTAGTGCTCAGTGTCTGCATCCACAGTGCATTGGATGCCATGGCACAAGTAAGTGGTCCATCATCAAATGAGACCCAGTGGTGAGGCCTTTTTGGGGCCCCTGGCACATATGACATCAAAAGATAATGTAGGTTATCTGAGAAATTAGGCAGCCATGTGGCTGTTCGACTCTGGAAACTGGACCGTGCTTAGTTTCTGGTTACATGACAAATAGTCTACGGTTAATCCCATCCGTCTATTACCAGACCTACACATGCAGCAACTCTCCCATTGCATGGGGCATGGGTTACATTCAAGCTTGATGGGGAAATAGCTGCCTGTAGCACAAGATAGATGGTCATGCATAATGTTTCACTCAGGCCACTACTCACTCCCTTCTAGCTGCTGTTGGGCTCTCAACTGCCCATCAAGTTCCGGGTATGCCATTGCCAGTATGTTGACCATTAAGGGGTTCAGGAATACGGCACCTGTCCCTTCTGCCTTTGGAGGACAGCCACAGTTGGACCTCCACGATCTCCTGGGTCAAGCGTCTCAGGTCCCCCCACTTTTCCCTGCAGTGAACACTGTGCTTACTAGAGACCCCCCAGGGTTTGACCTTCTGGGTGAAGACTTTCCACATGGACCCCTTCTGAGGGGCGTTGACCTGTATTGATGAAATAAACGAAGAGACTGAGTAGACATGCAAGATATAGGTTATCTGCTAGGGTGCCATAGGGGTTGTAGACAGCTAGCATAACAATCAATCACTATTGCAAACACCACATGTATAAGGCATACATGCTGAGCACTATGAAAAGCATTACTACACACTGTTCAAGTTATCTACGGACTACCCTCAATCCTGATCATGCCTCTACTGACAAGGCTAGCCCACTGACATTACGTAGCCCAGGCCACACCAAATGAGCTCTGAAATGAGTTACGATGTAACACAGCGCACCATTGTGTCCTCCTGAAGGGTACAGTACTAGTGCATCACTGGACAGACACCTGAACAGTATGGACAAATGACTTTGTTCAAAAAGTCCAAGACATCACTGCCACCATTGCATTGACTACACTCCAAGATTTTGGTCACAATGAAAGGACTGACATGTGTGTCACTGAAAGCTCCCACTCTGAGGATAAGTGGACATGTGATTTACTCATTTGGATATCATACTATGTCTACATGTGTTTGTGTCAGACGTCCTGGCATCACAGGACACACTGTATGCCATATGTTGCAGTGTGTTTGGGAAAACATCAACATACCATTGTACATACTGCATGATTGCTCATTCTTACACAACTGGTGAAGCACTTCTGAACTGCACTGAGAATATAACCAACTATCTGCAATGTACATGTTTCTCATAAGCAATGTTCCTGTACAATGGTTGCATCACTCACATGACAGTAAAATCCCAGACATGTGGGACTAAGGGGCCTGTACTAAGGCACTGTCAGACAGTGACAATGGTAAACAGTCAAAATATCGAATTTTTAATTTCGACTTACACTTATATCGAGTTGCTAATATCGATGGGACAGAATATCGATGTCCAGAATATCGATGGCCAGAATATCGACCCTAAGGTAAGTAATATCGAAATTACTTATATCGATAGCATATATATGTAAGTAATTTCGATTTACTAATATGTGTTAGAAATTTTAGTTAAGTATTTAAATTAATTGTTATAATATGTGTTTAATATGTTTTTATAAATAAAAAATATATAAAAGTAAATAATATGTTTTACTACCAGAGCGGGTTGTGGGTTTTTAGGGGAATAGGGTGGGAAATAATTTATTTGTAATTAAATAATTATTTTTTAATGATTAATTTATTTTGCAATTAAATATTAATTGGCAATGAATTATTTTAATTGATTAATTGATTAATTAATTGATAATTTATGTATATTTTTAAGTAAATTATATGTTTTACTACTGGAGCGGGTTGTGGGTTTATAGGGGAATAGGGTGGGAAGTAATTTATTTGTAATTAAATAATTATTTTTTAATGATTAATTTATTTTGCAATTAAATATTAATTGGCAATGAATTATTTTAATTGATTAATTGATTAATTAATTGATAATTTATGTATATTTTTAAGTAAATTATATGTTTTACTACTGGAGCGGGTTGTGGGTTTATAGGGGAATAGGGTGGGAAGTAATTTATTTGTAATTAAATAATTATTTTTTAATGATTAATTTATTTTGCTATTAAATATTAATTGGCAATGAATTATTTAATTGTTTTACTACTGGAGCGGGTTGTGGGTTTATAGGGGAATAGGGTGGGAAGTAATTTAATTGTAATATTAATTAATTTTGGGTAAAGGAGTATTTTTAGGGTTCACGGTCAGTTTTGGGTTTTTGGGTAAAGGGGTATTTTTAGGGTTCTGGGTCAGTTTTGGTTTTTGGGGTAAAGGGGTATTTTTAGGATTCAGGGTCAGTTTTCAGTTTTTGGGTAAAGGGGTATTTTTAGGGTTCAGGGTCAGTTCTCAGTTTTTGGGTAAAGGGGTATTTTTAGGGTTCAGGGTCAGTTTTCAGTTTTTGGGTAAAGGGGTATTTTTTGGGTACAGGGTCAGTTTTCAGTTTTTGGGTAAAGGGGTATTTTTAGGGTTCAGGGTCAGTTTTTAGTTTTTGAGTAAAGGGGTATTTTTAGGGTTCAGGGTCAGTTTTCAGTTTTTGGGTAAAGGGGTATTTTTAGGGTTCAGGGTCAGTTTTCAGTTCTTGGGTAAAGGGGTATTTTTAGGGTTCAGGGTCAGTTTTCAGTTTTTGGGTAAAGGGGTATTTTTTGGGTTCAAGGTCAGTTTTCAGTTTTTGGGTAAAGGGGTATTTTTAGGGTTCAGGGTCAGTTTTAGGTTTTTGGGTAAAGGGGTATTTTTAGGGTTCAGGGTCAGTTTTCCCTACTGTTGCACCCACTGGAGTGGGAATAGTAATTATTGTTAAGTAAGTATATATTATATATGATTTTTAAATATTATTTTTATAATTAAATATGTATTCTTTTTTTTCCCCATTATTACATATATTTAAATATGTTTAAGTAATTAATAAGTATTATTTACAGTATTTTTTATGTTATTTTAAATCCAAAAAATAGATATATTTGACAACGATATTTTTAACATCAATATTATTTTTTCGATATTTTGGTACTTACCATGTTGTACATAGGGCGTCAATATTTTTGCTATCGATATAATTACGCCGATATTTGTGTAGGTCGAAATTCTGTCTGTCGAAATTCTGTCATAGATCCAGTGACAATATGGATCCCTGGGCTGTAGTAGTCTCAAATCTAGGATCTCATCTTGCACCATACCAAATGTAGCAATACTTGGTGCATTTTGGCCAACGTATGGTCCTGTTACTCTACTTTAGGCCACAACTGAGAATTAGCAGATCTACGGGGAGAGTACTCTGTACATCAGTTCCATAGCCACATTAACTCAGCTACAGCCCGGGCCGTGGATCATACAAGGCACAACTCATTGTCAGGGTTTACTGTCTGCAAGTTGAGCATACTGTTCCCATATGACAATCAGTCAGTCAGTCAGTCAAAACAAGCTTTATTCGATTACATTTAAAATCATAAAACCAACAAGACAACATGTATTTAAAAATTAATTACAGTTTGATAAAATTCATTACAATTTGATAAAATTCATGTGAGTTACAAAGGCAGAACAATTCAGTAAAATTCATGGAGGTTAAAAGCAAACCGGAAATCATAGTGGTAAAATCACCCTTCCAATTGTCTCGGGGATAGCATCCTGGTCCTAATACGCATAGCAGCGACCAGGAAGCTAGCAACCCCGAGAATTGTCCTGGTGCTGCCTAATAGCTGAAGGTAGAGTAAAGCAGGCCGTACCTGGACAAAACCTGCATCTCTTAAAATGGGTGCCAAGAACCTCGACCTGCTCGCTTTGTAGTGGCTACAAAACATAATGAACTGCATGAGGGTTTGCTCAGAGAAGTTATCACAGCTACACGGGGTAGATTCATCAGGAACACCCCACACAGGAAAATCGCCCAGGGAGTTTTGGATTAAAATGAACCTGAATCTGATAAGCAGGTGACGATGGTATGGTCTGCTCACGATTATTAAATAAGGTTCAATTTGGGGCGAAGTCAGGAGTAGGAAATTAGCTCTAACTCTTGGTTTAATTAGTTCTTTCTCCTCCCGTGTTTGAACTGCCCTCCTTATGAAGTTTTCTTTGATCCATTTCAAATCTCCCTTGAGTATAGTGTTTGGGTGGCTGTATAGGTTTGGTCTGCCGAGTCTACCCATCTCCCCCTTTATGTATTTCAGCCATGGAATTTTTAAGGCGTTATCCAAGGACATGCAATCACTGAGGATTTTATGATTCAAAGCAATGTCCGTGTTCAGCCAAGTTTTGGTCCAACACATGAGGGGCGCTAGTTGGAGTGAGTCAGTGAGATAACCCAGCCCTAATTCAGTATGTATAGAAAGGACAGGTGTGGATTGTGGAACACCCAACAAGGACCTGAGAAAGTGATTTTCTGCTGTTTGTAATTTGCCACAGTTTGCGTAGCCCCACAGTGGGGCTCCGTAGGAGGCTATAGATAAGCATTTGGTTTTGTAGACCTTCAATAATGCCTCCATCGGTCGAGACCCAAGACGCTTGGCAAAACTCAGAAGTGCGGAGGTGGATCTGGTGACAGCTAGGGATTTTGCGTCCACCTGTGGGGACCAAGAGCCCTTCTCTTCGAATATCACTCCCAAGTAAGTAAACACTTGTACTCTCGAGATCCCCTCTCCACAGCAACTAAAGGATTTCAACTTTTTTGGCCTTGGTCGCTTCCCTGCCAGCATAATATGTGATTTGTTGTTATTGACCAACAGGTCTAGCGAGGACATAAAATGACCAAATGCATTAAGGAGCCTCTGTAACCCCACCCCTGTGCGGGCTAAAAGCACCGCATCGTCCGCATAGAGGAGTACGGGAACTGCGGACCCCCCCACATAAGGGATATCGGGTGTGGTCCCCTCCAGGGCTTTATCTAGGGAGTTGATGTAGATGGTAAACAGAAGTGGGGCTAAGATACAGCCCTGCCTGACACCTCTTCTGGAACTAAATGGTCTGGTGGTTTTACCATCACGGTTGATTCTGATGTTAGCTGAAAGGTCTGCATGGAGTGCGGCCAGGAAGTCTACTAGGGGGGGATCAATCCCAATACCAGCCAGTATGGTCCTTAGCTTGGCCCTATTGACCAAGTCAAAGGCCGAAGAGAGGCCCATAAAGGCCAGGTATAAGTGCCCCTCCTTGGCCATGGTGTACTTACTAATCAGCATGTGGAGGTTCAAGCACTGCTCTATTGTACCTCTTTTCTCCCTGAAACCGTATTGCAGGTCAGAGAGCACCCCCTTCTCCTTAATAATGTCGCCTAATCTGTGTAGAATGACTCTGCCAAGAATCTTTACGGCAGAGTCGATTAGCGAGATCGGCCTGTAACATGCCGGGTCCGATCTAGAGCCCTTCTTAAATATAGGGATGATGGTTGAGGTGGACCAGGTTTTTGGGAACCCCACAATGACAGTTGAATTAAAGACATTTGTAAGGATTTTGGCCCAGAATAGTGACTGCAAGCTATATAGGTCTGCAGGGACTCCGTCTGGGCCCGGTGCCTTATGTTTGGTCATATCTTCAATTGCTCTGATAACCTCAAATTCGGAAAAGGACAAAAGGGGGGGTTCGGTAGGAGGCTGATGGGGATGGGGTGTAGTTAGAAGATCTGCACTGTTATAAATTTTACTAAAGTGGTTCACCAAATCATCCTCTGGTATCACGCAGTCCAACACGGTGTTATTAGAGGAGGCAAAATACGGATGATTTAAGATCGTCCAAAATTGGGAACTATCTCTCAATACGCTGACCGATGTTAAGCTATCCCATGCCTCGCTTTTTATAGTTTTTTTGCGTGTCTCGATAGCCTGCCTATATTCTTTTCTAAGCCGACCCAGCACTGCTGGGAGTCATGTTAGGCACTGCTAGGAGTCCTCTGCACCCACCCACATACCACCCCCATACTGTTAGGCACTGCTGGGAGTCATGACAACCCACTCCCATACTGTTAGGCCCTGCTGGGAGTCCCCCATGTTACATGAGTTGTTTGGATACTCACTAGGCTCCACGGCTCCTTCGATTCCGTGAACTCCCACCGGTGGTAGCAGGGCCATGACTTTCTCCTCCCAGGGATGGTATTGGGCAGGTCTGCGGGGACCACCACCTCCAGTGTGGTGTGCATTGGCGTAGTCTTTGTCCATCTTCCTCTTGACCATCTTCCGCAGATCGTACCACCTGGCCTGGCAATCCATCCTGTGCGCCTGATGGGTGCAACAACATTGACCTTATCGACTATCTTCTCCCACAGGCGGGTTTTGTCTGCAATGCTGGTCTGTCTGACCAATGCACCAAACAGCGGTGGCTCAACTCTGATGACTTCATCTGTAAGGATCTCCATCTCCGGGTTAGTGAACTTTGGGTTCTTTGGTGTGGTCATGGTGTGGGGTGTATGTGATTGAGAGGGTGATGGTGTGTATGGATGAGGGTGTGTCGGTCTGATTGTGTAGGGGTGGTGTGGGTGTGAATGAGATAGGAAGTATGTGTGAAGGTGTATGGGTGCAGTTGTTGGTGTAATGTCAGTGTCTTTAGACAAATAGGTATGTTGCAATGGATGATGGGTTGTATGTGTGGGCCCTTTTATTGGTCCATTTGTGGGTGTTGCCTATTTTGAATTTTTGCGGGGTGTGTTATAAGGGGTGGGTGTGACTTGGGCCCTCTGTTTGGCTGTTTGGATGTGGCCAGGACATTATTTAAAATGGTGTGTACGCAGGAGACATGTTTTGTGGTGTTGTGCAACTAGTTTTCACCCTCCTTGTGCTGGTTTAGGAGTTCACATGCTTTATTAGTGGGGGGTGCGCGTTTCGTATTTGTTGGTGCTGCTGGCTCATACGGGACGTTTTTGGGGTGTTCGCGTAAGCTTCATTGAGTGGTGTGCGGTTCGTATTTGTCGGTGCGGCTGGCTGATATCCACCCACCCCTCTTATGTCTGGGCACTGCCGGGACTCCTCTGCACCCACCCACATACCACCCCATACTGTTAGGCACTGCTGGGAGTCATGTTAGGCACTGCTGGAAGTCCTTTGCACCCACCCACATACCACCCCCATACTGTTAGGCACTGCTGGGAGTCATGTTAGGCACTGCTGGGAGTCCTCTGCACCCACCCACATACCACCCCCATACTGTTAGGCACTGTTCGGGGTCATGTTAGGCACTGCTGGAAGTCCTTTGCACCTACCCACATACCATCCCCATACTGTTAGGCACTGCTGGGAGTCATGCTAGGCACTGCTGGGAGTCCTCTGCACCCACCCACATACCACCCCATACTGATAGGCACTGCTGGAAGTCATGACCAACCACCCCCATACTGTTAGGCTCTGCTGGGAGTCCCCCATGTTCCATGAGTTGTTTGGATACTCACCAGGCTCCACGGCTCCTTCGATTCCGTGAACTCCCACCGGTGGTAGCAGCGCCATGACTTTCTCCTCCCAGGGATGGTATTGGGCAGGTCTGCGGGGACCACCACCTCCAGTGTGGTGAGCATTGGCGTAGTCTTTGTCCATCTTCCTTCTCACCATCCTCTCCAGATCGTACCACCTGGCCTGGCAATCCCTCCTGGTGCTCCTGATGGGTGCAACAACATTGACCTTATCGACGATCTTCTCCCACAGACGGGTTTTGTCTGCAATGCTGGTCTGTCTGACCAATGCAACAAACAGCTGTGGCTCAACTCTGATTACTTCATCTGTAAGGATCTCCATCTCCGGGTTAGTGAACTTTGGATTCTTTGGTGTGGTCATGGTGTGGGGTGTATGTGATTGAGGGGGTGATGGTGTGTATGGATGAGGGTGTGTAGGGGGTGGTGTGGGTGTGAATGAGATAGGATGTATGTGTGAAGGTGTATGGGTGCAGTTGTTGGTGTCCTGTCAGTGTCTTTGCGCAAATAGGTATGTTGCAATGGATGATGGGTTGTATGTGTGGGCAATTTTATTGGTCCATTTGTGGGTGTGGCTTATTTTGAATTTTTGCTGGGTGTGTTATAAGGGGTGGGTGTGACTTGGGCCCTCTGTTTGGCTGTTTGGATGTGGCCGGACATTGTTTTAAATTGGTGTGTACACAGGAGACATGTTTTGTGGTGTTGTGCAACTAGTTTGCACCCTCCTTGTGCTGGTTTAGGGGTTCGCGTGCTTTATTAGTGGGGGTGTGCGTTTCGTATTTGTTGGTGCTGCTGGTTCATACGGGACGTTTTTGGGGTGTTTGCGTAAGCTTCATTGAGTGGTGTGCGGTTCATATTTGTTGGTGCAGCTGGCTGATACATGCCGTTTTCGGGGTGGGGGTTCGTGTACGCTTTATTGATTGGTGTGCGGTTCATATTTGTTGGTGCGGCTGGCTGATAGGTGCCATTTTCGGGGTGGGGGTTTGTGTACGCTTTATTGATTGGTGTGCGGTTCATATTTGTTGGTGCGGCTGGCTGATACGTGCCGTTTTCGGGGTGGGGGTTCGTGTACGCTTTATTGATTGGTGTGTGGTTCGTATTTGTTGGTGCGACTGGCTGATACGTGCCGTTTTCGGGGTGGGGGTTCATGTATGCTTTATTGATTGGTGTGCGGTTCGTATTTGTTGGTGCGGCTCGCTGATACGTGCCATTTTTGGGGTGGGGGTTCGTGTACGCTTTATTGATTGGTGTGTGGTTTGTATTTGTTGGTGCAGCTCGCTCATACGCGATGTTTTCCATACGAATCATGCTTCAGGCGCGACTAGGTTTGCCCGTCCAAATCGCGTACTCGGTCCCCGGTCTGGATCGTACTTGTTTGGTCGTATGGCATGCTTACGAATCGTACGGTTTGGGTTCCGACGCCATTTCGTACGGGTCTTCCATTATGGTTCGTACGGTTCGCTGATATTCAGACGTATTTTTGGGATACGGATCGTACTACGCAGTCCGGACAGTCTTTTTCAATTCGTACGGAGACGGCTACGAATACGAGTCGTACGACAGTTTTTTCTCCCGAATCGGAATCGGCCCCCATATATTAAAAAATAAAGAAACACATATTATTATGTTAAATACATATAGCAAATACCTACAAATATTATATTAAATGCAATTTAAAAAAAATCCAAACAAATAAATCTTTTTAAATAGAAATGATTTACAAACAAAAACATTAAGTATTGAATAAATTTACTTTTTTTATTTCCTACCAAATAACGCCATGTAATTCACAACCCACATCTAAATTTAAAAAAATGTAGTTTCTTAAATAACATAATTAATTACCAATTAAAGAAATATTTTTAATAAAAAAACAAATTAAAACTCATAAAAATGTATTGGCTTCCAACACTTTACCCCTATAATCCACACTACCCTCAGCTTACATGAAACTGTACCAAAAAATTAATTGCACAATTAACACTTATTTTCAATTAAAAAATAATAGTATTTAACAACTAATTATAAAGTAAGTCAAATTAATTTACTACCCACACTATACCCCTATAACAGTAAAAACCACACAAAAAATATAAACAGATACCCTAATTAAATATCAATTAATTAATTAATATTAATTAACAACTAATAATTAATTAATTTAACATAAATTACTTCCCACCCTTTTACTCTATAAACCCCTCAACCTGCACCTAAAATGATGTACACAAGTTTCATAATTATTTTACAATAAATTAATTAATATAAATTAAAAACTAATTATTAATTAATTAACCATAAATTACTTACCACCCTTTACCCCTATAAAACCATAACCTGCACCTGAAATTAATTACACAATTTCCATAATTAATTTACAATAAATTAATTAATAGAAATTAACAACTAATCATTAAATAATTAAACTTAAATTTCTTTCCACCCTTTACCAGTATAAACCCCACAACCCACACCTAAAATTAATTTCACAATTTCCGTAATTAATTTTCAAACAATTAATATAATTTAATAACTAATTATTAATGAATCAAAAATTATTTCCCACCCGTTACCACTATAAACCCCACAATGCACACCTAAAACAAATTGCACAATTACCATAATTAATTACCAATTAATTAATTTAAAAAATAAATTAACAACTAATTAATAATTCATTACAAATAAATTACTTCCCACAATTAATACTATAAAATCTCAAATAAATAAATATGAATAAAAAAACATTCATTAATTTATTGTAATAAAATTACTTCCCATCCTATTCCCCTATATACCCACAACCCGCTACGGAATTAAAAAAATGCAAAACTTACTTAAATAAAATGTATAACTACTAAAAAGTTAACACATATATTAAAAAACGTAAACAATACTTATACAAAAAAACATACATCACATACATTCAAAATATAAACTGAAATACATAACACTAATTAAAAAATCAATATTTTCAAAAATATATTTTTGCAAACGATAAATAAAGACTTCTATATTTTTTTAAGCAATATTTCTTATCTTACATTGTATATTCTAGATCACGATATTTTTGCTGTCGATATTTCTGTGGCTCGATATTTCCAACTCGATATTTGTGTAAGTCGACATTTCTTACTCGATATTCTGTCTGAACACTCATTGGACCGTAGTGGTCACATTACCCAACTTTAGCCTATGGCTGGCTGTGAAGCCGTGGATGAATCCGCCTACAGCACGGTTTAAATCAGCCGTCGATTCAGCATGACCCATTAGCAAGTTCAGGCATCTACATAGGAGGTCTTCTATGTAAAAGGACACAACCCTTAGACTGCTGCAGTTACATTATCCCATGTTAGCCTATGGCTGTGACCGCCATGGAGGAAGCCTCCTACCGTTTCTTTTCAATCCGCCCGTGGTCATCGATTAAGCATGTCCCATTAGTGAGATCAGGCATCTGCCATGTCATTGTTGAAAGCCACATGGAAAATGATCTTCTAAGTGCGCCTCCACCAGTAACAATACGTCGGAACATATCACCTAATGCAAGACACCATTCATCTGCCTCTAACAATACTAAAACATTCATGAACACACGATTACTGCAGTGCACAGTACACCGGCGGTGACGGTAGTTATGTGCTCATTACAGACTCCACAACATGATGGTGTCCACCATAAAATTGAAGTTTGTATGATGTGCACAGTGCTGTTACAAACACATGGGGATCCCAGATTTGGGGATGATAGGTGGAGCTTGCAGCAATGACAATTGCTCTGATTCAGTCAGGCGACTCCTGTATTGATCTGAAAAGTCAACATAATTATTCAGGTGGTCTCCCGCCTGGAATGGCCTCTCCTACAACAGTGGTTATTGGGGGAAATGTATCACCTAGATTATTGTCAGGCATCTCCTTCACTTTCCTCATCCAAGAAGTTGCTATGTATGCTATGGCATATCATACAATTATGATGTAAATTGCTGTGTACTGCTAACATAAGCAGGAATGGTTGTTCTTTTTACTTTTGGCTGTGTCTTGGTAAATGTTAGTGTGGACACTGTGATCAATATCCATATGTGTGTACACTCCACTCATAGGCACCCTTGCAGAGGGAGAAGACAACAGCCTCCAGGCTACCAGACATTTTCTGACCTATCTACAATGAAAGAGAGAGAAATCATCAAGAAATGTTGTATTAATAGGCAGACAATACAAGATTTATGTCAACAGTTGAAGCCCATTTACGTCCTCAAAGGAATTATCTCACAACTTTGCCACCAATAGTGAGACTCATGGCAGCACTGCATTTCCTGACCGCAGGTTCCTTTTAGTACACTGTGGCTATATCTGATGGAATGTCACAACCTATATTCGGCGGCGTACTACGAGATGCGCTTTCAGCGATGATGAGACACATGGACAGCTACATCCAGATTCCCAGATGTTAAGATTTGCCCAATGTGAATGATGAATTTTAAGGTATTTGGTTGCATCCCATATGAAGTTGGAGCTATTGATGTCATACATAATGCCTTAGTACAACCGCAAAACAGAGAACATTTTTATATGGACAAGAAGCACTTCCATTCTACCAATGTGTAAGTGGTGTGTTTACTGGATTTATACACCTCACATGTCTGTGCCAAATTTCCCAGGATCTACCCAGGACTCCTTTATACTTTGGAACAGCAACATACCCCAGCTGATGTCTCAACTAATACTGGAGAGTTTCATTTGTCCTAAATGTGTGTGTGATGTCAGGTCATATCAACTGAAAGTGTGTGACTCATTTTTGCACATATGTGTGTCTTTTATCTAGACTCAGCCTATCCCAACCAACCATGGTTGTTGGAACCTCTGAGGAATACGACAACGCCAGTGGGAGTCTGCTTCATTGAGGTCCATCGCAGAATATGGCAGCAGGTGGAGCGGGCTCATGGACTCCTGAAGGCCAGATTCAAATATCTGCATAGGAGCGGTGGAGCCCTTCTCTACTCTCCCTGTAAGGCAGGGGTCTTCAAACTGTGGGGCACGACCCCCAGGGGGGCCGTAGAGTGATGTGAAGGGTGTCGCACATTCACAGTCACACTTCTGCCTGGGCTTCAGCTTCCCTACTCCCCCATCCTGTGTCTCAGCCCGGGCTGTGCAGTGCAGCTCACGCTGCTGGGGGCTCGGCTGGGCAGTGTCTGGAGTCTTATCTCCACACACCCGAGTTTTTCACAGGTCTTTAAAGACCATTTGCATATTTACATGCCTTTGTTAAAAGGTTACAGAGGCTTCCTTTTTTTATGGTTCCAGTACCCCCTGGGCCCCCACTCTGCCTATTCCTTACATTTTTACACTTACTGCTGCAGTGTGAGAATGCATCTAATGAAAAGAAATATAAAGTTGGGTTGCCAAAATAAAAATGCCTGCTGTGTGTTGTTTAAAGAGCCTGCAGAGACCTGCTCTTGACACTAAATAGAGTTATATATAAGAAAGTATGTATTAATTAGTTATGTGACTTTTCTGTCGTTGTTCTCTTTAATTTTCTGTCATGGATCATTGAGGCAGCCCTAGAACACAATTAAAAGTGACACAATTAAAAGTGCTTTCTATTTATATTTGCTGTTCTAAGTATTCACAGATAAGTGCTAAAAGTACAGCTTTAGGTGACTGCTTATTTCTGGGCCATCAAAATAATGAGCTGTTAACCCTAATCAAAAGACTGGTAGTTTATTGCAGGATCAGCACATTATTTATTTCCTCCACCCTCGATCCCTGATAAATGCCATTATTGCAACAGTTTAACTTATATCTGAAACCCTATGCTTCAAGTTTCTGGGAATGCACCCTGCATTCGGACAACTCACTCCTCATTCTCGCCTTCACTTTCACGCTCACCCTGCACTCACAGTGCTCACCATGCACTCACACTGATCACCATGCACTCACACCATTCACCCGCTCACCCTGCACTCACAGTGATCAGAATGCACTCACACTGATCACCATGCACTCACACTGATCACAATGCACTCACACTGATCACAATGCACTCACACTGATCACCATGCACTCACACTGATCACCATGCACTCACAACATTCACCCGTTCACCCTGCACTCACACTGATCACCATGCACTCACACTGATCACCATGTACTCAGATCCTTCACCTGCTCTTCCTGCACTCACACTGATCACCATGCACTCACACTGATCTCCATGCACTCACACCATTCACCTGCTCACCCTGCACTCACACTGATCACCATGCACTCACACTGATCACCATGTACTCACAATTCACCCGCTCAACCTGCACTTCCGGTGATCACAATGCACTCACACTGATCACCATGCACTCACAACATTCACCCACTCACCCTGGACTCACAGTGATCACTCTGCACTAACAATGTGCTTGCATTGTTCACCCTGTACCTCACCCTGCAGTCACACACAAGCACACTACTCACCCTGCACTCATGTGACACTTCACTCACCTGTCCATCCTTCACTGCTCAATCTGTAGCTCAATCAAAGAAGGCCATCACTAACCATGCATTAATTCGTCCCACTCTGCACTTACAGCCGAACCCAAATTCATATGGTCACCTCACTCACCCTGCAGTCACTCCTTTTACCGAACTCTCACACTGTTGCATCGCTCACCGTGCAGTCACATGGGCACTCTTGTCACCCACACAGTGCAGAAGGTTAAAGTCCCTAGTACAAAGAACATGTACCATGCACATCACAGAACTGAGTGTGAGTAAACTCTGTGTAGCGTTATAAAAAATTAAATGTTTGTCAGAAAGGTGCTATAGAGAGATTGAGGAGTATTGTTGGTGAGTTGTAGTGAGGGAATTCATGGAGAAGGTGGAAAGACTGTTGCACCGTGTGTGACCAGTGCTAGGGCCAGCCCTGGCTGGGAGTGTTAACCCCGCTCCCCCGAAGTTCGGGTCTATTGGATCCCCTGCTTCTGCCTATTATTATTTACATTTATAGTGTGCTACTGTTACCAAAAGGTGTCCTGGGGATAATAACCATCTGCTGCCTGAAGGCAAACGAGAAACAAACAGAAGGGGAAGGAGAACCAGCCAAATGGGGTGACCTACAGAGCATAGAGCCAGGTTTTTACATCTTCCTAAAGGATTCTAGATTCTTGGTGGAGCAAAGCAAAGGAGAGTGTAAGTTCCATGACTGCACGGCCTGCACCAAAACAACAAGACAGACAATTCATGCCTTCCTGAAATAGGTAACAATAAGCAGAGTGGCACAGGGCGAGAGCAGCATAGGTGTCCGACCCGTATGCTCCATGAGGAGAGATGAAAGAACAGCAAGGGAGTGGGAGAATTCGATTGAAGAGGTCAGGGATGAGGTGAAATGTGACGTTCTGAAGCAAGCGCAGACACGGAAGAAGTGAGTATGAGCAAAAGATAAGGGCTACTGTTAAACTGTGCGATAAGATAGCTGAGAGATGATCTGTGACCTAAAAAGATAATTTGATGCGACATAGGTGAGGGACAGCAGCGATAGGGGAAGAGAGGGAGTATTGGGGTGTGTGCTGAGCAGTGATTAATTTGTATTACAACATATACCAGGGCCCTCAGCAGTAGGCCATTGCAACTTTAACCACCCACCATTGCCTGGCCTGTGCGGCCAATGACAATACCTATGCAACAGCCAACCATAACACTCATACAAGTGTGACTATTCATACTATTTCAAGCCCCCAAAGCTATAAAGAATGGCATAGGTGTCAGGAGGTTATTATTTTTAGTGTATATTGAATTAATAAACAGCTGTTCTGCTCATCTCTAAATTACACAGACAGAGCCACCATCTGGAAGTCTGTCATAGTGCCAGTGTGCATAATTAGGTGCCGGT
Source organism: Lissotriton vulgaris (assembly GCF_964263255.1). NCBI lineage: Eukaryota > Metazoa > Chordata > Amphibia > Caudata > Salamandridae > Lissotriton > Lissotriton vulgaris. The sequence goes on along the minus strand of NC_141696.1, from coordinate 124,233,562 downwards.
GCGGAGCACCGAAAACCACCTGCTCAAATTAGGCACTGGTGCTGAGGTAACAGGGGAGAGGGCCGTTAGTTCAAGAAGGTGTGGAAGACAAAGGGGAGACGTGAAAGATGAATGGGAGGGCAGGAGAGGTGTAAGATACAAATAGACTAAAATTTGAATGGAGAGACTTGAAATGAATGAGAAGTGATGATGTGCACAGGAGGTGACGGGGCCAGAGAGGCCATGAGATAAATGCGAAAGACTGTTAGAGATGAGGGCAGTGAAAAGACAGAATGGCGAGAGGTGATTAAAGGTGAAGTGAGAGGTTGAATTGGGAGTTCAGAAGTTGTAAAAAGGGGTGAAAGAAAATGGCCGGCAATGTGAGAGAGGGATCAGGGGTTGGGAGAGGAGAGAAGAGAGGGATGGAAGGAACTGGGTGAGAGGAAAGGAGCATGGGTAAACTGCTTAACTCTGCACAAGACCGCCAGGGTTTGAAGGGACCCTTGCTGCTCCCGGCCAGGGTCAGGTGAGCTTCTAGTGTGGCAGCGCGTATTCGTGCCGCGTGGGAGGCCTTTCACAAAGGTTGACTAGACATCTTTCTGATGTTAATTGCTATATTTTGGTTATAAACTGGTACTGATGAGGTGAAACCTTTCCTCAGTGTTACTGTGTTTAAAAAATGTCAAAATAATAAAGCAATGCTATCCCAAAATACGTGGCATCACAGAACATTATTTACATTTTCTACCCACACAATTTAGTCAAGCCTGTCGCATAATTTGATCCTCACCTGCCTCATAATTCCAATAGCCCTGCCTACATGTATAGAAATTTTTGTCAGGAGGGGGTCCTTATGCCTGAAAATGTTGACAGGGGGGTCTCGGCATCCAAAAGTTTGAAGACACCTGCTGTAAGGTGTGTCAGACCACCGTTGCATGCTGCATGCTCCAGAACCTCAGACTGCTACAGAACAATGCCTCTCATTGCAGAGGATGGGACCAGCTGCAGCCACTGGGAGAGGATCCTGAAATACCAAATGGTGATGACAGTGGTGAAGATGAAGGACCTGAAATGCGGCAAGAGCCCATCAACAACTGCTTCTCATGACTGTAACTGAGCTGCAAGATGTAATGACTTTGACTGTTAAAGTGACTGTTGTTGTGATGTTGTGAGGGGGACGTTCATGGATACATGTTAGGTATGTACAGCTGTTGCAAATTCTGTACACAGCTGTTTGTGGAGGAAGGTCTAGACACATGCACACATTATTGATGATGCTTTGTGATGGGGACATGTTTCCCATGTGCTGTATACTCCAGGAGTTAACTTTGCTAGTGCCATATGTATGGCCTCCTAGCTACACTATTTTTATTGGTCTGTTTTAGGTACCCTTACCATGCCATCTTCCTTTGGACATTTCAGAGTTGTGACATCAGCAGGTATATGATGCTGTTTTGAAGTACAAAGTGGACATGGATTGCTCCTGGAAATGTCTGGCACAGACTTTGGGTGTACAACTCCGGTACCAAGCTTGTACAGTGATCGGATGGAAGGTGCTTTGATTTTGGTACACTCGTTCCCTGCGATGTGGTGGTCCTCTGGTGGTCCTAGTGCAATATGTATGCCATCATGTGCTCCAACACAGCTTTGTTGTTGGGCCAAATTATATTAGTCTCCCTTCACATTGGCGAAGTCCTCAAAGGGAAAAAACTGGATGTAGCTGTTGATGTGTCTCATGATTGTATCCAAAATGATCAGGTCAGGCGTACCATTCCCCGATAAATGTGCACACTTTTTTGATGGACACCAGAAAGGTTCCTTAATCCTTATCCAAATTAATGAACGCCAATAACTCAGTGAATGAGGCTGTGAGACATATTTCTTAATATGTTACATCCTCTTTATTTTCAAAAGAATTTGATATTTTGCTTGAATTTATAACAATGTGTTGAACATCCAGTTCTGTTCAATCAATGTATTTCACAACCCAATGCATTTCAGGTCATTGCATGGACCTTTCTTCAGGGGTCTAAAAAATTAAATAAAACAATATTCTAATCAGTCCATCCTCCCCTTTCAAAACATATTATCATAACAAAACATAATCACATTTAGATCTCCATGTATTTCATGAACTGTGTTGATTAATGTTAAACCTAATATGTTCATAAAGTACAAACAGTCTGAATTATAAATATCAAGGCTATTTTTCATGCCGCCTGTGCCAATTAACCTAGTGGAACAGATCGGCTCTGAAACCAATCAAGCAGTTAAGCTAACGGGGTGCCTTCCGTACCTAGAACATATGGAATCGTTTCAGCAGCTTAATGGTTCTATCTGCATAGCACTAGCGGCCGTATATACAATCATGTTACTAAGAAACTTAAATGTGAACTCAGCCTATATTCACAATTACAATCTGCGAGTCGCCATATGTATTTGCTTCCTATACTGAGATTATGCGTTAGATAGTGCATACGGAAAGTGTTTCATAAATCCCCCTTCCTTTTATTGACAAGTCCAGCAGCCAACATTGCTTCAAGTTTAGAAAAACATGCAATGTATCATGCAAAAAAATATTGCTAATTGTCCCTAAGGAATCGCAAATTACCACCAACTTCAAGTTGGTGGTAAATTGCGAATTCCTTTCAAAAAGCAATTTTTGTAAAAACAAAAGGTGCCATGTGACGCTCATACATGCCCTTAGGGCATGTATGTGCGCCATATGCGAATATTCTCAATTTGCGATTAGCAAATTGCTAATCGCAAATTTCCCCTTCATTCCTATGGGCCTCCTGGCCCATAGGAATGAATGGGAAATTATTCCATAATTGCGATTAGCAATTTGCTAATCGCAATTAAGGAATCTTAAGAAATCGCTAAAAAGAAGCTGATTTCTACATACATACCATTTTGCGATTCTCAAATAGCGATTTGCAAAAAATCGCTATTTGAGAATCGCAAAATGCTATTTTGATACATATGGCCCTTAGTAATTAACATATCGAATGTCAATCTCACTAACGAACAAATTCAGGTTTTGAATAAAGGGACTTTGTTTGTTCCAGCGTATTCAAGCAACATAGCTGAGTCAGAAGTGTCCGTCTTTAAATTCTTACGCACTATGAGATTTAAATATTTTTTTAGCCTGGTGCCTATTGGGGACCTGATCATTTCGGGTATTTCAAAGGCACTGACTGACGCAGTTCAACGAATGGAGCAGCACTAAATGAGAATTGGATATTAGATTAACTACGGATTATCTCAAGTGTGCACAGAGAACCTTCCCTATCTCATGATTGTAAGCCACAGTGATGTTGGCACACCCCTGAAAAGTGTTTGTGACATTCCACCAGATGAAGCAACACTGAATTGGAATGAACCTGTGCTCAGAAAATGTTGTACTGCTTTTGGGTGTTGTTTTCAATGATGTGGTATTTGTATTGTGAGGTAGTCGATATGGCTCCAGCTGATGACCTGAACAAATTGTCATATGCCTATTCTAATTGGCATTCATAGATGTATCCCATGTTTTTGAAGTCTGCACATTACATTTGTGGTCACTGACACAGATTATTTCTGTGCTGCATTATTTTGCTATTTTTCACATTATGCCAGACTAAGGGCTTGATTAGGATGGCGGTTTTCCCGCATCCTCCGGGCCGGCGGAAGCCACCGCTGGCCCGGAGGATGCGGGAAAACCGCTGCAAAGGCACAGAAGACCCACCGCCAAATTAGGATGGCAGTGGGTCTCAAAATCCGCCTGCAGCTTTTCTGCCGCGGTCGCCTTCCGACCGCGGCGGAAAAGCTCTAACATGGCTGGCGGTGTCTGTCAGACACCGCCAGCCATATTAGGATAGCGGAAAAGCATGCGGAGATTGCCTTCGGGGGCCTGTTGCGGGCCCCCTTGGTGACTGGGGGTGGGGGGTGCACATGGGGGGTACCTATGGTACCCCTCTGCATTTGGGTGGACAAAGCGGCAGGCACCGCGCGGTGCCTGCTGCTTTCTGCACGCAAATGCCGTGCATGCATTTTTAAAATTGCGGCGGGTGCAGCTTAAAGCTGCACCCGCCGCGATGTTAAAGATTGAGGATGTGACCGCCACCCTGGCGGTCACATCCTAATCTGCACGGAGGGACCTCCGCAGCCCCTGCGGATGGTCCCTCCTATTCTATGGTGGCGGACGGACTCAGGTCCGTCCGCCATCACAATCGGCCCCTAAGGTTGGAACTATGGAATAACAAGGTCATGAGACTATACGCTTGTATGTCTGTGTTGGGGTGACATGATTGTAATACTCAGTTGGTGGCAGGTGGAAAGCCCTGAAGAGTGTGGTGTTAATGCCCCTCAGCACCCAATGAGCTGGCCCATGTTGTCATTGTGGATGTCCGGCCTCTGAATTATGGACCTTCGCAGCTGCTTCATCTAACGGAGTTCCTCAAGTAAATGGCCCATCATTCCTTGGGATCCCTCATAGGCTCCGAGGACTCAGGCGATGTTGGCCTGGGTGTCAGTGGCACCAGTGGTCTCACTTTGTGGGCATACAGTTACCCTCCCACCACCCCTGACCACCAATAGGTCTGTGGCCTTTGGCCAGCCTGTTCCCTCTCACTGGCTCCTCCTTCCTCAGTGAGAGTGTTGCCGATCCACACCTATGGAAGTGGGACTGGGGGCCAGGAGATGTTGCAGCTGGGGTAGTAGGTGTGCTTGTGGGCATAGTGATACTCACTGTTGCTGTCTGCTTAGGATACCCAAATGTGTTAGGTTGGTCCTCCATTCCTCTGTGGCCAGGAGATTCTGCATCACTGGAGGCTTCATCCTGGGGTGGAGGTGGAGTCTGTGGGGTGTCCTGACTCTGGCCAGATGCTGTGCCTGATCGACATGTTCAGATATAGATTGTTATTGTTGTAAGTGTGGCATGCACATCCACATCATTTGGAACACTGTGAGTTCAGGCCTGGGAGAGACAACATGGGTAGAGGTTAACATTGTGATATATCCCCATTGTGTTTGACTCATTTTCAAAACATGGGAAACATCCATTACATGAAGTGGTATGGTCCTGATCATTTGCTGTGCTGACATGCTTCATGTTGAAATGAGGCATGGACATGACATCTCCATAACTTAAACTAAACACAGTGTGGCATTTACATGTGTATTTGTACATTCTAAGTCCTAGTTGTGCACAATACAGGCATACACACAACCTGGTAGTTGGTTTAGCCCTGGTGAATATGTATGCTGTGCAGTGTCAATGAGTGACCAGCCACATTTAAATCAGCTGGATTACCTTCATGCATTTGATATTTCATGTACACACATGATATGGTGCCATTCATAGCCTCATTTTTGCAGTTATGAAGACCACGGGTAGGTCAGGCTGAGTAGGCAGATGTGTTTGAGCAGAGCATTGTGTGTGGAGTGCTCAGTCCATATGACCTGGGGATCAGTAGGGAAATGGCTGACAAGTGAGTATGTGCAAACAAATCTGGTGTTTCGTGTTCAGAGTTAGAAGTACAAGGCCTCATGGTAGATGTGGTAATTTCTTGCTGTCGTACTTTCCTCTTGACCAATGGCTACCTGCATATGAGTTGAACATCAGTTGAGCCTTGGCTGACAAGTGAGTAAGGACAAACAACACTGGTGCCTCTTGTTCAGAGTTAGAAAGAGGGTCTCATGGTAGATGTGGTCATTTCGTTCTGTCGTACTGTACAAAAAGGTTTTTATTTTCATTTTCCAAATGAAAATAAAAACTTTTTTGACAAAATTGGAACAAATGCTGCATCTCTATGCATAAACGGCGACTGTGCGTCCGGAGTGGGGTGTTACGCCGCCCCACATCTTTCAGTAATTATTTTACATACGTGTGCTGGGCAGTCCACTATTCTGGGCCTGCATGCCAACAAAAAACAAACAAACGAGCTATTGATGAAAGAATGGAGACAACTGGTGTGCACTCTGTCACCTTTTTCTTGTACTGTACATTTAGCCAATGGCTATCTGCATGTATGGATGTATGTAAAGGATTTATAAAGCGCAGAATCACCCCCGGGGGGTATCTCCGCGCTATCATAGCATGAAAGTCAGACGAACATGTGCAGATAGAAATTAAACTCTGAATATGAAAATCAGTTGAGACATGACTGACCAGTGAGTATGGACAAATGGAACTAGTGCATATTGTTAAGTGTTCAAGCAAAAGGGCCTCATGATAGTTGTAGTACTTTTTTTAATCTTAAAAACACTCGCAAAACTGGTTTGTGTTACATACCGGTTTGCAAAATACAGTTGTGCTGGCCCATACTATTAGACATTTACACATATTATGGGTCCTGGGATGATGATTTGATGGAAATGCTCTTACAGACAGCATTCCCACATGGAGGATGTATTGGAGATTGATACATGTGATCTCATGGCAGGGCTACTGATTGTAAGTGACAATCACACATCTCGGATACTTTGGCTACTGCATATTGGAAAAGTAGATGGACAGCACCATAGCAAGAGCTGTGGTGTGTGAAAGGAACATTGATATGTTGTAATAGTTGGTGAGGTGTACTTACTAGTCTCCAGTAGTCCAGGTATTCCTGTCAAGCCCTCAGAATGAAGGATGATGTCCACCTTCTCATCCCAGGGTGTGAGTTCTGATGATGGGCTGGAAGGACCACTGCCTATCTTCAGGGCTGCCAGGTGGTGCCTGGAGGCTAGGTTCCTCACCCCGATCCTCAGGTCATGCCACCTCTTCCTGAGGTTCTCCTTTGGACACAGGGTGGTACCTACAACATTCACTTTGTTGACTATACTGTCCCACATTTATTTATTCCTACTGAGAGGAGTTTGTTGGACTTTGGGTCCGACTACAAACAATTGTGGCTCTACTCTAATGATTTCAACCACCAGCACTCAAAACTCGTGTCAGAGAAACGTGGATTTTTAGCAGGTGACATGTTGATTACATAAAGTGAGTTCCAGTGAAGAAAATGGAAAATGGCTTTTTAAACAGAACGATGATGAAAATAGTGCAATAAACATTATTGGAGTGTGTATAATGGGATTGTGTGATAAGGGTTGCCGTCTCTTACCAAGATGTCTATCTTGCTGTGCTGCAGTGTAGTGGCAAAGGATTATGGTCTGGGATCAGGTGTGTTTTATAATTTAAATTGTATATGTGTCCACTTTGGCAATGGACGTCAGCTATGTATATTGTTCCTGCATCCAATATGCACTGTTGTGGTGTTTCACAGTATCAGTTGCACGACGGTCTAGAGCCGTGGTGAAACCGCTGACAAGGGACTGTCAGTACAATGGTGTAACTGTAATCTTCTGGGCTGTGGTGCCTCAGATCTGATGGTATCAGAGTCCCAGAGTCCCTATCGGCAACCTTTATGACTGCTGGGACCCAATGCGAAGGACTCTCCGTTCGCCACGGCACCTGAGGAGGACTCTACAACCACCTAGGCCCATGCGGAGAACACTCCAATCACCACAGTCGGCGTTTCATCCTGCTTGCATTATAATGCAGCAGAGGGTAACTTTGTGGCCTCTGAGGCCAGACTCTGACTGCGGCCACTGCCATCAGATGGTCGATCCGACCGCCAACATAATCAAGTATCAGTGTCTTCAGCAACACTTGAAAGATACACGACACAAACACCGGATACTGAAAACAGAGTCTTTAATATTGAGATATTGTACTAAGGTTTGAAGGTAAATATTCCACTTGACTGTGTTTATTTCCAGTTTTAATGTTTTAATGTCTGAAAGAGGTGTTGCAAATTTTAGCAAATGCTGCTTGTTGTGTGACACTGTACTAAGTCATGTCTTATTCTAAATAAATTGGGGCCTATGACATGGAGGTCAATAAACCATGTAATATTCTGAAAGTGTTACTTTGAACAAGGTCAAACATTTTTCCAAATTTCCTATGTGTTAACTCAGCCCCAAATTAAGTAGAGGATAAGGATGTGCTTTTAAGTTCTCTCTGCAAGAGGGCTAATGATGGACTATTCAATGTCTTTGTCAAGGTGTTAAAAGCAAAACCCAGAGAATTTGCCTCTCATCATGCCACAATGGTACTTAGTGTTGACTTAGGGCTTGATTATGAGTAGATGTGATAATCCCAACTGATATACATCAAAGACACCAGAGCACACCTTATAAAAGTTACTTTTTTCCTTCGTTCATTAGGCACTATTACCATAAGCACACAGCATTCATTGTTCAAAAATCTGAAAGCGATGTCACAACAAATAGTCCCAATTTAGTAATTGTAGCTGTAAAGTTAATCCAAAATCAGTTTTCATTCCTCATACAAAACAGCAGCCGATACTCGTTTCGCCCTCCTGGGCTTCCTCAAGGCTCGCTATTAGAATAATGGTATCCTTATGTCTCCAACTAGACTTCAACTAGACCACAAGGTTCACTGTAAAAGCGTCATATGGTCAATTCCTTAAGTGATTATATCAATATATCACAGTGTTACTCCTAGGGGTATAGGCTTCAGAATGAATTCCCCGTAAGTGCTTGTTCTTTTGTCAGTACAGCGTCCTTCACGATTCCGATATCCCTCAGGGAACCATGTTAAGTACCATCGTATATATCCACGAGTCCCAAAAGCATGTCTCTGATACGCAGACATGCTTGTGACTTTGTACATCAAGCTGCCTATAGTTCTCACTGCAATATGCAGTAATCACATTTTCCTGCATTCCTCTAGATGATTTTTTTTTATATTCCTTGGTGTGCTGCAGGCTCTTTAAATGTTCTGTGTCTGCCTGCAATTTTATTTTATTTGTATAGCTCTAAAAGGTAATATCTTTCCTTCAAGTGCTTAGCAAGCAGACTAGATTGGAGAAAATGAAAATTCATGCTCTCTGATCATGGCCCAGATTTACTAAAGCATTGAAATGGTGCTCACGTGTTGCAAAGCATCACCAACTAGTACTGATGGATCAACTTTCATGTGTAAATGCTGTTTTGTGCTAAACGTGTACTCTCGGGCTGTGCCCAAACACCTGTGCTTCATCCATCAGTGAATGTTTGCAAGGGAGGTCTGTATGAGGAAGGCCAACTCAGAAATCTTGGGTTTTAGTGCGAAGCCATATCTACTAAATTAGCATGATCTAGCTTTGTCCCAAATCCTGATGCCAAGTATATGCAGACGCAAGCAAAGGGTTTAGCAGTGCATCACCTGATACACCTATATGTAATGTGTGATTTACCCTGAACAACATATCTTGTATGGCTGACCCCTGTGACATTGTCTACACCTAGGAATGTGTACTGAAGCGTGTCTGTTCACAAATCATCCTTGGCTAGTCACTGATGACTTGCCTTTGTACACCAGTGCAGGGGTTAGCATCATGCAGAGCAGTGATGAAGCTATGATGGCAGTGGCAGATAACTTTTACCAAATTTGGTGCTGCAGTATTTTCTGCCCTTCACGTAAAGTAGCACTGAAATTATTCCCTCTGCTGGTTGCAGAGAGTAACCCCAAGCCTATCTGTTAGTGAAATTAATATACTGTAATTTACTTTAGTCCTTACCATGAGTACTGTCTTTATCAGGACTGACCAATGTTAGTTGAGATGGGCTGGACCCATGTAGAGTCTTTAAATTACCAATGACTGTGCAAGTGACTCCCTTTCGGATTCATTGTTTATGAATGTGATTTAAATGGCTTGCTTAAAAATGTGACATAGATCCAAAGTCTTCTCAACCTGAACGAAATTGTACTTGTTTAGCGCATGGCTACCCTGAGGCCTCCCAGCGCTTTTTGATAGAAGAGCAGAAAAAGCAGAAAGCTGTGATGTTAAAGGAGTGTCTTAAAGAGGTGAGTTTTAAAGAGCTTCCGGAAGGCCAAGAGGTTGTCTTCCTTTCGTAGAGTGGGGAGGGGGGTGGGGGGGTGTGTTCCAGATCTTTGCAGCATTAAACAAAAAGGAACGCCCATCTGGATCTTCGTATTTTCTTGGGGGTGGCCAGACATAAGGAACTGGAATGCAAAGTTCTGTGAGGGAGATAGGGGTGACCAGGGAATGGGTAATAGCCGGAACAGTCTTCCAGATGGCTCTATGAGCCAGGCACATGGCTTTAAACTGTATCCTGGCCGGAATAGGGAGCCAGTGAAGACTTCTCAGTGCCTGTTTGGCAGATTGCCACCACCGGATCAGGAGACGCAGGTGAGCTGCGCAATTCTGAGTTAATTGCAATTTGTGGATGGTAAATTGGGGAGCTCCAAGATATAGGGCATTCCCATAATCAAGGCGAGAAAATATAAGGGCCTGCTGTACCATAATTCTTCTCGCCTGGAAAGGGAGGAGGGGGATGATTTTCCTCAGCACTTTCATCAGTCTGTAACAAGTGGCTGAGAGCTTGGTGGCCTGGTGGTTAAAATCGAGGGAGCTGTCAAGCCACATGCCAAGGCTCTTGATCTGTGCCTTTGGAGGTGGAGCAGGGCCCAGGCATACCGGCCACAGGAGAGCCGGGATGGACGACCGAGGGTTGACCAGGAACATAATCTCAGTTTTGTAACTCTCCGGACTGTTACACTCCGGACAGTTACTTTGATCTACCATATGCTAACTGGTCACATTGTTACTTTTTATACAAGTTCATTATATGGCATTAACCTTGTGTGTAATTTTCAGCATATTTAGATGTGTATATGGCAAGCTTGGAGTTCTACACCCGGAACAGCAGCACAGTCTCTAAGTTCATTATATTTGGATTCCCAAGTCTGCAGAACTTCCAGGTCTTGCTCTTCTGGATATTTCTCACCATCTACCTTCTCACAGTCACAGGCAATGGGGTGATTCTGCTCCTGACAAACACCGATGCCAAGCTCATGACTCCAATGTACTTGTTCATTAGCCACTTGTCCTTCCTGGATATGGGTTCTGTCACCATCACTGTCCCAAAAATGCTAGTGAAGTTTCTGATGGACAACAGTGACATTTCCTTCAGTGGCTGCTTCTTACAAATGTACTTGTTTCTCTCTATGGCAGCAACAGAATGCTTCCTCTTGGCTGTGATGTCCTTTGATCGCTATTATGCGATTTGTCGACCTCTTCATTACCATTTACGAATGACCAGAAAGATTTCTATCTACCTCTCTGCAGCAGCTTGGACTGGGGGGTTCCTCGCATGTTTCCCTTTAGTGGTCTTTGCCTCCACTCTTCCATTCTGTGGACCTAATGTGATTCATCATTACTACTGCGACCATCCACCGCTGCTCCAATTGGCCTGCGCCGACACTTCCCTCAATGTGGCGGTGGGCTCCTCCATTGGGTTTTTTGTGATCATTTCATCATTTTCCATTGTTGTGGCTTCTTATGTACAAATTATATTATCCATCCTGAGGATTACTTCTCCAGGGGGGCGGCGAAAGGCATTTTCAACATGCACTTCTCACTTGATAGTAGTCAACATATTTTTCCTGCCACTCATTTTCATGTATATACGGCCCACTGCGTCATATTCACCTGAGACTGACTCTCTGGTTGTCATGCTCTATACTGTACTTACCCCCATGTTGAACCCCATTATTTACACCCTTAGAAACAATGATATTAGGGAGACTTTCAGAAGGAAAATGGCAGTGTTCAACACCAACATCTTCAAATGAGTCAGTAAATTGCTCCCAAGTGTAAATACAAAAAAGACCAGGCTTTTTGCTTGTGAACTCATGAAATGTACAAAATAAATAAGAAGATGTACAACAAAATCAAGACAATATGATTTTACTCATGAAAACTATTTCATTTTTGCGTGGATGTTATAATTGTCCACATGCTCTCAGTGGGACCGATTCACAAAAGTAATCCTAAATGCCCTTTGTGAATACTGAAAGTCGTAAAGTTAGGATTTTGTCTCAGATTACTTTTGCGAATCAGGCCCAGTGTTTTTAAAATGATTTGCTATATGGATAAAATTACTGCAAAGCAGAAGCATGGAAAACATATTTTCTGCCAAGATGTGTAGATTTTGCAGAAGTGAAACACATGGGAGCAGATTTACTAAGGTTTTACGCAATGCAATGCAGCAAAGCAACTTGCTGCACTGTGTTGTGTGAAATTGAAAGAGCAGAAATGCTCCATATCTACAGATATATGGCACACTTCTGGTCCCTTCATGTGCTGGTGCACTGTGTGCTACCTGCCTCCAATGCAGGTACATTTGTGTCATGCTGCAAGTGTGCCTGCGTTACGGAAAATATTGTTTTTTGTGCAGGAAGGAAGGGACACCTTCCTGTTCAAAAACATTCATGAAAGGCATTTTTCTCTTTTCACGTGTTCTGCAGAATGCAGCACACATTCAATTGGAAGTAACGTGGAGAAATAAAGATATTCCTCCTTCTTACTCCTCGTACGGGAAGGTGCAACATTTTCGCATAATCCAAGGTTTACAGATATTTGTAAATCTAGGATTGCATCAAAAGCCATCGGTGGATGCATGGGAATTCCCTTAGTCCACCCATGGGATGCATCTCTTTTGCAAGATAAAGCAAGGCAGCGATACGCGCTGCAATGCGTTACTTTGGATTTACTAAACCACACAGAGCCAGGCAAGGCTTAGTAAATCCCATTTAATGACATGCATTGACTTGCGATGACATGTGTCCTTAGTAAATCTGCCCTCCTTCATAAAAGGAAATTCTATGATGGTGTAAACCCCATTCATACCTATGACTTATCCACACTTTAAATGGGAACAAACAGTAGCAATGTCAGTAGGTCTGGTTTATAATCTGATTTATAGCTTAATGAGCCTGTGTCAGTTTCTGGTTAGAGTAAGCACGACGTAACTCAGCACACACGCACTCTGGCGCTTATTCTTACACTTTTGCATCCACCCACTCAATCAATCAATCAGCAGAATTTGTAAAGCGCACTACTCACCCGTTAGGGTCTCAAGGCGCTGAGCGGGGGGGGGCGCTACTGCTCGAACAGCCAGGTCTTGAGTTGTTTCCTGAAGGAGAGGTTGTCCAGGGTCAGCCGTAGATGAGTGGGGAGGGAGTTCCATTTCTTGGCTGCCAGGTAGGAGAAGGATCTTCCTCCGACGGTGGATTTGCATATCCGTGGGACGGAGGCGAGGGCGAGGCTGGCGGACCGGAGCTGGCGGGTGGGAGTGTAGAATGTGAGGCGGCTGTTGAGGTACTTCGGGCCCGTGACGTGGAGAGCCTTGTGTGCGTGGGTGAGGAGTCTGAACGGGATCCTCTTGTGGACGGGGAGCCAGTTCAGGTCTCTCAGATGGGCAGAGATGTGGCTGTGGCGAGGGATGTCCAGGATGAGTCGTGCTGAGGTGTTCTGAATGTGTTGGAGTCTTTTCTGGAGTTTGGATGTTGTTCCAGCATAGAGGGTGTTTCCGTAGTCCAGACGGCTGGTGACGAGGGCCTGGGTGACCGTCTTCCTGGTTTCGGTGGGGATCCAACGGAAGATCTTTCGGAGCATGCGCAGGGTGTTGAAGCAGGATGACGAGACGGTGTTGACTTGCTTGCTCATCATGAGGGAAGAGTCCAGGATAAAGCCCAGGTTGCGTGCGTGGTCCGTTGGCTTGGGTGCGTTGCCCAGGGCAGGGGGCCACAAGGAGTCATCCCAGGCAGAGGGAGATGGTCCGAGGATGAGGACTTCCGTCTTGTCTGAGTTCAGTTTCAGACGGCTGATCACCATCCATTCTGCGACGTCTTTCATTCCTTCCTGGAGATTGGCTTTGGCGGTGGCGGGGTCGTTGGTGAGGGAGAGGATCAGCTGGGTGTCGTCTGCATAGGAGATGATGTTGAGGTTGTTTTGGAGTGCAATCGCTGCGAGAGGGCTTATGTAGACGTTGAAGAGGCTGGGGTTGAGTGAGGAGCCCTGCGGAATGCCGCAGATGACTTTGGTGGCCGGGGATCGGAACGGGGGAGTCAGACTCTCTGGGTTCTTCCATCGAGGAACGAGATGATCCACTCCAGGCCCGCTCCTTGGATCCCGGTGTCGCTGAGGCGCTGTGTCAGGGTGCGGTGGCATACCGTGTCGAAGGCTGCTGAGAGGTCCAGGAGGATGAGGGCAGCTGTTTCCTCGTTGTCGAGCAGGGACCTGATGTCGTGGGTGGCTGCGATGAGGGCAGTTTCGGTGCTGTGGTTCTCTCGCAACCCAGATTGAGAGGGGTCGAGGGATCCGTTGGTCTCGAGGAAGGTGGAGAGTTGTCTGTTGACGGTCTTCTCGATGACTTTGGCTGGAAAGGGGAGGAGCGAGATGGGGCGGAAATTCTTCAGGTCCGTGAGGTCCGCAGTGGGTTTCTTCAGGAGGGCGCTCAACTCGGCATGTTTCCAACTCTCCGGGAAGGTGTTGGATGCAAAGGAGCTGTTGATGATGTTCTGGAGTTGGGGTGCGATGATGGAGTCGGCTTTGTTGAAGATGTGTTGTGGGCATGGGTCAGTAGGGGAGCCGGAGTGGATGGTGTTCGTCAGGCGGGTGGTGTCTTCGGTGCTGACCGGGGTCCAGGTGCAGAGGGTGGTGGAGGGGGGTGCAGGTTCGGTGGATGGGTCCATGGTCAGTGCGCCGAAGCTGTTGTGTATGTCGGTGATCTCGCGGTGGAAGAACGAGGCGAGGGAGTCACAGAGGTCTTGCGAGGGTGTGATGTTGTTGTTGCAGGCGCTGGGGTTGGAGAGCTCTTTAACGATACTGAAGAGTTCCTTGCTGTTGTGGGTGTTGTTGTCCAGTCGTTATTTGAATGTTGTCTTCTTGGTGGTGCGGATCAGCTGGTGGTGTTTGCGGGTGGCGTTCTTGAGGGCGGTCATGTGTTCTGCTGTCTAGTCGTGGCGCCAGGCTTTCTCGGGGGTGCGGCAGGCTTTCTTGGAGTTTTTGAGTTCGTTGGTGAACCACAAGGCTTTCCTGCTGCCGGGTCTGCTGGGAGGATTCTTCAGTGGTGCGAGTTCGTCGGCGCAGTTGGTGAGCCACTGTGTGAGGTTGCGGGCTGCTTCGTTGGGGTCCGTCGTGTTGGTGGGCGGGTTCTGGGTGAGGGCAGTGGTGATCTTACTCCAGCTTCTGCGGGGAACCTGTTGCGGGTGGTGGTGGGTCGTGGTTCTCCTGAAGTTGAAGTGGACGCAGCTGTGGTCTGTCCAGTGTAGTCTGGTTGAGTGGCTGAAGGAGATGTGCTTGCTAGAGGGGAAGATGGGGTCGAGCGTGTGGCCGGCGTAGTGGGTGGGGGTGTTCACCAGTTGCTTGAGTCCGAGGTTGGCAAGGTTATCCAGCAGGGCGGCGGTGTTTCAGTCCTTGCTGTTCTCCAGATGGAAGTTGAGGTCCCCTAGGAGGATGTAGTCTGTGGATGTGAGGGCGTGCGGACTGACGAAGTCAGCGTTTGCTTCGCTGAATTGTGTGCATGGTCCTGGGGGTCTGTAGATGAGCGTGCCTCTGAGGGTGGTCTTGGGGTCGGTGTGTATCTGGAAATGAAGGTGCTCGGCGGCGGTGAGGGTGTTGTCGGAGTTGGTCGTGATGCAGTCGGGATGCGGATGGTGCTTCTGTGGACGATGGCGATGCCTCTTCCGGTTTGGTTGACGCGGTCCCTCCGGGTGATCTTGTAGCCCTCCGGGATGGCTATGGCGATGTCGGGGACTGAGGAGGCGTTCATCCATGTTTCTGTGAGGAAGGCGACGTCTGGTGATGTTGAGTCGAGGAGGTTCTAGAGTTCGACGGCGTGTCTGTGGATGGAGCAGGTGTTGAGCAGGATGCACTTGAGGTGGTTGTTGCTGGGGCTCGGCTTTGCGGGTGCGGTGCAGGTTCGGAGGCAGGTGATTTGGCAGGCTTGACAGGTGAAGGGTCTGTTGGTGCGTTTCGGGGTGGCTCGGTAGCAGGTGGGGTTCCGGCCGGCATTGAGTGCGTGGAGGGTGGCAGTGTCGGAGGTTCGTCGGGTGTGGTGGCATCGACGAGGACCAGGGGTTCTGGCACTGGCCGCGGTCCAGGCGCGGACGGGCTCAGGCGGGCTTGCCTTTGGCGCGCCTTCGGCGCACAATCGGCGCGCCCGCTGCGCACGTCCGCTGCGCGTCCGACGAGCGACCTCCATATGAAGGGCTGAGGGAGGGAGGAGCAGCTGGGAGGCGGGAGCGGGGTGGCGAATGGGAACGGCGTGGGGGCGGGGCCGCAGGGTGCAGCGGCGGGAAGCAGAGGGCGAGGCGGGAAGCGGGGGGCACAGAAGGCAAAGGAGGAACGAGGGGTACAGCGAAAAATAAAGCAAGTTATAAAAGACATAGGGGAACGAGGGGAGAACAATGAAAAATAAAGCAAGTTACAAAAGGCAAAGGGGAATGAGGGGAGAACGACGGAATTACAAGCACAGGTTTACAATGGAAAAACTAAAGAATTACACACCACAGGTTACAGGTACAGCTCGCAGGATGGCTGGTGACTTATTCTTGTTCTCAGCCACTCAAAAATCCATAATAACAAACAGATTCCACAAGCATATGCAAGACTGATTAGTATTATATAAGAACAAAAAATGAGAAATGCCACCTTCTTAATATGGCATTCATAAACTTGCAACACAAAATAAATAAAACATTAAGCATTGAAGCAGGTGATCATATCGGAATGGCATTATTCATAGTGTATACTCCTTGAAATAAGGAACCAGCCTTATAAGTCCAGGTGTCTTAACAAAGGTTTTCACAAAAAATATGTCATCCCTCTTACCTTCTTCAGGATGTTCAATAATATACACATTAGAAGTATGGCATATGACAAATCTTTTCACAATGAACCAGTCAGACCTATAGCTTTCATCACTGGCAAGTTACCATAATCAAGTCATGCCAACTTTATTGAGCAAAAGCTTTTGTATGTTGCAGTCATCATGTAGTCATACAACTACACAGATGTTCAAAACAACATTAAACGAGAAATACACACTTCTCGTGAAATAGTACAAGATGGATCGTCAGAGTGCAAATTGTTTTTAGTGGGTAACCATTACAATACCTTTACCTAATAATGTCATTTGTTAGATTCCATCTAATAAAATAGCTGTCTCCAGTCTTTAAGCCGTGTAATAACAATTCCTCCTTAAATGCCTATTTCCACTAACATATGATATTCACAATAAATAAGTCAGATTTATTACTTTTGTTGGGCCCGATTCACAGAATGAACTTAAGACTAAATCCTAAACGTACTACTACTTGGTATTCACACGATGCACTTACTACTTTCGAGATTCACAGAATGCACTTACTACTTTCGGGATTCACAGAATGAACTTACTACTTTCGGGATTCACAGAATAGATTTAAGACTACTAACTTTATGTCAGCACTCGGGCCAGAAATTCCGGCCCGGAGGTGGAGTTTCCAGTTTGGGGCGGAGCTTGCGGCCGGGAGGCGGAGCTTGCTGCTTGGAGGCGGAGCTTGCGGCTCAGAGGTGGAGATTTCAGCCATGGCTAAATCCCCACCTCTGAGCCGGAAGCCCCGCCCCTGGCCCGCAAACTCCGCCTCCGGGCCGTAATTTCCGGCCCGAGTGCGGACGTAAAGTTAGTAGTCTTAAATCTATTCTGTGAATACCGAAAGTAGTAAGTTCATTCTGTGAATCCCGAAAGTAGTAAGTTCACTCTGTGAATCCCGAAAGTAGTAAGTGCATTCTGTGAATATCAAATAGTAGTAAGTTTAGGATTTAGTCTTAAGTTCATTCTGTGAATCGGGCCTGTTATATTTATTTCAAAATGAACAGATCAAACCTATGACACGTGGTATATTGTTTCCGAATGAACTTATAGCCTTTAGCCCTGTGCTTAATTTGTAGGAATAATAAGTTCCAGGGCCCTCATCAAGAAACCAATGCAGCTTGCACCTGCCAGCATTGCCAATAACTGTATGAGCACAAGTAATAAATACTAAATATTTCCCCCATAGCCAATTAGTCATTTTTTATTGGAGCATTGCTCATGTAAATTTAAACAAACATTTAAGTACAAAAGTGACACCTGAGATAATATTTTTGTTGTTTTTATTTCATCAAAACTTTTCTTCTCTTTTTTTAAAATATTTCCTTTCACAATATATATATGTTCTTTATAAAGGAGTATTAAACATAGTTCATATCAATTATTGCATGATTCTAAATGGCACCCAACTTCTCCACAGGAAAGTGCAGGTTTCCGGTAATATCCCCTCATCTCATGGAGACTGGTTTTCAGGCAGACACCAGTCCTAGTCGCACTGCAGCCCTTCTACTACTCTGTGGAGCAATCCCTTCCTTGGTCATGAGGAACTTGCAACTACAACAAAATGGGATGTTTTTGATACCACTTTTATTTGCTCTTTCCTAATAAAAGATGTGAATTCACTCTCTCAGACCTCAGACCCTTTTTCAAGTGTCCTTCTAAGGCTGCTCTCCAGATACTGCCAATGTGTAAAGTGATGGTGCTCACATCAGGTAGAACTAGGGCTGTCTCCAAGCTGGAACACTGTCAACATGGGCACAATGAAGTGTGAGGTTTCTGCACCTAACTGTTATAAGCCTTCCTTAAGCAGTAATCAGGGACAGCCAAAATGGCAGACAAACGTCTTCACCTTGCACAACAGAAACTGCAGACCCACCCCTCACCGTTACCATCAACACAATGGCAGTGCGTAGGAAGATTTATTCAGCAACCCCTTGCCAACAGAGTCTTCCAGGAATTTCTAAAGGTAGTCCTGTCTCCATCCTCCTCACTTCTGCATCTGAATCTCCTCTTTCTAGCCAAAGGAATCCAAGCAATGCACTTCCACCATCTGGACTGGAGAAGCAGTTCTCATCCACCATCTTCTGCCAATGCCAAACCAGGAGCCATCCAAACCAAATACGATGGGCTTCCTATGCTCAGACTCAGATGTACATATTTTTAATATAACACATCTATAACACACAGACCATAGATGCATACACAGCAAGGTTCTGCGTTTCACATAACTGCAAAACGTTTCACAGAGAGTGCCAGTAGGTTACACTCTCACTGGCACAAACAAAAATGTCTGGCCAACTCTAATATCACAAAACATAGTCTGCTTCCATCACCACTTTATGTCCTGAATCCAGGACAAGCAAAATAGTTCTCTGTCACTGGTGAGGGTATGCTTGGTCCACCCCGTCAGGTCACTTTACAGGTTCTGACTCTCACATTCTCCTAGGACAATATACAGATGCTAGATTAGTGTGACACCATGGTAAATAAAACCTGTCTGGATACCAAATCCATCAGCAGTCAGGAACTCAGGTCAGGGATACATGATTAATGACCATGGAGGGAACACCACCACCCTAAAGCACCACAAGCAACTCTACTACAACTATCAAATGCAGCCCACCCTCAGTGTGCAGATGAAGTGTGACACACGCCTGTGTATTCTGAACTGCTGTTCAAGGGATCATAAATGATCCACACTGCCATGATCCTGAGAAGGAACAACATAGATCATGCCATGCTGACAAATACCTCCGAATAAACATGCCTGCAACATACATGGTTACTTGAAGTGAGGCTGACAAAACACCTTGGCAGTATCATGTTTACCCCCTCATGCCTTAGCTCAGCACACTAGCATGGCAGACATGTACTGGAGTAAGCACATGACTTGGCACACAGCCAGACCGGAAATGCAATCCTCCTAAAGGGAGGTTTAGACGCCTGTATTGTACAGGATGTGCACAACAGGTCACACCAGATGGATTTCCCGCAGAATTTCAGCACGTGCCATGCCCCATATCAATGCCATCATGCAATGCACACCAATGACAGGACACTGGGGATGGAGGAGATGAAGATGAGCCCTAGCAACACTTCCACCAAAGACATTCACTAAAAGATCTTTATACTTTTGCAAAATAAATAGACCATCACAAGTGTGCATTCGAAAATGTGTTTATTTTGAAATCAGAAGTACCGCCTCCTGGGATTCTAACTCTATTGATGTGTTTGTGCTCTGCCTATCAGAGGCCAAAATAAAGGTTTTCAGAAGTCATGTGTCTGGAGTCTATGGCTGCTTCAAAGGACACTGCCAGGAGCATTGCCATGTTATATTTCCTCTTTTTTAGTGCATGTTCCTGGGTTGCTGAGAGGATCTGCAAGGTAAACAATATGGCCTGTCTGTCTGTGGGGAGGCCATTGATGAGAGTGATGTTGTGATTGCTGCAGTACAGGGGTTCTGAACTTTCCTTCCTTTAAAACATGCCCATGGTTGTAAGAGGGTACCCTCCTGCCTTTCAAGCACCTTGCCCAAGTGTCCAGTGTCTTGAATATGTCCGCACATCCTTCCCATACTTGCTCAGTCAGGGTCAGTATGAATGCTGACAAGTGACTCAGAGCATGTGTATGTGGGGGGGCACGAGAGTCTATGTCATTTCCGGTGCTGATGAGCAGACCCTTTGATTGGTGTGTATACTCAAGCTACACGTTGAAAAGATCCCTTAGCTTAGGGAAGGGTATTGACTCTCATCTAGTCTGCAATAGATTGCCAGTAAACTGCCCTGTCCCCTCTCCATCTTGGTCGTGCCCATGCCCAGCTCCTGCTTGTGATACTTGGGTTGCTTGGACTTCATCATCTGTAGTTGCAGCTGTTTCCTGCTCTTTTGATGGTCCAGGTAGACTCCATGCCCCTGGCCCCCTGTCTTTGCATATTGTCTCAATAGTTTCCTCCTCCATGGCCCCTGTGGATGAGAGTATCAAAGGAATGATGGGGAATATCATTAAGGGCCTTATCTCCGCATTTTTGGCTTTATTAGCCAGAAAAGCGGAGATAATGTTTTTGCCCTATCACCAAGAGGGTGCTAACATGCATAATCGCATATTAGCACCCTTTTTCCCTACGCCTCCCTTTGCATCTCCAATGAGATGCAAAGTGGGCGTTCCTTCCCCGAAATAACTGGAGAAATGTCGCTAAGCGATATTTCTCCAATTATCAATGGGCATGCTAACAAGCATAGCGCTAAGAAAAGTAGCGCTAACCGCGGTTAGCGCTACTTTCCTTACGCCTGCTTTTAGTTCGACTTAGCCATGATATCCAATGGAAGGTGGATATCACGGTTAAGTATGCCCTTCCCTTTCAGCAACGTAGCACCAAACGATGTGCGATTATCACTGGGATCCCAGCGATAATCGCACATTAGCAGCTAACTCGGTTGCTTTTTTCGCTTTGGAGATAAGCGTCACTGATAGCGCGCTATCTCTGCGATAAAAACAAATGATAGCCGGCGAAAATTATCCAAGCGCTACGTGTGCTTAGCGATAATTATCGCCAGTTGTTGCTGATATGCCCTGATGTTCTCAAGTGGAATGAGGAACTCAGCTGCTTCTGATATCTGAGTTACTACCATACAGATTTTTTTCAGAATGGAAAGTAGGCCTCGTGTAATAAGTTATTTTGGAAAACCACAGGACAAAAGGGCTGTTCTTCGCATAAAAAGACCTTTTTGAGTCAGAAAATCATTTCCTACTCGTAAAAGGACTTTTTAAACCCTTTCTGACTCTCTAATAAGAGGGGGTATAAAACATGCCATTTTAATTTTCAATTCACAATGGGACTGTATCAATGTTTTACAACTGTAATTGTGGTTGCAACTCGTTGATGAGTTTCCAACCCCTGCTAACTAATTTGCGAATGGGAAGGGGTTCTTGTGGGAATCATGTTGGCAGGCTCAGGGGGAGTAGACAGACATTCTGGGGAGTACTTCCTGTTCATGCTGAAGTTTGAAGAACACATTGGACTTGTTCTTTTAACCCCTTGCATGCTGATGACGGCCGGGAGCCGTCATGGCACACAGTGCTCGTGTGCTGATGACGGCTCCCGGCCGTCATGACCGCACCCGCGTTCGGAATGTGTCGTACAGGTGCAGAATCGCGGCAGCATGCAAGGGGTTAAAGTACGTAGGCAGCCTTTAAATAAAAAAAGGGCTTTCGTTTTGTAATGCTACCATAAGGGTGGTGGGCTTCTGTCGTTTGCAGGTCACCATTCCTGTGATTGCAGTCAACTAGTACCATATCTCTGTTGACGTGTATAGGTATGCCATTATGGTGGTTATGATGGAGGTTGAGGTGCTGTCTGTGAATAGTAGGGTAATAGGGGGGCTTCAGAAATTGGGCTAGTTAGCCTAGCATTGCTACGGAGCATAGTTTTGAGGTGGAAAGGAGTGGCCTAGAGTGACCTCCATCTGAGCTTCGTATGATGTCACTCTGCCCTAGTGCTTTCAATGTCCCCTTATTGGCTTCCTGTCATTGGGGCACTTGGTTTGGTGATTTATGGGGGGCACTTGTGGCTCCACTCTTGGCTGGTGCTGGTGGCTAATGGGGTGCACGTATAAGTCCACTCCTTGCTCGTGCTGGTGTTGTCTTATGGGGTAAACTGATAGAAGCACTCTTGACCAGTAATGGTGCTGCGGGCATATTTGTGCAACAAACAACAAGGCGAAGAAAGAAATTCTTCAATTAATCTCAGCCACTGCCAATCACTCCGGGCCTTTTGTGGGCACCTGTTGAGTGCTGATGGTTTATTGAGACATCGGTACCACCAGCTTGTGATGTGCCCTTATCTCTGGTGTCCTGCTCCTGTGATCTACCTGCAATACAAGGATGTCATGGATAGCATGAGCAGTCCATGCAGAAATTCTGAGAAATTCATGTGTGCATTGGCTTCAAGGCATGCATGTGGACACTCATAATATTTATGTGAATGGTGGCCTGTGCATTATGCTGCCATTCCATGGCCTAGGAATACCTCCATTGGCACTGATTGTGTCAGACATGGTACTGTACAATGCTGCTTATGTTGACTACATGGGCAATCTGTATTAAAAGCATATCTGACAGTTAACTCACGCATGATGTCTACCTATGTGTTGATAAGAGTTGTGTGACTTATGTAGCAGATGTGAAGATAAAGTAAGCAGTCCTTATGACATTCTGCAATATGTAGTTTCAAGGTAACATGAATGAATCATATTTCAGTAAACATGATGTATGTCCCTTCAGAATATGAGATGATGTGGGAATATTTGGTCTTTGCTGTTTAGTCATTATGTATGCTATTTATCCCAGCATCACTTTCACACATTGTTATGTTGGCCATGCCACTGTGAAGGTAATTGGTATTGTTAGGATGTGAGAATATTTGTTTGGGAAAACTTCAAGGGGAATACAGAGTTCCAACACAAATCTGAAAGGGAAATTATAAAGAAGAGCTGTTACTCAGCACCTGGCAATGGCTGCCCTTCAGTGGATGGAAACAACTAAACAACTTCATTTGTATTACAAATTAAAGTTGTGGCGCTGAAATATGACTAATGAATTATATATGTTTTAAAATGTTTATTTTCTACATCATTATGTTTGGATTGTTAGGTAAATACTGTTTGCTACCAATGAAGATTTAAAGTTGTTTTGAAATGAGTGTCAGATCACCAAGTAGGTTAGGACATCAGTGACCACAGACGCAGAATATGGAGAACAGGTCGATGCCAAATACAGAATTACAGTACAAAAGGGGGTGGTGATGGACGGAGCATCTGAATCAATCAAACACTCACACCCAGTCAAAAGATCTAGGTTTAATCCATCACAGTTCTTTAGCCCACTCTGCCACCCCAGTTCAGACATGGCTATATGCAAATCCGTCTGACCCTGTGCCTCATGGGAACAGTCCAGCCCGAACTGCCAAGCCATGTCTTCCCTGGACCGGAAACAAGCTTCCGAGGACCGGTTTCTGGCATTCCAGCCGTCTTCAGCCCGGCTTGCTTGAAAGCAGTGGCAAAGTGAGCAAGGGACTCACTTCTGAGCATACCCTGGCACACTTATGGCGGCCAAAAGCAGTACAGAATTACATCACTAGAACTACAATTCTCAGAGTCACAAAGGCACACCTATGCCACTGCAAGCATGTTCCTCAAAGTTACACTTCTGGGTTGTTATGGGAATACAGAGGGGCTGATTTAGAAGCTCCTTGCACCACTTTTGCCTCATTTTTAACATGGGAAAAATTACCCAAAAGTGGCGCAAGGGGCTTGTAAATCTATCCCAGAGTACTTAAGACCATACATGTACAAGGTTGGTTGTTGTAATTCTGTCAACACGTGCTACGGTTCCCTCCTGTGTTTCTAGCTCCCACATCTTTGTTGTTTTCTCCCTATTAGTTCCCTCTATTCACTAGTGTTTCCCTATTTTGTGACTTACCTGTTTCCTGCGTTTTAACCTTCATATGTCAGTTTTGTTTTCCCTCTGCCAGGCTCCTTCCAAGCGCTACAGTGATGTTCCATCTGTTGTATTAAATTCTCAGAGCAGTACCTCTGGTAAGCCTGGGACTAGTTACAGCTCATCTCATGATTGCACCAATTGGAGACTAGGGGGCCCATTAGGATGGCGGGCGGATTGCCCCCGCCAGGCTGGCGGTAGCCACCGCCAGCCTGGCGGGGGCAATCCGACCGCCATCGGCAACTAAATTCCCCCCCGCCATATTAGGGTGGTGGGGGGACCGCAGCGGACAGAAAGACCGTCCGCCGCTTTTCCGCCCCGGCCGCAAGGCGACCAGGGCGGAAAAGGTTTAATATGGTGGCGGTGTCTATGAGACACTGCCAGCCATAATAGCATGGGCTTAGTTAGATGCCTCTCGGTGGCGGAGATGCCGCCACGGAAAGGCATGTGGAGACACCCTGCGGGGCCCGTTGCGGGCCCCCAGGGACTCTGGGGGGGGTGGGGGGTGCACGTGGGGGGTACCTATGGTACCCCCCAGCATTGCAAAGTACAACGTGGTAGGCACGGCACAGTGCCTGTCACGTAGTGCTTTGTAATGCATTGCATGTATCTTCAGCATTGCGGCAGGCGGTGCATTCAGCATCGCCCGCCGCAATGCTGAAGATACAGGATGCGCCTGTAACTGTGGCAGGCGCATCCTAATGCCCCCAACAGGACCCCCGTCTGCCCGTCATCCTAATGGGCCCCTAGGTCTGTTGTGTGTAATCCAGTCAGGGTATTTTGATAACCAACCTGCAGGAGTGTGTCTCTTCTTCTATCTCCTTACTCCCTTTTCCCCTAAACTTGGGTCCTCTTTACCATCTTTCATACCGTCTCAAAGGGGTAGGTGCAATCCTAAGGGGGAGAAGCAGGGACTGTCCTTGACCTTCACATATCAGAGCTCTATGGTCATTAGAATGAGTCTTAAGATGTTTTACACTAAAGAGATTTAAGAAGCATGGAACTACTGATGCACAGCATGTGAAGGTCATATACATGTACTTGGGAACATGAGGAAAATAAAGTTAGGCAGCTGCTGTTGCTTGCAAAAGGGTGTCACCCTTTTGCAAGCAACTGTAGCTACCTAACATTCTTCCTGCACTAAGGGCAAGTGTGGAATCAGTTCTTTATTAGGCTGGGACCCCCTTCTGTGGATTGCCCTGCATCCCAACATCTTCTTTCTTCATCCCTGATCACTTATTGCTAATTGCCTCGCGTGGATCATGGGAGGAGCAGAGCATGTGTGAATGGCTCAGCCTCATGAGCATTGATTTGGAGGTATGAGGTACAGTTGGAAAGAGTTGGAAAGGCATATCTCCCAAATGGACTCTTGCTCGTGGGTCAAAGAAAGACACAACCTGAAGCTAGAATCTGATCATTGCCCACTGGAGATTTGCTTTTGTGGGGTGAGTGGGGACTTGGAACACATCATGGGATACCCCTGTCCCCAAAAATAGTCTGTCTCCTTCTCCCGAATGTGCCAGCTACAGGGGATCAGGAAGCACCACTAGACACCAGATAAAATATAAGCAACAAAGCTCACCCAGATAAATCGAGTGGTTGCAGCAATCGCAGCATGAGTGTTCACTTGTCTGACGCAGGTCTCTGACTAGGACCGAAACACATTGCAGAGCTAGCGCTTTTGTTCCTGTATCTGTTTTGCACAATAGCAGAACACCGGGTTGAATTGCACCTTGAAGTGCAGGCGTTCTTTCCCTCTGAAAAAAGGGGAATTGATGCTGGTACAAAGAACCTACTTCCTTGGATTTTGCCATGCTGCAGCCTCATTGGATGCATCAGAAATGTTTGAGCACCCCAAGGATCAAATATATTTGACTTTATTACCACAGTACATCTTAATTGACACAAAAACACTTTTTGCTGCATAACAGATTGCATGTAGCAAGTACTTTACAAAGTTTATCAACTCTCCTTATGGTCATGAGCTCTCGTCAGCTTGATTTTACCTATTGCACACATTTAAACCCTTGCATCCTGGTTTTGGGTAAATACCTTATGTTAAAGCAAGTACACAAGAAGAAAATTAAATGGCAGAAACCACGTAAACTTTTCTTCTCGTAAGTGATGGTTCCTCCCCACCGTCTTACATACATGCCTGTTTGGACGTGTATTTGTTTATATGAGACTGATGTAATGTCTAGCGAAACCTGAGTGGTCATTTAGATAGGTTCATGAAGTGAACATCCAATGAAACTTTTTTGCAACATTTGTTAGAACCAAATAAGCTTGCTTTATTAAGCTGAATGTTGCCCTTTATAATTTAGTTGTATACCACCTTGTTAGACTTGGCTTTTACAGCAGGGTTAGCACCAGATTTTGTGCTTTGTGGGCTTCTGTTTCTGACCTGTTTTTGTTGGTTTTATGACTCTGGGCACTTTACCACTCCTGATCAGTGCTAAAGTTCATAAGCTCTCCTTGTAAATTGTTGTTATGGATTGGTGTTTCCATAATTAGCTTATTTGATTTATTATTCAGTTCCTAGTACAGTGCACTGTGTGTACCCAGGGCCTGTAAATCAAATGCTGCTAGTGGGCCTGCAGCACTGGTTGTGCCACCCACATAAGTAGCCTGTAAATGTAACTCAGGCCTGCCATTGCAGTGCCTGTGCACAGTCTAATACTGCCATGTCGACTTGGCAAGTGCACCCACTTGCCAAGACCTAACCATCCATTTTCTTACATGTTAGTCACCCCTAAGGTAGGCCCAAGGCACCCCTGTGGGCAGGGTGCAGTGTATGTGAAAGGTAGGACATGCCCTGATGTGTATGGCATGTCCTGATAGTGAAAAACTGCCTATTTCTTTCTCACTATTGTAAGGCTATCTGTTCCCATAGGATAGAATGGGGAGTTTGCTTATATCATCTTATAAGCATAACTGATCCTGTGAACCAGATGGTAAACTAAAGTTTGGTATGCCTGAACTCAGAAAGTTAAAATGCATCTTTTAGTGAGGGTGATTTGTACATTCTGTGTTTGAAAATACCTCTTTTAGAAAGTAGGTATTTTCTTGCTTAGCCATCCAGTGTGCCTCTGCTAGGATGTTTATTGGCTATCTGTCTTTGGAGTGACAGGGTCTGGGGATGTTCAGGTGCTCTAGAGAGTCTGGATGAGTCAGCACTAGGCTGAATAGGCCTGGTTTGCATTTGGAGTGGTGGAAGGAATAGCACCTGCCCCTGAATAGGTCTGTGCCTGCCTTCCACAATGATGGCTCCGCCCCCTGTGGTGTGTCTGGAGTTAGAGCTCACACTGACAATGGAGATTGTTGTGCACTTGCAAAGTGCCCCCAAAACTGGTTTGGACTGGGCTCAGAGCTCTGGGCCTGGAGAGTACAAAGAGATTTACTGTATTAAAAGAGGGGCCCAGACCCCAGACTTTTAGATCACTTCTGGGAAATCAAGAGGAACCTTCGCCAAGGAGAAGAGCTGGAGAAACTGAGAAGCAATACTGCCCCTGTGCTGTTTAGTGTCTAGGATTGGCCTGCAGTGGCTACTTTCTGCCAAAGAAATGGAAAAGGACTTCACTGTTTGCTGTGTCCCCTGCTTGAGGAAGATCTCCCAGGGCTTGAAGTAGAGCATACCTCCTGTTGGAAGTCTCAGGGATAGAAAAGACTTCAAAGATCACTTCTGGGAAATCAAGAGGGACCTTTGCCAAGGAGAAAAGCTGGAGAAACTGAAGAGGAATACTGCCCATGTGTTGTGTGCTGTCTGGGTTGGCCTGCAGTGACTACTTTCTGCAAAGGAAAGGGAAAAAGGTCTTTGCTGTTTGTTGTGCCCCCTGCTTGAGGAAGATATCCAAGGGCTTGAAGAAGAGCTTTCCTCCTGTTCTGAAGTCTCAGGAACACAAAGACTTCACGCCCAGCTCCCCTGAACTTCCTTGCTGGTAGTTCTGACCTGCCTAGAGGTAGCTGTTCTGGGCCTCTAGAGGTTGTTCTGGCTGTTCGGAGCTGGAAAAGCAACACAACAACAAGAAGCATGACGCATCCGTACCTGTTTCTGATGCATTGTCCCAGATTGCCGCATCGCTCAAGGCGCCAGGTCCCCATGCAGTAAGAAACCGACGCATCACCTCCTCTTCGGTAAGGAACCAACGCATCACCTCCCCTGTGCAGCAGTAAGGAACCGACGCATGACCTCCCCCGTTGCAAGGAACTGATGCATCACCTACCATGAGTGTTAGGAACCGACGCATCATCTTCCCTGCGGCCCTTTCTGTTTGTGCACGCGACAAATCCATGGTACTTTGTGTGAAAAATGTTGCATCTGCAACTTACTTTGAACTGTACTATTTCTACCATTTGAAAGTCATATTTGAATTACTGTATTGTGGATTTTTGTCATTTTGTCTTGTTTGGTTTAGATAAAGATGACTTATTTTTCTAAACTGTTAGGGTATCCATTTGTAATGTTTTTACTGCATTACTAGATGTGTTCACAAGTGCTTTACACACTGCCTCTAAGATAAGCCTGTCTGCTCATGCCAAGCTACCAAGTTGGCGAACAGGGGTTATTTTCCAAGTATACCCCCCTACCATGACTAGAAGGAGGGTCCCTGTAGGAGAGTAGGATCTGCTTACTGTGGTTATCCCCACTTTTTGCTGGTGTTTCACTGTTTCTCGACTTTAGTCTGGCTGGGGCCCTGCCATCCAGGACCCCGGCTTAGCTGCTTCCTCTCTAAAATTATTGCATGAACTTTAGGTACACTCCAGTTTGGTTACTGTGGTACCCTTATGAGTCCCTAGTATATGATACATTAGGTACTAAGGGCATAGGTACCCCAGAGGCTTAGCAAGGGCTGCAGCATGTTTTATGCAACCCCTGGGAAGCCTTCCAAAATGACACCACAGGACTGCTACTGCAGCCTGGGTAAGGTGGTGAATGCACCCCTTACTAAGAGATAGGTTACCTATATCTACCTTTAAACACTGACACATGTAAACCTATCAGTCACTCCTATGGCAGGCCTTATCAATCCTGAAGGCAGAGTGCTTGATTTTGTGTGGGATGGTGCCCATGTATGAGCAGGACCCCTCTGCAGCTTTCGGAATCTATTCTCTGAGGCTGTTCTGTGATGCAACCAGACCACATACTCTTAAGTGCATTATAACCTCGCAGTAAATGCTAACTCTGGAATGGCTGCACGAAACATGTTGTGTTTGGTGTCATACACTTTGCAATCCTACCCCCCCCCCCCACCAGTCCTGGCAGCGGGGGTAGATTTCCACCCTTCTAGAGGGAGAGATATGTACACACTGGTCTGCCCGGTAATAGTTTAAACAAGCCCCAGCATAACAAAATGGATGCTGCAGCCACAGACACGTGTCTGACCTCCTGCTGCTGGACGAATCTCCAGCAGGGGAGGCCTGGACAATAGGTTTCCTGTCCAAGGGAGGTGTAACCACCTCTCAGACAGGCTTTAGTGTATTGGGGCTGGGTGGGTGCACTCTGGGAGTGCTCAAATGTTTGCACTGGGGGCACATTTTGTATCCCTGTGCATAGTCCAGTTCAAACCCGTAGCAGGGGCACTCAGCCCCTGCTCTGGCGCGAAACTGGACAAAGGAAATGTGTGTAACCACCCCTCTTTCTAAACCGTACCATAGGTATGTCCCCATAGTATGTCCAACCCCTTTTCTTAGTATAAGTAAGGGACGCCTGGCAACAGGACTTTAGATTACACCTGGATGAAACTCTGAAACAGAATCCTGGAACTTCGATGCTCTATTAACAATTAGAGGACAGAAGAATCTCTCTTGGGGTCAAGGAGTGACTGCCCTGTTCAAACAGGTACCAACAAAGTATTTGCTGGTCTGCATCTCTGAAGCTCCCGCCAGACTCCGAAGTACCTGCAGCCCAGGAAGAGGATTTCCAGACTTCTCGAATGCCGACCCGAGTCCCCAGCAAAGCTGAGACCCACAGCCCTCACGAGTGACGTGGAACCGGCACCCTGGACACTGTGCACATTTGCTAAATGCATCAACTTCCTGATCTTTCTTGAAGTTGTACTTTGGGTTATTTGTAGCCCAAGCCCCGAGCATAATCTGCACCAAGATTGTGGGCCTACACTCCACGAGTGTTCCGTGAGCCTGCTTCTTGCATTTCTGCTTGAGGCTTCTTTGCGATCCCTGGTCTGTTGACTTGTGGGTCCCCTCGAAGGTAACTCTACTTTTCCTTGGGCTTCCCTGGTTGCTCCAGACTTGCCCTGACTTCCTACTAAGAGGTGAGTCACCCAGACCTTGCTGGTCTGCACCGAAGCCTATTTCTGCTTTCTGCATGGGTTGTTGTTACCAAGACTTGTTGGGTCCAATCTGGGCACCGGCACCGCAGTACTCAACATCCTTCATGGGACAGCTCGAACCCAGCTCCTGGTCATTGTTGACATCTCCGGGACCTTGTGACTGAAGAGCCAAGCTTCACCTTCTTCACCTGAAATCACTCGACATCGGTGGGCATCCGCCTATTGTCTTCCTGGTTGCTGGCAAGTGACCTAGACTCTGTCCCCTCTGTTTTAGGTTCTTCACATCTCTGATCCAGACTTGGATCCCTCCGGACACTTTTCTATTGGAGGCCAGCAGCACTTGGCAGCAGATCACCATTGAAAACGACGACAAAACCCGACACGAAAAGGCACCTATGCACCTGACTTCCCTGGGTGAGGTAACTCAAGTACTCTGGTGCTCATGTGGGTGTTGACTCTAGAACCTCTTAGTTCTAAAGGTGTTTGCTCCAAGTCCTCTTCTAAGTGTCCTTTATCTTGAAAATTCCAACCGCAACTTTCCCCTTAGAAGTTAATGATGATTCCTGGCTGTGTAAATACACTGCGCACATCCCCCGTGGGGCCCCTGTGTCACTACCTTGGGTGGTTCCTGGTGGCCGCAGCAGTTTTGAAGGCTCTAGGCCTTGTATTTATGCAAGTTGTGGTTCTTATACCACTTTATTGATATATGGTTTGGAACACCCCTAGGGCTCAACGTATATTGTGCTAATTTGCTGTGTGCTATTTAGTTTACTGCATGTACTTTTGCCTCTAGTCTCATAAAGAGACTAGAGGGATGTGTTTAGAATAAATACATATATTTTATATATATATACCTGGTGTGTTTCTCCTTTCATTCGGTCATTCACGAGATTATAGACTGGTAAAACAAGCTGCTTTACATCCCTTCAAGACTTAGCCTGAAGGCTGCTCTCCACAGCTACCACTAGGGTAGCTTTCTATTAAGGTTGTCTTTAACCTACCATTAATAAGGGGTTGTTTAGACTGGTGCAAGGTCACTATTTGGACACTTTACATGTCGCTTTGGCCTAAACATAACAAAATTGCACATAAAAGCAGGCATATTTTCAAAAGAAATTCTGTTCTGTGATTCTGAAAACAACTTCTCTTTGAACTGAAATTGCCCTCATCAAGGGAGCAGTGCACCACTGCGAAGATATCTCCTTTTGCACAACAGCCAGAAGCCATCTTTAATTGCATGTGCCAAAAGATAGAACAGTTATTTTGTGCTGTCGTTTAGGTGTTAACTAAACAACATCCCCTATGATACATAGAACCTCTTCAGGACGAGATTGTTTGAGAAAGGTTGAGTTTCCTCCTTAAAGCCTCTTTAATGTATTTGTTCCTCAGGGTATAGATGACAGGGTTCATCGTGGGTGTCAATACAGAATACAGGACGGGCACCAGCAAGTTGACATCTGGGGATTAGGATGCTGTTGGACGTATGTATATGGACATAAGTGATAGGAAAAATATATTGACCATGATTAAGTGAGATGTGAAGGTAGAAAAGGCTTTTCCTCAACCCTCAGATAAATATATTTTTATAATAGATGATAAAATATTGCCATGAGAAAACAGGAAAAGACAAAATGAGTATATTATAACAAAAGTCCCAAATAAGGAGCCTACAGCGACATTGGTTGAAGTATCAGTGCGGGCCAATCGGAGTAGTGGGGGTGGTCACAATAATAATGGTAAATCGCATTGTTCCCACAGAAGGGTAGCCTTGATGCTAAAACTGTTGCTATTAAAGGGGAAAAGAATCCTCCAATCCAAGCGGACATAGAGAGGCAAATACAAAAATCCCTTGTCATGCGGGTGGTGTAGTATGGAGGCTGGCAGATGGCCTAATAGCGATCAAAAGACATGACAGCCAAGAGGAAGCACTCTGCCGCAGTTAGGGAAATGTAGAGGCACATCTGAACCAAGCAGCTCTAGAAGGAAATTGAGGGACTGCTGACCAGAAATGTTGCCAGCATTTTTGCAATCTTAACTGTGGTGTAACTCAGGTCAAGGAAGGACAGTTGGCTGACAAAGAAGTACATGGGAGTTTGAAGTTTGTGGTCAAGGTTTGTAAGACGAAATATCATCCTATTACCTGTGATAGTGAGAAGGTAGATAGGAAGGAATGCTCCAAAAAGAGCTGCAAAGAAGTTCTACAGGTCTGGAATTCCAAATAGGATTAACTCCTTAACGGAACAATTGGTCAAGTTATAGAACGCCCAGCTTCCCATGGCTTCACAGTTAGCCTGCAGAAAGTAGAACATAGACCATACACCTATATTTGAATCCAAAATAATAAATGAAGTCAAGAAATATCTCATTAGCACTTAAGAACAATGTGTTTGGGATTGCGTCTAGCCACATAAGGCTGTACATTGTACGCCAAATGACCAATGATTTGCTGGATTATGCTATGGACAAGAAGGTTGTTTTCCACAATAGAGGAAACAGCGATGTTGTGTGCTTAGAAGTGGTAAACGTAAGCCAAAGAATCCTAAAAATAGTAAATATAGTTAGTTTGATGGAAAGCGCCTCCTAAATAACTGATGACATACGCTGCCCTTTAGACCCAACTATGTTTGAGTTTGCTAAGCCCAGTTGTGAAAACCTGGTAGAGTTGATGAATGGTTAACCCTCATGCCAACATGCCCCTTGCCACCAAGGCACCTCAATGCCACCAAGACACCACAAATCCAATGATGCAGTAACAAAAACATCAAGTGCAGTGCATATGTCTCTTGCCTTTCCCGTGTGTGCTCAACCAAAGATGGATATTTGCATAAAATGATGACATCACCATGCCAGCAAGTTTTGGGGAATTGAATGTTTCTAATTTTGACTTGTTTTCTCTGGGTTACATAGGTTATACAGTCCAGCTGTATGCTTTACGTTGTATTTTCCTGGCTGCTTAGAAATAAAAAAAAGAAAGATGAATGCATAATACTCGCCTCTGATCCTGACAAAGAATTCAAACTGAGGATTTAGGGAATCACTATGGGAGCTTCACATTCAGCATTGCACTGGTTGCTCTTATTATCCCTATAAAATCCAGCAATGCTGCTTGATTCATGTGGCACTGTATTTATTTTGATTTCTGTTCCAATTTATAGTATCATATAAAAATTTGATCAGCAATTACTCAAAATGAAAACAGTAGTATATACTGATCTTTTGTAAGTAGTAGGTTTTAAAAATTCTTCTTCGAATCTGACCAAACAAAGCAACATTACCCCATCTCTTTTTGGAGAATTCAGCAGGTTTCACCCCCTGAGGAAAAAAGTGAGGAAAAAAGCCAGGATCAAATGGTTCATTTAACAGATCAAATTTAGCACAAATGTAAGCATATTTCCAGAGAGGTTGAAGAATCTCTTCAGAAATATTCCTACCCATATGTGGTTGCCAGGCATGGCTTACTTTATCTGGGGGTCTTTGGACTCACTTTCCTCAAAAAGACTTGAAGACATGGTGGCAAGCAGTGGATTGCTTAGCATAACTCTCCTCAAAAAATTCCAAAGAGCTTGATGTATTACACACTGTTAAAATCTGGTCATGCAAGAACAGTGGGCCAGACAGTGGTGTCAGGGAACACTTGCTCTCTGCTGAGGTCTGATCTGACCCTCAGTGACTCTTTGGAATCCATATGTAGTCTGTCCTGGCTGTGTAAGGCAGGCCTCAGCCAAGTTGGCACAAGATACAAATACTTTTGGCTGTAAGTGAGGATCTGAACTGTGGACTGGTGGTGGTCTGTTCACATGTCTTCTGTAGGGGGTGGCTAGAAAATGGAAACAAAGTAGTATCTGCCATGATTAAACCTAAGATCCACCCGCTTTTAAATTTGCCGGGTGGTCCACAATCTAGGCAGTGTATATACTCTGTCACTGTTGCAACAAAGTATTACCTCCAAGATATAAATTGGGACCTTACTCTTGTAGTCCCCCTAGCTTATTCCTGAATTTCAGGAGCGCTCCTTGCTTAATCCTTACTTACTTCTGGGGCGAATTCATGAAGCTAAATTTACTTGCAGACTCATGTGCTTTTTATCAATCCATTACAAATGTAATTATACGTAATTTTCTATGAATGTGTATTTCTTATGTTTCCATTTTTATAATGTGATGTGTGTAGATTTCTGCAATGTTTACAGTTATATGACATTATTACATTATATATTTTTAAACGTTTATTAATATTTGTACAATGTGATTTGTATGGGTGTTTGCAACACTTAACCTTATGTTAGTTTTTAATTTTTTTTTATAGAAATCATAATGTTTTTTCATAATAGATGTGCTACGTGATGTATATGGTGCATATAATGTCAAAGTCTATATGACTATTTTTTAAATGAATCTTAGTTTTGTTTCATTTTACATTTGTACAATGTAGTTTATGTGATTGTCTGCAATGTCAATAATCTTATGATCATTTTTTGCTTTAAAAAAAAAATGTTTTAGGTGTTGAGATTTTCACTAATGGTTTCCTTCAATGCTGCCAATTGATTTATATGTAATTCCCTCGCAATACCTGAAAGAGGCCATGAGTGGTGCATGACTTACTACAACGCCTGGCTGAAGTGAATGCAAGCTTGTCTGGGCTGTAATACTAGTGAATTCGATGAGGGTGTAACTTTAATGAACTGCAACTGGCATACCCCTTTAAAGTTCTTTTTATTTACACCTGGAATTCAGGAGTCTGACAAGAGTAAATATTGTGAATCAGGACATTTGTGGATTAGATTCCAATTTAGAAGAAGCATCAGTGGAAATCTTTGCATGGACCTCGGTGAATTGCAGTTGGTAGTAAGTGAAGAAGTACTCCCGGAGCACTATTTGATGCGAACATCTTAACACACTGATGATGAAATGCTTCCCTTCCCCACCCTGTATCCTGGACTCTTACTTAGGCAGAAATATATTTCCTGAATATAATTGGTAAAAATAACATGTACTGTACTGTCATTGTATTGCACAAACCTTTAGCAATAATTTGCCAGCGAATATGAAACCATCCTACCACCTATAATCTAATGTACTATCTGTACTAGGCACAGCAACTCTGGCACAAATGCTTCTTTCATAACAAGAAATACAAACATACATAATCAGAGGCATCTATTTATACTCATCAGGCAGCACCTGCACTGCAGAGAAAGCCAGTTCTGGATGCAGGACGTGGCCTGATGGAAATCCCACAATGTCAAAGGCCTGTTCACAATTTCACGCCAACAAAGAGCTTTCTGCTGTGAAATGTCACTCTACTGTCCTGAATACTGGGATGTGCCTAGGGAAGGTCAATGACAAGGAGATGCAACAGAGAGACAGCATGCCTACCAGCAGTACTAACTCCAAACTGAGAAGCACCAGGCATTGGTGTGCTCCATTGCTCAAAGCAAGATGTGAGGAAAGTATCAGAGGATTAAAGAAGCCAGATTATGCCTGCACCACTTGCTGTTAAAATATGGCCACTGGTTTGCACAGAGTACACAGGATAGAAATTGTCAATGTGTTTGGAGGGAATGTTGAAAACCTAGTCAATGGGGGATGCACTTAAAGGAGGAGGCTGAGGGCCTCCTTTTGAACTTCAGTGAGGAGGTGCCACGCTTAGGTGAGAGGGGTTTCACTTGTATTTGATCATTTGTTTCATATCTCTATCCTGTTCCTTTCCAAACCAAAAGCCATTGAGAGCCGTCTTCCTTTCACAGGCGAAAAGTGTTAAAATTCGAAGGAATGTATTAAAGCATAGGCAGGGGTAAGGTTAAAAAAGAGAGATGTGTCTAGGGAAATATTTCTCCTCTCTTACTTAACCTTACCCTTGCACATGCTTTTAATAAATTCCCGTTGCCTTGGGACAGCAGATGATTTTAGATCACTTGCTAGTTGTTACGGATCCCACACTGTCTCTTTGCTTTGAGAGACCCCCTCCTGGTGGAGGGAAGATCCGATGATGATGCTACCGTTTACTAGTACGGCAGTGGGGGTAACATGCTATTGATCCAGCTGTTTAGAGTTCCCATTTTTTTTTTAAAAGAGACACCCGTGTGATACTACCCAGTCCAACTCTTTTTGCTACTTGAAACATTTTTGGGGAAGCTGAGTGGGATACTGATATTCCTTCCTTCTCTCTCCCCCTATTCACATTTTTTGACATTCTATTCAAGCCCACAATTTGAAGCCCCTTCTAAACAAATTGCTTCTAAAAATTTAAGAAAGTGAATGAGAAAAATTGGACACTAAAACTTATGATTATCGATGTTAAAATCTCCCGGAGTACCTTCC
The DNA here is from genome assembly GCF_964263255.1 of Lissotriton vulgaris. Taxonomy (NCBI): domain Eukaryota; kingdom Metazoa; phylum Chordata; class Amphibia; order Caudata; family Salamandridae; genus Lissotriton; species Lissotriton vulgaris. Next base: position 124,196,784 of record NC_141696.1, on the reverse strand, counting down.
CACCTATATTATTAAACCATTAATCAACTTTTGGAAACCCCCAAACAATCACTCTGACCCACGTACCAACAGATTTCCACAACTCATGCTCTTCAAACTCATCATCAACCTAATAACTCTGTTTACATTCACTCTTGTCAACAAACTGAATTTTCTCTTTATTTCCACATTTTCCATGCACCAAAGACATCACTCCTTTTCTTACTTACTTCATTCTCAGTCAAGGATCCATTCTTGATTTTCTGTACTTCTTTTCCACTTCTTCTTACAAGTTTATCTCTTTCACTTCTTCCCAATTTCTAATATTTGTCAGTCTTCTCTCATTATATTCCACAATAAATTCATGCTCCTCATCAGCCAATTACATGCAAATGGGTTTTTAGGCTAATTTGATTTTGAATTAGATTTAATATACTTAATTTAGTGACACTAAAAATGGTAATATTGATGTGTCTCTCATGCCCGAGACCTGGGGAGACCACTTCACTGGTCTTTATAGAGTTGGTGATGATTGGACCAACTATCAATATGATATTATTTTGGAACCCCGTCCGTACATGAGGTGAATAGGGCCTTATCTCAGACCGTGACGAACAAGGCCCACGGGCCAGATGGTATGCCCGCAGATTTGTTTTTAGCTAATCGCCCCTTGTGGCTCCCGCTGTTAACTAACATATTAAGATGTTACGTGGCAGGGCCCTCTGGATTCCTGGAGATCGGTCATATTAGTTCCCATATTTGGAAAAGGAAACAGGTTAGAACCTAAATGTTACTGACCAATATCCCTAATTGATTGTTCCTGTAAGATCATGGGTCGAGTGATACTAGAGAGGTTGGAAACCTGGATAACAGAAAATGGGAAGTTTTCTGTTGTTCAATACGGATTCAGGAAAGGCCTGGGCACGGTCGATCAGTGCCTTAATCTTCCAGGGAAGACATGGCTTGGCAGTTCGGGCTGGACTGTTCCTATGAGGCACAGGGTCAGACTGATTTGCATATGGCCATGTCTGAACTGGGATGGCGGAGTGAGCTAAAGAACAGTGATGGATTAAACCCAGATCAGTTGACTGGGGGTGAGTGTTTGCATTGTCAACGCTCCGTCCATCAACCCTTTTTGGTTTTTCTTTGTTCGCCGTAAGTTGGCAGGGTATGTCGGGACATGAGTCCCTTGCTCACTTTGCCACTGGATTCAAGCAAGCCCGGCTGAAGACGGCTGTAATGCCAGAAACCGGTCCTGGGAAGCTTGGTTCCGGTCCAGGGAAGACATGGCTTGGCAGTCCGGGCTGGACTGTTTCCATGAGGCACAGGGTCAGACTGATTTGCATATGGCCATGTCTGAACTGGGGTGGCGGAGTGAACTAAAGAACGGTGATGGATTAAACCCAGATCAGTTGACTCATCCCCTTTGGTTTTTCTTTGTTCGCCCTAAGTTGGCAGGGTATACTCAGACGTGAGTCCCTTGCTCACTTTGCCACTGGATTCAAGCAAGCCCGGCTGAAGACGGCTGTAATGCCAGAAACCAGTCCTGGGATGCTTGGTTTCGGTCCAGGGAAGACATGGCTTGGCAGTTCGGGCTGGACTGTTCCCATGAGGCACAGGGTCAGACTGATTTGCATATGGCCATGTCTGAACTGGGGTGGCGGAGTGAGCTAAAGAACGGTGATGGATTAAACCCAGATCAGTTGACTGGGGGTGAGTGTTTGCATTGTAAACGCTTCATCCATCATCCCCTTTGGGTTTTCTTTAATCTGCACCTGGTCATTGGTAACTACATTTTGGCCAAGTCTGGTTCTTTATACCTTGGGTTCATGGACCTGACCTCGTCCATTGACTGGGTGCAGAGGGGGAGGCTCTGGAGATAACGCTGTCCATGGGCATTGATCCACCTATTGTCCATTTTCTAGGAGCAATGCACCAGGGAGTAACTGGGAGAGTGCGATATGGAGTAGATGGTGAACTCACCTTCCCGATAAAGATGGACTGCGGGTTCCGCCAGGGACACGTTCTTGCCCCCCCTTTTTTTTGTTTATATATAAATTATCTAGAAAACCACATCAGAATCAGAAATGTAGACGTACCCGGAAAGGTCAACGGTCCCTCCCTTCGTTACTATACGCAGATGATTGTGCTTTAATGTCCAGAACTGGGGTGGGGTTGCAAAGGCTTTTAACTAGTTTTAAGAATGTTATGTGTGACCTTGGACTAAATTTCTTTTTTTTTTTAAATCACAAGTTATGGTGGTGGTCAAATCTCTCCCAAAAACTAAATCTTTTTACATAAATAATGAAAAATTGCTTCATGTGCTAACCTTTTCTTATCTAGGCATGCTCTTTAATCAAACAAAATCCTGGTTGAGTTTAGTTGAGGCAAGGATTGGAGGTTTTAATCAAAATGTTGAGACCATTTTTAGATTCACCAAAAAACTAGGCTCCTGGCGAATAAAAGCTAATATAGACATCTGTAAAGCACGCACATGCTCTGTTACTTTGTATGGTGCCGGAGCATGGGGTTGTTCAAATACCTTGGACTTACAGAAAGCTGACAACATGTTCTTGAAACAACTGATGACAGTCCCCAAGAGCAATGCTGCTACTATTTGTCATAATGAATTGGGTGTAACCCCATTGTCTTTTGGCATACAATTAGCACCCTTGAAACTATGGTACAATATTTGGGTAAAAGCCGAAACAGTCCTGGACCGCGCTATAATCTCGGATTGTCTGAAGTTGGACTGTGGGAGAAAAATCCCTTGGATTACCCATATACTAGATCAATTGGGGAAGTTGGGACTGTCTGACTGTTTTGATACCCCTGGAAAAATAGCCAAAATCCCAAGAGCCAAGCTGAAAAGAGACTTGTACCAAGTTTGAGATAGTCAAGAGCTGGTGAAAAAAAAAGGTTTGTTGAGCATTCATTGTTAGTCACCTCACTAGGTACTGAACGCTACCTTTCCTTTTACTTCAATCATGCCAAAATGTTTTATCTGATCAGGTTTAGGATGGGTAGTTCTCATTTCTTGGTCTCATACCCACGAGATGCACATTGTGATGCTAAATTAGAATTGTGCCCATGCGTTTCAGAGTCTACACAAAGCACTCTGCATTTTATGTTTTTTTGCAAACTGTATACCAATCCAAGATGTTCTCTTTCAATGCCACTGTTAAGATTTTTAAATAGAAGAAAGTGTTGGCCCGCATTACATTATTTACTCCTTTTAAACAATGAATTTACCTGTCGGATGATTTATAAGTACATTTCTACTGCTGTACCGTTAAAAAATTATTCTTTGAGCACTGATAATGTTGAATAAATTTTAATGTGTCAATTCCTTTGAAATGTTGTTTTGTGGATGTATTCTTTTATGGCTGGTACTCAGCAGAATAAAGATTTTTTTGACTGATAGCCTAAATGATCAGAAATAGATTTCAGATCCTGAGCTTTAGGAAAATGTTGAAGTTGGTGCAGTAAGGTGCAAAGAATTCACTATCAAAATGAATTTTGTCAAAAATTTAGACGATAAATAAAAAGTTGAAAGAAGCTGCAGATACGTCACCCCCTTTGAAACATAATCAGATAATTGGCATATACATAACAATTATGTATTCTCATGAATTCAGAGTAGTCTACTAACAAATTAGTATATGTTTTTTTTCTTTATAATTGCATATGGACCTACCTCTGTGTGTTAATCTCATATCTGCCATATTGTTGGGACAAGAGGTTAATTCACTATTCCCTGTTTGCGGTGAAGCAGATTCAACTGGCAAAATTAAGCATAATAGTTGGCCAACTAACAATATTACTATGATTATAATCAATACCACTATTGGCCATCTTTTGAGGCACTATTTCTTTAAAAATGAAATAAAATCCGGTTACTAAATCTAAGGTACAAACTCAAAATCAGTCTTCAGGTTTTAATTTATTTATTTTAGATTCAATTCATAGATTTATTTCATATATGTTCAATGTAAATTAAGAAAAAAAAAACCAATATCTTTGACTGGAAATCTAAACTACAAAACAAACAGGCTCTAACTATAAAATACTGTATACGAAAATATTGCTCATCGATGAAAAGAAGAAATTTTTCTATACTCAATATTTTATGATACTTCATTTTCAAAAACAAATAGGCAGTTTGTCAGATCATAAACTTACACATCTGATTCAATATCAAACAAGTAGTACCATCCCGGAGAAGCATGGGTTTTATTTGGTACTCTTACTTTTGTCAGACCTTTGGCTACAGGCTTCTCATGTTCACTGTCTTTAGAGTCTTATTCCGCTGTGTCTGGTTCATCTTTGATTGTCTCTGGATTTTTGACTTTATTTTACATTCTTTTTCTCCCTCTCACAAACTCAGCCCATTTATCTTCATGGTGTATTTTTCCATCTGGAGATCCACTTATGACTACTGTTGCATCATCTTTTTCACTTGCCATTTAATTCTTGTTTTTGTCTGAAATAGTTTTATTCCGACTTTCAACTGTAAACTGATCTCCTCTGGGGGGCTTTCAAGCTCAAATTGTTGGCTTCACTCCTTGAGACTCTTGTTCTTGTTATCTCTGCTGTTGTTTTATCTGTAAATCTTTACCACCCCCCTCTAAATCCACTCGGTGAACTCAAGCTTCACACTGTATCAGTGGTTATTGTCACCATTTCTTTATCTGCAGTCCTCACTCTCTTCATATGAGGTGTGTTGATCCACTGTGGCAAGCCTAACAATTTTGCAGCAATGTTTGTCACAAGTAGCTTTCCTGGTAAGTATCTTTCCGCCCAAATCATTGTAGCATGATAATTTCTACATAATATAGAAGAATGTTTTGTAAAGAAGACACGTGAGGCAGCAGGTATGAAGATATGTCTTTATTATCAGTTATCCACTTTCCTTAAGGGTTGCCCACAGGCAACGTTCTAAAGCAAACTCCAGGAACGTTCTAAACTGGAGGGGAGGAAGGAATGCACCAAGAGGCCTGGAAGTATAGAAAGAGAGAATACAAGGCATCTCCCTACGCAGGGAAAGGAGCAGGAAAAGCATGAGCACTGTAAAAAGCGAGAGAGAGAGAGAGTGAGAGAGAGAGAGAGAGAAAAGAATTGTGAAGAAGGAAGAGGATGAAGGGGCTAGAACAGGGGCAGGAGAAAAGGTACAATAAGGCTGAGTACCTGTACATGTGTCAGACAGGCAAGTTAAGCTTAATTGACATTAGCTTTTACAATATTATCCCCACTCCAGACTTGGCCATTATCAAGATGGAGCACATTTTTCTTAGCCTTTGTCAATTGGTGGGTAGGGTGAAACTTGCTGTGGTCTATCTTTTCTCTAGTAGGTATCTTAACTCTTACAGAATCGCCAACCTTCCAATCCTGTTTCTTGACACAATGTTTAGAGTCATACCAACATTTGTACTTGAGTTTTGATTTGATTTGGGGTGCATTAGTGTAAGCTGGCTTCTCTCCGCCCAACCACATGGGGTTTATCTTGGTGCAAGGCTCTCTGCACCTGAGGGATACAAAAGGGGAGATTCCTGCTATTAGGTTAGGAGAGGTGTGGTAAGACCACATGCACTCAAGTAAGGACATGTCTACATCATGACCATTAACCATGGCTAATTGAAAGTTGTCTTTAATCATCCCATTCGTCCTTTCTACAAGGCCATTTGCCTTGGGACAATACAGTGCAGTTTTGTCATGTGTGATCATCAGATTACTTAGGAATTCTTTCATCTCCCCTGATGCGAATTTTACCCTATTGTCTGTAACTAAAGTTTGGGGAATTCCTTTGCAGCTGAATAAGGCACTCAAAAGTTCAATGAGGATTTTCAAAGTGGTGTGTGTTACAAACTTATATCTTATCCAATGGGAGGTATAGTTGATGAGTACCATCATGAATCCCTTCTGTGCTCCTTTGTTTTCCATGGGACCAATTATGTCCATTGCCAATTTGTTCCACGGTACACTAGGACTGGGGATAATGCTACTTTATGCACAATCTTAGTCTTGTCACTTTTTGCACAGCTCGTGCACTCTTTTACTTTTTGCTCTTCCCAAGAGTCTATGTTGGGGAACCAAAAACTGTTCCTCATTCCGTTATTTGTCAGACTCCTGCCCAAATGCCCTTCGTGGGCTAAGTCTATGATTTTGTCTCTCAAGCCAGTGAGAGTGAATCTATAGGTAAGTGATTAGATTGTACTGTTGTGTCAATTAATTCAAATATGGCACTCTGTATTTTACAGTGAGTGATGAAAGGTTATACTAGTGGATGATGAGGTGTATCTGATTGTCGCGTGGATGATGCCATCAGTGATGTCATCAGTGATGTCATTTGAGATGTCATCAGTGATGTCACTGACCATGTCATTAATGATGTCATATGTGACATCATCAGCAGTGGATTGCGGGCGCGCGAGTTACAGTTAGTACAACTAACCATAACGGAGGAATTTCAATGGTTTTGTATGAGTGAAATGTCCAGCTAACTATAACACCCCTGAAACCTATGTTTTTTCAATTAATTTCTAAGGTTTTTTGAATGATAAGTCCTAACTATAACCTGCCTGAAACCTATGTTTTTTTCAGTGAATTTCAAAGGTTTTTTAAATGATAATTCCTAATTATAATGTTCATCAAGCATATCTGTTTTTTTGTATCTTTTTTAATTATCATCCCAATCTCAACCTAGTAAAAACTGCAAATATCACCTCTCTTCAATTGATTCCTTCCGCCAACAAAATCGCCATAAACCACAAAAAAACAAGCGATAGCTCCACTTACCAGTAACAAATTAACATCAACATTTAAATGGTGTAAGGAGGTCGACTATCTACTACGTGAATTACACCCAACTCACGGCCATATTTAAAGACGAATATGTGATAGAGGTAGTAATCATGCACCTCCGACACCTAACAAAATCACAACACCCAGCACCACCACAACCACCCCCCTGACCCCTCCCCCCTACTACCTCAGAGGTAGCGCAAAATAGAACAAAAAACCTTCCCAAAGTAATATATCCCTTCAACAGCAGACTGGGTCAATGTTCAGGGATGTGGCAACCAACTATGTATAAGGGAAGAAACTCGCACATCAACAATAATGTACACACTGCTAATACTTCCGGTGATATGCTATACACAACTCACTATACAAACCAAAAACGTTTCCTTGTGTAGAATACCATTGATGGTATGTTGTATTATCTGAGCTTGTATAGCGCATTGCTACCCCAGCAACGGGGCCTCCCAGCGCTAGCGGACAGACAGCAAAGGTGAAGGGTGAAAGGCTAGGTAGAAGGAGAGACCGAAAAAGCCAAAAAAGAAGGGCGTCACAGGGCAGAAACGCACCACGCAAGCAACCCCAGCTAGATGGAGGAAAATAGCCAGATTTTAATCTGTTTCCTGAAAGCCCAGTGATTTTGAGAGCGGCAAGATGAGATTGTAATTGAGTTCCAGAGGGGAGGGGTCAGGGACTTAAAAGAGCACCCCCGCTCTGCTCCTGCACACCCTGGGAGTTCAAGCCAGGTGCAGGTTGGCAGAACGTAGTGCTCGAGTCGGCACATAGAGTGAGCAGAGCCCTTGCAGAATCTGGGGGCCCTGATCGTAAAGAATCTTATGGATGGTGCAGAGAATCGTAAAATTAGTTCTCCGTTTGATCGGAAGCCAGTGTAGTCGGTGAAAGAAGTGGGAGGTGTGGCAGTGCTTAGGGGGGGCAAAGAGAGTACGAGCAGCTGCATTCTGAGCCCGTTGCAGTCTCTTTGTGACCGTTTTGTTAGCACCTAGTAGAAGTTCGTTACAGTAATCAAGGCGGGACAAGATACGTGTGTACTGCACAGTGTATCTCGTTCATGTTGCTGTGTTCTCTCCCCCCCTTGAAGCAGACGTGGTGTGGGCTGATACAATGTACACAACTCCAGCGTAAGAGTATAAATAATTAGCCTACGCCTTGGGCGTGGTTCACTTTTGCAAAGAGAAAAGACTCTGCCACTGTGAAGGTCCTCACTCTGCCACATGGCTGCCGCCATGACCATTTGCCACCTCGATACAGGCCGATTGCGAACTCAACGCCACAGCACCGCAGACTTATGTCTGTATCGACTACTACCTTTGATCTACACTGCGGACAGCAGGGTTCGCAACTTGAATTCAGCTTGGGATCTACACTATGCACAGCATTGAAGTTATCCTTCATTTATGTGAGGGAGAGACAATTCTACTCTATGTCCTCAGACTTTGTTAAAATAAGTGATAAAAATTCTTCGGCGGTATCTGTGCTGACTACCGCCTTCGATCTACAGTGCGGTCAGTAGAGTTTACAACTTGATACCAGTGGCGCATTAGCACTACAGAGAACATTGAATTCAGTCTTGATTTATTTAAAGCAGAGACAATTGTACTATGTCTTCAGATTTTGTTAAAGTATGGACAGTAGGAAATTTAGCCTTCATTTATTTAATGCAGAGACAATTCTACTATATGTCTTCAGATTTTGTTTAAATAAGTGACAAAAAGCATTCCTCCATGTCTTTGTCAACTACTGCCTTCGATCTACACTGCGGACAGAAGGGTTCATAACTTCAATTCAGCTTTCTATCTACACTAGGGACATCATTCAAGTTAGCCTTCAGTTATGTAAGACAGAGACAATTTTGTTAAATGATGCGACAAAAAACATTCCTCAATGTCTGTACTGAGTACTGCCTTCAAATGTACACTGCGATCAACAGAGTTCACAACTTGATACCAGTTAATAAGTCCTGTATGCAACAGTCAATGTATAGAGTACATTACAGATAATGTAGTGCAGCAAAAGATCTACACTGCGAACAGCAGGGTTCACAACTTAAATTCAGCTTTCCATCTACACAACAGACAGCATTCAAGTTATCTTTGATTAATGTAAGGAAGAAACGATTTTGTGAAAGGATGCCACAAAAACATTGCTCAATAGCTATACTAACTACTGCCTTCAAATGTACACTGCAATCAACAGAGTTTACCACTTGATACCTGTGGGGCATCAGCACTACAGACAACATTGAATACAGTGTCAATTTATTTAAGGCAGAGACAATTGTACTGTATCCTCCGATTTTGTTAAAGTATGTGACAAAAAAACATTCCTCGATGTGTGTGTCAACTACTGCCTTCGATCTACACTGCGGACAGTAGGGTTCACAGCTTGAAGTCAACTTTGCATGTACACTACGGACAGTAGGGAATTCAACCTTGATTTATTTAATACAGAGATAGTTTTACTATATCTGTTCTGATATTGTTTAAAATAAGTGACAAAAATCATTCGTCGATATCCCTGCTGGCTACTGCCTTTGATCTACAGTGTGGACAGCAGTGTTCACATCTTGAATTCAGCTTTGAATCTATGCTGCAAACAGCATGAAATTTAGCCTTGATTTGTGTACGGTAGAGATAATTGTACTTTATGTCCTCAGATTTTGTTAAAAGATATGACAAAAAGAATTTCCTGATGTCAGTGATCACTACTGCCTTTGATCTACATTGTAAGGGCTCACGATTCAGTTAGAATGGCGATTGTACATGACGCATTCCAGTAGACACAAGATATTATACCACTGCGACCCACCCGAACCACGAATCATTGCGGAGTGTGCACACGCTGAGTTCTTTCAGTACCACTAACTCACTGCACCACAAGTGATCTCCCCGTTGCCTTATTAAGACAGAATTCACTCGGCAAAAAACCTTGTTCCCAGTGCAGCCTCCCTGCACTATGCATTATCGCAGGATACGTACAAGCTCAGCGCCAAAGATAGTACTAACTCAGTGCACCATAAATCATCGCAAAGAAGAGTGAACAGTTTTATGTCACGGTGAGACATACTGTTCCCTTTAAATGTCCCTGAAACATGCATATTATAATAATATATTCTATACATGTTCTATCTTTCATTTCAATCATGATTACAGATGATGCATTCCACCCTAAGATCTACATTGCAGACAGCAGGGTTTACAACTTGAATTCTGCTTTGCATCTACACTATAGACAGTAGGGAATTCAGCCTTGATTTACTTAATGCAGATACAATTATACTGTATGTATTCAGATTTTGTTTAAATAAGTTAAAAAAAGCATTTTTCTATAACAGTGCCGACTAGTGGCTTTGATGTACACTGCGGACAATAGGATTCACAACTTGAATTCAGCTTTAAATCTATACTATAGAGAGTAGGGAATTTAGCCATGATTTATTTAAGGCACAGACAAAAAATACTCCTATGGCACTGTTAGAATGCACATGCACCTTTAATCCCTGCATCCTGTGAACTATGTTCACAAAGAATGTAGAACACTGCGCCAAAATGTACCTGCACCCCGGGAAATACCAAGTACCTCTAGGGCATCACCTTCAACATCGCCACCAGACATACGTCTCCATTTTGAGAAAGATAGAATGCACTGCGTGAAATGCAATTGTTTAATTTGTTGTGGGGAGCAGAGCAATTGATAACCATTGATAGTAGTTTTTTTCCCGTCAAAGTTCATGCAGTCCAGTATACAACAGTCAATGCTTTGAGTACAGACCGCTAGAGCCACGCATCATTGCAAGGTGAGCTCACACTGAGCACCAGACGTACCACTAACTCAGTGCACCATAAATAATCGCCACATGGCCTTATTAAGGCAAAATGCATTCTTACAAGTGCGTTCTGCTTGAACCACTCTTCATCGCAGGCTCTACATAAACCGCCCCTAACTCAGTGTGCCACAACTCATGAACGCTTTACGATAGAATCTTCTCTGTATAATTTCACATACAGTGCTCCTACCTTTGCACAGCAGAAGTCGTAAACCGTTTATGAATGAATATCTGTGTATGATATTATGATGACTATTCTACTTGTTACCAACAGCAACATAATAAAATGTAGTCAAGCACACTTGCCCGTGCCCGCTTCAACCATCTATCTGTGTCTGTATACTTATTATGCTTGTAAAATGCTGCTCCTGCACCCTATCTCATTATATTGTGCTGTAAATAGCATATGCAACCATCTTACCTCTGCCAATAACAAAAACTTTGATTATATATCTTTCTCTTGCTCATTCTTTAAATACGAACGTACAAAGTGGATCATTACAATACTACAAAGAAACTGTATAGTCAATTTATAAATGTGTACCATTTAGTTTTTTATTTTTTTAAATTATATTTATATAGTGTGAAGTCAACCTAAAACTATAGCAACAATTTACATGAGTATCGTATTTACAGTACATTTTCAGGCACGTGTTGATTACGTCAATACTCTACAATAACAGGATGTGGACGCGACTCTGAGCCTCAAACAATGATTTCCTTTAAATACGAACGTACAAAGTGGATCATTACAATACTACAAAGAAACTGTATAGTCAATTTATAAATGTGTACCATTTAGTTTTTTATTTTTTTAAATTATATTTATATAGTGTGAAGTCAACCTAAAACTATAGCAACAATTTACATGAGTATCGTATTTACAGTACATTTTCAGGCACGTGTTGATTACGTCAATACTCTACAATAACAGGATGTGGACGCGACTCTGAGCCTCAAACAATGATTTCCAGCATCAAGTTCGACAGTATACCTGAATGACCACATATGTATATATATTAACTGTCCTTCATGTGCTAAAAACTGCAACCTAAACCTCTCACAACCCTGTATTACTACAGCTACAACACTCCACTGAATGTACAACAAACATTCATATTCGCAGAAATGCGTCATGTCCACCATCTTTTATGTGTTCATTTATGGATGATATAGGGTCAGTAATACCCCGTACCTTCCATGCTAGCCATATTGTGGAACTTTACAGACATAATGACACATTTGCATGTAAGACACGGGTGACAGCAGCTCTACAACATGGACACCCAAATCAGTACATTTTTCATATTGCTCACGACGGGTCCACATCCATTGCTCCGGAGTCATTGCTCACAGCCTCGTGCAGCACTGGCATACGTCAGTTCTGCCCACGCTGCATACTCTTCCAGGAAAACACAGCAACGGTACATACATGGACCAAATTTCCATTGTAGTGATTTCTTACTTACAGGTCTAGTTGTTAGAATGGCACACACACACTCCCTCAGGGCTGGTATACACCCACACCACACCCATCCAGCACATACGTCACTACGCATGTGACCCTACCAATCAAAAAGATTGGTAGGGTAATTTTAGAGTTGCTCCCATCGCAAGCGCTGTGATGGCCAGTCCTAGTGGTTCGGATGCCTCATGTAGGCCCGAAACACCAAGCAGGGGGTCCCACCACTATGTGTGTGGCCTCTTTGGTCACTGAGTTAGTGGTACCACAAAGACTGAGTGTGTGAGCAACCTGCGTTGATGATGGGAGCACAAGTATGTCCTTAGCCCTAGTGATATTAACACTCAGCACCATATGTGAGACTTCTTGGTAGTAGAGCGAGACTGCATGATGTAGAACATGCCCTGTCCACGAAAAGGTGAGCAGTCAGGCCTGAGTGCGCAGCGGAGGGAGTAGATGGGGTGCAGCAGACTGGATACGAAAAGGCGACGCAGCGATTTAGGCGTACGCAGTTATATACCGTATCTTATTGCATTTGTATTTTTTTTCGAATAGCAGGAAAGCTTTTATGATCAGTCAAATGTCCATCGCTTTTGATGATCGAAAACACGTGTATCACTGTGCACCACTTGCTTTCACAACTGAATAAAAAACATTACTATTATAGTAATTTTACAAAAATCGAAGCCTATTGAACAAGTTGGAACTGTACAAATAGGTATTTTTTAAATGAGTGAGGGAAGGTGTGTGAAAAGGAGTCAAATGTCCATCGCTTTTGATGATCGAAAGCATGTGTATCACTGCGCACCACTTGCTTTCACAACTGAATAAAAAACATTACTATTATAGTAATTTTACAAAAATCGAAGCCTATTGAACAAGTTGGAACTGTACAAATAGGTATTTTTTAAATGAGTGAGGGAAGGTGTGTGAAAAGGAGATGAAATTCTACTCCACATTAAGATAGTAACAATTACCAATCATAATATCTTTCTTTTACTATGTTTTAGATGTAAAACTTCAGGGTGCATTATGTCCCGGCATGTGGTGAAAGACACATCGGTGACAGAAAGGTGAGCTGTGAATATTCTTTTCAGTCCCTCTTTCACTTCCTCACTTTTTTGATAAAGAAATGACGCACAATAGTATCCTCCTTTTTATCTTACAGGTTGTGTTTCACAAATTGGCGTCCCTCCAACACCTCCAAAGCTCAATGTTCAAGGATTCTGTGATGATGCGTGGCCATAGTAACAACTTCTGAGAAGGCTTCTTCGACGTGGTGCACCCTCTTTGAATCACGCCAATGGCACAAGGTGAGCAAAGAAGCTTGTTTCCGAAGCAACGAGAAGTCACCTATGGGCGCAGAGAGTGGGTAGTGTGCAGCAGCTTGACTGCATACCAATGTACAATTACCTCCGGGCAGTGGGAGTGGATAGGTTGCAACAGTCTGAGGGGCAGATATACAAGCCCCTTGCACCACTTTTGCATCACTTTTAACATGGGAAAAATGACGCAAAAGTGGCGCAAGGAGCTTAAAAATCTGCCCCTGAGTGCGCAAGAAGAAGCCCTCACCTCCTGACTCTGGGAGTCAATGGGGTGTAACAGTCTGGGTACACAGTAATGAGAACTCACCGCTATGCAGTGGGAGTGCATGGGGTATAGTACTCTGTAATAAAAACATTGCACAAACACCTCCTTGGAGTGGAAGTTGATGAAATACAGTATCCTGAGTGTACAAAGACATAAAGCCAAAATATACTTGTGCAGCTGTATGTACTATGCTATTACTAACTCTATACTATCTTTCAGATTACTAAACTGGAGGGTGCACTATGAACCGGCTTGAACACACAACGGAGGCAAAACGGTGAGCTACAAAGATTTTCTCCGGTATTAACTGCTCCATCTATTACTTTCTCTCTCTTACACTTTTAATGTTGTTTTTTTCTCTCTTTTTCTCTCTCACTCTCTCTCACATTGTTTCTCTTTCTCTTTTAACGTTATGGACGCTGCTGTCCATTCTGCCGATAACAAAAATTAAGGCTGAAATTAATACAGTCTGCAGAGTAGAACCAAAGCTGAGTTCAAGTTGTGAACTCTGTTCGCTACACAGTGTTTACACAAGGCCTAGATACACAATGCCTCCGAATAAATGTGTTCCAAATAAAGAATATTGTCCTGCATAATGACGTGATCTCTCACCTAATTCTGTCTCATCTCTGAATAATTTTAAAGACCTGTTGGTCCACACTGTAAATCTGACGCAGTAGGCGCCAGTCACGTCTTGAACACGGGCCTGTAAGAGAGGTGGAATGTATCAGGCACACTACAGACGTGCAAATTATCAAATATTGTCAAGTATTACCTTAATTTGTGATCTTTGACCTCATTCAGTCACATTGATCTAATTTTAAACACTTATTTTCATTTTTGTTTTGCAGGTAACCCACCCTCCTTGCATTGGAGTCCATAGAACATTTTGTTTATTATATTGTTATATTAAAGTTATGTTTTCTAGTTACTTATTGTTGTTTTAATAAAAGTTAATAAAAAAGTATATATGTCTTCTTTTTCTGACAACATTTCACTATTATTTAGTGTGATAATCATATGCTTACAAACATTAAACAATTAAAATAGAAATAATGTTTATAACTAGAAGTATAATTCTGAGACTAACTCTTTACCAGCTCTTTACCAGAGTCCGTACCTGGGATTAACGGTTCCTATGGAAAAGTTTAAAAACTCCAGCACAGTAACTGTTTCGATTAGCAACATTGTGTGGTGAACTTGTAACCTATGTGCTCACTTACGTGTTCCATGAACTGTTACTATGGTAACAGGCAGAAAGCAGTTTTGAGGTAGGGTTGAAAGGTACACGCTGTACAGAAACAGTTATATTTGCCCAGGATCCTCTATATGACAGAAAGGAAAGCAAACTAAGACGGAACACTGTGTAGCAGATTTACAAGCTCCTTGCACCACTTTGCATCACTTTTCTCATGTTAAAAGTTATGCACTAGTGATGAAAGTAACTTGTAAATCTGCGCCTATGCAGATTACTTGCAAAAGAAGTACACAACTCTTTGAATTCTTTATCGATCACCATTAGACAGTGTTGCTTCACGAATCACAATGCCCTTCACTAAATACTTCGTGCCTATTTATATGGGAGACGGTATTATCGCCAATACAAAATGTAAGGGCATATTTACAAGGACGGCGTTAAATTTGTTGCCGCTTTAATGGCAGAAAACCACTACTAAAACGGTGATAATGGACTTCAAAATCCTTTCTTATCTTACTGGAATACTTTTTCAACATTGCTGTTTGCTATGCAAGAGTGAGAGCCGAGACTCTCGCCCTGCTATAGCAAACTTGGGAGCATATTATCAAGGACAGCGGTAACATGTTCTGGTGTAAACCTGGGCTTCTATTTGAATTCTCATAAATTCTCAAAAACCTATAATTTAGCCATTATGGGCGCTTTAACAACACGTTCCTAATGCTAAAACGATGATAATTTTAACGCTGTCCTTGTAAATATGCCCCCAATATAGCGAGAAATACAGCCATAATTTATGTTCGCAAGTGAAAAGCTTAATAATATAAGACTGTGCACTTAACATATCAACCCTCCTCGCATAATAAACATGCCTAAGTCTACTTCAGAATAGATGTTAGGATCCGACATAAACCGCATTTAGTAAGAGTTTTCATATCGGCCCTCAAATCCAGGGCCGCCTTGTAAGTACAACGCTATTGTCATACCTCCCTCTTTTAATATTCTCATAAAAACACCTACCTTCCCACTGAGAACACCTACATTGCAAATCATTGGAGATACGAGGCGAGCCCTTACCAAACCGGCTGCTAAAATGCTTTAATGCATCTTAGCGTCACCTAGTAAATAGGGCAAGATAATTTTCACCGCATATTTGGCTTTTTTACAAACAATGCGGCAAAATGGCACTTGTTAATATGCCCTCAAGTTTGCTATGACAGAGCGGGAACCTCAACTCCCGCCCTGCCATAACAAACAGCAGTGTCCCAGGGTAGACAACCCGAGATGTATGTATGTATGTATGTGTGTTCTTATATAGCGCTCGATTTTACCCTTGGGCATCTCGACGCTTGCCTAGGGAACCCGTCCTGGTATTTTCCTGTGAGATCACCCGTGCTGGGCATCCCCAAGGTGAAAGCCAGGCATCCCGCCGCGGGGGGCCGTTGTGGAGATTAAGCAAGCTTGTTGCCCAGAGCTGCATAGTGTGAACTCGTGCTTAGAGTGGGCACCGAAGCGAGAATTATCGAGTCCATGGACAATTGGGTTCAGGACCCTGCTGCGTCGGGAATCGAACCCTGGTCCCGGGTCTGACCTCAGCTTCAGGGTATGCCTCCTCTAACCAGTGAGCCACACTTCTCCAGATACAGCAGAAACCGCTCTTGGGGGGTGGTGTTCCCCAAGGCTTTTGACTGCTCCAGAATGCAGACCACGCGGACCCTCCCAAAATATAAAAAACCCCGGAAGGTGGTAATCCCCGGGGCTTAGACAGACCTTTCAGCTCCCTTACCCATTTATTTTGTAGCACGGAGGAATGGCGGTCCTCGGGCTACAGGGCCCCTCTGGACTCCATCAAGTGTAATATTTTAGATCCCAGGATTTTGCCCTCCCAGGTAGCTAATGCTTAAACAAGTACAGGAGCACCGCTTAATTTTTATTTTTATTAGGGCGGATCCATGCACCCAATGCACATTTCTCTGTTTTTCCGCCCCAAAAATAAAAAAAACTGTTGTACACTAGGGGTCCTTGTGGGACCCCATAAGCAGGTCTAGATGATCAAAATATTTCCTACATGTCTCCTGTATACCTTTTGAACATTTGTCCCACTATTTCTAGATCCTCGCTTCTACCTAGGCACAAAATGGCTGCCAACAATTCCTGGTTTCGAATGTCAACAACCACTTGACAGACAATTAGTATTCAGCTCGTGATCGTGACTGTGCTCTTAGAGTGCACGCAAGATGCGCGGATCCACCGAGGTCATAGATATATATGTATTTTTAATTGTAATTTTCTCAGGAACTACTGAATGGATTTACACCATTAAAGCAAAAGGCACAAGTCTGAACCAAGGACTACCACTTTTTCCAAACTTTGGTTTAATTCCGCCCAGCCGAAAAGGGTGTAGCCATGATAAACGATTCCTATGGAAAATTACATGGGGTAAGCACGTTTGGGAAACCCCCTTTTTTCTCTGCCCCAGCTTCAAATGCAATATTTTAGACCCCGGGATTTCTCCTTCCCAGGTAGCTAATTTTTAAACAAGCACAGGTGCCTGTGCTTCATTTTTATTTTGTTTATGGCGGATCCATGCACCCAACGCACATTTCTCAGTTTTTCCAACAACAAAAAATATTTTTTGGGATCCCCTAACCAGGTCTAGAGGGTCAAAATATTTCTTACCTGCCCCCTTTATACATTTTAAACACTTATTCCACTAATTTCTGGATCCTCGCATCTACTCAGGCACAAAATGGATCCAACACTTCCTGGTTTCGAATGTTGACAACCACTTCACAGCCAATCGGCATTCTGCACGTGATGGGGACGGTGCGCTTATAATCCGCGAAAGATGTGCGGATCCACGGAGGCCATCGATATATATGTACTTTTAATTGTAATTTTCTCAGAAACTACTGAACAGATTTACACCATATAAGCAAAAGGCATGAGTCTGAACCAAGGACTACAACTTTACCAAATTTGGTGTAATTCCGTTCATCCGTTCAGCTGCTGATGATGTCACATATTACATCACTCATGACATGGTCAGTGACATTACTCATGACATCACTGATGACATCTCAAAAACATCACTGATGACATCACTGATGACATCATCCAGTGAATGAGTGTTTTTCTGAAAAATAAATATTTTTATATATCTATATCTAAAGGTCGAAAGAAGAATAAATGGGTAAATAAGTGTCTAAATGGATGTTTTATTTTGTAAAATTGATTGTATAACTGACTAATTAAGTGTATCTTAGTGAATACATGTATTAACAAGTAATGTTTAAATATTTAAATATCTGTACCAGTGTCTCACTTTGTGTATAAGTGGTTGCATGGTTTGGTGAGTAGCTACATGAGTGTGTATATGGGTTATTAGTTTGTTTTTTGAGTATCAGTAAGAGTGTCTGTATGGTTCCATGGGGGATATTGCTTAGCGAATAGATGCATGAATGAGTGACTCACTGTTTGTATGTAAGACAGCATGTGTGAAGGGCTGTATGGGTGGATGAGTGTGTGTATGGGTGTGTTAGTGAGTGAATGACTGTCTCAATAGTGTCTTTATAAGTAAATACATATGTTTTAAACTAGTATATGTGAGTATTGATGTATATAAGTGAGTATATGTGAGAGTGAGAGATTGGAAGAGTTCCTGTATAAATAAGTATGTGTTTCTATAAGTGATTGTTTAAGAGAGTAGGTATGTGTATGTTTCTGTAGAACTAAGTGTAGAGGTGGTGTATAGCTGTATGTGCAGGTATATGGATGTTTCTTTGCATGTGTGAGTTTGTGTGTTAGTAACTCTATGGATGAGTATCCGTGTGTAACAGGATGTATAGGTGTATGAGTACATATGATGTGAGTACATGTATGAGTGACTATATAGAACTGTTGGTGAATGAGTGGATGTGTATGTAGATTTTGGAATTACTGAATAGGTTGTTGTACCTGGTATTGGTATCTCTATTGTTTTGAAAATTCTAGTTCTTTTTATGAATGTGTGTATCAAAGGTTATATTACACTGAGAGGAGGTACGACACTCTTTCACAAGGATAATGTCATCAGTGATGTCATCAGTGATATCATTTGAGATGTCATCAGTGATGTCATGAGTGTCATGAGTGATGTCACTGACCATGTCATAAGTGATGTAATATGTGATATCATCAGCAGTGCATTGCGGGCGCACGAGTTATAGTTAGCTGAACTAACTATAACGGGGAAATTTCAATGGTTTTGTATGAGTGAAATGTCCAGCTAACTATAACATGTGCGAAACCTATGTTTTTTTCAGTGAATTTCTAAGGTTTTTCAAATGCTAATTCCTAACCATAACGTGGCTGAAACCTATGGTTTTTTCAGTGAATTTCAAAGGTTTTGTAAATGATAATTTTTAAATGTATTAATTGTTATATTTTTATATACTGATTTACTACATTGTTTTAAAGTATTTATTTTTAGATATTTTATTTTTTAAATTACAATACATATTTTTAATATAAATTGAAAAACATTTTTTTTAAAATATTGAAATTGTAATTTTTATTTTTTTATTTTATATTTTTTTAATTTATATATATTTTATATAGCAGGCAATTACATCCTATGAAGGAAATTCAAGTTACTGGTAAGTACGGTTAAAATTACTTTTCAGGAACAGTAGTGAGCTGAAAGATGCAGCACTGAGGTTTCTCCGTATAACAGGTGAGTAAATCGAAATTCGTAGTTCGACTGATTTTAGAGGAATTTTTTAAAGTTCCAATACTCCACACTTAGAAGAATTTCCAAATGAAACCAGTCAATGTTAGCCTATGCAAGGAAATTCAAGTTACTGTAAGTATGGTTAGAATTACTTTTCAGGATCAGTAGTGAGCTGAAAGATGCAGCACTGAGGTCTCTCCTGATAACAGGTGAGTAAATTGGAATTCGTAGTTCAACTGATTTTAGAGGAATTTTTTTAAGTTCCAAAACTCCACACTTTGAAGAATTTCCAAGTGAAACTAGTCAATGTTAGCCTATGGAAGGAAATTCAAGTTACTGTAAGTATGGTTAGAATTACTTTTCAGGATCAGTAGTGGGCTGAAAGATGCAGCACTGAGGTCTCTCCTGATAACAGGTGAGTAAATTTGAATTCGTAGTTCGACTGATTTTTAGAGAATATTTGTACGTTTTAAAAAAAGAAACTTAGAAACTTTTCTGGTGAAAACCACACAATCGATTCCTATGGAAGGAAATACAAGTTACAGGTAAGTACGCTTAGACTTACTTTTCAGGGTCCGTACTGGGCTCAAAGATGCAGCACTGACGAATATATCTTTCCATTCCGCAAAAAAAAATCCTGCATACCATCACTCCGCATTTTTAAGTCCGCAAAAACCATTACTCCTCAAGCCATGATTCCGCAAATTTTCACAACGCATATGACTTCACTCCGCATGCAATTATACCGCAAATGCATGTGTGGTGAAGTCATATACTTTGTAAAAGTACTTTATCTTTAAAGATATATATATATATTTATTTATATATGTATATACACACAAATATATATAATTTTAAATAAAATGAAGAATTAAGTCTTTAAAATTACATTATATTTAGAACTATATTAATATATATATATATATATATATATATATATATATATATATATATATATATATATATATATATATATATATATATATATACCCTAAAAACTAATTCCACCCTAGTCCCTTTAAATACCCCAGCACCCTTAAACACTAACCCATCCTGACCCTAAAAATACCCCTGTACCCCAAAACCCAAACATACCCCTGAACCCTAAAAATACCCCTGTACCCCAAAACACAAAACAACCCCTGAACCCTAAAAATACCCCTGTACCCCAAAACCCAAAACAACCCCTTAACCCCAAAAATGCCCCTGTACCCCAAAACCCCAAACAATCCCTGAACCCTAAAAATACCCCTGTACCCCAAAACCCAAACCTACCCCTGAACCCTAAAAATACCCCTGTACCCCAAAACCCAAATCAACCCCTGAACCCTAAAATTACCCCTGTACCCCAAAACCCCAAACAACCCCTGAACCCTAAAAATACCCCTGTACCCCAAAACCCAAACCTACCTCTGAACCCTAAAAATACCCCTGTACCCCAAAACGCAAAACAACCCCTGAACCCTAAAAATACCCCTGTACCCCAAAACCCAAAACAACCTCTGAACCCTAAAAATACCCCTGTGCCCCAAAACCCAAAACAACCCCTGAACCCTAAAAATACCCCTGTACCCCAAAACCCCAAACAACCCCTGAACCCTAAAAATACCCCTGTACCTCAAAACCCAAAACAACCCCTGAACCCTAAAAAAAAACCCTGTACCCCAAAACCCAAAACAATCCCTGAACCCTAAAAATACCCCTGTACCCCAAAACCCAAACCTACCCCTGAACCCTAAAAATACCCCTGTACCCCAAAACCCAAAACAACCCCTGAACTCTAAAAATACCCCTGTACCCCAAAACCCAAACCTACCCCTGAACCCTAAAAATACCTCTGTACCCCAAAACCCAAAACAACCCCTGAACCCTAAAAATACCCCTGTACCCCAAAACCCAAAACAACCTCTGAACCCTAAAAATACCCCTGTATCCCAAAACCCAAAACAACCTCTGAACCCTAAAAATACCCCTGTACCCCAAAACCCAAAACAACCCCTGAACCCTAAAAATACACCTGTACCTCAAAACCCAAAACAACCCCTGAACCCTAAAAATACCCCTGTACCCCAAAACCCAAAACAACCGCTGAACCCTAAAAATACCCCTGTACCCCAAAACCCAAAACAACCCCTGAACCCTAAAAATACACCTGTACCCCAAAACCCAAAACAACCCCTGAACCCTAAAAATACCCCTGTACCCCAAAACAACCCCTGAGCCCTAAAAATACCCCTGTACCCCAAAACCCTAAACAACCCCTGAACCCTAAAAATACCCCTGTACCCCAAAACAGAAACCTACCCCTGAACCCTAAAAATACCCCTGTACCCCAAAACGCAAACCTACCCCTGAACCCTAAAAATACCCCTGTACCCCAAAACGCAAACCTACCCCTGAACCCTAAAAATACCCCTGTACCCCTTAACCCTTAAATACCCCTGCACCCCATAACCCAAACCCACCCTTAAAATACCCCTGAACCCAAAAAAAAACCATATACTTACCTTACAACTTACCTTAAAACATATACTTTTACCAATCATGCTTTTACAATGATTTTCGTCATAAAATCATGCGAGATAAAAGCATATAATATATAAAGGCATGCGGTATGAAAAAATGCGGAGTAAAGGTACCTGCGTACTAATGGTATGAGGAGTGAAAGTATGCGGAGTAAAAAATGCGGAGTGATGGTATTTTACCAGCACTGACATCTCTTGTGATAACAGGGGAGTAAACCGGAATTCGTAGTTCGGCTGATTTTAGAGGAATATTTTGCTCAATAGTGAAGGAAGGGTGCGGGGCCTGAGGTGACATGTGTGCAAACACGTCCTGTGGCACGTTTTAGTTTGGGGAATTAATTCCTCTTCAATCCTGAGGTCCCCTGTGAGCCAACTAGCCCACCAGGTACCTCCAATATGCGCCATGGAGCTGCGTTGCAGAGAGGAGTTCAGAGGACATGCCCCCTTTTTACAGCACTCTGCAACGCAGCTCCGTGGCGCTTACAGGAAGTACCTGTTGGACTAGTTGACCCCAAGGGGACCTCTGGATTGAAGAGGAATTAATTCCCCAACTTAAAACGCGCCACAGGGCATGTTTGCACACATATCACCTCAAGCCCTGCCCCCTACCTTCACCACTGTGCAAACGCGCCCCGTAGCGCGTTCTAAGTTGGGGGATTAAGTCCCCTTGCATACTGGGGGTCCATGGGGGCCAACTAGCCCACCAGGAACCTCCAGTATGCACCAGGGGGCTGTGTTGCAGAGAGGTGTAAAAAGGGGCGTGGCCTCATTACACCTCTCTGCAACGCAGCTCCCTGGCGCGTTTGCAGAGGGGGAAATAATTCCCCTTGCATACTGGGGGGCCCTGGGGACCAACTAGCCCACCAGGAACCTCCAGTATGCGCCAGGGGGCTGCGTTGCAGAAAGGTGTAATGAGGCTACGCCCCTTTTTATAGCTCTCTGCAACGCAGCCCCCTGGCGTGTTTGCAGAGGGGGAACTAATTCCCCTTACATACTGGGGGTCCCTGGGGGGCAACTAGCCCACCAGGAATCTCCAGTATGCACCAGGGGGCTGTGTTGCAGAGAGGTGTAATGAGGCCATGCCTCTTTTTACACCTCTCTGCAACGCAGCCCCCTGGTGCGTTTGCAGAGGGGGAACTGATCCCCCTTGCAAACTGGGGGTCCCTGGGGGCCAACTAGACCACCAGGAACCTCCAGTATGCGCCAGGGGGCTGCCTTACAGAGAGGTGTAACTAGGCCACGCCCCTTTTTACACCTCTCTGCAACCTAGTCCCCTGGTGCATTTGCAAAGGGGGAACTAATTCCACTTGCATACTGGGGGTCCCTAGGGCCCAACTAGCTCACCAGGAACCTCCAGTATGAGCCAGGGGGCTGAGTTGCAGAGAGGTGTAATTAGGCCACGTCCCTTTTTACACCTCTCTGCAACTACCCCGGCCCCTTTTCGTGTTTTTCGCATTTCTTTTTCTGCTTTCTTGTGCCTCGGTTCTACCGAGGCACAAGATGTCTGCCAACACTTCCTGGTTTGGAGTGTTGACAGACAGTTTACAGCCAATTAGCATGCAGCTCGTGCTAGTAATGGTACGCGTATAATCCTCGGACGGTACTCGTACGGTACAACTTCGCAAATATATCTATGATTTTACTTTTGATTTTCTTAGGGACTACTGAACGGATTTACACCATTTAACAAAAAGCGTAATCTCCGAACCAAACTCTACCTTTTTGCCAAATTTGGTGTAATTCCATTCAGCAGTTCAGGCTGTACGCTCACTTAAAGGTCCCTTTGGAAAATTGCTTGGGGAAAACATATTTTGGGGCCCCCCTTTTTTCCTGGCCCCCACTTGACAAATCACCCTGAAACTTTCAGGGAAGGATCGGAGCGGAGCAGGTAATGTTCTTTGAGATTTTTGCGAATATTCATCGACCAGCGCCAAAGTTATTTCAAACAGAATGCTGCGGATTTCCTATGGAAACTAGGTCCTAACTGTAACTACATATATATATATACAAATGTCCCTTGCAGGGGAGCAACAGTAAGCTGGTGCCGGCGGCGGGGTAAGGACAGCTCGCAAGAATTTTTTTTCAGCAAAGACAAAAGATTATGCCGCACTCTTCCTGGATGATTTCAAAACAGGTTTATTGACCCATTCTTTTCCTCTCACTCCTACGCGTTTCGAACTTTGCAGTTCCTGTTCACAGTAGCATTACAAGTCCTACATTGGTTTCTAACCATTTATACTGAGTCACCACTATTGCCATTATGAGGCATTGTGGGCTAAGTAGTTTTTCAAATATTTTAACAATTATCTATGACGCTGCCTACCACCGATCATTGCTGAAATAAGTTACTGAGTGGTATCCTGGCTTAGCTTGTGTTATTGCAACTTCATGCATATTTTACAAAAGCCAGACGCTATTTTTAGCAGGTTGCAAACCTGCCATTATGAGGCTGAGTGCCTCTAATCCGCATATAAGTGGAATATATTTAGTTGTGGTGAGCTGAGTGCTCTTTTTCGCAATGATTCAAGGTATGTACTTGACGACTCACTTCAGGGCATAGTCCACAGATACAAAAAATCATAACTACTAATATACATGTGAGATATAGTGACACCTCCACTTCCTTGTTATAAATTCAATATTCAACATTTAAATTAAAATATTTTGAAAAGTCTATATGAGTCAAAATCTAGGATTTCTAGCAAAGTAAATGGTTTTCATATTTACATTCTTTTGCTTCTATAAGTTAATGCATCTTTAAATAAAGGGCATCCACTATTAGCATAAACAGATATTTAAGCAAGCACATACTCTATATCTATATATGTTAGGAAGCTCGCAGATAGCAAGATTATGTTTTATCCCAAATTAGAGAGTTGAAATAGATGGAAGTTACATTCATTTCAAGTCTGTATGCATTTAAGAGTCTCATAAATGTACATGCATTTCTTCGTCCCTGTTCAGACCTCTTGGGACCTTGGTTTTAAAACGGATATTTAATTTTGATTCCAAGCGTCTTAATTTTTGGAGCCGATTACCTCCTCTTTCATGTTCCATTACTATGGCTATACCCGAGTATCTGCCATGTTTTATTATTATGACTGATCATGTGTTTTTCTATAGCATAAGATGTGTCTTTATTCTGGATCGCTTTAATATGTTCCAGTGTCCTTTTTTTGAAGGCACAGATGGTTGATCCAATATAGCGTTTCCCACACTCACAGTCAATTAAATAAACTACAAAGTGTGATTCACATGTGATCTTAGTTGTTACTTCGAAGGTATTGCCATTGGGGTCCTTTAGGGATTTCAGATTTCTTCCTACCTTGCACGCTTTATATGACATGCATTTCATAAATCCTGCTGGCGCTTTTGCAGCAAGGTTTCGGCTTTTTTCATAGTGAAATGACTGTTCACCAAGGTATCCTGGATGGATGGTGTTTTTCTATAGGAAATAAATGGTTGTACCCCAATCCGATTTCCAA
Source organism: Lissotriton vulgaris (assembly GCF_964263255.1). Taxonomy (NCBI): domain Eukaryota; kingdom Metazoa; phylum Chordata; class Amphibia; order Caudata; family Salamandridae; genus Lissotriton; species Lissotriton vulgaris. The sequence goes on along the minus strand of NC_141696.1, from coordinate 124,171,195 downwards.
TGTCCAGGTTCTTTTTGAGGACATTCCAGTATTTTGTGAGTGTTTTTTTTATTTGAAAACTTTCTTTTGAATAAGTTAAGATCAGACGAGGGGTGTCCTCATCATTTTATTGGTCTGATTTTTTTCTCAACTATTAGTGTTTCTGCTCTTGTTTTAGTTCTTGCTCTTTCTTCTCCATGAATGATGTCACTGTGCTTATAGCCTCTTCTGGAGAACCGTGTTCTGGTTTCTTTGAATTTGTTCTCCATTTCAGTCATTTCTGAGCAGTTTCTTTTCATTCGGAGAAACTCTCCGTACGGGATACTTCATTTCAATGATACTGGGTGAAAGCTAGACCCATGCAAGATGCTGTTCGTTGATGTTTTTTCATGAAAAAATGTGGTTTGAAGTTTGCAGTCTTTTATGTACACTTTTGTGTCCAAAAAATCTATTTCTCTTTTTTGAATATTGAATCTGAATTTGAGACCCACGTCATTTTCATTGAGGATCTCAATATATTCCAGGAGTTTGGCTTTCGTGCCTTTCCATAGAAGAAAAAGGTCATCGATGAACCTTAGCCACAGTACCACGTGAGTGGTGCATGGGTTGTTTTCCTCTCTCTAAGCTATGCATCTCTCCCACCAACCCATGGTAAGATTCGCATAGCTTGGAGAGAAGGAAACTCCCATGGTCGTTCCACGTTTTTGTGAGTACATTTGGTTATTGAAAGTGAACACGTGATAAGGCATGTTTTGATCATGCTCATGATCCTTCTGGTGTGTTGGATCTTTCCAATATGTCTTCGTTTCAGGAAGTAAGAGATCGCGTTCAGACCTATTTCATGGTCAATAGACGTATATAGTGAAACAAAGTCGATCGTCACCAGTAAATACTCAGGTCGCCAAGCCGTATCCATCAGGATTCTTAAAAAATCGTATCAAAATAATGTCCTTGTAAGTAAAATTTCCAAAATCGGGTATGTGACCCCACCAAGCTGCTTCAAGAGTTTGAGATGTGTACATTGTTGACGCTACGTTTTCTGTATATGTCTTTTAAGACTCCCAAAATTCAACATTGCTGTTAATCAGTGTTTAATTTGAAAAAACAATAAAAAGAGCCAGTGGCCTTGTCAGTAAGTCACTTTCACTTGCACTGTCCATTACATGTGTCAGCACTACCAGTGTATCACATTTATAAGACCTTCACTACAGGACTGATCAACACTACCACATATTATTTGTTTCAGTATAGAATACACACAGTGTACATCACAGAATATTTACTGACTGTTTTCTTAGCAACACTAATACAGTTTTTATTGAAATAACCCCTAAATTTTCTTTATGTGTATATGGTGCCGTTCAGTGTATAGAGAATAAACACACAACACACAATCTTGGTCGTCTACTTCACTATCAGTGCACAGACAATAACTCATAGTGAAGATGGGGAGCCCTCTTGTGCATCTACAGGCCATGAATATAAGGACATCAAACAGTCCGTTCCCTCCCTTTGATGTTTTCTGGACCTATGGTGTTTTGATATCTACAGACTATATTGGTTGTGACTGGCCAAACAGGCCCTTACATGCATACTCTGAACAAGTGGATATGTATATTGTTTGCCAAATACCATACTTGACCATTTGAGAAGATGGAGTCTCTGCATAACACCCCTGTTCATCTGCACAAAGTACAACAAAATATATCTTTGTACCACCTATTACCAACACATAGTGTTGTGTGTTCCCAGCTAGGTTACCCACAAATGACGATGCCACACACGGAGCTTAGTTTTCCATGTCTTTATTTGTCAGCGTGTAACTGCAAAGTCAACTCTAAACCAGCCTTGAATGCGTTCCGCTCGAAAACCTATGTCACAGTTTTACAGAGTCCCTCAGGAGCAAAGCGGATTCCATCATTTCTAACCCCAAGACACTACATCTCCCTCTCTGTTAAATAAAAAAAATCTAAAACATTTCCAAATGAAATAAACAAATACACTTACATTTCTCCAATCCATCTATTTGACACTTTAATTGTTCAACCTGAACTTGTTCTGGGAAACTGAGAACTGTCATCTCCAATGTCCAGGATCTGCGTCAGTGGTGAAGAGTAACTGCAGACACTGATTGTTCAGACCCAATTGCTCTTTCAATTGTTAGGTCTGATGAACTATCAATCAAAGGCTTAAAGTGAGAAGAGTCTATGGTAATAGACTTCCCAGGGCGCCTGGCAATCACCATGTGCCTTGGTAGACACCATTTAAAAAGGTTTTCCAACAAATGGAGCATCAGATTTTCTTCTCTGCATCTTCTGGGCAAGCACCGAATATCCTTTCCTAAAGATCATATTCTTCACACTTCATCTTTGGTCAGCATGTGTTTTCATAATTTGTTTGTTCACTAAGTATTTCTCATGATTGCTTTCACGTTCCTCCTTCTCTGATTGGTCCATTGAGGCAACTTGGTGTTCATTGCTCTCCCGAACATCAGTATTGCAGGACTTTCACCTGTGGTCGAGTGGAGTGTTGAATAATAAGCTCTCAAGGTAGAATTCAACGCAGTTTTCAAATTCAGCTTCCAAATATTAGCATGCTGCACTACTTTCTTCAGTGTACTAATAAACTGCTCAACAAGTCCATTGTCCTGCGTCCACAAAGGTGTGCTCTTCTGATGCTTTATATTCAAATGCTCCAAGAAATCTTTAAAATTTCGATCATTATGGTGCGGCGAGGCAAGATGCCGACCGCTAGCTTGGCGGTGTGAGCTGCTTCCCGTCTTGCTCCCTGACTCCCTGACCCGAAGAAAGAGTGGCGTTGAAAAAAGACTGACCGGCTGAACTTGATCCTGCGGCTAAACTCACGGTGCTTTTTGGAGTGAAAGACGCCAAAAGCAATAAACTTGTCATCGTTTCTAAACCTGCAACAGTATCCGCTGTCTCCGCTGGATTTCATATCGGAGCACATTCACTACGTCTCCAGGGCTCCCCCCCTTCGCTATTACCGGCTGGAACTTACCGCTTGGAGGATCACGGCGGTTCTCTCTTGTTTCACGATCAACTGGTCTCAAGGAGCCTAAAACGACTCTGCTGGCGTTGGATTGCTCCGGCTTTCCCCTCAGATGTCTCTCATGTGGCTTTATCTTGCTCAGCTCCCCCGGCTCCGTTACTGCACTGCTTTACTCTGTTCCTCATCTAATTGCTATGCCGCCAAAAAATCCTAACCTTCAGGTGAAGCCGCCAAACACCAGCAGCGGGAAGAATAAGCATGCTGTTTCTGATGGTGTCGAGGAGCTGCAAGCCGCCAATTTGATGCGAATCTTTCTATGATATATCAAACAATGCTGGCTCACAGATCAGATACTAACATGTCAAAAAGTGAAAAATGCTGTCCACCGCATCACCAAAATATGGACTGATATGACGGCTAGAGTGTCAGAAGCCGAAACCAGGATATCGACCCTCGAAGACGAAGTTGCCACACAAAAGAAGTAACTTGCCTTTGTTAAAGGGATGATGTTAGCTTCAAGCTTGCTGAGTTGGAAAACTAATTGCGGAGAAACAACCTGCGTGTGCTAGGAGTTCCTGAGAATCTTGGTGGATCAGATGTCCGGAAATTCATCTGTGAACTCTTCTCGACAGCGTTCCCAGAACTTACACCTTGGGACTGGCCGGTGGTCATTGAGCACGCTCATCGTTTCCCATTTCAAACTAAATCCAAGCCTAAAGAAGGAGATTACCCGAGAGCTATTCTGGTCAGATTTAATAATTTTCTAGCCAGGGAAGCTTCTTTGATCTGGCCAGACCCAATAAAAAGCGCTCTGCTAATGGGTGCTGTTTTTTCGTCAGACCGGATTTCTGCCAGTCCACTGTCACTAAGCGATGGCAGCTCAGGCAACTAATAGCAGGCTTTCAATAAAGAGGCGCCACTGTCTACTTACAAAATCCAGCTAAGCTCAAAGTTATATTTAAAGGCCAAATGAGATTCTTTGTTCCAGAAATTTTGGCAAAAGAGTACCTTGTTTCCTTATGAACTGATGTATTTTTTCTGTAGAAATGTTATTTAAATACTGTAGCTATTTTGGACTTAAATAGTTAGTCGGCTGGATTAAGCTGAATACTGAATACAAATTTTTCTTTTTTCGGGTCATCTGGGAGGGGGGCAGGGAGGCACTCTGTGATCCCAGGGACTGGCTGTCCCTGTGCCTCATAAGGTGGGCAGGGGTGGGGGGACGGGAGGGTCTCAGGGGCGAGCAGGGAGGATGTGGCTGGGTGGTGGGGATGTAACTCAACATCAGTCGAAGCTGAGCAAGATATGATGATAATGATTGGATATAAGCAGGATATGGATCACTGTCCAGATTGGTTTATTAATGCCGTAATATTGGGCAAAGCACTGAACTCTGTAGACAATAAGTTTTGTCGTCGATTTAATAAGGAGCCCTGTTTGATAGATTCTGATCTTCTAATCTCTTCTTTTGTTTTACTTCTTAATGGATAGGGTAATTAAAATTTGTACTTTCAATGTTAATGGTCTCAATGATATGAAAAAGAGAGGTATTTTGGCCAAAATGATTCATTTGTTACAAATAGATATCCTCTGTCTTCAAGAGACACATTTATCTTGGGAAAAAAGGGATTTGCTAAAGAATCTGGGATTGGATTTGCTAATATCTTCCAGGCAGTCAGGCATCAAACGAGGTGTGGCTATACTCATGCGCCGGAATTTGGGTACAGCAATCAAGACCTCTGCTGATAAATGGGGCTGGTGGGCCACGGCTGAACTCCTAATTTTTCAGAACAGGATCATGATTTACTCAGGTTACGGCCCCAAACTGGACGACTCTGAGCTATTTAACTCCCTAAACCTGGAGCTTGCTTTCAGCACTATTCCCATTATTTTTTGTGGGGATTTAAATATCCATATCGATTCTGAGTTCAGCATCAGACAAAATGAAAGATACAGAGGTCTGAAGCCACGATCGTTTAAGGCTCTGCGGAATGTGGTATTAGATAATGGTCTTTCAGATGCCTGGCATATTTTTCACCCAGAAGAGCTTGTCTCTACCTTTTTCTCTGCTCCTCATAGGAAATTTGTCCATATTGATTATTTTTTCCTACCTCAGTTTTCTTTGTACAAAATTGGGTTACAAGTTCTCCCTAAATTATTATCAGATCACAAACCTCTTTGTTTAAAGCTTAATTTCTCCTCAGCCGGACAGGCCAAGAAATAAACTTGGACGTTTCAGCGGAATTTACTTTCAGAACCAGATTATATTCAGGTTATGTCTAATATCATTCAGGAGTTTTTTGAGATAAATAATTGGTCAGCATCAATTCCAATAGTTTGGGACACATTTAAATCAATAGTACGTGGAGAGACATTAAAATATGCCAATCTTCAATAAATGAATGAACGGAACAAATTTGAAAAGAATTGTGACATGGTTTTTACACGCAGAGAAACAACTAGCTGAAAGTATCAAACTTAATAGATACATAGAAGAATCCCAAGTTGACCTATCAATTAAACGTAGTTTAGTCTATGCCCATATAGCTGACCAGGTAGCCTCACATTATATTCAATACCGGACAGAAAGCTATGAATTGAGCGAACAAACCGGAAAAGTGCTTGCACAAAGATTACGTCAAAGAACCACCGCTAATGAAATTCTTAGAATTCAAGATCCTAACAGGGGCATTAAAACTTCTAAAGAAGATATACTGGCAGCATTCAATGAATTTTACAAATTATTATAACACCAACCTGATAGCGTACCTGATTCTGCTATTAAGCATTATCTTGACAAGATAAATACTATAGAAGTGCTACCAGAACACGCAGAGTTTCTTAGTGCCCCAGTTACCTGGGAGGAGATCGAATTAGCCATTACTGGACTCGCGCTAGGCAAAGCTATGGGTCCGGATTCCATTCCTTTAGAATTTTATCGAGTTTTCAGAGGAGTTATAAAGCCAGAACTGATGAAGATTTTTTTTTTCTGCCTTTGCTGGCAATCCACCAGAGTCATGGTCTCATGCCACCATAGTTATTTTTAAAAAGAAAGGCAAAAATAGTGAAGAATTAGGGTCATACAGGCCTATCTCACTAATCACCACTGATAGTAAAATCTATTCAAAGATCCTTGCTAATAGATTGAATCCACTGATGCCCACTCTCATATCCATTAGACAACGTGGCTTTATACTGAAAAGAGACACTAGAGACCACGTTAAAAAAATAATAGCATTATTAGATTGGGCACAGGCCTCTGAATCCCCAGTTGCGGTGGCCCTGTTGGACGCAGAAAAAGAGTTCGGCAGGGTCGCCTGGGAATTTTTATGGTCTGTTTTGCTCTGGATGGGTTTGCCTAATACATATATTAAGGCAGTTGAAGCTCTCTATTATCAACCCAAAGCTGCCATAAGAATAACCGACTCTCTTTCTAAGGGCTTTGCGATAACAAGGGGAACAAGACAAGGCTGTCCTTGTTCCCCCTTGTTGTTCGCTCTATACTTAGAACCATATTTACGTAAGCTATCCCCCGATACAGATATCATACCCATAAAAATTGAAAATAACTCATTTAAAGTATTTGCCGACGCGGATGATGTGGCCATAACCACAACAGACATCAGACGTGCTTTACCAAAAATTATTCTCTTGGCTGAAGCATTTGGCGTTCTATCCGGCTACGAATTAAACGTGGCCAAAACTCAATTAATTCATTCTGATTTTGGCCGACCCAACGACCTAGTTTTTGATCCTGAAGCTCAATATCTTGGGATAACAATTTCATCCAAGATCGATGAGATTGTACGTCTCAATATTGAACCCGTGTTAAACTCTTCTAACAAAACCTTAGAGAGATTAAATAACTTACATTTTACCCTTTATGGTCGTGTCAATATAATCAAAATGTTAATTTTTCCCACGTTTTTATATTTATTCCGAACCATACCTCTCCTATTTCCGGCTTATTATTTCACAAAGATTGATAGAATGGTTTCCAGGTTCCTTTGGGGGTATCATCGCTCCCGCCGAGCCCTGAAATGGTGTTTTCTGCCCAAGTTAAAAGGTGGGTGGGGAGTCCCTAATTTCCGGTTGTACTATTGGCTTATTTCTTTAAGATATATGGGTATACTCCTTTTCCCGGATATTATTACTGAAGAATCCGTTTATCCCTCAGTTTATGAATTATTGTTAGGCAAGGCGGCTCCTCAATGTTTAGTTAAAATGATTGAACCCAGTTATTACAAAAAAAACACATTTAAAATTCTTTTAGCTGGCTTTGTAATTTGGCGACAAATTAAGAAAAAAATCCTCTTTCTCTGTGAAATTAGCCATTATTCTCTAGTGTTTAATAATCATGCCTATCAGCCGTTTTTCATGATCCAATCATAAGAAGATGGTTCCTTCTAGGAATTCAGGTTCTGGGTGTCCTATACGAAGATACTCAATTATCTTCATTCTCTACCCTTCAAATTAAATATGGCGTACCGAAGAATCACTTTTTTAAGTATCTCCAGATCCGGAGCTTTCTAGAATCTAAAGGTCTTCTTACTCACTGTTGAATGAACCCTAATAAAATACTAGAAACTACCAGGAAAGCTAAGAAAATAGGTCCGGTTTATCAAATTACCATTAACCAACTAGAAGACGATCTATCTCTCATAGAGAATAAATGGCAAAGGAGGTTAGATTCTGTAAATATCGATATTGGAAGATCAATCGAGCTATCCATCAAGATACTTTTTAATGGATCGCTCCAAAGTCAACTATATATGTCGATTTTTGATCTTTATTATTCTCCTGTCAAAATAGCGAGGTGGAAGGCTGGTGGTGAATCGAGATGTAATTGTTGTGAAGATTCTGTTTGAGAAAGTGGGGACCTTGATTATTGAGTGACTTGAAAACAATACACAGCGATTTGAATTTGATACGGCTGCGTATCGGGAGCCAATGGAGATCCCTAATGATGTTTGTAACTGGTGCGAACTTGGGGATCCCAGCCAGCATTCGTGCGGCTGCATTTTGGATTGACCGCATCTTATTTGTCACTCGGACTTGGGCATTTAAGAATAGAGCGTTACAATAGTCCAAGGAGGACAGGACTAGTGAGCTGACAAGTGTTTTCCCGGCCGTGTTCGGTAGGAAAGGTAGTATATGTATTTTTATTATATGTATTATTCCTGTTCCTTTTATACTGCTCATTCTATGACTGATTGTTCAAATAAAATAATAAATAAATCATAAAAAAAATAAAAATACATTTCTATCATTAAAGGCGGGCCATAATCAGACTTCAATATGGCTGGAACAACACATGTTGCAAAGATACCATAAAGACTTTTAATGACTTGTTCTTGTGCAGTAGATGAAAGCTCAATGGATATTCTCTTCCATGCATGCTTTAGGTATTCTGACATACTCAAGGTGTGGTGAGTAGTTCTTCTTTAAAGGCAGATGATAGATGACAAACCTTTAATTCATTTTCAACATAAGAAAACTAGACACAGTCTCGGAGAGCTTGTCTTGTGGCAAGAATTCCATGATGTCCTTCATGGGCAACTGCAATTATTTTCTGTCTCAGACTCTCTGGAATCAGAATTCTGGACACTCATAGGATAACTCTTTCCAGAGCTATAGACAGTTCATCCTTGTCAGTTTTGGTATTACCATCACTGTGAGTGGTTGAGGGGTTTGATTCCATGACTGATGTGTAATTATATCCTTCAGCTTTAATCTTGTCACTATCATGGCTTGTGGCAGTGATAATCTGGGCTAAAGAAATAGCAGATGGGCAGATGGTGTGTTTCATTTTACGACGAAATTGATATAGGCCTCAGCTGTCTTGGAGGGAGTACCGTGACCTTGTATTGTTGTATGGCGTTTTAGGATCCGAGCGGAATTTCCCGATACATGCCCTTATATAGGTACAATTCACATTGCCCTACTATAGGCATAGAAATCATACCCATATTTCGACATAGCCCATTCAGTCCAAATACAGGCATAGCTACTTCCACGCGTACCAAAAAGCCACACTGATTTCTTGGCAAATCGGCTTAAGCAGTCAAGGACATCCCCTTGCTTGAATATTGATTTGTCTAAGAACTACCATTCCCTTGGGGTTGTTTACAGATGTTAATATGGCCTACTTCACGCTAAACTAGGCACCTTCAAGGTATAAATATGCCTTCACTTGCTCTAGCAAAGACACTGTGGTTCGGAGCAGCTCGACTATCTACCTGCCCGATGCAGCTCCCTACAGCAAGTACCGAAGGAAGCCGACCCTCCAGCTGACGCACTGATCGAAAGGCTGCCTTTCTCTCACTGAGAATTCAGCTCCAGTGTTTCCAAGCTCCCCTCGCTGGGTGTTGGGAAATCAAGTCCTGACACATAGATACCAGACCTCCTTCATTCGAAACTAAGGTATGGAACCGATTAGACCCTAAAGAGAAATGTTGGATAGATTCTTGGCAAAGAAACTAAACCTATGTTACACCACACTTACTTCTTCCCTGGTACTTGACTTAGGTTAGGTTCATCGGGGTAGGCGTATTTTAGAAGCACCAGTTGAGTACTTTTAGCCTTTGTTATTTATGTATGTATTTATCTATGGTTTAAAAAACCATACAATGCTTTTACAGTATTATTTTATAATACTCTTCCCACTGTACGCATTATACTTTGCAGCCTGGATTACGATTGTAGCAGTTCACTTTTCTTGCATGAGAAAAGAAATCCTTTTTATTGAAAATGCCTGTCTCTCTATTTCTCTGCACCTCCGATGAAACGAAGCATGCACGATTGACTGAGTAAAATATCTATCTATTGTTTCCACGACTCTGAAGATACGTTTATTCTTGGGGAAACAAAGTTGTCATGTTTATGCAGTTGTCAGAAACGAATCCCTTCTTGTGTATTCAAGAAAGTTTCTAGTGACCTCTGAGCTAGCTGGCACTCACAATTAAGTTTAATATATTCAATAGAGACCTAGTAGGCATAAGTCCTTTGTCAAATCTATAGGATATATTATTCCATTGTGCAGATCCTATTGGGAATAGGTTGTAGGAACTGCCCTACAGTATAGACACTCTGGAAAAGTAGTCAGTAGGGCTTTGATCTTTCCCTGGAGGCTGCACAATGTTCTAGTTATACTCCTGTAATCGGAGCCTTCATCGTTCAATGGAATGAGGCATTTTGGCCTTTGGGTTGCCAAATACAGTCAGTAAAGCTTGGTGCCCCCTTAGTAGCGTAAAAGTCTTTCCGTACAAGAAGACATGGGAATGTTCACAAGCCCATACCACAGCAAAGCTTTCTTATTAGGTTGTGAATAAGCACGCTCTGTTTGAGCCAACATTCTACTTGCATATGGCACAATATGGCTTTGAGCATTCAAGTGTCCGCTGCGCTATGCAAGGATAGTGCCTCGCTCGAATGGACTAGTGTGAACAACAACCTCTATATGAAGCTTAGGATTGAAATATGCCATTTCCAAAGCATTCTCAATGGCTTTTTAGATTCTAATATAGCTTTTCTCACATTCATGTGACCAATACACCAATTACGGTACAAAAGGGGGTGGTGAGGGACGGAGCATCTGAATCAATCAAACACTCACACCCAGTCAAAAGATCTGGGTTTAATCCATCACCGTTCTTTAGCCCACTCTGCCACCCCAGTTCAGGCATGGCTATATGCAAATCAGTCTGACTTAAACCCAGATCATTTGACTGGGTGTGAGTGTTTGATTGATTCAGATGCTCCGTCCATCACCACCTCCTTTTGTATGGCTTTTGGCCGCCATTAGTGTGGCAGGGTATGCTCAGACGTGAGTCCCTTGCTCACTTTGCCACTGGATTCAAGCAAGCCGGGATAAAGACGGCTGGAATGCCAGAAAGCGGTCCTCGGAAGCTTGTTTCCGGTCCAGGGAAGACATGGCTTGGCAGTTCGGGCTGGACTGTTCCCATGAGGCACAGGGTCAGACTGATTTGCATATAGCCATGTCTGAACTGGGGTGGCAGAGTGGGCTAAAGAACGGTGATGGATTAAACCCAGATCTTTTGACTGGGTGTGAGTGTTTGATTGATTCAGATGCTCCGTCCATCACCACCCCCTTTTGTACAGCTTTCGGCCACCATAAGTGTGGCAGGGTATGCTCAGACGTGAGTCCCTTGCTTACTTTGCCACTGGATTCAAGCAAGCCGGGCTGAAGACGGCTGGAATGCCAGAAACCGGTCCTCTGAAGCTTGTTTACGGTTCAGGGAAGACATGGCCTGGCAGTTTGGGCTGGTCTGTTCCCATGAGGCACAGGGTCAGACTGATTTGCATATAGCCATGTCTGAACTGGGGTGGCAGAGTGGGCTAAAGAATGGTAATGGATTAAACCCAGATATTTTGACTGGGTGTGAGTGTTTGTTTGATTGAGGTGCTCCGTCCATCACCACCCCCTTTTGTACAGCAATACACCAATTAAGCATTCTTTTTCGTCAAGTGTCCCAACAGACTACTTACAGTGGCGAAGTCTTGTAGGTATCTGGAACAGTAATTGGCCATTCCAAGAAAAGAATGCACTATAGAATCATCTTGTGGTGGATCAGCAGGATCTGGTGTCATACCCCCCTCAGAAAAGATATTACCAAATAATTGTAGCTTTGTCTAATGGAACTCACACTTGTCTGCATTCAAAGTCAAGCCTGCTTCAGCAAGCAAACAACCTACTACGGTAAAAGCCTTATCATGTTAGTTTTGTGTAGTTCCAAAATAAAATGGAATTGAATGCAATTATAGCAGGCTGTATAATACATTGAATAAAGTCTTCACACAGTTTGGCAGTAAATGGCACACCAAAACGTAGTTGTTTGCATCGAAGCAGACCAACGTGCAGAAAAGGTTGTAATGTACCTACAATTTGCTTTAACTTCTAACTGATGATAACCTTTATTAAAATCAGAGAAGACCTTTTCACTATTTAGTTATGCTATCATGCTAGCAGTATTTGTACCTGGGTGTTGTTCTTTTACAATTGCCCTGTTTGCCTGACGCATGCAAAAGCATAGGAGTAATGCTCTTTCGCTTTCTAGGCACTACCACTATGGGAGAAACCCATGGTGTTGGATCAGTTGAATGCTCAATAATGTCATGCTTAAGTAACACTTTGAGGTCATTTTCAACAGCTTCTTGCAAATGAAATATTTCATAAGAACAAGAGCAACTCATATGTCCATGCACACTGGGTATTAAGTTCAAAAACAATTTCATATTCTAATAGAACAAACCTTGTAGATTTAATCAAAAGAACTAAAGATTAGTGAATAGACCAGAAAATATCAGTTATAAAATAAATTAGAAAAACTTGAAAAAAGACTTCTAAAGCCTAATCTATTGCTGTAACAGAACTCAGCTCAGCCATTTACAAAATGTGCTGCATTAGAAGGGTACACATCTAGGGATATATGTACCAAGCTATTTTGAGGTTGCACACCCTGTGATTCGCAAATAAACAGTGTTTGTGATTGCAAAATAGCTATTTCCTATGTATAGCTGAATTTCGCAATGCAACATAGGTATTCACAAAATTAGCGAATACCTATTTTGCGACTAAGGAAATCTGCAAATTGATTTGCGAATTCACTAATACAGACACGCAGTTAGCGATTTTCGCAAATTGTGATTTCGCAAAATATATGTAAGAAAGAATCGCAAATTGTGAATTATCAGTTTTCGCAATTTTGCACATGCAGTTAACCACCAACTCAAAGCAGGTGGTAACCAGGTGCAAAGTATTTAAACTAGACCAGAATGCAACATGAGTTTTCACAATGGCAGCTCTGTATGTGATAGAAAGGGAGAAGGAGGTGACAGGAACGGATATTCAGAATGCGCATCACTCTGTTCCTGCAGACTGAGAAGGAGAACCATGAGAAGTGTAGACTGGACTCAGCCACCGTTATGGATTTGATTGCTGAGCTCAAACCCATGCTTCAACACCCAACCCGCAGGACACAAACCATTCCAACCCATGTGCAGGTCCTGTGTTCACTGCACATACCGGCATCAGGGAGTTTCCAGGGGGTGATAGCAGCAGCAGGAGGGGTCTCCCAGAGTTGCCTGTTTCTCTTCCTCCGTGCATTTTTGGATGCAATGGTACAGAGGCTACCACATGAAATCCAATTACCCACCACACAACAGACAGGCATTACAGAAAACTGAACTGGACTTCTACAAGATTGCCCAATTCCCACATGTCATTGACTTAGATGGATTTCATGTAGCCCTCTCACACCCATCAAACAATGAGTATTTATTCAGGAACCGCAAATCTTATCATTCCCTCAACATACAGGTCATCTGCAGTGCTAAATATACGACATTGATGCAAAATACCCTGACAGTACACATGACTCCTTTATATTTAAACACAGTGGGATGTACAGACGTCTCACTGGTGGCGATTTCGGCGAGGGCTACCTGCTAGGTAAATGCATGTCTAACACTCTAACACACAGTTAAGGTCGGAAGAGAGAGGACAGTGATTAACCTTATGTCTTTCATCCTGTTGGAGACAGTGCATATGCTGTGTGAGACTTCATCTTGACTCCTTACCTCAACCCAGCCAATTTAAGGAAGCGGAGATATAATTGTGTACACAAATCTACGCGCTGTGTTATAGAGCGGATATTTGGGATACTAAAGAGCCTGTTCCGCTGTCTTCACAAAAGTGTAGGAGCACTCCAATACAGCCCAGAGACCTGCTGCAAGATTGTGGCTACTTGTGCCATGCTCTCAAACATAGCAACTAAAATATTCACTCCAGTTGAACTGACTGATACTGATTCATCTGAGGGCCCAGGTCCACATTGCAGACCAGCAGGTGGTGTAGGATCAGCTGCGGGCCGACACAGACATGATGAAATAACACAAAACTATTTTTAGGTGAGTAATGATGAAACACATGACTGTGTTTTATTTAACCTTTAGCTGCAAGTAAATATCAGTCACACAGCCAAAACTAATAATTTTATGACTAACACAATCTGTTGCACGCATTATAGCCACAGTGCATGTGTAAGGGTAAACAAAAGTCATCATGACCTCGGTTATTTCACTCATTCCCATTATGATGTTGGGACAGTTTATTTTTTTCTGGAATGTCCTGCTGTCACACTCTCATGGGGCTGACTGCTCTCCCTTGAAGCATCCGGTATTCTTACCTGCCTTACACTGCGCCGGCTGTGTTCAGCAATTGGTGGGGTGATGCTGCTTCTGCTTGAGAGCTCCTCACTATCCCCTGTGCAATCTATGGTAGCAGTCTGCAGCTGATCTAAAACATTAGTCACCTGCACCAACCTTTTGGCTACATCCTGTCTGCAGTGGGCCATTTCAACCTGCATGCTTACTGAGTGGTGTTGCATCACACAAGCAGTTGACCACCTTGCTATATGTGTCGAGACGGCTGTAGAGACGTTGTCTCCCCCTGCATCTGTCTGCCTGGTCTCTTTTCATGTTGGCACACAGTTCTTTAATTGTGCCTGTCCTTTCTCTCATGCCCTCCTTCACGTCACAAAGGTATTGTTAACAGACACCAGCAGCCGGTGTATTGACTGCATTGATTTTGTTTGCAGGTGCTGGACCTTTACATGGTGCCTTCCAGTCCGGCAAAGATCGTGTGATCCTCAACAGCAGCTGCACTGGTGGCTGCCCTAGGCCTGCGTCTTCCCTACGGTGCACAGGGGGCTGTTCTTGGACCTGTTCTGCATGCTGGCCCTGGTCTGGCTGGGCCTCATCCACTATGGATTCTAGTTCTCCCTCTAACAGCGGAAGTGGAGGAACAATATGACGCTGTCTCTGTGGGACAGGTGTTTTCAGTGTGGTTTGTGTCCTCTTGCCCTGCCTGGTCCTCCTCAGCTCCTGAACTGTCATCATGTGTTTCAGTTAGAACTGTAAATGAAAAGGCACATTTTAATTGTGTGTTCTGCTTCACATTGTTCACTCAATAAAGTTTTCTGATTTGGGGTTAGCTAAGTGCTGTCTAGCATTTTCTGCCTTTACTGATTTACTTCTACTGATTCTACATTGCTGTGTGTCATTGCTTTACTGTAAGATGCATGTGACTACATCTCCCATGATGCATTGCTGGGAGTGCTGGAAAAAGTGTAATGGAGTTCCATTTTTATTTTGTAGTTGGTGCATCCCTGAGGGTGTGATTGAGATGGTAATGTGACAGGGATGATTTGGCATGCATTTTACCTTATCTGGTGTTGGGAGGGTTGGAGCTGTCGATGTCAGCCATACCACTGACAATCTCTGTCTGTAGGGTGGACTCCACCAACTTCTCAAGGGGCATAGATTTAGTTGCAGTGGAGGTTCCCCCGCCAGGCTTCTTTGCCTCTGCCGGCCTGGTTGCCACCTTGTTCTTGGATGTAGCGCATATCATACCAGCGCTTGCACAGGTCAGCAACAGAGCGCTGGGTCACACCGATGGCATTGACCTTTGCCTGGATATCCAGCCATAATGTTATTTTTTGTGACTGGTACATGCAGTAATTTTTTGACAAAGAGCAACTCATGGCCTACTACCATTTCTTCTTTGAGCACCTCCTGCTCCCTTACACTAAACTTGTGCTTTCTTTTCCTCCCAGTCTCCTCCTTATCCTTCTTTTTCTCCTGGGGATCCATTGGAAGTTGTTGGAGTTGCAGTCCAAAGTGGTTTGCTTCTCCTCCCAGCCTCTCACACTGCCTAAGGCAATCAGGAACAGCATGTGCAGTCACACTTCTTGGGTGTGATGTCATCAAGCTGCACCTGAATTGCAGATTCTCTGAAATTGCGATTCCTTATTTGTGATTTTGCAATTAAGGAATCGCAAATTGAGAGTTTGCAAACGTATTCTGCGAATCTTTGGGAATCGCTAAATGTTAGTGATTTTTTATTTACATCGTATTTTGCGATTCTCAAAATGCGATTCACAAAAAATCGAATTTTGAGAATCACAAAATCGGGTTTTCATACTTACGCCCCCCAGTATTCGAAAATAAAGTGACAACTATAAGGAGGTGTGGGCTGGGGTGTAATAAGCTTACCTATAGATATATTGTATAGATCATAATCAATTTGTCCTGTTGTGAGGCAATGTTGTGGCTCTAGGTTGTTGGAAGATCTGGGTACAGTGTTCTTCCTTAAGGAGGGACCGGATGTAGTTAAGAATACTGTTTAATCAGAGCTCTTGGAGTAGCTTTCTTCCTTCCGGATGGCAGGAAAAAAGAGATAGGGGGCTTAGAATACCATGTGGAGATCCACTTCCTATCACTCATACGTATGACAATTGTATAAACCATAAGGTCACATGCCCGATAATGGTCTTACCTTGCATGAGAGAGCCTATGCTTGCTGTTTCTCTCATGCCTGTTACTGGCATATCTGTCTATGTGAACAGCTGGGTGGACACCTGATAGGAGTATCGCCTTGTCCCAGTCACGTACATCGCATTCGTGCCTTAGGTGTTTATCAAGTATCTCCCCTTAGAAGACATGGCAGACGTGCATGGAGGTGCGCAGATGTCATATACAGTCACGTGCAACCATTAGACCTATGGGCATGCAGAGTTGTGAGGATTCCTTCGCACATGTAAAGAACCGCGATGAGGACATCATTTAATGAATAGCACTGGAGGCAGATTATACCTCACACAAATTATGCAGCTGCTGAGAGGGTACAGTGTTATAATTAATACATCAAGGAGGAAGTTGAAAAAAAATAAGAAAAAATAACGACATGATTTGGAGGCTTTTACGGTGTGTGGTGGATAATTGTAGGTTTTGCTAATCTGCTATGTGCTGTACTACACTTCTACTGTGCTCCATTATATTCAATCTAACAATGATAAAAGAAAATGGTGAAATAAAGAGAAAACATACATGTTTTCGACACACAATGGACATACACAATAACATATAACAACATTGTGATAACAGGTTCTTTGACACACATATGCACATAATACATACAACCCCTACAATTCTCCTAATAAATTATCCCTCATGTGATGTCACGTGTGAGGATTTAGAACATAATAATGACACACACTGATATTTAAGTGTTTTCTTTGAGCATGGAGTGTTCTTTGTTGTAACCAAAGTCAAAGTTTAGGCCCACATGCATCAAGCATTTTTGGAGTCGCAAACGGTGCGATTCCTTAAAATCGGCCGTTTGCGATTCCAAAAATGCTTTTTTGGATGCATCAAGCAATTTTAGAAATTGCAACATTTTTGTGATTTCTAAAATTGCGATTGCTTTCAAGAAATCGCAAATTTGCGATTTCTTAAAAGCAATGCATGATTACTTTTAAAATTGCGAAATCGCAATTAGGGGGTCAAATTTACCGAGTGGTTGAACCACTCGGTAAATTTGCAAAAAGTGTTTAAAACGCTGAAAATGCATTTTTTTCAACATTCATGTTACGGACACACATGTCCTTAGGACATGTGTGTGTGAAACATGATGCGAAAAATACATTTCAGGGGTGCATGGGGGGGTCCTTTGGACCCCCCCCTGTACCCATGAAATGCATCAACAAATTGCGATTTTCAAAGTGAAAATCGCAATTTGCTAATGCCTTCCCATTGCTTCCTATGGGCCTTTTGGCCCATAGGAACAAATGGGAATAGCGAATTCACAAATTGTATTTCGGTAATTTATGCGATTCGGTAAAAATTGCGATTTTTACCGAATCGCATAAATTTACCGAAAATAATCATGCATCCCGTTTTGCGAATTCTAAAATGCGAATCGCTATTTTTCGCACTTTAGAACTCGCAAAATCCCGGGATGATGCATGTGGGCCTATGTTTGTTAGGGTAACTAAAGTACATCATTCTTCCATTGTATTTAGTCTTTGTCTAATAGAATCACATCTATCAATCTATTTGCATTTTAGCCTCTGTAACGTATGTGAGACATCTCCTCCTCATGGTGATGGAATCGCTTTCTCAATAACCTAATATTTCAGGTTATCCGCTGTATGATTTTTCTATGTGTAATGTTGCACAAAAGGGACAGTTTCAATTCAACAATGTATGTGGCTTCTATGTTGTCCGATTCTGGCTTTGATTTGTTGTGAAGTTTGTCCGATATATATCAAATTACATGGAAAATAAATACAGTAAATTTCATTAGTGGCGGTGCAGTTAGTTTGCTGCTGTAGAATCACTTTTACATCCCATGTATAAACTCTTTCTGTTGTGAGTGTATTGTCAGGTGATGCAATTTCCACATTTGTAATGGCCTTTAATGAGGGATAAGCCCCACATTCCTGGGATAGTGTCTGTGGGCTTTTTGACACAGGTATTGGAATGCATTAAGTGGTCTCTAATGTTTGTTTCTTTTCTATATGAAAAGAGGGGCAGTTATTTCAAAATTCTCATGGTGTTGAGAACTGGCCAGTGCCGTTTACTGATCTTGACAATCTAGGTCTTGTATGGGTAGAAAGTAGCCCCATAAATGATTTTTTTACAGGGAGCATTTTGTCTTGTCTTGAGTATATCTGCTCTCCGGTCGTACCATGCTCTTTTCATGGAGGTTTTGTCTAATTGTTAAGGATATCCTCTTTCTCTCAATTTACAGCTCAGGATGGATCCCTTTAAAAAAAAAATGTCTTTTTGGTTACAGTTTCAGCATAACCTCAGACATTGCCCATAGGGAAGACCACCCTGTTGAGTTTCTGTAGAGGAACAGAGTTATGTTATTGTCCCTTGACAATTTGATTTCTAGGTCTAGGAATTTTATTTCTACGTCTAGGAATGGAATACTATCTGTATTCATTTCATGTGTGAACTTCAGATATGTTTGGCAGGTACTGAGATAGTGTATGAACTGATGCAATGTGTTGTGGGAGCCTTTCCAGATCATAAATGTGTTGTCTATATAGAGCTTCCAACATCTGAAGTTACTTTGGAAGGGATTGGGCATAGTGTTGATATATTCATGTTCAAATTTTCCCAAATAGAGATCTGCTAGGTTGGGATAAAAAATGTATCCCATCGAAGTCCCTGAGCCTTGCTGGTAGTATGTAGCGTCAAAAAGAAAATAGTTGGTAGTTAAGACAATTTCTATAAGCTCTACAATAAATTAGGTTGGGACACGATATGGTGCAGGACGTTGATCAAGAATCTGTCTTATCACCTCTATGCTCTTATTTTGAGGGATATGAAGGCAAAGTGACTCAATGCTGAGAGTCAATAACATTTCTTCTGTGGGATTGTACTCTAGACCTTCGACGAGATTGATCATGTAAGAACTGTCATGAACGTACGTCTCTAGTAGTGGGACATAGTCCTTAATAAAGGTGTTTATGTTTTCTCCGATAGGTTTCAGGATGGAATCACAACCTGATAGAATGGTTCTCCCTGGGGAGAATTGATATCTTTGTACATTTTCCGAAGTCAGTACAAAACAGGGCTCTTTGTTGACATTTTATTCATAAATTCTAACCCCAACTGTGTAATGAAAGCTTCTTCTGGTAACTTCCTGAATTCTCTGTTTGATCTGTGGGAGAGGATTAATCGTGTGTTTCTTGTAATGGTTGGAGTTATTCAATTGTCCAGGCAGGCTGGAGATATCAGCAGTGTGCTCCTTCAGACAGAGACATAGGGTCATAGGGTCAGCCCGGCACACCACCCAAAGAAGCAGTGTGGCAGCACACAATCAATCAATCAATCAAAACATTTGTAAAGCGCACTATTTACCTGTGAGGGTCTCAAGGCACTGGGGGGAAGGAGCTGCTACTGCTTGAACAGCCAGGTCTTTAAGAGTCTCCTGAAGGTCAGCAGGTCCTGGGTCTGTCATAGGATGGGGAGAGAGTTCCAGGTCTTGACGGCGAGATGGGAGAATGATCTGCCGCCAGCGGTTGTTCTCCGGATGAATGGGATGGTGGCGAGGGCGAGGTCAGCAGAGCAGAGCTGGCGGTTTGGGGGTGTAGAAGGTGAGTTGTTTGTTGAGGTATGCTGGTCCGGTGTTGTGGAGTACCTTGTGAGTGTGGGTGAGAAGCTTGAAGGTGATCCTCTTGTTGATGGGAAGCCAGTGCAGGTCTCTCAGGTGATCTGTGATGTGGCTATGGCGAGGGATGTCGAGGATGAGGCGTGCAGAGGCGTTCTGTATGCATTGGAGTTGTTTCTGGAGTTTGGCCGCGGTTCCCACATAGAGGGCATTGCTGTAGTCCTGTCTGCTGCTGACGAGGGCCTGGGTGACCGTCCTTCTGGTTCCGGCGAGATCCATCTGTAGATCTTGTGGAGCATGAAGAGGGTGTTGAAGCAGGAGGATGAAATGGCGTTGACTTGCTGGGTCATTGATAGCGATGAGTCTAGGATGGGTATCGGCGCGACTCCGGGGGTGGCGGGCCCCCAGGAGTCATCCCAGGTTGAGAGTGTAGGGCTGAGTGTTTGGACCTCCGTCTTGTCTGAGTTCAGTTTCAGACAGCTGTTCTTCATCCATTTGGCGACGCCCTTCATTCCTTCGTGGAGGTTGGTTTTGGCGGAGGTGGGGTCCTTGGTGATGGAGAGGATCAGCTGGGTGTCGTCGGCGTATGAGATGATGCTGAGGTTTTGCGATCGGAAGATGTTGGCGAGCGGTGCCATGTAGATGTTGAAGAGTGTCGGGCTGAGGGATGATCCTTGGGGTACGCCCCAGATGATCTTGATGGCTTACGAGCAGAAAGGGGGAAGGCGGACACTCTGTGTTCTGCCGGTGAGGATGGAGGTGGTCCAGTCCAGGGCTTTGTTGTGGATCCCTGCGTTGTGGAGGCGTGCGCGTAGGGTGTGGTGACAGATGGTGTCGAAGGCGGCGACAGGTCCAGGAGGATGAGGACCGCAGTTTTGCTGTTGTCCAACAGCGTCCTGATGTTGTCGTTGGTGGTGATGAGGGCAGGTTCGGTGCTGTGGTTGCTACGGAATCCCATTTGGGATGAGTCCAGAGCATTGTTCTCTTCGAAGAAGCATGTCATTTGCCTGTTGACAATCTTCGCGATGACTTTCGCCGGGAACAGGAGCAGGGAAATGGGCCTGAAGTTCTTGAGATCCTTAGGGTCTGCCTTGGGTTTCTTGAGTTTGGCGTTGATCCCGGCATACTTCCAGCTCCCAAGGAAGGTGGCGGTACCGAAGGAGGTGTTGACGATATTACGGAGGTGGGATGTGATGATGGAGCTTGCTTTGTTGAAGATGTGGTGTGAGCAGGGGTTGGATAGTGAGCCGGAGTGGATGGTGTTCATGATTTTGATTGTGTTGTCATCATTGACCTGGGTCCAGGAGATCAGGAGGTTGGTGTCGCTGGGTAGCAGTGAGTCTGAGGTGTCGTGGCTTTCAGGGGGAACTGGTTGTTGAAGCTGTCATGGATGTCTGCGATCCTGCAGTGGAAGAAGTTGGCTAGGGAGTTGCGGAGGTCTTGCGATGGCGGGATGTCGTTGGAGTTGGAGCTGGGTTTTGCGGTTCGGATGAGTTGGTGGTGCCTGTGGATGGCGTTCTTGTGCGCTGTGTTGTTATCTGGTGTCTGTTCGTGGTGCCACTTCTTCTTGAGTATTTGGCAGGGCTGTTTGGATGCCTCGAGGTCGCAGTGAACCAGGTGGCTTTTCTGTCAGTGGGTCTGGTTGACGGTTTCTTGATCAGGGTGAGAGTGTTGGAGCAGTTGTTGATCCATTGCCTGAGTTTGCGGGTGGCAGTGTCGGTGTCAGCGGTGTCGGTTAGTGGGTTTTCTGACGAGGGTGGCGATTAGCTGGTCTTCGGTGATCTTGTTCCAGCTGCGGTGGGGGGTCCGTTGTCAGTGGTGATGCGTGGTGGGTTTTTCAAAGGACAAGTGGATGCAGCGGTTGTCGGTCAAGTGTAGTTCGGTGGTGTGTTTGAAGGTGAAATTGTTACTGATGGAGAAGATAGAGTTGAGCGTGTGTCTGGTGGAGTGGATGGGAGTTGTGATGAGCTGTTTGAGTCTAAGGCTGGCGAGTTTGTTGATCAGGGTGGTGAAGTTGCTGTTGTTGGTGTTCTCGAGGTGGAAGTTGAGGTCTCTGAGGAGAATGTAGTCTGTGGATGCGAGCGCTTGCATGCTGACGAGGTCGGCGATGGAGTTGCTGAACTGTGGCCGGGGCCCGGGAGGTCTGTAGATGAGGGTTCCTCTGAGGGTGGTGTTGGGATCGGTGTGGAACTGGAAGTGCAGCTTTTCAGCGGTGCTGAGAGTGTCATCGGTGCTGGTCGAGATTCTGAGAGTGTTTCTGTGGACAATGGCGATTCCTCCTCCTACTCCATTAGTGCGGTCTCTGCGGGCGATTTTGTAGCCGTCCAGGATGGCGATGGCGGGCGCAGAGGAGGGGTTCATCAAGGTCTCCGTGAGGAAGGCAACGTCTGGGGAGAATGAATCGAGTAGGTCCCAGAGTTCGATGGCGTGCTTGTTAGATGGGCGGGTGTTGAGTAGTATGCATCTGAGGGGTTTGCGTTCTGCCCTGGTGGGTGTGGTGATGGCTTGGAGGCCGGTAAAGCTGCAGTCCCAGCAGGAGAAGGGTCCATGGGTGCGCTTTGAGGTGGGCAGGAAGGAGGAGGATGAATGGTTGCTGATGAGTGCGTGGAGGAAGTTGGTGTTGTAGCAGGGTTGGGTGCTGTGGCGTTTGTGGGGGCCAGGGGTCTGGTGCTGGGCGAGGTCCAGGCACGGACAGGTGCCGACCGTTTGCCTTTGGCGTGTCAGCTGTGCGCCCGCTGCACGTGTTCGCTGCATGGCCTTGCAGCGGCCGCCATAAGAAGGGGAGGTGGGAGGGAGGAGCAGCTGGGCGGCAGGGAGAGTGAATGAATGGGAGAGAGGCGGTGAGGCCACAGGGGACGCAGCACCTGGCAGGAAGGCTAGAGCGCTGGAAGGTTTTAAGGCGCGAAAACAGGTGGAAATCAGAATATAAAATCTGAATAAAAGAACCGAATACAAACCACAGAATATAAAAGCAGAATGCAAAAAAAAAATGACAATCAATAGGGGAGCAGAATACAGCAGCAAGATTATAACAAGGTGAGAAACACCCTCAGACAAGTTAATCTGCAAAACGGGCCAGAATGCACAACAGATACCTATGGAGGGCCTCGAACTGGCGGCACCAGCTGGGTCAGGGACACGGGCACAGGCAGGTGGAGCTGTGCGGTGTGGCCAGCGAACTGCCTGAAATAGGGTCAAGGTTGCTCCTTCTGCCCTGAGGAGAAAGGGTCCCATGCTCATTCCTCCACCCATTTAAAATCACACACAAGTGAGGTTGCATCTGCCCACAAGGGCATTGACCTCCCTGTGAGTATTTGAGGAAATTACCACACATACCACACTACCTGTTCTCTGCCCAGACCCTCCATGGGGAAAATCTTGTTTTTGGACTTGTTTGGGTCCTGGTGGTGACCCCTAGCCACCAGGAGCATTTTTCCACAGGCCTTCAGGCCTCTAAATTTGATTTTTTTGGGGAAGATTCAATTGGCTGCTTCCTTGCCAGATATCTTCTCTGCATGAGTTCCTGATGCTCTCTCCTGCTTAGGGGGCATCTTCCATAGCCCATCCACAGCCAGCAAGCCAATCACCATCCCTGCCACACTCCTCAGGTCCCAGAGTCTCCTGGCTCCCTGAAGGGCACCTGTCAGGGAAATCAAGGGTCAGTCCACAGATATCACAGGGAAACCACCCAGTATTTCTCAGCAGATCCCTTCCTCCAACTGCCCCTCAAGGGGGCATTTGGAGGCCAGCATTACTGGTCATGGAGTGACCGCTCTTCCACCTAGGTGCCAACTAGAGATAAAGTCCATCCTAGCTGTGGCATCATGAGGCTTTTCCTTTCAGGTGGGCATTCTTTTGTTGTCATTGCTTTCAGGACCATTATCTTTTTAAAAGCTGATCCCTCGTGCCGGAGGGGTTTTTAATAGGGGTAGAAAATGTTATAAATCAGGCCTTTCTGGACAATCCTACGGTGCCACATCATCACTCCACTGTTGCCTCCTCCACAGCATTCTGAGGCATTTAAAGATGGAGGCTTCAAGTGTACTATGAAAAGATCTTTCATTGGAGCCTTAGCTCCCACCCCCCAACTAACATATCTGCCTGACCACTTCCCACCAAAACCTCAAAGGGAGCCCATCCTGTGTTTGGCCCCATAGATTTGGCCTTCCTCCTCTGTTTCTGTAGGCTTTGACTTTACCAACCCAGGTGGTATGTGGGGAGCTAATTATGTGATCCCACCCCTTCCTTTTCCAGGAAATGGATAAACCATGTTAATGCCTCTATTGTGTCGGGAGGGTTTTAAAACTCCTGCTGGCCAGCAGAGTAATTACCTTGGCCCTGTAGGGGGTTCAAAGTCAGGAATCTTATTATGGCTGAGCCAGGGAAATGTGATTATTCTTAAAGTGCCTTAAAGTATATAAATGTGATCAAAGGTACTGTTGCTCTTCACTCAGAATTCATGTTTACCCTAAGATTGATTCCCCACTGAACCATGCAAGCTTAAGTGGGGCACAACTGCACTTTGTTGCAGATCTCTCAAATAAAATGTAACTAATTTAAGCACCACAGTCTTTCAGTAAGCACTACAGATATACCCTATGAATTCCCAATCACATTATAAGGCCTACTCACCATTCATTGAAGGGGCCCTTCTACAACAGAATATCTGTTCAAAGATACTGGGCTGCAAAAGATGGTAGTCTCACATGTCAGCGCACACTTGCACACACACACACATGCTCATGTGTTCATGTGTCACTAGCCTAGAGTTCATTGCCTTCACCCTAGGTGCGCAGCAGTAGCCTTATCTTAAAAGGCAGACAATGTGGTAAACAAACTCAATCCTTTTCAATAGAATTTATCATGAGCAAGACTGTGGTGGTAGGAGACTCAATTACAGTAAAGGTCCAAAACCAGGTAGTCAGAAGCCCAAAAACCTACGACACCTAAATCAGAGGAACTCACTTGCTACTTTGACCATCTTTGTTGGCTTTCAGTACACCAGCAGCCATGACACGATCAGTCTGGAGACTATGAAAACATTTTTTAGTAAAAAATCAGAAATCAGAGCGGAGAGGTCCTCCTGGACCTCTCCGCAGCGTTCAACACTGTCTGCCACCGCACCCTAGTACAGCGCCTCAGCAACATCGGAATCCAAGAGAAGGCTCTGGAGTGGATCATCTCGTTCCTCGCCGGAAGAACCCAGAGAGTCTGCCTCCGCCCGTTCAGATCTGAGGCCACCAAAGTCATCTGCGGCATACCACAAGGATCATCACTCAGCCCCACCCTCTTCAACATCTACATGAGCCCCCTCGCGGCCATTGGATGCCAACACAACCTTAACATCATCTCCTACGCCGACGATACCCAGCTGATTCTCTCCCTCACCAACGACCCAGCCACCGCCAGAACCAACCTACACGAAGGGATGAAAGACCTAGCCGAGTGGATGAAGAAAAGCCGCCTGAAACTGACCTTAGACAAGACGGAAGTCCTCATCCTGGGACCATCTCCCTCCTCCTGGAACGACTCCTGGTGGCCCCCGGCCCTGGGCAGCGCACTCAAACCTACGGACCACGCACGCAACCTGGGCTTCATCCTGGACTCCTCCCTCTCAATGACCAGACAAGTCAACGCTGTCTCATCTTCATGCTTCAACATCCTACGCATGCTCCGTAAGATCTTCCTTTGGATCCCCACCGAAATCAGGAAGACTGTCACCCAGGCACTTGTCACCAGCCGACTAGACTACGGAAACACCCTCTACACTGGAACCACAGTCAAACTACAGAAAGACTCCAACGCATCCAAAACGCCTCCGCACGACTCTTCCTGGACATCCCCCGCCACAGCCACATCTCCGGACACCTGAGAGACCTACACTGGCTCCCCGTCAACAAGAGAATCACATACCGACTCCTCACCCACGCACACAAGGCTCTCCAAGACCTGGGCCCCAGGTACCTCAACAACCGCCTGACCTTCTACTCTCCCACCCGCCAGCTTTGTTCGACCAGCCACGCCCTCGCTGCCATTCCACGCATCCGAAGAGCCACCATGGGAGGAAGATCCTTCTCCTACCTCGCAGCCAAGACATGGAACTCCCTCCCCATCTAGCTCCGTCAGACCCAAGACCACCTCTCCTTCAGGAAGCAACTCAAGACCTGGCTGTTCGAGCAGTAGCAGACCCCCCTCCCCCAAGCGACTTGAGACCCTCCGGGTGAGTAGCGCGCTATATAAATTTCTTGATTGATTCTTGATTGATTGAAGCATTCTCATCCTTCTTTACAGTCAAAGCCAATTCCCTGGAGATCGAGCTCAAGAATGTCACAGAGACCCCCTTGATTCAAAGGAGCACTCCAACTGAGCTTCAGTCTCAACCAGTACAGGCAATGTCCAAAAATAATGCTCTCTGATCAGAATTCAAGTATTATGACCACAATGATATTGCCAAACCCTTTTGACCGTAAAACCAAACAACTATTTCAATGACCCACTTCTCCCAAAATGCTGTGCTTCGATCAACCACTTACTCTTACCCTCGTGGACCAAGATTATTAATGCTTCACTATTGCACAGTTCATTAGCAGACTGCCTAAAATTGTGGTAAGTTATTCCTATCTTGAAAAAACCTACAGAGAACCCCTCAGACCTTCATAACTTTTGACCAGTAACAAACTGTGGTAAATAGGATGTCCATGAGTTGGGTGTATAAAACAGGATAGCTTTATTCACGCTTAGTTCCACGGTAAGTTAGATAAAGGAAGGAAGCTAGATGAACAGATAGCCACACCAGGAGCAGCCTCCCTGCTGCTCAGCCTGCAACCAACAACTGATACACCACTCATTACCAAGCACCCAAGTATTCCATGAGGTAACCACACATTCCATCACTCATCCTGGCTGAGAAGTAGGAAAGACACAGCTTTAGAAATGAATGGGAAAAATTCAATTATAACGTATCCCCCTTCCTCAAGAAAATAAAACACAGACGTGAAGGAAGCAAACACAAACATCAATATGTACAATGCATTCTCAAAGATAAACATTTACATCTCATTCTAAAAAATAATGACATTGAGATTAACCCCATCACCCTCCCTTGGGGAAACTGACAACCCACAAAACTGCACTGGGCACTAACGACCCCACAACCTCCAGAATTGAGGTACACATCGCCCCACAACCTACACGTAAAAGGGTACACACCACCCTGTGGAACAGAACTGGGACAGTCATCGCCCCACAACCTACACGTAACAGAGTACACACCACCCTGTCGAACAGAACTGGGGCAATCACCGCCCCACAACCTACACGTAGCTGGGTACACACCAACCTGTGGGACAGAACTGGGACACTCATCGCCACACAACCTACATGTAACAGGGTACACACCACCCTGTTGAACAGAACTGGGGTACTCACCGCCCCACAACCTACACGTAACAGGGTACACACCAACCTGTGGGACAGAACTGGGACACACCCTACTCCAGAAAACAGTAAAAAGACACTCACAACCCCACAAAACAGTATAAGGGTACTCACCACCCACAATACATGGGGCCTAAAATTAGCATAATGCACTTAAGTGGGAAACCCAAATAGCATGCCGAAACAACCCCATCAAATGCAGAACAACTGCGTAGCAATGAACATAACAAATAGTGAGTTGTTACTCCGGTAAGCGATCTCTCACCCGAACTCCTCACCCAAAGTGAAGCCCTTGTCCAGGAGCTCCATGTAGCTGTCACCACCCAAAACATTGTGACACAGGTACTTATGGATGGGCAGTGCCCACACCACACGAACTGCAGGCAAAAAATCCAGTGTCTTCCATGTGTTTCAGAGCAGGAAGACTTAGACTCACCACCCCGAACCTCAGTGGGTTGCCAGGGAGTGGAACGTTGAAGTGCCACAGTCCCTGTTAAGCAGAAGTTGAAAATGAACTTTATTGAGAGGAAGATAACAAAAATATCATTGTGCTTGGAAACTAGAGTGAATTATAAGCTTGAAGCAACAGGAAACCAAGTAGATCTGGAATGCCAATCCTAAAATGGCAGCACGCAGTGTACGCTGCACGTGGTGGCTCTCGGGACGTTAGTGCCAGACAAACGTCTGTGGGGGCCGTAGAAGCAGTTAAGCTCCCAAGGACGTCAGAATGGCCACCCAGCTGCTCCTCGCAACAATCGAAGCAGGTAAGCATTAAGCGCATTACCCAGTGTTTTCTGAAAGACAATGTGACAATTGAACTGCCCACTGCAGCGAGGTGGAAAAAAAAATCCGAAAAGTAACAATAAAAGTTAAAATTTAATACACAGTACCTCAGCAGATGTACCCAGTGGTGGCATATGAAATGGGAGAAAGTCTGCTCCAAGTCACCCAACACTTCAATCTTGGGACACCTCTGCCTACACACAGGCCGCAGGTTCAGAGAATCACCAGGCTCTGGATCTTTAAATCAGCGTAATGGCTCACCAGGGGTGTCGGTTTACCCCAGAACAGTTAGCTGCTGACAATTCCCGAGCACCAGTCACTACTGCCAATCCAAATCAGTAGCCAATCTCCACAGTAACAGTTTGAAGACCGGTAGCAAACTTCCCTATCAAAACAGACGTAATAGCTGACCAGGGGAACCAAGTAGAAATAAGAAGGCAGCAGGGGCACTTGGTAGTAAAAACACGAAAGTAGGTTAGAACTCGTTACAGCTCTAGAAAACTTCATTCATGGAGGCACTCTGTCAATGCAGCAAGACAGGAACACATCATACAAGGCAGCAGGGTGACAGCAGGCTCCACAGTAGAAGAAGGTCAAACACCCAATGGTGTAGGCTGTCCTGTTGATAAAGGACACTGGTGGGGCTGACCATGCCGTTTCCGTTGCGTTTCCTTTTTCTTCAGGTTTCAATTCAATGTCTTTAATAGGATCCTTACTTTCAGTAGCAGGGTATACACAGTCTTCCTTCCTCTTGCGTTGGTTCTTTAGAATCATCGCCAAAATGTGGTAAATAGTATGTCCATGAGCGTGGTGTATAAAACAGGATAGCTTTATTCACTCCTAGTTCCAGGGTAAGTTAGACAAGAGAAGATAGATAGCTGAACCGCTAGCCCCACCAGGAGCAGCCTCCCTACTACTCAGCCTGCAACCACCAACTGACACTCCACACATTACCAAGCACCCAAGCATTCCATGAGGTAAGCACACATTCCATCACTCATCCTGGCTGAGCAGTAGGGATGACACAGCTATAGAAAGGAATCGGAACAAGTCAATTATAACACAAACATTCCCATGCTAGCCAAAGTCCTGGAAAAATGTGTTCAACACATTTCTGAATTCAAACTTCTGAACGACTGCCAATCGGGGTTCATACCGAATCAAAGAACCAAATCAGTAATTCTTCACGTAGTGGATGACACTCTTCTGGCCCTAGACCTCAATGAAACCTGTCTCCTAGTACCGCTCGACCTCTCGTACGCATTTGATACGGTAAAGCATGTCAAAATTTGAGACCGGCTGTAGGAAAGGATGGGATTATTGGGCACAGTCATAGAATGGTTTAGATCCATCCTAAAGAACAGATCGCAAAGATTAAAGGTGAACCAAATAATATCAGCATCAACCACCAATCTCAGGTATCAACGCTATTCCCATCTCTATTCAATCTTTATGTAGTACCTCTAACAGAAATGTTACAGCAGGCAAACATCTCCTTTCACATGTATACAGATGACACACAGCTATATATCACGATTACTTCCTTGGAAGAGATCAACAACATGAACCTGGCATTGAAGAGGACCGTCCATTGGCTAACTAATAATCATCTCAAGCTCAAACCACAAAAAACTGAATTCCTTCTGATTTCACCCCAGAAAAGCTCAGCGATGATAATGGAAAGGACAAAGTTGACCACTGCGCTAACTTTACTCCAAAGATAGTGGACTTAACCAAGTCTCTTGGAATCATGCTAGATAAGAACCTGAACATGCAATCCCACATTAGCACAATGACTAAAACTGCCCACTTCCATCTGAGCTATCTTAGAAAACTTAAACCTTTCATTTCTACAACAGACCACAAAACGGCAGTCCAGGCATTGGTCATCTCGAGGATTGAGTACAGATGCACAACTTTATTATGACTACCCAAGATTTCAACAGCTCCACTAAAAGCCTATCTCAATGCCGCCAAAAGACTCATAACAAGATCCAGAAAGTTTGACCACATCACCCCACATCTGAAAGTGCTTAACTAGCTTCCATACGAAGCAAGAATCCAGCTAAAGATAGCATGCCTCACACACAAATCTATACACTACAAAACACCACTATACCTAGCCCAGAAAATCACATTGTCAGGAGGCAGCAGATGCTCTCAGAGCAATGGGGACCTCTTACTGAAACTTGCCCTCTTCCGTAAGAAGAGAACTTATGACAGAGCATTCTCTGGCGTTGCACCTAGAATCTTGAACTCACTCCACCCGAGCATCAGA
The DNA here is from genome assembly GCF_964263255.1 of Lissotriton vulgaris. NCBI lineage: Eukaryota > Metazoa > Chordata > Amphibia > Caudata > Salamandridae > Lissotriton > Lissotriton vulgaris. Next base: position 124,140,725 of record NC_141696.1, on the reverse strand, counting down.
AAGATCTCATCTATAGCAGTTTTCAAAAAAGAAGCTGACTTTTCATATGAGCAAGTTCCTACCCTAAATAACAAAAGCACTGACACCATTATGATACCTTCTAGATCACAGACTATATTAGCACAAATAGATCTCTAGTAATCGTTAGGACATGTATGTATGTTGTAGTAAGCACAAATGGCCCAATCTGATTATTTACGCTTGTTACTGTTGCTTAAGGTTTGTGCCAAACCTGCCATCGAAAGTTCTTGGTTATGGAATTGTGAAGAGCTCTGATACCCTAATAGGGTCATGTCTGCGCTATATAAAACATAGTATAAAAATAAAAAGTAAAAATATGAAATGTAATAAAGACAAACATTCAAGGTAGGAGGCCTTTGCCATCTGTGCACCCAAAATCTGAAACAAGATCCCCACGTGGGCCAGAACCACCGCAATACTGCTCCAATTTAGGAAAGAGTTATAGATGCCTCTCTTTAAAGAACACTAATTCACAATGGAGTATCAGAGGACGTATGCTCTCAGAATGCAGCTACTTCTTCTATCTCTCGCTGACTGAAAGCTTGCATTTTGCCCTGTTCAGTGCTCCTGTCTTTTCGGTAAGTTTGCGCTATCCATATGCCACATATCTTTATAGATATTTGTCTTAATAAATAGGTTTTTTTCTTTTTCAGTAATTTGCACTTCATATTTTAGTAGGAACATGAAAACCAGTGTACAGTCCTCCTAAAGATGTAGGCATTTGTTTGCACTCTGAACTTTGCATTACAATGTAGGGCAGGAGCATGTGAAACACACATACTAGTATACATGTATTTAGCTGTTTAAGAGATAAAAGTGCCTCTCTTAAGAAAAGTTATCCTTCTAACATGCCTTTTGTAGGAATATAGTATTACCAATTGTGTGCCCAGTGTATTCCTGAATAATTATCAAGGAGGTGAGCAACCCGGAATACCCTTGAGGGCTTGGGTAATAAAGATAGAAGGGTAAAGGTGCCTTCAAGGGACTCTATTCAATCTATGTTTGTTAATTAAAATTATTATGAATAGAACCAATTGATCGTCCTTGCAGTGAATTAATCAAAACTAATCGATTTGTGTTATCAACATATAACATATAAACAAAGACACAAGGTGTATACGAAAAAGTATTTTTATCACGATACAGTAAAATAACAGAAAATAGGTAACAATTGTAACATTAATGAATTCAAGTTATATCATTGCAGATACATATCAGTGTATATAGTTGTTATTTCAGTATTGGATATGTATTATGCAAAAGCAAGTCACATCATATAGATCTGAGTATAAATCGAGGAACTTGCTTATTTATAAATGAGTGAAAGACAACATGGGTTATTGAATGGTTCACGAGAGGCATGCAAGAGCGTGCCATTCTGTGGCTGAGTTCAATCCTCGCTTTACAGTGTCAGTAAGGCATATCAGTTTACCTTCTCGCAATGTTAGTATTTTATTAACATTGTTTTGCCTTTTGTTTTTAAACAAATGAATTACACATTCATATTGTCTTTAGTAAAATGAACCCTATGTTCACATTTATGTTGTAAATATTATGATGTTGTCTTTTGTCATTACAGTTTAGTGTTATTGTTTTGTCACCAGGGTGTAACGAATATAGCCAGTGTAATATTGTAACTGTAAATATCTTTTGACTTGCAGACTACAATATTTCTATACAGATCTGAACTGATAACAGTCCTGAGGATGGTTTCATCAAATAACTGCTAAGAAACCGAAACGTCGACAATACATCTCATCCCCTTCTTTGTTTTACTCAATGTATTCGGGGATAGGTGTCTTTTAGGTTCTGTTGAGTCACCTAGCAATTTATTTTTATGTGTACCCACAGTCCTAAAATCTTATTTGTTTAATTATCTGTATATGAAGCTGATTTTCTTCAATGAATTATTTGATAGAAATACTTTTTCGTATACACCTTGTGTCTTTGTTTATATGTTATATGTTGATAACACAAATCGATTAGTTTTGATTAATTCACTGCAAGGACGATCAATTGGTTCTTTTCATAATAATTTTAATTAACAAACATAGATTGAATAGAGTCCCTTGAAGGCACCTTTACCCAGTGTATTCCTGAGCATCCCTTTCTTAATGTAATTTAAATAAATCTAGTGCCACATCTGTGGTCATTCATTGGAAGCTCAGGATCCACATCTCTGGCATGCTCTAGAGACCTATCAGAGGGGGAAAAAAATATCACTTTTTCAGGTGGCTTTAGCCTTAAATATTACGTAAGTCTTCTCAGACTGTGCCTAATTAATTGTTCTGTACATCCAGAATGGAAAGTCCACCGGGAAGGGATTTGTTGTTTATGTTGCTACATTGTTTACACATTATTGTTATTCCCCATGGCGAGGCCACAGGTGGTGTCAGGTTTGCTGGTACTTGCCAAGGGCTGCGGGGGGACCACGGGCTCCTCACCGTTTCCATCTGATCTGCTGAGGGCTGTATATAACCCTCTGTTGAGAGGAACCGTGTGGAGTCTGGGACAAATAAGGCGGGAAACTGTCACCGGGATTCACAAACAGCATGGAAACCCTAAAGGCACTTTTCCTCCACTGAGTGGAGGAGACAGCCAGCCCTTGCTGCTTCAGGCCCACTCACGTGTAAGTACAGCCAAAGCCAGTGTTCAGTTTGACACATTTTCGTGCACATTCGAGCTTCATTCATTCAGCTCTGCCTTCTTTTTCAGTCCTCTCCAGTGGCATCGAAATTGCTCCACAGACTTGGGGGCATATTACCAAGGGCAAGTATCGCCGCTTTTTCGGCGAATTGTGCAGAGAAAGCGGCGATACTGCTAGAGCCCTATTAACAAGGACATTTTAAAGCCTGGCGCAAGCCCACTTTGCATGTCGGCGATAAACATCGCTAATGACATGCAAAGTGGGCGTTCCCAGGTCCAACCACATGTAAAATGTGGTTGGAGGTGGAAACACCCTATTACCAAGGCAGGCGTTGGGAGAAGGAGACCTGGGATAAACTCGTTTATCGCAGGTCTCCCAACGCCTGCTCTGACCAGGTGTTAGGGCATTGATAACATGGGGGAGTGGATCATAACGCTGATTCCACACCCCCATATTATCAAGGCACACATTAGCGCATGCAAACAAAGTTTATTTTCATGCGCTAATGTGCCATATCGCCGACTATCGCCGGATTTCAATTCGCCTACGTGATGCGCATTGATAATTGCGCGCTAAAACGGCGATGTAATCCGGCGATAGCCGGCGATATGGGGATGTGCGTTGTCCGTTTACTAACGCACTTCTTGGTAATATGCCCTTGGTTTCTAAACTATTCGTGGGAATTTCAGAATTTTTCATGAACAGAAATATTTGTAGGTCACACATCCGTGATGTAGGTAACATTAGTCCATTTCACTTAGACAACCCTGCTATGTTCCAGATGACATGACTTCAGCTCGAAGCAGGACATCTCAGGAGCATTTCAGAGTTATCGAAAGAATGCTCCCTGTGCATGTTCCTGATTTTAAAAGGGGCTTAGAAGCTTTATATATATACAGATTGTGATGGTGTTTATTAGCATGTTAGGTGTTTGACACTGTTACAACCTGGCTCCAAGCAGGAGCTGCAGGGCGCTTTGCTGGAAACCTTTTTATTGCAACAGGGCCACCTCCAGCATGATGTGTAGTGTCTTCCCGTGGCAGAGGGGAGTAACCATTGTGTCATGGGCCCTAGTGCAAGGAGGAAAATTAGCCCTCTGGCTGCTGTCTCGCTAGCAGACTAAAGTAATATTCCGGAGCCCTAACCCATGCATGTACGGCACCCCCCTCGAGCGGGTATCTACATTTGACTACCTGGGCCTTACATTGACTGAAAATATGGACTAGGGGTCTCAAATAGCCAAGTCTAATCTTAAACCTGCCCAGAATGCAGGTTACCTGGCCAACTTTTATAGAAAGTCGTATCACAAGCCGGTAAGTCCAGACATGGAGATTTATAAAACCCAGTTTAGGAGCGCTGCCCTATATGGGGCTGAACTCGGGGGGCACTCTTACCTTATCACTATTGTTAAAACAGAGAACATGCTTCTTAGGCATCTATTCGGCCTACCAGTGAGTTCCCCTTCTGGTCCCACTGCGTATGGATCTTGGGGTGGGACCTATCGCAGAGGAAATTGGTTGCAGACCTCTACTCTTTTGGCGGCGCCTCTGGGGGACACCGGAATCGGCTGAATATAGATCTGAGCTCCTAGAAATTTTGAGACTCCCCAGCATGGGTAAGCTGTCATGGTTTGCTCATATCAGGGAAGGTCTTCGTTCTATTGACAGAGATGATTTATGGGTTAATCCAGAGTCAGCTTCTTTGAGATTCCCGCGTAAACAACTAGTTACCAGCTATAGGGTGGGCAAACTCGATAAACTCCAAGAAGATTCCACCACTGGATCTCTTACATCAAACTTTTTGGACGTGAAGGCTACGTATAATATTGAGCCATGCCTAGATGAAATCCGACCGGCATTAGCCAGGAAACTGTATGTGCGGTTTCGGCATGACTGCCTTCCCCTGTGTTCCTTCACCAACAAATGGTCCAATGGTACTACATTGGGGTGTCCTGCAAGTAGCTCGGGAGGGGAGTCTGAACTTCATGTTTTCTTCTTTTGCCAGCGATACCACAAAACCAGACACAGATGGTTGATACAGTTGTGTACGAACCTTGGCACAACACATTGTGAAGAAGCATTTTCTTAAAGTTTAACCAAGGACTGGACTATATGATTGACCTTCTCATTGTTTTAAATCTTAAAAATCATTTTAACTTAAAATTGTTTTTATCATGATTTTTAGCTTTTTTTAAAGTGTTTTAGCTTTGTTTGCATCTATCTGTGTTTGTTATTTTATGGTGTATAAACCGAAATAAAGCATGAAGAACGAATATTCAGGAATTGGTGGGCCCATCAAGCCTCTGGGCCTTTGTGACACTGCACCTGCTGAACCACTTGAAGCTAGTCCCCTGCTAAGGCAGGATTTCAGAAACTGGCTGCAATTGTGGGAACGTGTTAGCGTGTGTACATTTAGTCGAGTCTCTGCGCCGAAATAACACATTTTTTTTTCATACCCAGCTCAGTAGTACTCATTTTATCGGCCTTGGGAGGATGAAAGGCTGAGTTACCTCTGGAGATGATGCATGAATTACCACTAAAACAATGGTGCAAGGAATGCTAGCATGTGTAAAGTTGGCTCAAATGCTGGTTGAACGCCGTTCCCCTTTACTTACATGTAAAAGAAAGCCAGATGTAAATAAACCCAATATTAAGTGCACCAGGGTATGTTTGTGGCCGCTAGTTACACCTAGGTATAAATGTGGCCTCGATAGCCAGGAACCAGGGGGATGTTTCCATGAAATGAGGTTGAGTGCTTTAAATCCTCCATATGAGCCAGACCGTCCTGTTCATTCTTTTTATTTGTATGAAACAAGGGGGCAGGGGGAGCGGAGGGGAAGGGGCAGTGAGTAATTTGACAGCATATAATGTTGTCAGTAAAGAGAAATAAATAGACTTAACCCGGGTAACAAAAACCTCCGGAGCCCGGGCACAAATGGTCTAAGAAAGAAACTCCCTTGAAGGAGATTCGGGTCTTTAGTTTAGAATACTAACGAGTCACATGCACCGTTTAAAGGCCACTGTTTCAGAAAGGGGCGAGCATCGTGGTATTCGCTTTCCTGGCAGTCAAGGTTGCTGAGCTCCAGGACTGCAGCGATGGACACACGGAGCAGGTTGTCACTCCGCAGACCGGTTTTCGGGAGGGTGGCAGCACAATTGACAACTACGTGCAGCAGTAGTGATGGCGCACGGAGCAGCGATACATTTCGTCGATTTGACAGGGCGCGTGGCCTGTGGGAGCTGTGCTAGAACACGAGGCACATTTGATGGTGCGCTGTGCGCTATGAGAAATATCCAAACGGATGATGGGCTCCTGTCAGTGGCCCAAGGAGACACAAACAGTGCCTTGCACTTGGTTAGTGTCCTTGCTGCCGTGCTTTCTAAAGAGGGGAACCAGTGAAGGCCAAAAATAAAGCCCAGATGTACGCACATTTTGATTATCGATTTCTAAACTCCGACGCTGTCCAAATCGATATTTTCAATTCGCTCATATTAATGTACAGAAATTACCTTTCGTTAATGTGTGAATCGATATGATTCACAATCGCAATCTTGCCATCTCCTGAAATGGAATCGTACATATGTGAATCTGTGTCAGGTAATCACAAATGACGAAAGTCGCATTTGCGAGCAGGTTGATGGTCTCACATTGAAGAACTATTCTCAGGGGTTTTGTAACACAGAAGAAGGGAGTGCTTGTTAGTAGAGGACAATCGGGGACTTTGGAAGTTTTTTTTTTACTTTGGAAAAGAGGAAGGATGTACAGAGAAGAAACAGATATGGATGAGGGTGCTAAAAATACACGGGCATATTAACAAGCAATAGCGATCATTATCGTCGCTATGCATGGTTAGCGGGTAAAATTATATCGCCGAGCACCGAGGATTTTTACCGCTGAGATACCTTGATATTATCAAGGTTTATCTCAAAAGCGGTAAAAATCCAGCGAAATGCATGAATATCGCCGAAAAATCAGCGATATTCATGCATTATTGTGACAGTGCTCTTAGCCATGTTATCCACCTTCCATTGGATAACATGGCCAAGAACTGCTTTTGGCAGGCGTTAGCTTTTGGAGATATTCGCGCTTAGCGCAAATATTTCCAAAAGTAGATAATAGGCGATAGCGATGTTAGCGACTGTTTCCAGTCGCTAACATCTTGGCACGCCCACTTTGCATGTCATTAGCGATAATTATCGCTGACATGCAAAGTGGGCCCCAAGATGATCGCTATCTCCTTAAAGCTATCGCTAACTGGTGTTAGCGACAGCTAGGTAATAGGGAGATAAAATTATCGCCGCTTTAGCAGGAAAAATTCCAGCTAAAGCGGCGATAAGGCCCTTAGTATTATGTCCCACAATTCTCTGAAAAGGAGCTGGGGGGAGGAGTTTAACGGAGGAGTGTGTGGATCATAACAAAGAGCTTTTTGGGAAGAGCTTTGTCAGTGTCCCTGAATCCCTGAAAACCATGATCTAGACTGATATTGTGGATACAAGACATTCCTTAGGAGTAACTCAGCGTCCCACCACTGAAATATGAAAAATGTGATATAATGTAAGTTCCCAAACAAAGGAGAAGGTCACAAATATACTATAAGAGACACATGGTAGAAGGGGGGACCCTCTCAACACCCACCACCTCATCCTATTGAAATTCTAATAGATTCTACTATACAGCCAGAGAGCATTGCTGATTTATCCAACATAGATACACCACCATATAAAAGCCCGAGATACTCTTTACTTCTGATTAATTCCCTGCTTTTCATTTACTAAACCATTTAGATAAATGAAAGCACATTTTAAATCTTGTTTTACATTTCTTATGCATTATGGGAATTGTAATACATATATTTTGAAAGTGTTTTTGCAAAAAAATAAACCCCTATTACTTCACATTTTAAAACATTATTATATAAAATAGTCCGAGGAATATACATTTCAAAATTGTAAATCATTTTTAAGTAAAAAAATGTTTTTGTAAAACACATATATGTGTTCCCTACAGATGAATCAGCACAGAGAGAACATGACATTGATCACAAGACCACTCCAGAAAGTCCCTATGACATGCTGCAAGCCACAGAAAGTCCAGCCACACACACAGATCAACAGGCACATGCATCAATATTGCATTTTGCGATTCCTTAATTGCGAAAAATAAGGAATCGCAATTAAGGATTTGCAACCTGCAAAGCATCAAGAAATCGTTTTAAAAATAGTGATTTCTTAAAATTCCTTAATTGCGATTCTCTAATTGAGAATCGCAATTAAGGAATACTTCCCCATCCATTTCTATGGGCCTAGAGGCCCATAGGTATGATTGGAAAGACATTCTTAATTTGCAATTCACCATTAGTAATTCGCAAATTAAGAATGCAATTTCAAGGGTGCAGGGGTGTCCAAAGGACACCCTGTTGCACCCCTGAAATATGCTTAGAAGTACATTTTGCACACTCACATGCCCCAAGGGCATGTGTGTGTGTAAATTGGAACTTTGAAAAATGCACCTTAGTGCATTTTTCAAACTTTTCGTAAATTACCATGAAGGTCAACTTCATGGTAATTTGCTCCCCTTATTTGCAAATTCGCAAATTTTTAGAGTTTGATGCATTGCATTTAAGGAATCCCAATTTAAGATTCCTTAAATGCAATCGCAATTTAAGAGATCACAATTTTAGAGACCTCAAAACTGTCTGAGCAACACCTGCAAAGCAGAAATATTAAACATTGTGGGGCACTTTTGCGCCGCTGTTGCATTCACTTTTTGTGATGCAGCGGTGGCATCAAAAATGTGCCACGTTGTGGCCCATTTACAACGTGACGCATCTAGTGAAATGCCTCACATTGTAAAGCCCTGGGCCACATAATACCTGCCTTGTGGAAGTGACTCAGTGAAATCCACAAGATTTCACTGCACCACTTCTAGGACGCCACTGCGTCAATACCCTATGCCTGCTTGGAGCAGGTGTAAGGAGTGATGCAGTGTATTGGGAATAGTCCTCCCCGTGCATTGCTGGAGTTGCGTCGTGCTTGCGACACGACTGCGGCAATGCGTGACTTTTGTGTAAACAGATGCGTCATAATTTCTGATGCATCTGTCAATCCTTGCACCATGGTGCACCGTATTGTAAATACGGCGCATCCATGGTGGCGCAAGGGTTTTGCATGGAGGCGCAGGGAACCTGACGCGTCTGTATAGATGCCTCAGTTTCTTGTAAATCTGCCCCTTAATGTTTATGAATCCTTCATAGTGTCAATTGCTTGATGGGCAAGAAAATTTGTGTGAAAATGATGAGGAGGGCCAAATACTGATAATCAACATTTCTGAAACTTAATTGACTCTGTCAATGCAACAAAGCCGTATATCACAAAGGTGTACACATTACCAACAAGTTGTTTTTTATATTTTTAGCTGGTCAATTAAACAACTGGCAGAGGCTACTACAACAGTATCCATTCAAACTGAAAATATTCAAACCAAGATGGAACACTCTGTAGAGATATTTCACATGGCTTAGAGCAAGTCATGTCAGCAGGGCACAAGTCCTACAAAAGAAGTGGGGGGACTAACCAAGTTAGGCAGTATGCAAATTAAATCATGGCGAGTGACATCACACTAGGTCACACTGCACGTGGTATCACAGAAAGTGGCATCACAACCAGGACCGGACTGACTACCGGACGTTTTGGAATTCTGCCGAGCTGGGGGCTGATTTCACTGTGGTGAGGGCTGATTTTGTTCATGGAGACCTGCGTGTACTCCGAAATAATCAAAGCAAAACGAATTTCGCTCAGTACACGCAGGTCCCCATCAACGAAATCGGCCCCCAGCTCAGCAACATTCCAAAACGCCCGGTAGCCAGTCCGGCCCTGATCACAACCCACGACCTTACAGGAAGTGACACTAGATCTTAAGATCTCACACAAAGGCTTTGCAGTTCTATCATGAGTACATTTGAATGCATTACATTATTTAACAGATAAGATTTTGCATTGGGGTTGTGCCAAAAAAGTGTGGCTACCCAACATTTATTCTGGGTCTCAATTTATACATTTCTTTTGTACGTTTCTGCCACGAAGAAATTGGCAACAAGGAGAAATATGGCAGTAAATCTGTTCTGCTTTAATTGGGTGCTAAGTCTGCATTTTAAAATATCTTATGGGGTTAAGGCACCAGCTGCGGAGATATTTGAATGGCAACGAAATCTCAGGGAATAAAAATAATGATAAAAAAACTCAGGAAGTTAACGTATTTGCTGGGTATATCTCTGTCTAATCCTAGTTTCGAATCAGAGAGTTAATATGTCTTTTGCAAACCACATTATGCAACTCGAATGTGCCAGTGTTTTATTTCATATAAATTGGTATGTGGGTTCATACTTTTAAAACACACAGATTCTTTTGGTACTTGCAGTTCACAAATTGTAATCCTTCTAAAGTAGCACAGTGAGCTATGAGGGACATGTAGCTCTTACACCTTGTGACCCTTGCTATCCTATGTAACACATACTACACATGGTTTAAACACATATGATTTATTGTCTATGTATCATTTGTACATGTGGTGTAAAGCGCTTTGATGCCATGCATTAGGACGAGTAGTGCTATAGCGCTATAAAATAAATAAAATAGTAGTATTTACATTTTTCTTTTTGTACCTTTGAACTGATAAGCTGTGTTCTGTTGTTTCCCCCATTACATTCATGGTTTACATCGTTTTTTAACTGAATGTGCCACAATCGTTTACATTACACCCACCTACAACCACTGGCCGGTGGGGAGCATCTTATTCAAATTTAAGTTCAAACTTTATTGTAGAGAAAGAGAATGAAAGGAAGAAGAGGGGAAGAAATCCCCCATTGCATTTAGATGTGAGTCTCCAACAGATCCCAGCCAGGATACTCCAACACCAGGAGGCCTGATGGCCCCTTACCTTTGGCCTTTTTATGAGCCCAGCTGGAATCTGATAAGCCCCCTTTCGGCCTGCATTTTTCTCCTCCAAAGGAAAGCAGACAATGGGCAGGCTCTGCTTAATGTGCCCCAGTGTCTGAAAATTACACAGGGACAAGCTTTGCATATTTCTCTGGGCCCAAACTCTTGACAGGGTCGATTGCATCCACCCTGTGAAAAAAGCGGGTGGATGCTGTGTACCTGCATGCACCCTTGACTTGTGCCCTGCACATCAGCATTAGAGAAGATGCAAACCAGCCGCATTTCTGGTCCTGTCGAATTAGGTGTAGGTGAAAGTGAAGAGGCTCGAAGCCAAATTAGGCTCTCAGTGCCTAGTTTTACAAATGTTAGGCGCTCTCGCAGACATACATTTGATATAAATGTGTCAGGAACTCCACAGGCTCCTACATCTGAGCAAAGTAGCGCAGGCAAAGCAAGAAAAAAAGCACTAATTAAGTTTGAATTTTCTTTATCTTTGTTTACTTATTCTTCTGTTTCTTTTAAAAGAATATTGTTAATGTCATTCATTTATCGTGATTGTTATTGTATTTAGATAGCGCTTACTACCACTCAGAAGGCATTGAAGCGCTTTATGACATGTGGCACGCTACTACGGAACCAAAGGTTAGTAGTTAATCCAGTAGTTAAATGTCAGTTATTGCAATTTGTCTTGTGCTTTCAAGAGAAACAATTGCATTAATTTACTTCAGTTACTTTGAGATAGATTATATGAATACTGTTTAGGTGTGGTCGTTAGTGTGGGGATATGTGGTTTGAGGTAAATGATTAGTGAGGTAGATAGGCTGGCGGGGATTAGGTAATGTTAGGTTGCAGGAAAGGGTTTTAAAGCAGGAGAGTTTGTGCTCTATGAAATATGGTGTCAGACATTTGCTGAACTACAATAAGAGAGATTAAGACAGAAAGGCATGAGACTGGGAGGAGGCTATGCTAAGAAATAGACACCATGCAGAAGATGGAAGGTAAAAAGAGGGTTACTCTGAAGACAGAATGGAGAGTGATCAGGTGGAAGCTAAGGCCAATTTTTCATGCAGATTTTAGAAGCAAATTGGGAGCTGGCTTCCTGGGATAGCAAGCGATCTGAGTATGTAAGCTATAGAAAGCCACCTGAGGTTGGACTCTCCAGTAGTTTCCAGTTTTTTCATCATGTACTAAACAAAAATATAGAACCTGGGTAAAAGGTAATATTTTTTGGTTGTACTATTTTGTACAGTTTGTGTTTGACTTACCTTAAAACTAATGTGTTGTAATGTCTGCAAAACGTGTTCTTCCCTCAGCAGCACGAGAGGCATCCTGTTAGATTTGTGGTTGCGAGCTTCCATCCTCTGTATCAGAATCTGATTCGATTTACGCATCGGAAAGAGCCTCCTTATCACATATGTTATGGGATCTTACACATGTAGCAGTCATTTTGCAACACATATCTGGTCAGTACTGTAGAGCTCAACCATTCTTGTGCAGACACCTTAAACATTCTGTGAGGATGCCAAAGGTGCACTGTTTTACAGAGCATGTGGTCTTGTGAGCTCAGTTCACTTCTTGTACTCGGGTTTAAACAGAGTGGGCCCGATTCACAGAACTAACTTAAGACAAATTCCTAAACTTACTACTTTTGGTATTTACAGAAGTTAGGATTTTGTCTTAAGACAGACTTAAGACAGACTTAAGACAGAATCCTAACTTAAGTCTGTCTTAAGTCTGTCTTATGTCTGTTAAAAAAAAAATTTTTTTTATTTGCATTTTTTCATATAACAACAGTACAGTCATGTCATCATCGATCACCGTATCCACCTCCCCCACCCCCCACCCACCATGCAATCCCATCAGTATCAGTGTTTTCTCGTCCAATTCAGGCGATCTGCCCTGTGCCCCTCCCAGGCCCCAGTTTGTGATGCCGAGATGGTCTGTCGACCGGAGTGCCCGCATCCATGAGGACTCCCACTCCCTGTGCCTCAAATCAGAGTCCCCCGGCAAGGCCATGATATCGTCTCCATCTGCCCCAAACTCTTCCAAATTTCTTAGGGCATCACGTGCCTTATATGTGACTCTTTCAGCCGCCATATATAGATCTAATCCTCTTCGCCACTCGTCCAACTGCGGCGGGTCCTTCTCCCCCCATTTCCTTACCACATCCCTCTTAGCCACCACCAAGGCCAGAACCAAAAAAATCAATAGTGGGCGTGCCAGATCCACATCATTGGTCATACCCAGCAGGACTAATTTAGGGTCTAGCGGTAGCGAGGTCTCCAGCACCTCACCTAACTCATGCATGATCTCTGACCAGTAGGTCTGAATCGTCGGGCAGGACCAGATGACGTGGAAAAAATCACCTCCCTCCCGGGCCAAATCTCAGGCAGTTCGTATCATCAGCTCGTCCCATCCTTTGCAGGCGTACCCTATCGAAATAGGTCCTATGAAGGATGTTATATTGAATAAGCCTCAATCTGGATTTAATGGCTACCTCTCTTGGATGCATTAACACTACGTCCCAGTCTGTTAAAATCTGGTCTGCAGTGTCCCCCTTTTTGAGTCCATTCGTGCGCGTAAGCGGCAGCCATTTTAAATACCACGGCCACTCTGCCCACCGCCAACAGCCAGCGCGTCTCTCTCTCTCTCTCCTGACCTCGCAGGCATCCCCCCCCCGCGCGCTGACAACCCCCGCTCCCACATGCTCGGGCCATAAACCCCTCTTCAGCGCAACCCTGCCTCGGAACCCCATCCTGTTCCCAGCTCAACACCTCCCTCCATTCCTTTCATGATCCCGGGTCCTTTGATAAAACCCCCTTTCCTCTGCGCCCAATTGTCTTACTCGTTCCCAGGCCGCCACCTGGCCCTGCGGATGCTGTTTATTGCCTCCCCCCATACAGTAGGAAGCTTCTCCCATCAAAGGATCCACGAGTTGATCAAAGCCCCCACCCCATGAGATCCGATCGACCACATACATTCCGTGAATCGGCGGAATTGTCCAGCTGCGCGACAATCGTCACTTGTTGTGACCGGGGTGGGGACTTCTACTGTAAATGTGTGTGGGAACGGGCCTGAAGCGGGGATTCCGAGGATGCCTTTCCGTACTTCAAAGTATTTACGACAATGTGCCACATGCAATAAACTGTAATAAAGATCATAAACCGGTGTATAAGAGGCCAGGCCTCAGAGATGCGGTTAGAGCACCTCGTGAAGATACCCTGTTGTCTGAATTGATGTGTTCTGCTCCGTCAGAATAAAACTTCTGTTTCCTGCCTTCCAGTCTTCAGCGCCTGCCTCTTTGTTTGGTAACTTGAGTGGTATTAGAGGCGGTTAGCGCCGGGCAACTTTGAAAAAGGTCATCGGCCCGTACCTTTTTCCACAAGTCTACTGTGTCCATTTCCACCACCTCCCCTCCCACTTCCCTCTAAGGGTAGCTAGGTCACCAGATAAGTTGTTCATCAGTGTTCTGTACGTTAGCGATACCGCCCTATCCGGAATGTGGTCTTGGAGTAGGCGACCCTCCAGGGGACCATACTCGGGTAGTGTTCCCCCCGGGATCTCCTCCGCCTGCCAAGCATGTCTCAATTGTGCATATTTAAGATAATGATCTCGATGCAGGCCGAATTCCGACTGCAGAGCCAGGAAGGACTTCAGTTCCCCCCTTGCGATGACGTCTCCTAATGACAAGATCCCTATGTCGTCCCACCTCTGGAATCCGTTCAGTTTGTTCAATTCTTTCAGTCATGCACAGTGCCAGAGCGGCGTCTGCCTAGTTGGTTTCTGGTCCCAACCTACACTTTTGGATGCAAGGTTCCAGACCGCAAGGGTGATTCTGGTCGCCGGCAAAAAGCTCCCAGCTTTGCCCCCATACAAATAACAGGTGCAGGGGCGGGTGGCCATACTATGTCTCTCAAGCGCATACGTGGGGTGTGCGACCGTGGCATGTAGCCAGTCGTTAACGGGCATTAAATGTTCTGCCCAATAGTAAGCCTCAACGTTGGGGAGCGAGATCCCTCCACTATAGTGATGCCTCTGAAGGGTTGCCAGAGCCACCCTCGGGTGCTTACCCAGCCATAGAAAGGTTCTCAATTCCGCATTTATCCTCCTAAACACACTACGGGGTAGGGGATAGTACTCATTTTGGAATGCGTACAAGAGTCTCGGCAGTGTTATCATTTTAAACATGGCCACACGGCCCAGGATTGTAGGGGCAGGAGCCTCCACCGCTTTGCATCCTCTACAAAGTTAAGGACTATGCGTTCAATGTTCCTGTCATAGTAACAGCCTCTGTCCGTCTTCACAAACACCCCAAAGTAGGTAAACGCCCTCGCTAGTCGTCTGTAGCTGCTCCGGGAGGACCGGCCGTTGTCCCTGGCCCCGTCGGTCATAAAGGACCGACTTGTGCCATCACTACTGCAGTTGAGAAGCTTGCCCCCGCCTCTCTTCGCTATATGGCGAGGCTGAAGCCCACTGCTCCGTGGTTCTCTGAACATCTGAGACTTCTGAGGCAGAGCTGTAGGAGCAAGGAGAGAAGCTGGAGGAAATCTTGGGATATGAAGGACCGGGAGGAACACAAGTCCGCTTTGCGGGAATACAAACAGAGAGTGATCATGGAAAAGCAGAAGTATTTCTTCAATCTTACAAGTTCTCTAACTTCATCTAGAGAACTCTTCAAAATTGCTGATTTACTGTGCTCTCTCCAACTTCCAGATCCAGTGGTGAGCTCACAAGATCTCTGCAATAACATCTCGGATTTCTTTTATAGTAAAATCGCGGATATCCACACTTCCTTAGAAGCTCAACGCCACTCCCTGGACGATGATGTTCCTCTCACTATAGCCAACCTTGATACTTTGGTTGAAGGCCCTTCCGAATCCCTCACCCAATTTCCAGCACTCTCACTGGAAGGACTTAATCTCCTACTAGACAGGACCAAATCCTCCTCCCCAATGGATCCTGTACCGCGAAAAAAGTTAAAGGAGTGCAGAAACAGCATTCTTACGCCTCTGCTTGAAATCATGAACGGGGCTATTGTCCAGGGTTCTTTTCCGCCGGTGTGGAAGAAGGCTATAGTGAAGCCTCTCCTTAAAAAACCGTCCCTGGACCCGGGCCTCCTTAAGAATTTTAGGCCGATCTCTTTACTTCCAGCCCCGGCAAAGATGTTAGAAGCGCACCTTAATACACATCTTTCCACCTTTCTTGAGTCTAGTGAGTATCTTGATAGCTCGCAGCACGGATTCAGAAAACATCATAGCACTTAATCCGCTCTCACTGTTGTGGTTGATAACATTCGCCGCAAAGTTGACCTCGGCCAAACCACAGTGCTGGTCCTATTAGACCTCACGGCTGCGTTCGATACTCTATCTCCCGCCATTTTAACATCTCGGCTTAGGGAGGCAGGGGTTACTGGACCGGCCCTGAGTCTTCTTAACTCCTTTCTCCATGACAGAGAACAGAGAGTCATGCTCAGAGATTTCCTCTCCCCTGCCAAGTCATTGCAATGTGGGGTGCCACAGGGGTCGGCCCTGAGCCCGACCCTGTTCAACATCTACGTGGCCCCCCTTGCTAGACTAGTAAGATCGCAGGGGATGGAGGTGGTGTCTTACGCCGACGACACCCAGATCATGGTGCCGCTGGCCCACTCTGTCAGTACATCCGCATTCAGCTTTAGGTCATGCATGCAGCGTGTGGCGGAGTGGATGATCCTTAACTCCCTAAAGCTGAATGGCGACAAGACAGAGGTCCTGGTCTTCGGTAAAGACCAACACGTGTGGTCCCAATCGGCCAGAAACCTCGGCGTCATCTTTGACACTTCATTTTCTATGACGCTCCAAGTGAATAGGACCGTGGCCACTTGCTGGGGTGTAATCAAGATCTTAAAAAGAATTCTCCACTATCTCTCCTTCCAGGCGCGCAAACAGATTGCGATTGCTCTTGTTGGCTCCAGGCTTGATTATTGTAACTCTCTTTATGTGGAGTCCAACAAGGGCCTTATCCATCAACTGCAAACTGTACAGAACGCCGCAGCGCGCTTCGTCCTGGCCCTTCCCATAGCATCATCCGCCACCATTGCTAGGAGAAATCTTCACTGGCTCCCCGTCCAGTTTAGAATCTCCTTTAAGCTCCTATGTCTCACATATAGAGCACTTGTGGATGGCCCTGCGGATGCACTTGGTACCCTGCTCACCCGCTATGTACCCACGAGATGCCTACGATCGGCCGGGCTACACCAATTGGTAGTGCCCCGCGCTAGGTTGACCAGATGGGGAGCGAGAGCTTTTTCTGTTGCCGCTCCTCAGCTTTGGAACTCCCTTCCGGTGGAGATCAAAACCTTACCCTCCATCGACCTGTTTAAAAAGGCCCTTAAAACCTGGTACTTCATCAGAGCCTAAGAATGAGATACTGCTGTCTGACCTGGCTAGTTCCTTTATTTGATGTAGGCGCCTTGACGCCCATTGGGCTAAGTTAGCGCGGTATAAGACACAATTCATTCATTCATTCATTCATTCGATATCCTGCATACTCGCCGTATGTTTCCAGCACAGAGAACAGCGTCAGTATTTTAGTGTCGGGGTGTGCTATATATAGAAGGACATCATCCGCATCAAGGGATATTTTTTCCTATTGTCTTAAGTCTGTTTTAAGACAAAATCCCAACTTCTGTGAATACCAAAAGTAGTAAGTTTAGGATTTTGTCTTAAGTTAGTTCTGTGAATCGAGCCCAGTGTTACTACTCAAGATGGAAGGCATAAGCACTTTCATCTACAAACTAACACAAGCTTACATTACCATCTGGAATTTGATTGTACCGGAAACATGGGTGTTTAAAAAATTGAAAAGGCTTACCAAGCAAATATCAAATGCCAAAATCAGGAAACCTCCTAAAAAAAACTTGTGACAATCCCCCATGTTACGGCAAAGACTCCCTGCAAACCACTGGATGCTAAAAGGTGTAAATAACGGATTACTTGAAGATGAGATAGAATAGAATTCCTTTAGTCTGTTGGTGTTTGTAGCAGTGGATGCAAATTTGCAATTAAATCCAGAATAACCTGACCACTTAGTGTGCACTTATCATAGATTTCTTCCTCTGTTTGGTGAAAGAGGGTTTCCCTGATCCTAAAACCGTCTCCTGTCTCCTTCTCCTCCTTTGCATACCAGCCAAAATCCTCACCTACCTCGCAAGACAACCCAAAATTGCCATTGTGAAAGGTCACAATGCATTTTGTGGCAGCTTATATAGGTTGCAAGTACCACTTGATTTGAGTTGGTCATAAATTGCACATGCAAAAATTGCATTTTGCCACTAGTCACAAATTGCAAATGGTTCATACATTCTAATATTGTTTCACTATAAGTAAGAAGCAGTTTCACAGCCCAAAGGTTTCCTTAGAAGCCCGAAACTGGCACTGGAGATGGTCGGGGTGCCAAATACCAAGGCTGCATAGTACTATTTCCACACAATGCCTCTTTAATCCACAACCAGATACTACCTGCCTTTGTATCCCACTCTTGCAAGTTCGTTTTTATCCCTGCTTTCCTTCTCTTTTAATTTTTTTCTATCTCTCTTTTCCTCTTTCCTTTTCACTTTTGCAAGTTTCTCTTTCTTGCTCTGTATCAACGTCTGTTGAGAAAAATGTGTGATTGTGGGCCCCACCTGTAACTGCTGACTCAATTTAAGCATTAAGCACAACTCTGTAAAGTATGGAAGCAATTTGTTCCAAACCTATGCTTCAAAGTATTTGATGGTTGTTGCTTCATATCTAAGATTTAGGGCCCTTTTCCAGAAAGTATTTTCATCACTAAACATATGCTCACAGCCAAAGAAATCTCCCATTCACATCTGCCAGGAACTCATAACATGATTCCTGGTATGAGTAAATTGATGTAGCTCTGCAGATTTCGTCACCACAATTGCTGAGAATTCCCCAATAGTAAATGCCATAGAAAGGGTAGAAGTGTGCATTACAAGGTTCTATCTGCCTTAGAAGATTGAGAACACCATCATATATAGCAGTTTCGCAATCTACAATTCAACCCCTTCACACCCTAGATATAGTCGAGAGGCTACTTCAGCCCAGGGCTGGAGTAACCCTTCTTCCAGGACAAGACGGGTACACATCACCTCTACATTTGGTGGGGATGTAGTGGACTGGCTTCCTCAAGTGATATCATGTTTCACATGTAGAGGAAAACAGTGTGCATTTGAACAGTGGGCTCCATTACCCCTGTGCTGTAATCCATGCCATGTAGATATGCATAAGGAAATAGGAGCCCAGAAAAGCTTTCCAAGTGGAGGTCTGGGATTGTTTGTTAATTGAAAAAAGTAAAAGTAATTTCATATGCGGATGTGAACCTTTACCCAAACCTTTGCATTATTTTTTTATGAATATAGGCCTCACCTTTTTAGACGCTTATGAAAAGGCTTATCATGTTCTTACCACAGCTGTTCCTTATGTGGATACAGTAAAACATGCTTGGTCCATTGATTAATATACAGAAGTGAGTGAGGAACGGAGTTGGTGGTTAAGATTTCTTTATTGTAGTACATATGTATATTTAGCATAACTACATGGTAAAGACATCAATGAAGTTACAAGGGTGGTGACATATCTGGAATGACTGACAGTCATAATGTACACGCATTGTAAAAGCCAATGGGTCACTGTTAGGTCTGTCAGTCTTAGGGTGGTCTTCCCACAAACGTTTTGCATTACTCTCTATTTGTTTCCAGATCTCACTTTTGTTGGCCTTAGGACTCTGCACGTTACCACTGCTAATCAGTGCTAACATGTATGTGCTCACTCACTAAGACACAGTAACATTGGCTTACACCCTATTGGCACATTTAATTTACTACTTCTAAGTCCCTACTAAAGCTGTACTACCTGTGCCAGGGGCCTGCAAATGAAATTCTTCTAGTAGGCCTCCAGCACCAATTCTGGTGCAAAGTTTGCTGATGTGGGGATTCTGCTTGGGTCTCATAGGTTTCTGATTAGGTCAAAAACTGGATTGGTCCAGAAGTCACAGCATTGGGAGATGTCAATGGGTTGGGGAGGTAGAATAGGTGAACCACCACTAATTAATGTAAAATGTTGTAAAACGAGGAAAATATAATCAAAAATGAAATTCAAGTTCAATGCTTCACATTCACATGATTTAAAGTTTAGACAGCATCAAAGGATTTACTTTAAAAATAAGATTATATATTGATGTAAAATTACTTCACAGAATCTAAATAGGTTCTGAATATTCAGAATAGATAATTGATGATTGCTTTCTGAAACCCACAGATTTCTGTTCTAGGTATGCATCAGGAGATGTACCTTCTAAGCAGCAGTTTTTTTTCATAATTTTTGGATACTTTTAGGGTCTTGCAGGCAACTTTCTAGTACTGGAGAAGTTGTCAAATAAGAACTCAAAATTGAGGACAATTATAAAACTTGAAAGACACAAATACCAAATCTAATAATGCTTTACTTATAACTGGGAGACTTCTTAGGACATTCAAATCATTTCCTCGGCCTAACGCTGACAAATTCTAAGCTTTTCTTAATGTTCCAAAAGAAGGCCTCGACTACACGTTTTTTTAGGCAAATTATTATTATTATTATTTAGCGATTTGTATAGCGCCTGGTGACCCAAGGGCATCCCCGCGCTGTAAGGGAGTTGTTATCCATTGAGGGAGAGGAAGGGGGGAGGGACATTTATTTCGGAAATAGATGTGTCTTCAGTTTTTTTCGAAAAACCAAGTAACTGGGTTCCAGTCTGAGGGTACGTGGGAGGGAGTTCCATCCAGTGGCCGCTTGAACAGAGAAACGTCATCCTCCTGTGCGTTTCCTTTTGAATTTGGGGATGTTGGCTAAGTGCTCATTCTCTGATCGTAGGGATCTGGTTGCTTTGTAAGGGGTGACCAGGCTGCTGAGGATCGCAGGGCCAGATCCGTTGATCAGTTTGTGTGTCGTGCACATGGCTTTGAATTTCACCCTTTGGCGTACAGGGAGCCAGTGCAAGGCCTTGAGGGCTGGTTTGGCTGACACTCTAGTAGGAAGGTTCATGAGCAGACGTGCTGCAGCATTCTGTGTCCGCTGTAGTCTCGTCATGGTGGCCTCAGGGGCCCCCAGGTAGACCATGTTACTATAATCCAGACGAGACAATACCAGTCCCTGGATAAGAAGTTTCCTGGAAGCGGGTGGTAGTAAGGGGAGAATCTTGCGGGTAGTACGCATGAGCCCAAAACAGGTACCTGCAGTTTTGGCCGCTTGCGTCTTCATGGAGAGCTCGGGTTCGAGCCATACTCCGAGGGTCTTGATTTCCCGCTTCGGGGAGGGGATTTCTCCGAACACGTCAGGCCAGACTGATGGGGGGATGGTCGTCCATTGTTTTCCCAGGAGCATCACTTCGGTCTTAGACCCATTTAATTTTAATGATGAATCACTCATCCAACTGTGGATTTCTGTGAGACAGTTAGCCAGGTTGTCTGGGTGGTCGACTAATTGGGAGAAGGAGACGACCAGTTGAGTGTCATCAGCGTAGCTTACCATTTTTAGGTGGAATGGTGTTACCACGTCTTCAAGAGGGGCCATATATGCATTAAAAAGCGTCGGGCTCAGGGAAGATCCCTGAGGGACCCCGCTTGTGAGGGGGAGGGTGGACGAGTGGTAATTGCCGTCCCATACCTGGAACGTGCGTCCGGTGAGGAAGGATTCTATCCAGCTGAGTGCCGTCCCGGTGATCCCTGCTGCCGCGAGTCGATGGAGAAGGACACGATGGTTGACTGTGTCGAAGGCCGCGCTGAGATCCAGGAGGATCACTGCCACTGACCCTCCTGAATCCAGTATGCGCCTTGCCTCCTCGATGACGGTGAGGAGGGCAGTGTCTGTACCATGACCCGGACGAAATCCAGTTTGGGATTCCCGTAGGACATTGTTTGTTTCGAAGAACTGGGACAATTGTCCATTGACCAATTTCTCGGCTACCTTGCTGATTGCAGGGAGGAGTGATATTGGCCTGTAGTTTGCCATGTCTGCTGGATCGAGCTGGGGTTTTTTAAGAAGTGCCTTCACCACCGCGCTCTTCCAGCTGGCCGGAACAGATCCCTGGGCAAGTGAGCTGTTGATAAGCTCCATGACCGTGGGGACGATGACGGGGGCCACGGTTTTGAGGAATCTAATGGGTGCGGAATCCAGAGGTGATCCGCTTCTCATTTTGGTCATAGTTCGTTCTACCTCTACGCAGGTTACTGGCCTGAATGTCGCAAGTTGAGGGCGGGGATTGTTTTCGGTCTGGCTGGGAGGTGAAAGGTTGTCCAAGTGGCTAGCGGGACCCGGGGAGGGGAGGGAGGCTAAAATGCGAGCAATTTTGTCGTCGAAATAGGTGGCTAGTTCATTACTTCGGTCCACCGGGGGGGAGATGGAGGAAGGAGAGTTAGGTACTTTTAGCAGCTCCTTTACAATTAGGAAGGATTCCCTGGCCGAGTTAGAGGATTCTTTTATCCGCATGTCGTAGTGGGAAGCTTTGGCGTGCCTGATGGCATCTTTGTAGAGTCTAACTGTGTTATGGTATGCTTCCTTGCTGGTATGCTGCCAGTCTTTCCTCCAAAGCCGTTCGGCTCTTTTACAGTTTTTACGGAGTAGTCGGAGGTCCGGGGTGTACCACGGGGCGGACCCGGGTTTCCCGTTTTTGTCCTCCCTAGTTCTTAGTGGGAGTACGGAGTCCAGGGAGGTGGTGATCCACTCTCTGAATTTACTGTCGGCGACAGCCGGGTCTTCTGCGTATGCAGGGGTGGTGATTTTAAGGTTCCTAGCCCATTCTTCGGTGGGAAGTCTGGACCAGGTCCTGTCCCTGATGTAAGTAGGCGGTTTTTGAGGTTTCCTGAAGGATCCTGGTAGTAGGAAGGAGACTAAAAAATGGTCTGTCCAGGGTAAAGGAAGGGCCTCCTTCGCTTGCATCGAGGGGGTGCTGGTGAACACCGGATCCAGTAGGTGCCCCTTGATATGAGTAGCTCCAGAGTTAAGGAGGCGGATGTCAAGTGCCGCCAGATCGGAGATCAGGTCGGCGGCTGCCGGGTCAGCAGGGTCGTCAAGATGGATGTTTAGATCCCCTACTATCATGAAATTTGATATGGAGTGGGCCTGGGTCGCTACAGTGTCCAGGAGAGAACTAGCAAAAGGGCCTGGATGCCCGGGGGGCGGTATACAAGGACTCCTGTCAGTGAGTTGGTCGGGTCTAGCTTGATTGTAAATAGCAGGCTTTCAGAGTCAGGAATCTGCGCATCACAAGATTTGCAGTGAATGTAGTCCCGGTGAATAATGGCAACACCACCACCTCTGCCAAAGGGGCGGGGTAGGGACTGAATGAGGAAGCCCGGTGGGGTAGCTAGCACCAAGTCTGTTTCCAGGGCACAAGTTAGTTTCCAGGGCACATAAAAACATTTTTGTTTATTCCCCCCTTCTTTTATGAGATTTAATTTTGATTCTTCATGGTCTGCAAGATGCCTCACTTGAGCATTACAGACTGTGGTTCCTAAATTCCTTTCAGCCAAACTTTTATTGCTAATGGCAGTTTGTTCATGCCAACAGGTAGGGGGACTTGAGGCTCTGCTCTGGTAAGTTACTCAGATTCTTTCCCGAAAGGGGTAATTTTAGCACATGCTCCTTGTTAGGTCTCGGCTAGGCAGCGCATGCGCAGTCTCATCGAGAGATGCTGTATACAGTATAGCGGGGGATGCTCCGCCCACTTTACACCTATCTTCTTGATTTGCCGAAATCCTATATTCTGCAATCTGATTGGTTTTCGGCAACTTAATCCCGCCTCCTGACGGCCATGTCGTAATTTTTCTCCTTCCATAGCTATCGACACCTTTACTTTTAAAACTGTTTTGTTCACCTGCCTCTCCCTGTTCACTTCCGCAGTCCGTAAGTTCTCTGCTCACCACCACCCCCCACCCACTCCCGTTCATGCCTTCTTGAACGTTCGCATTTTTGTTTACAATGCAATGGGGCTCGTGTAAATACGAGTCCTATTGCATTTGTAAATGCTTCTTATCTGCTGGGATTGGCTGCTTGAGTTCGCACTATATTTTGCCTGCTTTGGTTCGCACTATATTTTGCCTGATCTATCCAGACTCTTGCATGCGCGCAATGCTTTACATTGTGTGCATGCACGCCAAACTATTGACTTTGTTAATGGCCCTCTGTGCTTGCTTTTTCCATATGCATCCGTTTTAAAATAGTATCGAAGGCATCTGCTGTTAACCTTCTGTCAGTGCCAATATACAATCAGCCCCAGGTTTCAAGCAAATTTGTTGATTTTTTGTAATTACTCCCAATATTCCTTCGGTGCAAAAACAGCCCACCTAAGCAGCAAAGATTCATGCAGCTGAGCAGAGTGCGGGTGAGTGGAATACAAGGCTCCGAGAGTGTGTCCTGGCCAAGCGGCCCCAATTCACCCTTTAGGCACTTCTGGGCGTAATGCCCGCTGCTGCCACGGGCACGAAGAATCAGATGTCTCCGACGATCAATGTGTATGTCAAATCTCGTCACAGTGCAAAAACTGCAACCCTAGGGCACAACCTGAAGTTCCTTCAGAGTGAACATGAACGCGATAGCGCTTGCTCTGACTCGGCTCTGCCTTTTAGGCCTATAAGAAGAAGCTTTTCTGTTATTAGATCTTTAGCATAAATCGGGCTTCTTTCAATGTGTGAGACGTTGTGAGGGCTGGAATGCTAAGGTGAACTGTAATGCTGGGAGGAAACACATGTGTCTGCTTGCAGGCGCAACACTTAGATTTTTGCTATTTTTCTGTAGACAACACATCACCCGAGCGAGTTACTGGTTGTAGGCTATTGAAAGAGAGCCTGAGGAGGTATACTAGCCTGGTTTGCAAAGGATCTAGATATGAAAAGCAACAGAGCTACCCCAGATGCATATTACATTAAACACTCCATACAGCAGCCAAAGATCGTCTACATCCCACTTATATAACAAGCACCCTGGCTAGCAATTTCAAAAGCTTTATTCGACAGCATTGTCATAAAAGCATTAACACCCTATCCAATACATCAGTAAATACTATTATAAAAAACAATCACATTTTAAAACACATATTAAATTCAAAAACGCTGACGAATCAAGACTAAAAGGAATACATTTAGTGCTAAAAATTCCAATTCGCTAAACATGATTAATTAAATAATTAGTCTATATAAAATCACGATGCATTTCCTCTGACTCCACTGGCTAAAGTGCGAGTGCAAATGATCCATGCCCATCCCAGATATTTTGCTACTGCAATTGCTAAGGGAGGTGAGCTGTTTGATCCCAAGATTCTAAGTGCTTCCTGGCACCTACGTGTCCCTAAGTTCTGGCACGCTGATTTTAACCACCTCCTTCTTGGAGAATCATAAAGAGGGCAGACAAACAAAAAATGCGAGGTATCTTCAAGCAAGACTTTACAACGGTTGTATACATTAACATTACTAGGCGACCACTTTTGTGTGAAAGCGTTAAGGGGCAAACTACCAGCTCTAAATTGAAAGTACAATTTTCTATCCATAGGTTTTGTAATAAAATCCCAGTATTGTTCACACAATGGAGCAAATTTGATTTCCAAATACCGGGATGTTAACATGGATTGGGGGTTGGAGGTCAACACAGATTGCAAAGTCATATCTTAGTACATTTTTTTCACGATCTCCTTTGATGGAAAGGCAGTTGGGTCATTGTTAGTCCATAGATGGTCTAGATGGAGTTTTGTTAATAGGTTCCTGATCTCGTTGAGCCATGTTATTCTATGGAATCGGTCTTCCTTAATAATGTCCATGAGGGCGGAGGCATAATGACCTAGCTCCGGCGTTGACATTATTTGCCTCCAGAATAACAATGGGCGCAATCTGGCTAGCTGTTTAGTGATAATGTAGGAGCAAAATATGTAGCGCTTTCACAGAATGGTATGAGAACACTCTTCTCTGTGAGTATATGCATGGGCGGTCCATCCTTTGAGGGCATTGGTGGTCCCCACAATGGAGCATGCAATGTATTCTCTGCCGACACCCCGTGGTGCCTGAATTACACCCACTGCATGAAGGTGGGATGTAGTCTCCACCCACTTTCACAAAGTCATATGCCTCTCTCAGGGGGGGAAACCCGGCGGAGGCAGCTTCTCACCTCTGACTGGCTTTTGGATAGGCCTCCTGTCCCTCGCAATCAGCCATTCACTCAGAGTACTTGGGTCCTACTTGCTTCCTCCTGAAAACCACTGCCTATGTGGGGTGGCGAAAACATTTGCTACCGCAGGAGTGGCTTGCAGCTTAGGTTTGCCTACGGTGCTTTCACCCGGTTAATATAGGATGAAGAGCATTGCACTCTTTCCTAGGTGTTTTCCGACATTCTTTTTGAAGCATGTACATGTGTCACTGTTACATAACATTTCAGGACATTGTTGACATGCACGATTACAAGCTCTGTGTTTTCTGGTCTGTCTTTTTCCTACACATCAATATGTGAGCATGCCATACATTGAGTAGAGATCCAAAATATATGGCTAACTGCAAAGTACATTTTTCTTAACAAATTTAGAGCCCAGCACACGTATATATTTAAATCCAGTAACACTCATTCTCTGCTTGGCTACAGGGTTACATTTCTTGATGCTCTCTTACAACCCGACTGAAGATGCTTGATTGGATGTTTTTAAACGTCCTCAGAATTCCTAATCAGCCACGTTTGGTGTTGCACCCATAACTTGTTCTTCTTTGGTTTTATTGCTGATAAATCATGTGCCATTTGCGCTCTATGTGGGATGTTCCCCAATT
This sequence comes from Lissotriton vulgaris, assembly GCF_964263255.1. Classification (NCBI taxonomy): domain Eukaryota; kingdom Metazoa; phylum Chordata; class Amphibia; order Caudata; family Salamandridae; genus Lissotriton; species Lissotriton vulgaris. The sequence goes on along the minus strand of NC_141696.1, from coordinate 124,114,306 downwards.
TTTGTGGTTAGTATTTTGTGCCAATGTATATTATGCTTCTATGAGGCAAGTTCCTTTTATCTTTGAAACATGTAAATTTTCGCTGCTATTGATGGCCGTAAAAAGACATCAGATGCTGTTGCCCACATGTGGTCAAAAGTGTATTTTTAAATTTGCCACATCGTTTTTCTGATATCACTTAGTCAGTTAATCCCTAGAGTTGTATACACTTAAAGATCTAGGGCCATATGTAGGTAATTTCTATTTACTGATTTCTAAATACAGAATTTCACAGATTCTGTATTTAAGAATAGGTAATTATTATGTAGGAAAAAAATCGGTAAATTTTACCGATTCGGTAATATTCGTTATTACCGAATCGGTAATAAGGAATACCTTCCCATTCATTCTTATGGGCCTGGAGGCCCATAGGAATGAATGGGAAGCCATTCACTATTACTGATTCAGTAAATATCGAATTGGTAATAGGGGGAGCATATTTAAGGGTGGCAGGGTGTCACATTGACACCCTGTTGCACCCCTGAATCGTGCATGTGTGCACATGTGGCGCTCATACAGGGCATGTATGTCTGCCACATGGCACTTTTAAAAAAGCACAGCATTGCTTTTTTAAAGGTATTCGATATTTACCACCAACTTGTAGTTGGTGGTAAATAACGAATCCTTAAATCAAAAATGCACTCACTTGAGAGTTCCCTACATAGGATTTAAGGATTCGGTAATTTACCGATTCGGTATTTTAAGGATTCGGTAATTTACTGATTCCTTAAATTACTGAATCAGTAAATTACCGAATTCTTAAATCCAGCCACCTACATTAGAAAAAGCTAAATACCGGTCGGTAACGGGAAATTTACAATTTTTGGCCGTTACCGACCGGTATTAAGCTACCTACATATGGCCCCAAGTGTATGCCTGGCCAAAGCATTGGAAGCACAGCTAACTAGTTTAGTCACTTCACATTTGTTTTCCAAAACACTACTGGTTTACAAAGTTAGAGTTATATATTTTTGCTGGATCTTAACAAAGGGATGGTATCCATTGTTACATTTGTCAACAAACAGCTTAGCTCAAATATTATTGTTAAATCCCACCCTCCCAAATGGATAATTGCTTATAGTATGATCTTTCATAATAGAACATGGGTATCTAGTGTATCTTGCAAGACAATCTTTTAAGCACTGTAGTCAAAACCACCCAAGTGGTCAACATTGTTCAAATTAACACCACGTACCCGGCATGTCATGCAGTTTGGTGCTTAATTTCCCTCCATGTTAAAGAACAGTAGATGTTTCAGCGCCCAGGCTAATGTGCTGCATAGCTGAATACATATAAGGTCCCAGAGGCGAGACCAATTGCAGTGCAAATGCTTGTTTTTGTACTTAGGATTGCCTCGGTTTTCCCAAAATTCGTTTTCCCCCCTATTTCACACCCCAATTTTGAGGTGCTGAGAAACGATTTACATTTTGGGGGATTTTCACAGGTTGTTCCCTACTTCTTTGGAGAGGATTGCTTCTAATAGTAAAATTCAATTTTCTTTTTAGGAACACTTTCCAGTTCCTGTGTAGTTGCTGGTGCGACTTGGGCTTGCTGGAGTTCTTCCATCCTCATTTTCATCCCAGTTGCTCATTCGTTGAAGGAATTATCTGCTGCCTGTCGCCTGCTGTGTGTATCGACATTGATTAAGAGACATGATGGGAGACTTGATAGATTCTGTACGCTTTGGAAAACCTGCTAAATTGTATTTATTTAGTTTTGTATAGCACAAACAAGACCCAACATAGGGTAACAGAGCGCTTCACAGTAAGGAGTAAAACAAATTCAAGAGATTATAGTAGGGTCCTAGACAGAATGAAGTTATGTACATGTGGCTAAAGTAATAGTGATTGCAGTCCAAGCCCTTTGAGCTACTAGAACGTGCTGTATTTGTGAGTAAAGTAGTTGGGTGTGCTCGTGCCCCTGGACCAGCTGTAGTGCTGGTCCACCCAGTGCAACAGTCTTTTTTGTGCCCCCCCCCCCCACCTTCTTGGATTCACTCACTACGGCCTTCATGTCTCCATATCCCCTCTCTCACATACATTTAAAAAACACTGATAAAGGCTGTCTTTACTAATCCACTCAGCTATCTACAGAAAACAACATCTGTCCATTGCAGCAGGACCCTCTGTGCTACTTTATGTAGAGTCAAAACTGCCACTAGACAAAACTCAGATCTCTCTCGGTAGCAGGAACATTAATCACAAGAGTTATCTTAACAATTGTATTGCTGCATACAAGCTGGATGCATAAGGAACTCTGCAGCAGGTGCTTTTAAATCTTGAGTTATCGCTAAAGCCGGGCATGACTGTGGCAGGAGAGTTGGAGTGGCACATTCCCAGAGAAGGTGGCACAGCACAGCCTTATTGCTGTGTCTACTTCTAAGTTTCGTCTCTCCCTTACTGACACTAACACATCTCCATCAGCTTATTCTATTGACCCTTTGTCTCATTTAGCTACCTGATTGTCTCATTGATTCAATATATTAGCAGAAGTTCATCTAAGTATACGCGAATATTGAGCAGATGCCTACTGCGGCTAGAGGTGGAGCACTCTTAGCCACGCCACTGACCGGAGCCCCGCCTTGCACAGAAAATGCAGGTGTTGGGGAGTGAGTAGTATTTAAATATCAAAGAGAGAGAGAGAAGACTAGGAGGCTAGTCCATATCGCCAGGGTTATTATATGTCATCAAAGAGAACTAGTCTATCTTTACGTGATGCAGAACTCAGATCTGTATAAGGAGGGATGAGAAAAACTCTAATTTAGTGAATAGTGACATCATTTGGGGGTGCAACAGAGACAATGGGGGCCATCTAAGGTGGCGCACCTGTGTTTTCATCCTCTTTGGACCTCCTGATCTTGCCTGGAAGCAGGGCTGGAACAGTGACGCCTCATTAAGGACACAGGAAACCACGCTTAGATTGGAGCTCAGATGGGTGTTCTTGGCAGGGATCAGGCTTGCAGGTGGGAGGAAGGGGCCGCATTGCGTAGTGGTGTTAAGAGCATGGGGATTTTGCAAGCGCCATAGTTAACTTGCTTAAACTCAACCTATGGGCTGGTATGTCCCCTAATGTGTTGCATGCCGAGCAAATGGTGGTGTCTTTTTGGCTAGTTCTCATTTAAGGTAAGCTTGGGAGTGGGCGAGACTCCAGGGCGGTCCGGCGTATATTTTTATGCTGCAGGCTGTGGGGAGTTGGCTCTCATCATGTTGGAGGATGACATTTGTCTGGGAGTAGGTGAGTCTCTCGGGCTTTCAGCATGTAAACTCAGACTGCGACGCCAGAGCCGCATAGTGGGCAATTGGGTAGTGTGTGAGGTGAGTCGGAAGACACCCCTGGGGTAGGTGAGTCCCTCTGGCAGGTGTTAGTAGGATTGTGGTGTGCTGTGAAGGCGGGTGTGGGGTAGGCCCACAGGCGCATCATCAGAGTGAGGAATTTTCGATCAGGTGCTCTCTGGTTGGAAGAGCAGGCAGTGTACAATGGCGTGAGAGCTATAAGAGGGGCTGATGCATTTGTTATGCGCTGCTTTTACAACCTGTCTACGGTACCTGAAGGGAATTTAATATTTAGGGCTCTCCATTGTAGTCAGCTGGAGGGCTGAGTCTTTTTGGTCATGTCAACTGCGTGAAGTTGCTTCATATGAAATGCCATATTGATTTCCAATGCTTGTTGACTTTGGTTGGAGGCCCTCAACTATGCATAGTTACCTCCAATTCTGGAACAAAAACCTTATCACCTGAGCATCCATTGTATGGCATGAGAAATTAATTTTGGGCCATCAGCTCACTGGCTACACACTTGCACTCACTGGCCTCTCTCGTCTTGCCTGGAGGCCGTGGGGGGGGGGGGTCAAAAGATAGATGGAAGGTGGTGAGGGTATTCCGACACGTGCAGGGCTGCTGCATTGGTACCTGCACCTAAGGAAAAGGGCGGGCGGGCGTGCAGGTTGCCATCGGGGGAGATATTTTGTAATGCCACAGTTGGCGACCTGGGATATGGGAAGACAGGTTCGAACCTTATCGTTGGCTCACCATATTGTGACAGACTCAAATGATTACATTGTGGGGTAATTTTGGCGCATGCTTTTGTAAGGAATGCAATAATAGCACACCACTCAGAGTCTCTGTGCGGTGCTTTCTTTGAAAGGGTCACTGTGACCTGGTGATTATGGTATTAGATTTCTTGCTCTGAAGATTTAGGGGCACATGCATCATTGAAAATTGTGGTCGCACATGCAAAAACCTCAAATGCAAAAATCGCTGTTGGACTTGGCCCTATTTTGCTTTCCCCCTAGACCTTTTTTTGACATGGTGTTGCCAACTTAGATGCTTTGGGCACTTTGCCACTGCTGATCAGTGTAAAAGTGCAAGTGCTCCCTGTATAAAGTGTATGAGAATTTGCTGTACATGATATGGTATGTTTGCCTTACTAGTAAAGTCCCTAGTAAAGTGCACTATGTGTGCCAGTGCTGGTAATGCAAATGCTACTAGTGGGGCTGCAGCACTAATTGTGCCAACCACACAAGTAGCCTGAAAGAGAGAACTCAGGCCTGCCACTTCAGTGCCTGCGCGCAGTTTGGTTAACTGCCATGTTCTCCTGACAAGTGCACCCACTTGCCAGGCCTTAAGCTTTCTATGCACATCATACACCCCTATGGTAGGTCTAGGGTACCCTCCTGGGCGGGGTGCAGTGTATGTGAAAGGTAGGACAGTTACTAAGGTGTGTACCATGTCCTCACAGTGACATACTCTCCCTTTCGTTTTTCACTGTTGAAAGGCCATATTGCCCATAGGCCAGAATGGAGAAGGCTGTCCAATACGTTTCCAACCTATCTTCTCAAAATCTTAAGATGGAGAGGGGAAGTTTAGCGTGCTGAACTCACAATTTAATAACTCATCTTTTAGTGAAGGTGGGTTTTAAATTGCGTGATTAGAATCCACTCTTTTAGAAGTGGCTGGGTTTTTGTGTTTTAACATTTCTGTGTGTCTCTGCCAGGTTGTGGATTGCCTGTCTGGATTTGAGTGTGATAGGCTCTGTGGCATGTCTTGACCCAGGGGAGGAGGTGAGACAGCAACCGGCTGACGCATCTGGAGGGTAGGGGGGAGGAGTATCCCCTGGAGGTGAAGAGGCCTGGGCTGCTGCCATGAAACAATGGCTCCATCTCCAGCTGAGTGTTTAAAGACCCATACCCTCACTATCAAAGGCAGAAGGAGCCACTGGCAGGGATACACCCAGAACTGGTTTGGACAGAGGTCAGTGCCTCCATGAACATGAAGACTTAAAAGACATTTAGGAGTATAACTATGAGAGCTGAAACACCTGGATGGGGGAATGAAACTGTTCAAGACTGTAAAGGATTGAAACTACTTTGTGGTCAAGAGGAACCTCCGCCAAGGAAGAAGCAGCTGAATAGACTCAAGGAAAGGACTGACCTTTGATGTGTGTTCTGGGGCTGGCCTGCAGTTTTCTGATGTAACCAAGGAAAGGCTAAAGGGACTTTGCTGTGTGCTGTGTCCCCCTGCTTGAAAGGACTTTGCTGTGCTGTGCCCTGAAGTAACTTAACCCCAAGGGCCCGAGGTGAGCTGGTTCCCTTTTGTGGAAACTCAGGAACACAAACATTTCCAGAAGTGTCTCAGCGACACTGTGTGCGTGTGCTTTGCGCAGTCTCAGACCTTTGTAAGAATTGCCCTGTGATCGTGGGCACCTGGAGCCCAAGTGAGTCTCAGTGACGCTGTGTGCTTGTGCTTTTTGCAGCCTGCGCCCTTCGTGAGGATTGTCCTGTCATCGTGTGCACCTAGAGTCCAAGTGAGTCTCAACAACACTGTGTGCGTGTGATTTGTGCAGCCTGAGACCTTCGTAAGGATTGCCCTGTGATCGTACACACCCGAAGTTCAAGTGTATCTCATCGACCCTGTGTGCATGTGTTTTTTGCAGCCTGAGACCCTCGTAAGAATTGCCCTGTGATCGGGGGCACCAGGAGTCCAAGTGAGTCTCAGCAACACTGTGTGTATGTGCTTCCTGCAGCCTGAGACCTTTGTGAAGATTGCCCTGTGATCTAGCACACCCGGAGTCCAAGTGACTCTCTGCTAAGCTGTATGTGTGTGCTTTGTGCAGCCTGAGACCTTCGTGAGGATTGCCCTGTGATCGTGCACACCCGAAGCTCAAGGGAGTCTGTGCGATGCTGTGTGCTGGTGCCTGAGATCTTCGTTATCTCCTTCAGCCCGGACTGGCATCTCCAGGGGAGCTGTGTCACCGGCCCAGGCGGCCATTGCCAGGAGCAGGACCTCGAACCAACCCCATCAAAGAGAGCCCGAGTCCCACTGCTCGGAGTCAACCAAGTTACATCGAGGGCCCAAGTCGCAAGAGGAGAAGAGTAGAGCGAGGTCGCACCCCCAGGTAACGTGTGTCGCCGCCTGGGGCGGGGTGCGGGCTCAAAGAGAGACACTCTCGGCCTCTCCTGTTCTTGCAGCACGAGCCTCTGCTTAGGCTCGTATCGTGGCCTGTTCTTGCCAGTGGTAGTACCGGGCCGGAGTGTGGAACTGCACTTTGGTTTTCACTATACCTGTGTTGGGGGCATATGTTGGTGGAAGCTGACCACGAGTCAGTATGAGAAGCAGAGAGACCATCTAAAGCACCATGATCGGTGCCGACGTGCCATGCGCATTGCAATGTTTCTGCATTACGAACTGCCTGATTGTAGCCTTGCGCATTGTATTGTGTTAGCATAATAAACTGCCGGATAGTTGCAATACGCACTGCATTAGTTTAAATAACGAACTGCCTGATTGTTGCATTATGCACTGCATTAGTTTGCATAACGAACTGCCTGATTGTTGCATTACGCAATGCATTAGTTTGGATAACAAACTGCCTGATTGTTGCATTACGCAGGTTCATTATTTTTGTTGCATAACGAACTACCTGATTGTTGCATTACGTATTGAATTATTTTGACATTACAAACTGCTGGATTGTTGCATAACACATTGCATTATTTTTACATTGCAAAGTGCCTGATTCTTGCATTACGAACTGCATAGCATTGCATTAGGACTGCATTGGATCATCTAGAATTGCTCATTAATACAGCTAGAATCTACAAGGGCTGGCTGGCCTAATAACCGGCCAGGAGGAATATTGCAAGTACGCATATGTTGGATTTTCATCTTGTGGTCGCATCGTATATCTTTTTATATAAACATATACTTGTTTTTCTATGAAACTCTTGTTGAGTCCTTTCGTGGTGTCATCATAGGGTCACTGTGAGCGTGGTTGCAAATACTTTACACATTTGCCTTGAAGATAAGCCTGGCTGGTCATGGCCAAGCTACCAAGGGTGTGAGCAGGGGCTATCTGAGAAGGTGTCCTTCCTTTCCTTGACGTGCAAGCGAGGGTCCCTAATTGGCCTAAGGTGCCTACCTCAGCCAACTAGGGAATCCCGGCTCTAATAATCGCTATTTTAGTAATCACTAAATTTGCGACTGCTTAAATTGCGATTACATTTAGGGAATTGCAAATTGGGATTCCCTAAATGCAATGCAACAATTTTTTTTGGCGATTTGGCATTTATGAAACGCAAATTACCATCAACTCAAAGTTGACGTTATTTTGCGAGAACTTTGAAAAATCCACAAAAGGGCATTTTTCAAAGTTTATATTGCACACAAACATGCCCTTGGGGCATGTGAATGTGCAACATGTTTTTAAATTGCAATTTCAGGTGTGCATCAGGGTGTCCTTTTGGCACCCTTGACGCCTTGAAATTGCATGCGCAATTTGCAAGTACCTATTTGGTCCTCACAAATTTCGCATGCAATTCCTATTGATTCCTATGGGCCTTTAAGCCCATAAGAATGAATAGGAACCAATTCCTTATTTGCGATTTGCAATTTGCGAGTCGCAAATAAGGAATGTGTAGGAATCACAATTTGTTTTGTGATTCCTACATGCATAAGGAATTGCGATTCCTAAATTGCAATTTCTTAAAAATCGCAATTCCTAACTTTGATGCATGTGACACTTAGTGTTTCAAATCTTGGTCCTTCATGTGTTCTGTGCTCAGTTAGATGTGTGGACAATGGCTGTTTTTTTAGATGGGCTCCATCACAACCTATTTGTAATGATTCAGAAAAACCAGTGGCAGCTATTACAGAAATATGTTGCTATTGTCACTGCTGTGTGGTTAATGTGTGGTTTCCTTTGTTTCATCTAGAATTCACGGGACCAGGAAGTGATCCTATGTTATTCTGAGCGATGGGTGGGGGTAGCATGGCGCCAAAGTATGCGCGCTCTTCCAATGGGAAAATGGTTACACAGGAGATATTCCACGCCCTAGGTGAGCTTTGAAAAGCTGCGAAGCATCATAGCATGGACTGGACACTCAAGAAGTTGGCGGGAGGAATGAAGAAAGAGCAGCAGCAGGATATGCCTGCCTCTAAGTGGCAGAGAAAGGTCCCAAAATGCTAAAGGGACAGGCAACCCAAGCAGCAAAACAAAACCAATGTCCGTGGGTGTGGGCCAACTGCCCAATCCCCAGCATCCTGCTTTGTGGACTAGGCAAATCGGGGTGCAGTGTTCAGCACAAGTTTGGGTCCGGTTGGTCAGAGTATAGTTGTGAAGATCTCTATGGTGACGAACGAGGGTTCTCCGCAGATCATGGTGGGCCTGACAGTGACACAACCGGTAGGTGGGCACCTCTTCTCAGAATGCTCCCTCAGCTCTCTGGTCCCATCCACACAGTAGGGGGTTAGGTCCAACGCAGTCAGTGATCCATACAGCAGCAGCGAGGGTCCAAGGTGGGGCAGCAGCACAAGTGTGGGTACAGACAGGGATACCCCCTGGCGACCTGGGTGTAGTAACGTAAGACACGGTCTAGTGTCTCAGTTCTTTCTGTAACTGCACACCTAACACCCACCCACCACCAGGCGTCACAGGTCATGTGACACTGGCCAATAAAGGGGCCGAGCGCACGTGCTCTGGGCCCATTACCTATCCCCTAACATGGTGTCCGTGTCTTCTTACTGAGGGATTGCATGCCTGCATGATGAGGGCCTAGTGCCCCTCACCAATCACCACAATGGCGACGAGGCGGAGCTGTGCCCAGCGTGCCACAGCTAAATGAAATCATCGTGGGGGAAGAGGAGAGAGCTGAGAGGCGACGTCGCGCCCCCCACCCTTCCCCACAGGATCGGCGCCGGCCTGCAGTGAGGCCCGCGGGGCGTGTGCCTTGCCCCGGGCCTAGATGCCGGTTGAGGTGACCGATAGCCCACCTCGCACCTCAAGCCTGCAGGAAGAAAGAGCGGACCGCCCAGTGCCCACCTGCGACGGCCGCGAGGCAGAGACCCCCACCGGAGAGGTGCACCGGCCGGGTGGAGCCCACCCGCCGCAACCGAAGATCAGGCCCGCCGGCCGAAGGTGAGCCCGGGTGGAAGTGCCAGCCCACGTACAATGCCCAGCAATAAGCAAGACCAGCGGAGCCCACCCGCGGCCTGCCAGCGGCATCCCCTGCCCCCGCCGCGTGTGTGAGTGGAAGCGGTGGGGCATAGAGACTAGAGACGGCGTGGGAAGGGGCGGCTCGACCCGCAATCGCCAAGAACAACGAGGGGGAGGGAGCGGAGTAGCTACCCGCCTCCCGACCCCCTGGCAACGTGGTCCGGACAGTTAGCAAGACAGCGGAGCCCACCCGCATTGTAGCGCCGAGAAGTGCCTGGGGGGCCACGCTAGCCTCAAGCGACCCCCGTTATGAAAGACATGAAACGGAGCCCACCCGCGGTATGGCGAGATTCTGCCCAGCTTGAAACAGAGAAGCGCCCGTAGCATGTGGAGAGCTGCGAGCGGGAACATACACACAAGCGGAGCCCACCCGCAGCGTTAACAGAGACAGTGCTGTCACCCTATCCCATATCCAGCCCATGAGAGAAGTGGCCGATGGTGTGAGGCGCAGCGGTTTTCACCCAACCCCCCCCCCCCTCCCCGCGGACAGCGCAAGACTGGGGAACCTGCTGCGGGCGGGGAGGAGAAGGCGAAGTCAGCGTGTGGCTGTGAGTGCTCATTAAACAAAGCGGAGGAGACAGCCCACCTCATGCCTCATAGTTCAGGGGCCTAGTGAAACGCCCGTAGAAGCGGCACCAGCAAACCCCTGCATGGCCCGGAAAACATGAAGGCGGTTGCGAGGGGTGCTAGCATGCCCAAAGGAAAACGAAGTCCAGGCAGCAGAATGGACATTTACCCTGCCCCTCCCAGTGCAGCGTGTGAACTGTGAAGCTGCCAGCGGGAGAGGGGGTGAGAGAGCATAGGAGAAAGCAGGCCTGTCAGCCTGCGAGAGATCGAGTGCAGAAGCCTGCCAAAACAAACAAATAAAGACTTACCTGGCATCCGTGAGGCCGACCCCGCCACACCAGTAAGGCCAGAGTGACCACAGCACCACGAGCCTGCTCTCACGCCGCACAGGCCAACACGGGCAGCTTCATCGGTAGGAGCTGTGGAAAGCTCCAGAAGAGGATCACTGCCACCCAGTGGCCGGTAGGCCACACTGCAGGCCAAGCACACAGCAAGCCAAAGGACTGCCAAGCATAAAAGTGGACAAACTGCATCCACCCCAACAAGGACTCAAAGAATGCACAGTGTGCATGCGAGTGGACAGCACAGCGGCTGTTGCCGCCAGCAAGTGCCAAGCACACCAGGACAGCACAAGATGGTGTAGGAACGCGCCAGAAAGGTATAAATGCGCCAAGCACGCAAGAGCACCAGAATTTACGCACCAGGAGAAGGAGTGAGGTAACTCCCCGCACGAAGGAGAGCGCAAGGACCAACGCTCGCAAGCAGTGACCAGGAGCAGGAGACAAAACAGAGGCGCAGACCACCTGACGCACAGGGGACAAGCAGAGACCAACTGCCAGCGGAGCGGCACCTGATGGCCACAGGTTGTCGTTGCAACCGCAGGGAAGAAACTGCAGTACCACCACCACGGGAAGAGACAGAGGTCCCAAGACTCCCCAGCAAGCAAGTGCGACACAGGGAGGAAGCGCGACGACCGTCAACATTGCTCCAGGGTCCCGAGAAAAAAAGCAAGCACTCCCCGTGAAGTAACGGGTGCCACTTGAACACTAGGAAGCAAGGAGCGGTGACGTAACCCTCCGCACAGAAACGCAGCACAAGAAGAGCGCGGACAAAAGCGCGCCAACGCTACAGCACCGGAACGGAGCTAACGATCAAACAGAAGACAGCAAAGCGTGAGGACTCACGCAGAAGACCAAAGCAAGGGTCAGCCAACGGCAACACAGCAAGTATCCCGCAAGAGGACCGAAGATGGCCTGCCAGCATCGGCAGAGTGGACCGGCCAAAGGTCCAAGAAGTTCGAACAGCAAAACACAGTCCACGATCAGCGACTAACGAACTTCACAAACCACAATTCAAAATGTAATGTCTAAAGAGAGTGAGAAGATCGCAACGCCCGGTCCAGTCACAGACTGACGAGAGAAGACAGTGTCCGTGAACCAGGACAAGACCGGATGGAAGCAGGTGGAGTGCACGCTGCCTGGAGAAGTCTGGTTAGGAAGAAGTAACAGCAAGGCGACCAGACCGCGTTGCGAAGAAGATGGAGAAAGGAGAAGAAGTCTGAGTGGCATGACGCCACCAAAGAAGGAGAAAGGAGAAGAAGTCTGAGTGTCATGACGCCACCAAAGAAGGAGAAAGGAGAAGAGGTCTGAGTGGCACGTCTGCCACCACCGAAGAGAAGGAAAGTAAAAGAGGTCAGAAGCACGACGGCAGGACGACGAGAAAGGAGGATAACTAAGAGGAGTGTGGACCAAGACACCACGACACTCAAAAGGGGAAACACCGAGGAGAACGTGAGAGGTGCACGACAGTCCACACGCACGACCGGGACAAGTAACATCACTGGAAGGAAGCATCCACGTGCGAACCCGGAAGTCATCCAGGAAGGACAGAAGCGAGCATGCCGGTCTGTTGGCAACACCCACCTCTGGGATGGAACGGACATAAGGGCCGCGGAAATCCAGGGGCAGAGGCCTCAGGGACACCGGTGGCAGCGGGTCCCACACGAGAGATGGACTGTGGAAGCTCACGCTGAAGATCCTGGAAGACCGAAGGTCGTACACGACTGAACCAGTGCCAACAACACCCTTTCAGGTGGAACTCGGACACGGAGAAGATGACCCGTAGCGACGTCCTTCAACATGTTTGAAGAGGCAAGGCGGCATGCACACCGGTCCAGTGGAAGCCTGGCAGAAAGGCCTCCGGGTCGTCCAGTGAGAGGGGACACCCACGAGAGAGGGGTATCCGTGAGAGGGATAACCTGCAGCCGAAGGTCCCGTCAGGAACAGACACCAGTTTCAACCAAGCACTTTGAACAGGACGGTCCAGCGAAAAGTAACACACTTGGGACTCAATGTATATTTACACTTCTGCACGTTCACAGGATGTGGAACAGAGCGAGAGAGACGGTAAAGCCCAGTTACAAGCTGCAAGTCTGCCAAGGCAAAGAAAAGACATTGCCAGCAATCAATGGAACCAGCAGTAAACACCATCACGTGGGAGTCGTCGTGTAAATTAGGGGTTTTGAATGAACTGTATTTTTCCACGCAGGTTGAACTCTAGTTAGGGCAATTTGCTTAACTAAGGTTGGGAGGGATGTAGTAACGTAAGACACGGTCTAGTGTCTCAGTTCTTTCTGTAACTGCACACCTAACACCCACCCACCACCAGGCGTCACAGGTCATGTGACACTGGCCAATAAAGGGGCCGAGCGCACGTGCTCTGGGCCCATTTCCTATCCCCTAACATGGTGTCCGTGTCTTCTTACTGAGGGATTGCATGCCTGCATGATGAGGGCCTAGTGCCCCTCACCAATCACCACACTGGGGTCAGTTACAATACAGTCTCCGCCCACTGTAAGACCCATGATTTTTAGGTCCACTTCTCTGGCTTTGAACCCCCCTCCATCACCAATTGCATATTGTATGGCATGACAAAAGAGTAGATTTATAAAGGTGAATTTATCAATATGTTTAACTTAATTAATGCCTGGGTGGTCTAAGGCAAGAACAGGTCAGGGAAGGAGAGTGAGCAAAATCCTGAGAAAGTGTGGGTGGAATGGTCCCTTAAAAATTGGATGACAGGGTTTTCCATTTATGTGGCAATTTTGACTGAGAAGGGCCCAACCATGGCTTCCCAATTATTTGGTTATATGTCCCTGATGCATGGTGCCTCCTTGCACCAATAGAACATTACGTTTAGGCAGGTGAAAGCTGTTGGACCAAAGATGGCATGGGACCAAAGGGAAGTTAATATTTGACATGCTGAATGCCACATGATGCAGTCATAGGTGAATCCTGTGCAGTTATTTCGGTCTGACAAACGTTTTGGGGACAAAAAACTGGCCTGCTGGCAGTACAACATGAGAGACTGTAGCAGGGGTTTGGCATGTAGGTTTAAGCACTTCTGCTCCTTTCGCGGGATGCAAGCACACCCAAAGATTAAGGGCTAGATGTAGGTAAAGTACATTTACTGATTTTAAAATACCGAATTTTACCGATTCTGTATTTTAGAATCGGTAAATGCTATGTAGAAAAAAAATTGGTAAAAATTACCGAATCGGTACGATTAGGTATTTACCGAATCGGTATTTACCGATTCGGTAATTCCGATTTATTCCTATGGGCCTGGAGGCCCATAGGAATGAATTTGAATTACCGAATCGGTAAATACCGATTCGGTAAAATAGGCAAAGAGTCAAGGGTGGCAGGGTGTCACATTGACACCCTGTTGCACCACTGAATAGTGCTTGTGTGCACATGTGGCACGTATGGCATGTATGACTGCCACATGGCACTGGTGTAAATGCACAGATTTGCATTTACAGAGGCATTCCTTATTTACCACCAACTAATAGTTGGTGGTAAATAATAAATCCTTAAAGCACAGAAGCACTCTTCAAAGTGCTTCCTACATGTCATTTACAGATTCGGTAAATTCCGAATCGGTAAATGATGATTCGGTAAATACCAAATCAGTAAATACTGATTCGGTATTAACAGAATTGGTAAATTGGCCACCTACATCACAAAAGCTTAATTCCGGTCGGTAAAGGCCGAAATTCGGTAATTTCGGCAATTACCGACCGGAATTAGGCTACCTACATCTGGCCCTAAGTGCCTTAAGAAGCATGGAAAACATAGCGATCAATCCATCCCTAAAGGGCATCAGTCCAACTAATCCTGCCAAACTCCCATCACCCATTCGCTTCCACATGCTCACTCTCCTCCTCAGCAAATATAAAAATAGTCAGGATGTGCACATGCTGTACTACAGTTTTAGGGATGGGTTCTGTATCCCTTCTCATATCCTTTTCTTCCCGGTTCCACTCAAGAATCAGTTGCCATTACTGCGGCAACCTGTGGTGGTTCGAGAGAAGATCATGAAGCAGGTCTGTGTGGGTTGGGTTGAGGGACCTTTTGGTTCTCCCCCATGCAATTTATGTTTGCACAACCCTGACCCTTGTTCCCAAGAAGGAACCTGGCAAAGTCCGCTCAATTCACAATCTGTCCTATCCACCGGGATAATCTGTTAACAACAGTTTGGACTAAGGTCTATGCAAGGTGCGGTATGCAATTTTTAGGTTGAGCATTCGAGAGCTCTTGTATATACTTTATATATATGCTTATATATGGGGTTTCAGCCCTACCCACTGCTCCAATTTGTCTGTTTCAGTGTCCTTCAAAAATACATGTTTGCTAGCAGGCCCGGACTGGTGAGACTGGGCACCGGGCAATCCCCCGGTAGGCTGGAGGGGGTGGGGGCCGGTTTTAGAAAAGGGGGCCGGTTTTGTGGCTGGGGGCCGATTTTCAGTCCGCCCGTCACAGCCTGTGACGGTCGGACTGAAAATCGGCCCCGGCACCAGCCTCAACAGCGTGTGTCTCATCATGTCTAAGAGTTCACTCTTTGCACATCATTTACAGTTCCCGGCCCCGGCCCCCGAATAAGTCTGCGCCGCCAGCAAGCTTGATTGACATAACAGCACTGCAGCAAGTGGTGCTGGCTAAATATGCAACCACATAAACAAACGGAAAAGGAGGTGCCTGTGCGCAGCGCGCAGAATTATGCCCTGTCTCCTCCTGTCCCCGCATGCGCATTGGGCATCTAACTGAGAAGCAGAGGTCAGGTGCGCACTTGAAGCGGCCATAATTTTATAGCTAGGCAGTGGCTAGCGCCGCCGGACCGACCCCCTGTGTAGTGTGTCTGCAACACTCAGAGTGCCACCCCACCACCAACAGTAGTCAGACAACAGGCCTGATTGAGGTGAGTCCGTTTTTCTGCCCCCCCCCCCCCCCCCCCACCCCCACCGAAAGAAGCAAGCAGCGCGACGTGACACTGACTATGTAATGTACCTGATAAGTTATAAACGAGTTTCGGCCTGCGAACGAGGTTATAACTTATCAGGTGGTAGAGGTACACCTGGTCACTCACGTCATGCTGCTTCAGCTTGCTTCTTTCAATGCAATTAGCTGATCATTCCATAATTTTGCACCAACGCACGCACTCGCAGACAAAATCACACACAAGCTGCCTGGGCATTAAGCATAAAAAAAAACGGAAGCACAGCCCGCCTGTGTGAGAAATGCATTCGAGACAGGCCACGACCTTGTGGAAATGCACACACGTCTTCGTTTCAACTCCCAAAGCAGGCCCTTTTTAATCAGTGATGATTTCTTGATTAAAACATTAATACAGAATTGCTGGAAAATAGGTCGATGTTCAAACTCCTCTGAAGCGAAGGTAGGGAAAAAATGCAGATACTGACTTCGGTGGCCTGTAGGAGTCATGGGGGGTGTCCTTCTGCCTGGGAGGCGTGGGGGGGGGGGGGGGGGGTGATGTTAACCCCATGTCTCGGCTTTGCAGGGGCTGAATGCAAGTTGGACCTGGGCCACTTTAAACATTGTTTTTTTTGTTTGTCTGTTCATTTTGATTGTCGTTGTTCCATCTTTAGCTGTAAAATAAGGCCCAGCCGACCTTCAGAGCTTTGCTGCTGTCAGTTGTAAATGGATGGGTGAGTGGATGGCTGGATGGATGGATGGATGAGTGAAAAGGTGGATGATACGTGAGTGAATGGGGGAATGCGTGGATGGGTGAACTTATGGGAGGATTGATGAATTGATAAGTGAAAGGATGAATGTATGGATGGATGAGTGAAAGGGTGGATGTAAGGCTGAATGAGTGAGTGAAAGGGAGGTTAAATGGACAAAAGGGTGAATAGATGAATGAAGGAGTAAAAGGGTAGATGGATGAGAGAAAGGATGGAGGGTTGAGTGACAGAGTGAAAGGGTGGATGGATGAGAGAAAGGATAGACGGATAAGTGAAAGGATGGATGAGTGATAGGGTCAATGGATGGATTCATGAGTGGATGAGTATATGGGTGGATGGAAGGATGGATGACTAAGTGTAAGGGGCATAGAGAGTGAAAGGAAGGATGGATGACTGAAAGGGTGGAAGGATGAGTGTTTGGGTGGATGAATGAGTAAGTGAAAGGCTGGCTGGATCGGTGAAAGGTTAAATGGCTGGATGGATGAGTGAATGGATGGATGAGTGGAAGAGTAGATGGACGAGTGGATGAATGGGTAGGGTGAAAGAATGAATGGAGGGATGGATGAGTGAAAGGGTGGATGGAGGGATAGATGAGTGGAATGATAGATGGATGGATTGAAGGATAGATGATGGATAGGTTTGCAAATGGTTGAATATTGTTATGGATGGTACACAGATAGGACAGAATGAATGGTGATTACACCTTGTAACCCCCATTATCTTAAGTAACATTTCCTATATATTGACTTTCACATGTATATGGGTCATTGTCTCTATATAAGATGTGCGTGATGTAACGCTCTCCAACACCCTGTCCTACTTACTTGGGATGAGTAGCACTATCAAAGAAAATAAAAACACATGAGAGAGGGTCTTTGTGAAGATGAGGGGCACCATTGGAGGGTGGTTGCAAGGCCGAACTGGCATGACTGGATATCAGGCGTATCCTGGGAGGCTGGAAAAGTAGGGTGGGGGCTGTTTTGTTAGCACAAAAAGAATTGCACATTTGCTCAAAGCTGCATGCATACTCAAAAACCATGAAGTGCACGATTTTCTCAACCTAATATAAACTTTTTTTCACTTGTACTTAAATGGTTGTCTATTTACTTACTTATATACTATTGCGCAACCTCCTCTGATGTGTCTTTAAAACGTACCTTTTGTCCTGAATTTCGAACTCCCGTCCTGAATTTCTGTCTTGAATTTTGACCCTTTGTCCTGAATTTTTACACTCGCAGTCCTGAATTTGTACCCATGCCAGTTGGTCACCCTACTCACACGGTTATTTCCAGGTCACTTTCTGTAGATTGACTGGTGAACAGACGGCGCGCTTGCAAGGTGGCTGCAGCGAGGCAAGGATGCCCTGCGTGGGGGTGTTGCAGAACGGGGGCGTGGTCAGTAGCCAGGAAAAGATGCCCCTGGCTCGTGCTTCGGGTCGACGCCTGGACACTTTTACAGCAATCGCCGGCTACACTTTCCAAATTCCAAAATCTCAAGTGGTCAGAGTGCGCCTGGATGTGGCATCCAGCCCCAAGCCGCCAATTTTCAACGGGTTCTTAATCTTTTCATAATGTGAATTATTAATGCCCGGCTTTAGTGTTCTGAATCTGCGCGAGCAGAGAGAGCGCGCGGGCATCTGATGGGCACCGCTCACTCACTCACAGCTCACAGAGAAAGCGGCTCCGTCCATTATTAATGCATGGTCAGTCAGTCGCATCAAAGATTAATACCTTTTAGGCCAGTGGTGCGCGCTTTGTTGTCGAACAAACCAATAACGTCGAGCCGAGTGCCAGGCTGTGGGCAGGGGGCGCCCGCCCCGTAGCTAAACCCGCCTTCCACGTCGGCTCGGATCCATGCCACTTTATGGCGGCCAAGTTATGGTAAAATAAGGATGCAGTTTCGACTGCCATATTTGCATTGTGATAGTACGCGTATATACGTCTAGAAATATTGTAATTGTATTTATATAGCGCTTACTGCCTCTGGCGAGGCATTGAAGTGCTTTTCAGCGAGTAGCACGCTACTCCTGAACCCAAAAAGGATTTGCTGGATTAGTAGTGGGAAATATAATTTGTTAAGGCGAATGGTGGACATGAGAGTCTGTTAGTTGGATTGAGTAGGATAACAGCATGTCAACAATAGTGCATACAAAGTAGTCCCATTGTGAGCAATCCCCTAAGAAAGACCTCATGAACTTTATGTTTGTATGCATCTTACTCTTTCCTGCACTAGAATGTAGGCTAGAGCCCTTCGTTCAAACATTTCCAGATTGTTAGTCACATTGCATTGGGTCTACCGCGAGCATACCATTTGCCTGCACCACCATTCTGCTTGTCTGCTGATTCTCCTCCTGAATGTTCAAATCGGTAGATATTTGGAATACAGGCTCTGTTCACTGTGGCCTTTCCGAATTTCTCCACCACTTTCCCAAATACCCTTGTCAAAAACATTTGATAATGCACAATCCCACAGCTACTTCGGTCTCAATTTATACCAGCCTATTATTAGTATGTTTGCACTTTCCTTGGCTTCAAGAACAAAGGGAAACTCTCTACTTTTCTGGAGTGCCTGTCAACTATTCGCCCTTGTAATTTGACCACCCAGGGCACTACTCCCAGGCTAGTTGTCTGCCAAATAAGGAGCTATCTCACTTATTAGTGGCGATCCACCATCCAGTATGATCTGTTTAGTAGCACACTGCACTCCTTGTCTTGCAGGCCAGCACTCTGTGAGAGGCTGAGCTGAGCGCACAACTCAGGCTGAGGGGCTCGGGGCCCCCTTCGTATATGCACAGCTCTGCGTGTACATGCTGATGACAGGACCGTCGCAGGTGCAGGCAATACATCAGAAATGTGTAATTATGATGATGAATCAATCATCATCATGATTACAATTTTTTATTTGGTGGGCTGTGCGCATGGTGAGGGCGGCCAGGGCGGCAGGCCGCGATGTAAGTAGGAGATCTGAACTAAGCTAATGCAGCAGGCTGGCTGGCTGCTTTGTTCGTTCTCCTACTTTAATCACGGCCTAGGCATGGGTTGGATTAATATTAGTGATCAGCAACTTTGAGGAATTGGGCATGGAATCTGTAGGCTGCGCCAAGCTATTTTTGCTCTTAGTTTGAGAAACTATTCAGGAGATGCAGACAGACTTTATTGTTGTAAATCACTGGCAGAGCCAGAAAGGCCCTCATTGTAGTACAACTGTACACAGCGGTGTATCCTGCAAACCTGACCCCATGCTGTCCATTGAAATTGCCATATCATGTGCCTTAGTGATAACTCCCAACAGTGAAATCTACATATTTTTGACAAAAAATCCAGTTGTGTTTAAATCTTGGAGGTAATCGTGTGATCACGCATTTGTTTGTACTTTGAGGAGCAAAGGAAAGTGAGGCTGACAAACGTAATGTCAAAAAAGCTATCTCTTCCTTTGGATCTGCTGCAGCTTACAACAAGTTTTGAAATGCTGACTCAGAGGTGTCCAATTTTGGTCCAGGAGGGCTGGCTCCTTGGCTGGTGTTGGGATGAGCACAGACTGTGTATTGTGTTCCATTTCACTTTCAGACTCGGTGGATGCACATTTATCTCATGTCCATAACCTTAAAACGTCTGTATGACTATGGACCTTTTGGTTTATGTGTTGCCTGCTGTCAATATTGAGACGTACAGGTACCACAGTCGTGCTCTGTCTGGAATGCATGTTGCCCCATAGGTGGCTGAAGCGGAGCCAGTCAGGGGTGTAGAGATGAAAGGTAGAAGAAAAGACAAATGGGGACAGAAAAGGGAACCTTGTGATCCCTCTCCCTCTCCCCCTCTCTATCCCTTCCTCTCTGTTTTCTATCCCTGTATTACTCACCCCCTCTCTCTCCCCTCTCTTTCTCCCCTCTCTCTATTTCTATTCTCTCCTCTCTCTCTCCCTTTCCCCCCTCCCACTTTCTTTCTCTCGCCCCTCTCTCTCTTTCCATCCTTCTCCCCATCTTTCTCATTCCCCTCCTTCCTCTCTCTCACTCTCTTCCTCTTTATCTCCCTCTACTTCTCCCTTTCTCTTCTTCTGTCTCCCTTTCTCTCCCCTTAACTTCTCCCCTCTCTCTCCCCACATAAAAACATAGCCAGACCTATTCCCGGAGTCAGTGCTTGTTAATGCTCCCAGAGTTTCTATACAATATGTTTTGTCAATGAATGTATTATGCAGATGTCTTCATTTGTTTTGCATGAGTGTTCAGACCTCTTGGCGGATCCGCCTGGGGGTTGGGGTAGAGGGGGCAGGGAGCCTCATCACTATTCAGAACATGTGTACCCTGAACAACTGATATTGCACAAACTGCTTAAATTCAGAGGAATAATTGTAATCATTATTAAGAGTTACACTGCATGGGTGTGATGTTTCAATAGTTACTGGCCTCTGTGCCCTAGGTGCTACTGCTAGTTAAAAGTTAATACAATCTAATATGTAATGAAAAATGTGTTGAAAAATGCTTTGTTTTGGCCTTTCTGTCTCCCAAATTTTCTTGGGGGGAGAAGTTCAAACCCCCCAAACTCCCCCTAGTGGTTGCTCACGGCGCTTGCTTGCTACACACCATGTGGGGGCTGGTCTCACTTTTACTTTGTTCTCTCTGATTCACTACTTATGTCTATTTTTGGTGCTCTCTGAAAGAATGCCTATGGGTAACCTGATGTTCTTTAAGGTCATCATCTACTGTTTACTGTGCTTTGAAGGTTGATACAATTTGAATATGTAATGAAAATTTGCTGTAAAAATTCACCATTTTGGTCTGTTGTTTTTTCAAAAATTTCTTGGGGGGAGAACCCCCTCAAACCCCCCTAGTGGCCGTCGGGCTCGCTCGCTGCGCTCGCTACGCACCGGACGGGGGCTGGCTTACTGCGTGCCGGATGGGGGCTGGTCTGGCAAAATTCGCCAGGGCTGCTTTCAGTTCCCAGTCCGGCCCTGTTTGCTAGTGGTCAACCGTTCCTCTTGTACCTCCCTTTGCCCTTGGTTGCCTTCCGCAGGAGCAGGGACTAACTACTGTATAGTTACTCTCATCTGGGGGACTATTTTCTTTCTTTGTTTCCAGCTCTCTCGTCGCTAAGCCCTCAGCTATGTCTCCCACCTCCACCCAGGTGCTACATGCACATTCTCACCTACCCCTGTGTAAGAGTGTCTTTAATTTATCAAATTCATATTCATCTCCCCTTTGTCCTCATCTCCCTGAGGCTCCTCTGCTTTTCACCAGTCACCGAAATTAAATACTGTGCCACTGAATTCCGGGACATGTAGTTTTTTTTACATAAAAATGCTTTAAGTGCACCAATAGCTTGAGTTGCAGGCACTGTATGTCCCATCATGTCAAGCACTTTCTCACCACGTCGATGTCACCACCGGCTGACCAATCAGCCCTGATGTTATTGTTGACCATATACTGGTGCTGCGGATGATTACAGCGCTGAGAAGGCAGCTGGGCCCAGGAGCAGGCAGGCAGCAGTGTAACATAGGCTTATTTGACCCTTGTGTTTGATTTGGGGGTCTCTAGTTGGCAGAGGGATAGGTAACCTTGTCCAAATAGGGACCCTTGCGTCTAGTCAGGGTAAGGAGGTACACTCCTAAAATAACCCCTGCTCACCACCTTGGTAGCTTGACACGAGCAGACAGGTTTATCTCAGAGGCAGTGTGTTAAGCATTTGTGAACACATACAACCCAGTGACAACATTACAGATGGACACCACACAAGTTGTAGTATAAAAATAAGTATTTTTATATAGACTTATCACAAGACCACAAATGACAAAAATACACAATACTGTACTTTAAAAATGGTAGAATTGGCTTAGTTCTCTTTAGATGATAAATGAGACACTTTGAGTCAATGTACCTTTGGATGCCTAACGCTATACAACAAAAGTGTTGCAGGGAAGGTGATGCGTTGGTTTCTTAAATGCAAGAACAGTGAAGCATCATTGGTTCCCTACAGCTGCATAGGGGGGGGGGGTGAAGTGGCGGTTCTTCTCTGCTAGGAGAGGTGATGAGTCGGTTTCATCCTGCTCTTCTGTGGAGATGTAACCAGCAGCGCCGTGATGCGATGAAGATCCGGTGCAATGAAACAAAGATGATGTCTTCTCTTGTATGCAACATGATGCGTGCACGCCCGACGGCCGTGTGGTGACTCAATGATAATTCTGAGCCGTGACAGGCCCTTCGACACGCTTTCCGTTGATGTGGCGGCGTCTGATGTCATGTCAATCCTCTTCTCCGGCGATGCGAGACGCTTCAGCAATGATGCGGCAGCAGGGGCGGCACGCTTCTCTGTTGATGCGGTGGCGTCTCATGCAACATTGATCCTCTTCTCCAGTGATGCGACGACAGCGGCTGCGGCGGCGACAGGCTTCTTCGTGAGTCGAGCTTCCAGCTCCTTGCGACAGGCAGTTCCTCATAAAGCCCAGCACAACTGCAGGCTCTTCCAAAGAACTCTTGGGGAGCTGGTGGTTGAAGTCTGTTGTCCCTGAGACTTCAGCAGGAGGCAAGCTCTTTCTCAAGCCCTTGGAGATCCTTCACAAGTTGATGAAAGTACACATAAAGTTACCCTCTCCTCTCTTTGGCAGTTAGGCAACCACTGCAGGCCAATCCCCTAAACAGCACTTTAGCTTAGGGATAGTCTATCCTCAGTCACTCTGGTCCCTCTCCTCAGCAAAGGTTTCTTCCTGTTTCCCAAAGTGATCTAAAATTCTGGGGTCTGGTTCCCCCTATTTATCCTCAGTTTCTCTTTGATTTCTGAAGGCAGAGATGCCTTTGCCTAGTCCAACCCAGTTCTGGTCAATACTGGAGCACTCTGTTTACATGACTCCTTCTTTCCTTTCACAGTGTAGGGCAGGGACGTCAGGCACACCTCAGGAGGTGGAGCCAGCATTGTGGAGGGAAGGCACAACCCTATTCAGGTCTCAGGTGCAACTCCTCCCTCCCATCTAGATACAGATCTCTCTATTCAGCACTGCGCAGACTCAGCCTGTCTCCTGGAATACCCCAGCCCCTGTCACTCAAACTCCAGACAAGGAATACAGAACCTAGCAGAGGCAGGCTTGGACGGTTAGGCAAGATTATGCCTACTTTCTAAAAGTGGTATTTTCAAACAAAGAATGTTAAAACCAACTTCACTAAAAGATGTATTTTATCATTCTGATTTCAGGCATACTAAACTCGAATTTCTACCTAGTTCCCTGAGTCAGTTAGGATTATAGGATGTAATAATCAAACTACCCATTCTGGCCTATGGGGAACAGTAGCCTTGCAATAGTGAACAATGAAAATGGCTATAATTTACTACTAGGACATGCCACACACATCAAGGCTTGTCCTCCCTTTTGCCTACAATACACCCTGCCCTAGGGCCTACCATAGGGGTGACTAATATGCATAAAAAGGAAGGTTTAGGGACTGGCAAGTGGGTGCACTTGCCCAGTCACATGGCAGTCCCAGACTGCACATATGCTCTGCAATGGAAGACTTTAGACACACTTTTACAGGCTGCTTCTGTGGTTTGCACAACCAGTGCTGCACGGCCACTAGCAGCATTTGATTTACAAGCCCTGGGCACACTCAGTGCACTGTACTAGGGTCTAACAAGTAAACCAAACCAGACAATCATGGAGTCACTAATCCATACATCAGTTTACCATAGGGAGTTGCACTGGACAGCAGTGGCACAGTGCCCAAAGCATCTAAAACCCGCAAAAACACATGAGGCAACAGCAAAAAATGGAAGGGAGACCCACGCCAAGGTGCCAGTCTAACACCTTGCTTAAGCAGCTGCTTCTTCCCTCCTCCTCCTGCTGCCTTCACTACTCTGTACAACCTCTTCCTTTTGTGCCTGGAGTTCTCCCTGCTCTACCACGAAGTCACTAGAAGCAGCTACCAGCAAAGCACAACACCAACTGCAAGGGGAAAGCCTCTCAGCTGGTTGTTACCTGTTGTTGCTTTTCGCTTCACCTGCTGAATGAAAGATCCCTCCACTGCGCAACTCGAATCTGGGCCCGAATTATTTTGCTCAGTGATCCCAAATGTCATTTATTTGTTTCTTTTCTGGTTTCTAGTCTTCCTCAGCACTTAGAGAAGCCATGTTTGGCAGGATGGATTAAATGGCGGTGCTGGTTCTCAGCTTCCACAGCTGGTATTTGTATCTTCCTTTTTTATGATTAGCTGTTTTGGTAGTGAACTATGCGTCTGCTGTATAGCTCAAATGTGGGCATTAGTGCTCTTGTTTAGCTATCTCATGTGTAATTTAATTATTTTATGGTTAACGGCCCACACGTAGCATTCTACTATGAACTTCATACCCTCTGTCCATCCTTCTCTCTTCTCTACGTTGCTTCTTAACATGACCTTCTATGACCCTCTACCTCTGCTGAGAGTTCACTCCTTGGCTCTACTCATGTCATGCACAGTGCTTTGGTCACCTTTCGGTGACCTTCCTTGCCTCTCTTTCAATTCATAACAATATTTCCATGGTATTGTGGCAATACTTTGTTTGCCCCATTTCTTTCACTGTGTTAGCAATTCAGGTCTGTTGGTGTCAATGTCACGCCTTCATTATGTCTTGCCTGATTCTCAGATAAGGCTTTGTTCTTGGTCAGAGTACCTCATTTCTGAAAAAGGATGTTCTTTTTGCTGTTATTAGAAATGTATACTTTCTGTTTGGAGTAGGAGCTCCTTAATTCTGGAATCTACTCTTTAGAGAAAAGCAGATCACACAGATATTTTATTCCCTGTTTTTGTGCAGAGAGGGACCTTCATTTTGGTGAAATATGCTTTGTAAGTACAGTATGTTAGACAGGCACATTGTATGTTTTATTTCATGAAATACAATAACAATTATTTAAACCAACAAAAAATATGACCACCTTTTGATTTGCTCTCAAATGTAAGCATGCGTTTAGGGTTTTTTAAACGTTTTCAATCACATTAAAACTTATCCTTTGATTCTGTAAAACTGAGTGGAAACACAAACTATTAACAACATTGGCATATTTCATCTGGATTAAAACATATTTTCTTTGGAAATAATGCTGGCAACTACTGCAAGAAACCGGTTTGAAGCGAAGAGAGCAGGCAAGAAAAGTCATTTTTGTTCATGTATCAATTTTATGAATTCAAGTTTTTTTTGCATTTGTGCATATGGACACTGCTTAAATGTCGTGAATACAATACATATGTATAGCTAATTTAATGAAAGTTTCCTTTCTTCTTTTCTTGTTTTTCAGAACCAATAATTTACTTTGTCAAGGTTTTTTCACTCCTCTCATCATCATTTTTAGGTCGAGCATTTGAGATCACTTGTATATACTTATATATATATACTTAAATATGGGATTTCAGCCCGCCCACGGTGCCCCCAACTCACAAGACATCTTTTCCCAAAGGATTCTGTTCAGGTAGATATAAAACAGCTTTTTGTTTATTTATTTTTCTCTTTCCATTTCCCTTCCTGACTCCCACTTAACTTTTGTTACAGCCATAAAGAAGCTATAGGCAATCTCTGTCGAGCACAATAGGTGTTGGCCGTGCTCCTACCTTTAAGTAGCAAGCCCTCTTTGGTAATAAACCCTAGGTAGCTTTGCAACACAGCTATGTAACAGCTAACAACACCCAACAGGACTAAATAGTCATACAAAACGACAGCTATATTCTCCCAGATCTTTTCTAAAGAACTTGGGAACTGTTATGGCCAAGTCATATTAAGACAGCAGTGCTCGATTTACTGGCTTTCCTAAAACCCTCACTGCACAAGTAAAACAAGGCCTTAACACAGCAGCCAAACTCTTCCCAAGAACTAGTAAAGTCAAACAGATTAAATCCATTCTGGCAATCCAGAATTGACTACTACTACAAACAGTGAAACTGCAGTCACACTGGCTATGGCAGACTCTCAATAGAGTCTAAATGTAGTCACTAGGAGCATGCGCTCATATGAGCAAGTGCCCTCACCCACCGAAGGTGACATGCTTCAACATTGGGCTTGCTCCTCATTGGTTTGATGCTGCAATGTAATAAACAATAGATATAATTAAACCCCACAACATACCACTCAACCACACACAAACCTACTCCACATAATTCAAGGACACTCAATACCACATAATTATCCACATATTTCTAGTACTCATCATGCCACATTATTCCACTCACACACCTAGGGGAGACCTTACGGGTGACTTATATGTATATGTAAAGATAAGGTAGTGTAGGACTTTGGAAGTACCTTTAATTCCAAAGTCGAATTTGCATATAATTTTGCTTTAAAAGCAGCTTACAAAGCAGGCCTGACTTTAAAATGACAGCAGGCAACAAAGCAGTGCACACTTAAGTGCATTAAATCTACTGGGCCACTAAACCTACATGCTAAACCTACATGTTGCACAATATACTAGGGGCTTACAGGAAGATAGCCATACCAATTAAAATTGCACCTAAATACCATATTCCTTTTAACAGAGAACTGGCCTTGGGACGGGTTAGCAGAGCCCGGGCAACAATCAGAGTCAGTAACCACCAGTCTCGATCAAAGGATTGGTGTGACCAGGGCAAAAAGGATGACTTTCTCACAGGCAAATTGTCTGTATTCAGTATTATCCCACCTAATAAAATCCAAACTTGCAATTTCTTTTGAAATCAAACGTTTTTGCATGTCAGCATTTACCACAACTGATATATATTGATTCCAAGGGGCTTTGTAAAAACGTATGTATGGATTTTCCCATTAGGCTTGGTAATTTCTGGATATTGTATACTGTGCATTTTTTACCGCTAGACTCCTAATGAGGCCTCTTATTTTGCAATTCTCATTCATGTTGGTAAATTAACCTTATAAATTGTCATAAAGTGGAGTGTCGTGCTTCCACTTGTTCACAGTGCTGCTACACTTCAAAACAGTGTCCTTCCTCTCTTGCAATGACAGCTTTGTTTTGGGGACGTCTGGTGGATATTGACACTAGTTGGGCCTTCAATTACTATTTCTTCTTTTAGATTCTTTCACACATTGGGATTCTTTAACCTTATCGCCAGATTAATAGCCCAAATTACCAGATGACACAGCAATCAGAGAGAGGTAAATGTATGCCTCTGTAATTCCATATAAAGTTATAGACAGAAACCCACCTAGGAGCTAGGCGTATCATGGTCAGACTCCAGGCCTCCTTGCTTGGTCCAATTGCCACAGGTGGATTCATGGCAGAGAGAACATTCCACACACTAACATTGCAAACTCCATGCACCAGCTCAGTCATGCTGTGTATGGAGACACTCAGGGTACCACACACTTCTAAGTTGATAAGAATATATAAGGTTAACTTTTTATTTCGAGCTTTTAATGCACCAAAATTCACTATGTTGGAAATCATTCTTCAACTGAAAAAAAAACCTGTTCTTTTGTCTTAGGTATTGCTATTGCTCCAATAACGTATCAGTAATCTTCTTTACTCTACGTCATGGACTTCATCATCACAGTCCTTACATTGTTGAGGACTGCCTCTTTACCCAACAGGATGTAGTCCTAAAATAGAGCCCAATTACAATGGCGGATGGACTTCATTCCATCCACCATGGTTTCGCATTTGAGACCTCCCGCCTATAAAGCAAAGGTTCCACAGGGCTAATTATGATGCATCATTGTAGGCATTACTCTTCCTCAGATGGACTGAAGGGCAGTTGGTATTTCCGACTGCCACACAGCCGCCCACTATCCAAATGTGGCCGTGGTGTTGTTATTGAAATTGGCGGGGAGACCACCACCGACAGGCTGTCAGTGGTGGTCTCCCCCCATTGTAATCAGGTCCTTTGGGCCAGATTACATGGCAGATGGGCTTCAATCCATCGCCATCATTTCATATTTGGGACCGCCCGCCTACAAGATGGCCGTCCCACAGGGCTAATTATGATGGTCGCATTGCCCATGTTCTGTATTCCAGTGTGTGCTGTGCTCTGCAGAACCCGCCTCATTACAAAACAGACACCCCAAACATATCCCTGCACTATGTGGCAGGCACCATGCAGTGCCTGCTACATGGTGCAGGTATATCCAGGTCCAGTGTCTGTGTGCCAGGAGGTGAGGGGCACATATGTCTCTTTCCGTTCGCCTTTTAATGGCGGGTTCACCGCCATGAAAGGGCCAGCAGAAATTAACATTGTAATGCCTACGGCAGGGTCTGGTAATCACCGGCACAATTGTAGGCATTACTCTGCCTCCGGTGGACTGACGGGCTCCTTGAGCCTGTCAGTTCTGTGGCGGTCAGTTTTTCCAACCACCACAGAGCCGTCCACCATCCAAATGTCACCACCCCTTGTTGTAAATATCACCATCCAAATGTGGCGGGCAGTGAAGTTGTTGAAAATGGAGGGGAGATCACCACCTACAGGCAGCCAGTGGTGGTCTATCTGCTATTGTAATCAGGCCCTTAGGGGCAGATTTACAAGTCTCTTGAACCATTTTACTTCATTTTTAACATTGGAAAAGTGACGCAAAAGTGGAGCAAGGGGCTTGTAAATCTGACCCTTAGTTTTTAAAACAAATTGACTAACTTAGCCTCCAACTCCTTCATGAGTTCCATAAATCACAGAGATGCCAGTAAAAATAAAACCAGAAAAAACAGAAACAAAAAAAAAAAATTGGAAAGATTGACTGGGAGATTCTTTAAACTTACATTAGTACCTAGAGGCTAGGTTTCAAGGACTCAGCACAGAAAAGAGATCCAACTTTCTGCCTGGATGTGGCATGGTAAAAACAGGGAAACTGGAATGTCCAGGTGACCATAACATGCATGCCAGAGAGAAATCAAACCCTAGGGAAAGTCGCTCCAGACAACAGACAAAGAAGGTAATTAAAGCAAATTACAGATTGATTTAATGGACCCACCAGAAACCAGATTAAACATTCCAAAGGAACAAATCAAGCTTTGAAAGATGTCAAAATTAAACAAGCCTGAGAAAAGAAGAACTCTGTGAATGCTGAATACAAGAGAACCCTCACGCGAACAGAAACCAAACATAGTCAAGAACAATTTAGATCTTCATCATCACAGAAGGAAAACAAGAAGTACTTTAGTATATAACAGAACAAATCCAACCCGAAAAAAGCTGAAGGGGCTCCATAAGGATTGACATATAAGTCACAAGTTGCCAGGTGTGGAAAAAAAACTTAAAGAGAAGCACTCAAATGTTGCAGTCATCCCGAAGAAAAAGAAACAGGAAAATTACTCTGGAAAGCAATGGGCCAGCAGGGAATGGACTTCAAGAAAGTTACTCAGATGGATCAGTAACCAA
This sequence comes from Lissotriton vulgaris, assembly GCF_964263255.1. Lineage (NCBI taxonomy): Eukaryota > Metazoa > Chordata > Amphibia > Caudata > Salamandridae > Lissotriton > Lissotriton vulgaris. The sequence goes on along the minus strand of NC_141696.1, from coordinate 124,084,865 downwards.
CCCTATTGAATCCCTGAAAAGGATGTTAAAGGATGCCTCTGTCCTAATTTTATGGTACGACACGGAGGCCATATTATCCATATTATGCAGCCCAGTAGCAACAATGAGAATGAGAATATAGAACTTCAATGAACATTCTAGACAATTATATAGTCCCTTCGCGACCAGCCATCTTCCTTCTTTGTTGCTGCTGCTCAGAAAGATAAGTACTGCCTTATGAACTTCATAGACCTTACTTGCATCCTATGTACTTGATAGACTTAATAGACTTGTCTATTAACCTTGTTTTTTAAGATATTGATATTGATATGGTACTGCCTTGGCTCTCTATTGCCTTTTCTTAATGAATGGTATCCCTTTTCTCGTTCCTTTCACCAACACCTCGGTGCTGATTTCGTTTTCTAATTCCACTTCTGGGGCTCTTTCCCCGCAGCACTATACCGCTTCTCTTCACCTCCGGTCCTATTTTGAACCGGATTAGGCTTGTTTAAATTTAAATTGAAGTGTAATTTACTCGTACTGCAAGCGTGTTTAAGTTCAAATTACTCACGCTGCAGCGTGACCACTCGCGCTTACCAGACGTTCAACCAACGCTCCCACTCTCTCTCCACTTTGACCCGCTTTGGTCTCTGGCCTTCCCGCTCAACCCGATGATTGAATCGGGACTCCTTGCCAGCACGGACACCCCGCACTTCTCCCCTTTACTTTGCCCACAATCGTAATCACTCGTAGCCGCAGATGGGACGGCCGGCGAATAGAGGAAAGTACCCCACGAAGACCGCCATGCACGCGACGTGCGTGATGCTACGTGCGTGGGGGCCATTTTAACACATTGGGAAACCCAAACTCTTTCCCACACGGCAGATATTTCAATAGATTGGGGCATCACGATCGCTAAAGATTTTGACAGTTGATTGAACTGCTGATTTCGACGATCGCCTGACAAGGTTTTTCTCCCTCTTAATCGCTGGGCTACCAAACCCCCACATTTTTAACCATTAATTCTGTCCCATCAATCCAATCAATTAATTAATTAACTTCCCATCAACCAAATTAATTATTTACCAATCTGAGAAAATGTCTGAGCCTCAAATTAACAATGAGGATAAATTAGAAAACTTAGTCAACAAAGCCCTTGAAAAAGTACTAGGTTCTATTGATGATACAATTAATAAAAAATTAGAAACCTTCTCCCTTAAATCCCCGCACCCTTCCACCAGTACCCAACAAGAAGGAGCAGTTGAGGCTCCAAAGAAGAGGATGCTAGGAGGCAAACGAAAAGATTAAAAAAAGGTCAAGTCCTACGCCCCAAAAAAGGCAAAAACCTCAGCTCCTCCATCTCGCTTTCAAGGCGGTGAAAAGACTGGTGTCTTGGGCACCCTAAGTGGGCATGATTCAGGCCCTGAGCTTCTAATAAATATTGATAGTGAAGACAGTGAAGACAATTCCGAATTGGGAATTGACCTATCATGTTCTTCGGGCTTTAACACCGATGTGGAAGAGGCACCTAAGGGGACTGGAAGCTCCGAAGAGGCTTCAAAGACCTCACAATCAAATATGGGACTCTTGGACCCGTTTGGTGACTTAATGTTCGACCCTCTACTAATAAAGCACCCTTTATCCCCCGAATGGACTCCTTCCCAATATGTGGTCGACTACATAACCTACTGGCTGCGGAAGGAAATTCCAGAAGAGGTTATGTCAAGACTACGCTCTGAATGCCCGAGACCTAGCCTCCCCAATAAAATAGCCGCTACTCCAGAACTGGACCCTAAAGTTGTGGCATTTATAGCCAAGACATCAAGAGACCCCAGGAAGGGCATAGATAAAGGCTTAAAATCACGCCAAGATCGTCTCCTTGACATCATTGGACCCCTTACTAAAATCTTTGAAATGGCCGAATCGGCCTACCTGGGTGCTCTTCTGTCGACCCAAAAGACCTCAGAGAATGGGTCCAGAGGGCTATATGCCTTGTCGGGAATGCGAATACTGCTCTCTCCACCAAGAGAAGGAAGGGGGTGCTCTTCAAGATAGATCCCAAACTTATCGAACTCGCCAAAAATGATGGGGGACCTAACTCACAAGGTCTCCTCTTTGGTGAGGACTTTATTAAAGACATGGCCAAGTACGTTGGCGCCTTTAACTCCATTGAAAAGTCCCAAAAGACATTAAAAAGGTATTTCAGGATTTTGTTTTCACCAGGGCCGGGAGAATGCGGGGTCGTTTCCCTGGCCGAGGAAATTCCACCTCAAGACCCTTCATGGCCCGTGGCGGAAGGTATAACAACAACTTCGGATGTCACCAGTTTTATCCCCAGAGGCAAAGAGCTCGTGGACATGCCTTCAGAGGTGAAAGAAGACAACGATCCTTCTCTTCAGGTAGGAACCTCGAAAGACCTTTCTGTTAACCCTCCAAAGGTGGGAGTGAGATTACGTTTATTCGCAGAGAATTGGAATTTAGTTACCAAAGACCCTTGGATCCTACAACCGGTAAAAGGTTACAAAATAGATTTCACCGATTTCCTCTCCCAGATAAAACCCCCACAGGAAATTTCTTTTTCGGAGAAGGACAGACTCCTATTCTCCCAAGAGGTACAAGACTTATTAAAGAAAGGTGCCATTGTCGAAAGCGATTGCTTAGGCTTTCTCAGCAACATCTTCTTGGTAGAAAAGAAAAACAAAGAACAGAGACCAGTCATAAACTTAAAAGCACTAAACCAATGGGTAGTGTACCAACACTTTAAAATGGAAGGGATACACCTCCTGAGGGACATCCTAAGGAAAGGGGACTGGTTCACCAGACTGGATCTAAAAGACGCATATCTAACAATCCCAATATGGGGACCTCATCAAAAATACCTCCAATTTACCTGGGAAGGGAAACTTTACCAATTTTGCAGCCTCCCCTTCGGACTGTCCTCCTCCCCTTGGTGCTTCACCAAAGTGCTCCGACCCATAACCGCCTGGCTCAGAGAAAAGGGTGTGAGGTTAATTATATATCTCAACGACATCCTCATAATGGCCCAATCAAGAAACACCGTATCTCTTCACACCGACCTCACAATTCGGCTCCTAGAACACTTTGGGTTTATCATAAACACAAAGAAATCTTGTGTGATTCCGAGTCAACAGACTCAATTTCTGGGCTTTATGGTAGATACAGTGAAAACAGAAGTAAGATTCCCAAAAGAGAAAGTCAGGAAGGTGAGGAAGGAAATCCGAAAACTACTCGGTCTAGACCTCTTTCCATTATGGCTCCTTGCAAAGATCCTGGGCCTACTCTCTTTGACGATTCAAGCAATCTTCCCGGGACCATTACACTATCGCGCACTTCAGAGACTAAAGGCCAGGTCCCTGAGATCGACCCATTCCTACTCTCATCTGATCTCTTTGGATCTAGACTCGAGGACCGAACTCCTCTGGTGGTTGAAGAATGTAGAGGCATGGAATGGCAAAGCCATTTTTGGGGAGATACCAGATCTAATAATAGAATCCGACGCGAGTTTAGAAGGATGGGGAGCCAGATGTGGTAACTCATCAACAGGGGGTCGCTGGACTCCTCAAGAGAAGAGGTTACACATCAATTGCTTGGAATTATTAGCGGGTTCATTTGCAATTCTCTGTTTCACTCAGAATTCGGCGAAATGCTGTGTAACGCTACGGATGGACAATGTCTCCGCAGTACGCTACGTCAGCAAACTAGGGGGTCCTCACTCCAAGGGTTTATCGGACCTAGCCATAGGTTTCTGGGATTTTTGTTTGAGCAAAGGAATTTCTGTAGTGGCGGAACACATTCCTGGACTGAACAATGGTGTAGCGGATTGGTTCTTGAGAAACTTCAGGGATTCCAGCAATTAGAGACTAGACAGACTAATTTTCTTAATCGTCCAATCCATTGGGGTCCTTTTCGGACAGATCTCTTTGCACATCGTTTGAATACCCAACTGACCAATTTTTTCAGTTGGAGACCAGACCCTCAAGCTCTCAGAGTGGACGCCTTACTTCAATACTGGAAGGGTCAAGGTCCTTATGCCTTCCCGCCACTTGCACTAATTCCTTGTCTACTTCATCATGCTCGACGTTACAAACAGAGCATGGTCGTGATAACACCACTCTGGAGATCCCAGGCTTGGTTTCCCATAATTCTCAAAATGTCTATAGACTTCCCCATTCTGATCCCTCCCTTCAGAGAAGTACTCCTGGGTCCAGAAGAAGAGCTCCATCCCCTGGAAGAACAAGGTCTCCTAGTACTGACGACTTGGAGGATTTCAGGAGACAATGGCGAATCCCAGGGCTTTCCTCAAATGCTTTCACGCTCATTTCTGAATCATGGGCATCCGGTACAAGGAAAGCATATAGATTGGCGTGGAACAAATGGGTTCGCTGGTGCCTTCAACGACACTATGATCCAGTTTCAACTGATTTAGTTCACGTGGGAATTACCTTTCTGATCTCTTTACATCTGGACTATCTTACAGAACCGTTATCGTTTATAGTTCTGCAATTTCAGCTGGCCATTCTCGTATTAATGGTATCTCCGTTGGCCAAAGTTTACTAACTAAAAAGATTATGCGTAGCATGAGAGCGATCAACCCTCCTTCTGCTAAATACACCACCTTATGGGATGTTACCCTTGTTCTTAGAACTCTTTTTTCTTGGGGAGATAATTTTTCTCTTTCTCTTAAACGCATCTTATACAAGCTCGCTGTTTTACTATGTCTAGTATCTTTTAGAAGATCCTCAGATGTTAAGGCTTTAGATATATCTAGCAGGGCCTTCCAACCCGAGGGTGTTTGCTTTTATCTCAAGAAAAGAACTAAGACAATGTCTTCCTCTATCTTCCATCCTTTCTTTCCACAGAATGAAAGACTTTGTGTAGTTAAATGTTTGAAAGAGTATGAGAAGAAAACTAGAAATTTAAGAATGAATGAATGCCAACCTTTGATTTCGCATAGGTCTCCTCATAAAGGAGTCTCTTCTCATACCTTAGCAAGATGGGTTAAAGAGGTTATGCGTGAGAGTGGAGTGGATATCTCCGTCTTTGGAGCTCACTCCCTCAGAGGTGCTTCGGCTTCTAAGGCCTTTTTCATGGGAGGAGGTCTACAAGATATCCTTAGGGCAGCTGACTGGTCGAATGATAGCATGTTTAGGACTTGTTATTTTAGACCAATTTCGAATCCGATTGATAATGTTATTAATGCACTTTAAACTTGCATAATATCGCCTCCGTGTCGTGCCATAAAATTCAGATTTTTCACAGCCTGCTGGGCAGAAAATCTGGATTTTTTTAAATACACGTAGGCTAATATTATCCCACCACTTGTTACCCCTCCCATTGTGCTTAAGATATTATGAAATGTTACTCTTTTCTTTCAGAATGAAACTTCTTTTTTCTTTCAGACCACCTTTGGAGAGCTGTCTTCAGTTGTATTCCTGTTTCTGCATGTTGATCTTTCCTCGCAGTTCTAACAAAAAAGGAAGATGGCTGGTCGCGAAGGGACTATATAATTGTCTAGAATGTTCATTGAAGTTCTATATTCTCATTCTCATTGTTGCTACAGTGCTGTAGTAATAAAGGAGATTTGCATAATATGGATAATATTAGCCTCCGTGTCCTTAATAAAAAACAGATTTTCTGCCCAGCAGGCTGTGAAAAATATACATTTTCTGCCTTAAAATAAGTAGGTTTTACTTGAGCAAAAAGGCTGAGTGATGGAACAACACATGCCTCAACAACACACGCCTGAACCACGCAGTCTCAACCACGACTGGATCTTTACCACGCATGCCTTTTCCATTAACGCCTTTACCACACAATTTCATGGTAAAGACATGATTGGTAAAGGGACATGTGTGTGTTAAAGATCACACCCCTGCCCCTCTTCCCTGAGCCCTAAAATTCAGCCTTCCTGCGGTGTATTCAACCCACCCCAACCCTATAAACTTCCCTGAACCCCTATCCTAAGCCTTAAAACCAGACACCCTAGTCCCAAAACACTACTCTGACCATACCACCCCTGCCCTCAGTCCTTAAACCTGCCCCCTAGCCCTATAAACTGCCCCTTTCCCACCCACCCTTATCCCCAAAAACTGCACCCATGTCTGAAAACTGCATTTTCCTGTCCACTGCCCTGAGCCCTAAAACTCAGCCCCCTAAAAAACTATTCCTACCATAGCCCTCTCCCTGAGCCCTGAACCTGCCCCCACACCCCCTAAAAGCTACCCCCAGCTCTCCGGCCGCAGCCCAACTGCCCCTTGGCCTGAAAACTACCACCTGCCCTGACCCCTAAATATGCCCCCTAAAAACTACTCTTGCCCCAACCCCTTTCCCTGAGCCCCAAAACAAGCCTGCACCCCCTAAAAACTACTCTCACCTCCCACTGGCCCTATCCCAACCTACCCAGCCACATCCTGGTCTGTCTTTGCTGCCGCATGCCTTCTGGTTCCTCTCTCTTTCGCTGAGACAGCTAGAACGCCAACTGCCTTAATCACGCATATGCATGGTTAAGCAATATGCATGGTTAAGGCAAGCGTTATCAGCTTGCGGAAAAATGGCATGTGTGCTTCAGGCCGCATTGTTAATGCTGTTTCCAGAGCAAGAAATCATGAAATACAGATCTATGGGGTAAGCTGTGTAAGGACTGAGCCAATTTGACTTGATTAACAAAGATCCACAGCCTGAATAGAACATTTATCAGAGACTTGAACATGGTCACAGCCTCAACCTGCCTGCCAAGTGTCAGAGATCTGAAAAAAGGGACGCATTTATGTTATTACTGAAAAGAGAACACAGGAACATGAAAAAAAACGCAAATAATTTTGAACTGAACTATTGGTTTGTTAATCGAAAATGGCTGTAAATTGAAATATAAAACGGTCCAGTAGAAGGCTGGGAGTCAAAACGTGTAGGCTGTCCTCTACAGTTTATGTCACTTTATTTTAATTATTTATTTTATTTTAAGAGTTTTCTATAGCGCGAACATGAGCCCTGGGTATCAGAGCACTTCACATTACATGAGGTAGTTATTGACAAGCATTGTTATAGTAAAACGTTCACAGTGGTATGAGGTAGGTACGTATACAGCCATAGAATGATAATATCAATTAAAGGTTATACAGAAAATATATACAGAACATGAAGTAGGTTTAGTATACAGCTAAATATAATGTGTACTAGAAGCGATAGATCTTAAGTGTCTATTTCCTGTTCATTTTTCAGTTACAATCCTTGGTCATGTATTGTGTAGTCCTGAGAGGGGGATATCCCCAGTAAATTTGGAGAATTTCTCTTGTTGTTCTGTCTAGGTTACATCTGTCTTTGTGCTATTGAAGACTGTCTTGCCTATGGAAGGAATTTACTCATTAGGAAGATCTTAGTTTCCCTCTTAAAGGTTGCTGTGTCTGGAATTTTTCTAATGTTTGGAGGAAGAGAGTTCCAGATTCTGGGGGCTGCTCCTGAGAAAGCTCTATCATATGTTTTCTTCTTCCGGAAGATGGATGGTCTCAACACCAGCTTCTTAGCACTCCTGGCCGGTCTGTTTCCTTCAGATAGTTCAATTTTCTGAGCAAGGTATCTTGGTGTATTGTAGTGGAGCGCTTTGGGGGTTACGCATGCAATTTTTCGCTGAATTCTGTCTTCGTGAGGTAGCCAGTTTAATGCTTTCAGGTGTGGTGAGATATGGTCGAATTTCTTCGATCCGGTGATAAGTCTTGCAGCTGCATTGAGGCATGTCTTTAGTGGTGCTGTTGAAATTTTTGGTAGACCTGCTTGAGTTGTACATACATATTCAATCCTCACGATAACTAGTGATTGGACTGCCAGTTTGAGATCCGCATTAGATATAAATGGTTTCACGTTTCTAATGTAGTTCAGGTGATAGAGGGCGCTTTTTGCCATTGATTTGATGTGGGCTTTCATGTCTAGGTTCTCATCTCGTGTGATTCCAAGTGATTTCGCTGAGACAACTAGGTTAGGGGTGCAGTTTAACGCTGTGATCATTTTGGACCATTCCTTCACTTCTGTGTGTTTCTTAGGTGGTGAGATTATGCAGAATTCTGTTTTTTGCGCGTTTAGTTTCAGATGATTGTTAGTTAGCCATTGTAATGACATTTATAAGGCCTCATTCATTATCTTTATGTCTTCCAGGGATGTGATCTTGATGTATATCTGCATGTCATCCGCGTACATGTGATAGGCTATTTTGGAATTTCGGAGGATTTCTGTGAAAGGTTCGACGTTCAGGTTAAACAGTGATGGAGATAATGTAGAACCTTGAGGGACTCCAATTGAGTTAGGGCATGAAGGTGAGAGTGATTGGTTGACCAGGAATCTTTGCGTTCTATTCTGAAGGAATGATTCAAACCATTTTAGCACATTTCCAGACAGTCACATCCTATCATGATTTACTGTGTCAAATGCTGATGATAGGTCAAGGATGATAAGTAGACATGTCTGATTAAGGTCTAAGGCCTGTAGTGCATCATCGACAATATGTAGGATCGCTGGTTCTGTGCTGTGTCCTGTTCTGAATACCGACTGGCAGTCGTGTAGTAGCGAGAAGTTAGCAATGTGCTGGCTTAGTTGGTTTTGTACACATTTCTCTATTAGTTTTGCAAGGATAGAAATGTTGGTCACTGGGCGAAAGTTATTCGGATCTGCTGGGTCCGCTGTAGGTTTTTGATGATGGGGACGACTTGACCAGTTTTTAGGCACTCAGGAAGGATCCCTTGGGATAGAGAGGCGTTTATTATTTTCGTCCATATGGGAATCACGATATGGTCTATTTCTTTGAGGCATTTTGAGGGAAGTGGATCATTATAATGGTTGTTAGCTTGATGTCTGATAGTGTTTTGGCGATGGTATTCTGGTCAAGTAGCTTGAAGTTATCCCATTGTGCCTTGTTTTCTGACCTATTATGAGTAGTTTCCAAGGTGGTATTGACCGTTGAGGGTGTTTGGTTGTCCGTATTGCCAATGTTGTCAGCTTCTTTCCTGAGCTCTCTTTCCAACATGTTGGCCTTGTCGGTGAAGAATGTTGAGAACTCTGCACAACTTAGTTGAGTTTTTGTAGTTTCTTGGGCAGTTTTGGCCAATTTATTGGATTGCTGTTTTAAAATCTCGAATAGTTTCCGAGGTCTGTTTTTGGCGTTCAGATCTAATAAATTCCTATTTTTGGAATTTAGGATCTTTTTGTTGTATTCGTTTCTGATTTTTCCTGAGGGATTTCAGTTCAGGGGATGATGGGTGTTGTTTCCATTTTCTTTCAGCGAGTCTTAGTTTCCGCCTTTCTTCATTCAGTGTTCCACTGAACCATGGATTTTTAACCTTCTCTGTGACTCTTTTCAGTTGTAGTGGCATGGCGGTGTTGACTATATTCGTTACTGTTGTAGTGTAATGATCCGTTAGATCCTCCACATTCTGCAAATTGGTAGGTGGATTTAGGTTCTTCTCACAGCTTTCTACTAGTAGTTCCATATTCAAGTCTTTAGTAGCTCGCATCCACTTCTTGTGTCTGGTAGGTTGTATGGTCTTGTTCTTTTTCACTGTGTTTATCAGGAAGGTTATGGCATGGTGATCTGACCAGTCGCACAGTACAATTGATAGGATTGAGGTATTGTTGGTTTTTGAGATTATCCAGTCTAACGTGGCTCCTTTCACGTGTGTTGGCTGTGTGCATGCTTGGTTAAGGTTTTTCCTCCGCTAAAAAGTCTTTAAGAGCATTAACCTGTTTGTCATCATTGTCGTTCCAGTGTAAGTTAAAGTCCCCTAGAACAATGTTATTAGTTTCAGTATTAGTGGGTGGTGATGATTTCCATTAACTAGTCTATGAAAGTCATATTATTTCCTGGTGGGTGGTAAAGCACATGCAGGTTGCATCTTTGATTATCTGCTGATCTTATCTTGAGATCTAGGTGTTCACAGGATTCGAGTGGTTCGGCTAGAACTTGGCTGACCTCTATTTCCGATCGGTGAAAGCAGGATACACCACCCCCTGTCTTTTTTAGTCTATCAAGTCTCACAATACTATACTGCGGGGGCACTAGTAGGTCTATACAAGGAGATGAGGATTCCGATAGCCAAGTTTCTGTAAGGATTGTCACGTCGATTTCCTGGTTAATGATGAGGTCAGCTATGTCTGATGCATGTTTTGCTGCGGACCGACAGTTGAGCAGTAGGCATTTCAGTGGTTTCCCTGCATTACTTGGGTTCAGGTTCTGTGAGTTGGAGATTAGCTGGACTTGCTGTAGGTTGTTAAGATTGGGTTTCCTTTCATTTTGTCTTAATGTTCTATTAGCATCGATCTGGACTGTTCTAATTTCCTCCCCTCTAACGAGGTCTGTAGCATCATACTCCCATAGTAAAGATAGGGTTTCTTCTTCGATAAGTAATTACGGTTCCTATCAGGTCGATTTTGCGTGTTTGATAATGGCATGGCCATCTTATTGTCCATTCTTTGAGAATTAAGTAGTACTTCTCGGATGTGCTCGACTTTGGTGTGAATGCTTACTGTGATTTCAAGCACCTTTTCCCTTACTTGTATTGTGCTTAGTATATTGCCCACTTGTGTTTGAAGCTCTTTGATTTCCCTTAGAGTCTGGGATGACGTAGTAAGGGCTTTCACCCGCTTATTTCTGGATCCTCTTTTTGCGTTCCAGTGCTTTAGTTTTGTTCTCTTCATCGGACACCTTTTCTTTTTGCCATTAGTTTGGTTGTCTGCTCCCCATCTGTTTAAGCTGCTATCTATGCTTTGTGCTCTTAATACCATGTTTGGGGGATATATATTTCGTGTCTTTCGAGATGTCCTTTGTGTTCTGGTAGAGTGGGGTTTGGAAGGGGTGATATCTTTTATATCAGTTGTTTCCATGTTTTCATTGGGTGCCATACTCATCGGCGATGACCTGTCAATGTGGAGAGGCGTCGAATCTTCCCTCTGAGAAGGTTTCAGGATGACATTTGCATATCGTTTAGCCAATTCTATCCTTCCTGTATCCTTCCTGTCAGTTTGGAGAGGCGTCTAATCTTCCCTCTAAGAAAGTTCCAGTACTATATTTGCATATCGTGTGGCCAATTCTGTTCTTTCTGTATCATTCCCAGATTGCGTGCCTCCTGTTCCGATTATGTCTCCTTGATGTGTTGAGTGTAGTGGATCCTGAGAGTTTTTAGTTGGTACGCTGTCTGTGGTGGTAGTACTGTAGGGGTATATAGTGTCTTCTTGTGGGGTCAGGTGTAGTTGAGATCTTGAGTTTTCTACACAGCCTTTTAAGGTTGAGAACATTTTGTAGAATTTTTCTAATTCGTTGTCAGCTGCTTGTATAAGCACTATTCCGTTCTTATAGATAGTTATGCAAAGGTTTGCTCTGAATCTTGGTGAAGGTTTGATCATAAGTTGTGTGCCATGTGGGATGTTAGTTATAGCTTTTATGTTAAGCATTTTTGTAATGGCATTGCGCCAAATCGCCGTTCTTCTAGTGAAGAATATCAAGTGATTCACGATAATACCTTTATCTGTGCTAAAAGAGGGGTCAGAGATCGGCGTGTCTGGGTTTTTTCTCAATAAGTTATATTTTTTGGCTGCGCTCTTGGATAATTTGGATGGGTATTTTATGACATGAGCATTCATGCCTTCTGGCTCTAAGTAGTTGTCCGCCATATTTGTTGATTGGTGTGGAGGATTATTTGAAGTGCCCTCGATTACTGTTTAATTATTCTTCCTGTCTTGAATAAATGTTTATTTTTGTTTTTGTTTCGTTTTTGTCTAACAAGCTTAGTCTGTGTTGCCATTTTAATGTTCATAATTCTTTCTTTCCAGTGTCTGCCTTACTTAGGATTATTTCAAGATGGCCGCCAGTTGTCTGGCTTATTTGAGAGCTGTATGACCTTCTCTCTTTCTATAGCCTGATTGTCCTCTTTCACTTGCCTTTACTTTCTGCAGCTATCCTAGGGCTGAAATCTCTTTTCTCTTTCTATAACCTGGTTGTCCTGTTTCACTTTCCCTTACTTGCTGCTGCCATTTTGGGTGGTGTTTTCATCTTTCACTCAAGATGGTCTGGGCCCAGTCTGTAGGGCTCAGATAGTGTCTGTAGCTATCAGTATGTATGAGATGTAGCTAGTTGTTTAGTTAATATTTAAGTGTGGATTGCTGTATTTGCTCACTGAAGACACTGAAGACACTGAGGTCAGCGGCGGCCACCATTTTAAGATCAGGCAGGCCAAGCCCTGCCTCCCCCGATTTTCTCCTCTTTGCTTATTATGCTTTTATTGTTCCTTTTCTGTGTGGCTCCTAGTGGCCTAGAGTATTCCCCCTCCAGCCTCAGGAGGTCGTGGTGTCCTGTGCGGTAATGTCTCTTGAGCTGCAGCCTAAGACATCTTGCATTGGATTACAGGGTTCTCTCGCGTAAATTGAGTCTTACATTCACATTACAGCCGTCTCGGCTGTGCAGCGGTGCACTCCGGCTCCGTGATCCCAGGTAGCCCCTGCGGCGGTCCTGTGAGCAGCTGTCTCGCTTCCCACTTTTGAGATTTCCCCTCTCCGTGCTACGCACCCCGCCCGCAGCCAAGACTCCCGCAATTGGTATAGCCAGCCCCGCCAGCAGTACAGAAAGCACAGTACGGTGGTGAAGGCATAGACCCCTGGTGGCACCGACAGCCTGGGGGCGTTGCGGGCAGAGGATCTGGACACTCACCTCTGTCCTGTTCCCTCGGCCGAGTCCCACTGCGATGCCCGGTCCAAACATCCAGAACGACTCGCATCGTCTCCAGATGACCCCGAGCAGCTTCCATGCAGCTCCCGCGCAGCCCCATGTCCTCCGCTTTGCCAGGCCGGGCGAGCCGATGACCTCCTCTGAAGTCCGCTCTGGTCCGTTACTGGCGAGTGGAAGTCCGTTCCGATCTGTTGCTGGTGACTAGAAGTCACGTCGGCTTGCTTGCGAGGCGAAGTTGTGTCGGTAGGTTCACCCTTCTATTCTCTTCCTTTTTGACAGTTGGCGGTCCGTGGGTGGTGGGTGTATGGTGGGGTTATACCAGGGATTTAAACCATTATGGTTATCCCAAACCCAGGAACTCCTGAATAGAGCTCCTACTTGTCTGCCATTTTCTAGATAGAGTGGTAGATTTGGTTTAAATAAAGCACTTTTTGGAACTACTTGTCGGTTGTGGTGCTGTGATCCTTTGGCAAAACTCCGGGAACAGGAAAGATGGCTGAAGGAATATGGAGCGTATATATATATATACGCTCCATATATTTTGCAGCCTCATTCACTGGGAGGTGCACACTTTGCACGGTTGGTGCCGGACAGTAGGGATGAACGTCCCGCTACTATTAATTGACCACCAAAAATAAATTAATGTCCGCACTCGCTCAATACGATAAATTGGGTTTATTTGACAAGAGACTCCAGTGCAGCCCCCTTCACCTACGCGTTTCGACCGCAGGTCTTGTTCACAGTGTTGCCACTAGTCCATTGTCTCTTTTTAACTTATATACCTAATCGCCCATTAACATGTAATGATGCATTCTGGGCGAGGTACTTTTTAACTATTGGAAAATTAAATTTTTGTTGAGCAGCTAATTCATTGACATTTAACAATTCTAAAAATCACATTAAGGCTTATTAAAACCTAACAGTCGGTCTAAACAGGATCTCTTAAACCAATATTCGTCGCTTACCACCATAGGAAAATCCTATCGAGCCTTAGTAGAGGTTTAAAACGACAAACAATAAACAGACAGTCCATCTTATAGTTAAGACGTGTTTGCTGTTAATTATAATATTTGTTAAATATAGGCTAAGTGCCTTAGAGACTCCGTTGTTAGTCCAACTGGTTTGTACTTATTTGTGTTCTAGGGCTAAGTGCCCATAAGGTCTATAAGTGTGATCTATACAATATTTTGGCATCCATGGTTTTTCGAGCAAACAATCATAGTTCGTATCATGTCCCTTGCATACTTTGTTCACAGGTGGACGTACATCTCTTCGTCCATGTTCAATCCCCTCGGCGTCTTAGTTTGAAATCTGATAATAAGGCGTGACTCCAGTCGTCTTAATTGCAATTTCCTGTTCCCTCCTCTTTCATTTGGAAGGACGGTTGCCATTCCGCTGTAGCGTACATCTTTCCATGTCTTTCCTGTATCTTTAGACATATGTTTGGCTATGGCATAGAACATGTCCCCATTTTGAATGGCTCTGATGTGTTCAAGGATCCTTTTGTGTAAAGGACAAGTTGTCATGCCAATATAGTTTTTTCCACATGCACATGTCAACATATATACTACATGCGTGGTTTTGCATGTGATGGTTTCCTCTATATTGAAGACCTTTCCTTGTGGGTCAGTCAATGATTTAAGAGATTGCCCTATTGTACATGCCTTACATTGATGGCATTTGTTGAAGCCTTTTTGCCTAGATGTTAGCCAATCATTTTTCTTCTTCAGCTGGAAATGACTTCTCACTAGTTTATCATGAAGTGAGGGTGGTTTCCTGAATGTCATCAGGGGGTGCTCGCCTAATTGACCGCCAATGTCAGGGTCCTTCTTGATGACATTCCAATATTTATTAAGTATTTTCCTTATGTTTTGACTCTCTTTGCTGTATGTTATAATCATCCTGATTGGTTCAGGTTGTGTTTGTGTCTTGTCTACTTCCTTTTTATTGATCAAAGTTTCTGTTCTGCTCAATGTTCTTGCCTTGAGTTCACCTTTTTTTACATCATTATGTTTGTATCCTCTTTTAAGGAATCTGTTGGTGGTTTCTTTGTACTTCCGGTTCATCTATTTTGTTTTGGAGCAGTTTCTTTTCATCTGGATGAACTCCCCATAGGGGATGCTTTTTTTCAAGTTTGTGGGATGGAAGCTGTCTCCATGTAGTACACTATTCGTAGCTGTACTTTTACGGTGGACTGTTGTTTCTAAATTTCCATTTTCCACATATACCTTAGTATCCAAGAAAACTATTTCCTTGTTGCTGATTGCTGATGTTGAAGAGATCCTAGGTTTTAATAAGCCTTAATGTGATCTTTAGAATTGTTAAATGTCAATGAATTTGCTGCTCAACAAACGTTTAATTTTCCAATAGTTAAAAACTACCTCACCCAGAATGCATCATTACATGCTAATGGGCGATTAGGTATATAAGTTAAAAAGAGACAATGGACTAGTGGCAACACTGTGAACAAGACCTGCGGTCGAAACGCGTAGGTGAAGGGGGCTGCACTGGAGTCTCTTGTCAAATAAGCCCAATTTATCGTATTGAGCGAGTGCGGACATTAATTTATTTTTGGTGGTCAATATATATATATATATATATATATATATATATATATATATATATATATATATATATATATATATATATATATATATATATATATATATATATATATATATATATATCTCATGTGACCAAGACCACCGCTGTAGTCGAAACGCGTCAGGAAAATAAACCTTACCTGCTTGGAATGGTGTGTGGGCTCGTTGTCTTTCTGGATTCATCAGAAACTCCTTCGGCGTAATATATATATATATATATGTAGCTTGTTATAGTTAGGAACGAGTTCCCATAGGAAGAAAATTTTTTGTTTTGCTTATAACTTTGGCGTCAATTGATGAATCTTAGTGAAATTTTCAAAACTATTTCTTCGTTCATATCAGCTCCTATGTCTAAACTTTGGGGGTGATTCGTCAATGGGGGCCGAGATAAAAGGGGGTTCCCAAAACGTGTTTTCTCAATAATAATTTCCATAGGAAACTTTAGACAAGGCTACAGGTCGAACGGGTGAACGGAATTACCCTAAATTTGGCAGGGAGTAGGGTCTTGGTCTAGAAAGCACGCTTTTGTTTATTTGGTATAAATCCATTCAGTCGTTTTTGAGAAATGTCAATATTTACAGATATCAATATTTGGAAAGTCTGCTATCTGATTGGCTGAGGCGTACGAGCACTTGCTTGCTTGATTGGCAGCGAGCGCTGCGAGTGGTTGCAACTAGGAAGTGTTGGCTGCCATTTTGTGATTCCATTGAAGCGAGTAAGGGGAAAAAAGGGCGAAGAAAGTTGGAAAGGAGGGTAGGAGCACTGTTGTCACGGTCTCCCGGCCGCCGGTAGATCACTCCCTGCCCTTGCCGAGGGAATACGGTGGTAGGAAAGACCGCAACCTGTGAAAGCTACAAATCCCAGCAACACTTGCGGGTCACGTTGTACGTGACGTTAGGCTGACCCGGAACCAGGATATAGAGGCGACTGCAGAAATCCGCGGCGCCGATAATTCTGGATTTGGGAAGCGTTTGCAGACTCCTTCGTTGCTTTCACCTGTCCTTTGTAAGGAGGTAAGAGTGCATATGCACAGTTCTTTCAGAACGCCAATCCTACGTTCGGATTCCTTGAACATTTACCCCCGCCCCCTGTGACTGGGGCATTGGGAGACTAGAGTTCCTACGGTCTCCTTTGGTGTTTTCTCATACAAGGCATCCAGTTTTGACTCTCGTACTCCTCTGTTGGCTAAGACCGTTTTCGTGGTCTTTTGCAGAGGAGTATTATTCTTTGTTTTCTTTAAAGATTTAGTTGCTCCTCTGTTGGAGGAGACTCAAAGCTATCAGTCTCGTGCAGAGGAGCCCTTGATTACCCTCTCATGCTTTTGGCCCAAAGTACAAGGATAATGAGAGGAGTATATAACGCCTAGATTAAGCATGGGCGGAAAATCCGTTCCGCTTGCGGATTTTGCGGCTTTTCGGTAAATTCACAATCCGCGAACTCTCGCGAACTTACCGAAAATCCGCACGCAGCGGATTTTTTTGCTTGGTGATACAATATTGCGGCGCGCGGCGTTCACTTACCGTCATTCAGCGTTTGCCGAGTTGTTTTTCTCGATATTTTGCGAGTGCTGCGCCATTTTGGATCTTGCTGCGGGATCCCGCGGGAGTTTGGCGACGCATCGCGAGAGTTCGCAATTGCGAACATGTAGATGCGGCAGGCAGCAACAATCTCGCACTCGCAAAATTACAAAATTTGCAATTCTGCACAAGAAATCCACCAGCAAGCAGCATAAACCTTCTGAAAATGATGATTTTTATCAGAATAACTCCTCAGGTTCACATTTGCCTGCACTTTTTTTTGCAAGGAGTCCATTTTGGGGGTGGGGGGGAGGAAGGAAGTGCCCCACAGAAAAACAAGTTTTGCAAAACTGAAAGCACTCAGCAGGTGCAAAAGTTCAAACTCATCATTAGCAACCATGCCCTGTAGTGCTTCCTGAAGGGCCCCTCCAGAGTTCAGTTGCCTACTTGCAACTATTCTATGACCCTGCTCTGACCCTCACAACAGGCTCATAGAATAGCTACAAGTAGGCCACAAAGGTCCTGGGAAAAAAAATGGCACTGCAACAGAAAGCAAATTACAGATAAGGAAGCAGGTGCCAGACAGGAAGTTTAAATTCAGTGACACATTAATCAACCCCAAATTAATTCATATCAGTTGAAGCAGGGCAGGTGTGCTTGCTTTCCCCCCCCCATAATCTACAGTGATGAACCAGAAATTAATTCATGTCAGTTGAAACAGGGCAGGTGTGCTTGCTTTTCCCCCCATAATCTACAGTGATGAACCAGAGGGTGGCAGTGATGTACAGAGGGTGGCATGGGTGAACCAGAGGGTGGCAGTGGTGAAACAGAGGGTGCTGTGAACCTGTGATGATGAACCAGACGTAGAAACAACATAGTCGCGACCGTTGCGAGCCGACAAGTAAGTTCGCAATTGCGAACTGGTACAAAACCCTCACGAACTGGCAGAAACCCTTGCGAACACACACAAAAAAAATACGCAAATTCGCGAGAGTTCGCGGATTTTGCGGATTGCGAATTCGCAAATACGCAAATTTGCGAACGCCAGATTCGCAAAATTCACCCATGCTTAGCCTAGATACTATGTAGAGATATTTCTTTTTGTTTGGTACCTTTGGGCACTTTATATGTTGCGTTCAAAACTCTGTTTTATCAAGTCAGCTCCAACACAGCATCATTCCGTAGATATTTAAGTTTGGGTTTCTGATATGACATTATGGGATTACTGACATGGTGATTTCGAACTGTACATAAGTGAACTAGGAACAAGAGAGTATTGTTCTTGGTTTCGGATGACTCCCGATAGTTATTGCTTCTTTTTTGTTGTTTTACTATCACTCTAGGAGAGAGGTTAGAGAGGGTATGTCGCTAAAACCTCACATCAACCACATTGGTAGGTGCCATAGTTTATTAGAAAAGTGAACTTTAAGGAGTATTACTCGGATGTTTGTATATGATATTCTTTATTCTCTTGTATTACAATACTCGTGCATGGATGTGAACTTGCCACTGCCCTCAGCCCTCTTCTATGATTATGGCTCAACTTATTTTCCTTTTCAGGTGAGGTTTAGGAAAAGGTAATCTCCACAGCCATTATAGTGTTGTTTAATTACAGACTGTTGAGTTGTCTCGCTTACCCTGTGTTCTTTTCTCTTCCCCAGATCTCCCTCCCAGCAGTCCCTACCCTTTCCTTCCCCCGCTTGATTACCCCAAAAGTCTGCGTAAGTACCTTAAAGCCGGACTTGGGGTTGTCTAGAGGTGGGCCCCTTTGAGCATCAACACAGCCCTGAGGATTCGTGTGGAGGAGCATGACAACTGTAATCTCTGTGGGGGAGTGTGAAGGGAAGTAGTCACTCTTACCGGTCTGAAAGTGCGGAGTTGCTCAGAGTGAAATGGTGCTGATAGGATATGGTTCTACACTCGGGTATAAAACCGAGAGCCTAAACCATGAGGTCATTGCTGTAAAGTGATGTGGTCTGGTCTTTGTAGCATACGTCTGCAAGTAGTGTTAGTAGGGGTTTATACCATACAGGGAGTGAGAAGAGAACTACTGTCGGCTGTCGTGCGTTTATACTATACCGGAAGTGGGAAGCGAAGTACTCAGGCATACCGGTGTGAAGATTTAGGGATGAAACCGAGGTGATTGCTGTAAAGGGGTGGGATCTGGGTGCTATAGTATACGTCTGCAAGTAGTGTTAGTAGGCGTTTATACCATACAGGGAGTGGGAAGCGAACTACTGACCGCTACCGTGCGTTTATAATATACCTGAAGTGGGAAGCGAAGTACTCACGTCTACCGGTGTGAAGAGTCGGGGATCAAACCGAGCTGATTGGTGTAAATTGATGGGCTCTGGGCGCTGTAGGATACTAGCTGCTGTAGTATAAGTGTGTAAGTAGTGTTAATATACGTTTATAGTATATAGGGAGTGGGAAGCGAACTACTCACTCCGCCCAAGTCTGAAGAGTCAGGGATTAAACCGTGAGCCTAAATTGTAAGGTCATTGCTGTAAAGTGATGTGCTCTGGGCGCTGTAGCAAACCTGTGGAAGTAGTATTAGTTTGCGTTTATACAATACAGGTTGTGGGAAGTGAACTACTCACCCCATACCAGTCTTAAGACTCGTGGATGAAACCATGAGCTCATTGCTGTAAAGTCATGTGCTCTGTGTAGTATTCCAATGTAAGTCATAGTAGAGTTAGTATGTAACTCTACTAGAATCTAAGTATGTAATGTTAGAATGTAGGGCTGTCATGAGGGGAACTTTGCAGAGTTTGTACACAGTGCTGGAGAAGATGGTTGCCTTGCTTTCGGGTCCTGTTGGTGGCTGTTTAAGGTGTCTTGGTTTCCTGTAATAAATCTACTTATCGGATCCACTGCTGTCTGCCTCTTCACTACATAAATTTGGTGACGAGCGGGAGAAGTTAAAAAGAAGGCAGCCCTCACCAATGTTTCAAAATTGCTTGTGTTGTGCTGAAGACCCGTTTTTTTCATGTAGCTTTTTCTAGTGATGCCAGGGTCGTCAGCTCATTGAACTATGTCATCAGACTTCTGGTAGGATTTATATTTTTAGATTTTCCGGTTCCTCTTCATCTTCAATACATTCTGGTTGCTGTACTACACGCGTATAAGTAGTGTTAGTATGCATTTATACTAACAAATGCATCATGGTCCTAGGGAGGGCGACCTGTCAGGCACAGCTCATCCATTGTCCCGAGGTGTGCATTCACAGGACATCTGTCATTGCTATCAGAGGGCGGGTGCATGGCTTCCACCCTGTGATAGCAAATCCTTGTTTGACTACTTGAAGCAAGAAGAGGAAAACCTCATATCGCTTTAATAGAGGGGATGCGGATGGTAAAAATGGAGAGAGAAAAAAAAACAAGCGGGGTCTCACCCGTTCATTTAAATGAGGCCCCCGGTGGGTAAAGTTCTGTGGCCAATCCAATTATTATATTGCGGGGTCTCTGTAGGACTGGGGATCTTAATATCACATGTAAATTAGGCGAGGAAGGGCACAGAGACATTTTGCTGTCTAGGGGGCCACCACCTTCCTGGGTATTGTTTACTAATTGTTCTGGGGGTTCGAGACCAACTGAAGTCCGGGGATCGCCACACTCCGGGGCTTTACATAAATATGCAGGCTGGGCCTCAGCAGTCCCTGAAGCCTCGGTGGTCCTAGGCAGTGCCTTGTTGGTTCTGTAATCACATGGGCAGAATTCATGGTGTTATAAAGTGATACACTCATAGAACTGTTGCAGTTGTAGAATTACCCAGGATTCTTTTGTGTAATAGTCAGTTGGATTATGTTTGGTAGGTGCACTGTAATATTACAAAGGTTTGCCCTCGTAATCTCCTATAAACAGATGATTTTCATGATAAACTATAGACAAGTGTTGTCAGAAAAAGAAGACCTATACATTCAGTTATTTATTTGGAAAAAAAGTAACCTTTATTAAAACCCAAAGAAATAGAAATGTACGTTTAATAGAACAAACAGTATAATATAAAAAACGTGGGTTGGACTTCAGTGGAAGCAGCGTAGAAAACCTGCAAGACAAAAATGAAACATAAGTATGTGTGCTATGTGGAAGAGGTAAAGAAAGTTAGTCTGAATGAAAGGACGATAGTGAGAATGGGAGGGAGAGGAAGTGGGTGGAAGGGAGAAGGGGAGTGGGAGTCAACAGAAGAGAGGGAGGAGACAGAGTCTATTGTACCCAGCCGTCAGTGTTTACTCTCCTTCACCCGTTTGTCTAGGACGCTGGGGTCCACGAGAAAGAGTGTGGTCCAGCAAGTCCTTAAAATGAAACATATGAGGCCAGAGATTAGGGGCCATATTATCCCGGAACGGCAATAACGTTATCTGTGCTTTAGCGGCAGGAAACTGCTGCTAAAGCGGCGATAAGGGGCTTGATAATATGCAGTTGTAAATTCCAATAGAAGCCCAGGTTCTGGTGTGCTTCTATGGCGATGACATTATCGCTGTTAAAGTGGTGATAATGTCATCGCCGTTCTTTGATAATATGGTCCTACATTATTAGCTACGGGAAAATAGCTTGCCTGCACCCGTGCACCCAGGGTGCTGTACCCCAGGCCATTCCCCCGCTCTGTGCTCAATTGTAGGTCCTGCACACCGAGGCTTCACTGCTCACCTTCCAACACCGGTGTGTCCCACGACGTGTTGGTGCAAGCTCTGAGTACGGGGTCCGTTCGTACGGTAGGAGAGCAGGTCTCCGGTCGGGGACAGTGTCTTGATACCATGATGGAAGGCGTCAGAATGCCCAGGGCATCTTCGTGGGGGAGCTCCCGCGCCGCCCTTCTTGAGCCAATCAATTCAGTGTCTGAAAAGGGAGAAAAATGTAATGGTGGAAACATCTGGAGGTAAATGAAAGTTTATTTCAAGCTTAATAGAAAACAAGTTGAGTGCATCCTTCGTTTTTGAAGTACGATCCACCAACTGTTAGTGGTAATCGTGGTTCAAAGAGGAGTTGGAGTGCACGAGAATACACACGGTTAAATAATAATACGTTATACGAAGGTTCACATAGAAAGGTACAGAGCGCATGGTAGAAGCATAATGTGGGCGTGTAAGGTAGTGGCGGAAGGCTGTGTGCATATACACTTTGTAATGAGCTCACTACAGTGCCCTAAAAGCCAACACCACGTCTCTGTAGGGCAGCGCTGCCTGCTGGCTCAGGCCTACAGTATGTCCAGCAGGCCCATAAAATGAGACAGAGATGTGACTGAACGAGGTCAGAGATCACATCATTACGCACGGCAAGATCGCCTATTCGCAAGTGCGCACTCAGGCTGATGCACCCCACCCCCTCCTGCAGCACCGCGCTCAACACGTGTCTTGAGGGCAGCTCTGCCCGCTGGTTGAGGCCTACAGGATAGTCCAGCAGGTCTTTAAAATGATACAGAGATGAGATTGAATCAGGTCAGAGATCACATCATTATGCACTGCAACATCGCTTCAGCCAGGCTGATGTTCCACACCCCTCCCCCCGCAGCATGTTCAATTGGAGCCCCTGTGCACCCAGGCCACTCTGCTCACCTGCTGTCATTGTTGTGTGAGCAAACACTATGGGCAGCAGTGCTCTCAATTCAGTTGGTGTGATGATTTCAGGACGGTATACACCTCATGGATCCCTTTCGAAAACGACGGGCAGTAGGGCTCACAATTTAGAGCCAGTGTTGATTGCCAGGATGGTGTACACCTCATGGATCCCTTTTTTTTATTGCGCATTGTGATATGCGAGGTGGATGCGGCCATATCACCTGAGGCAGTGTGAAAGAAGAGGGTCATGTGGTGTTGTGGTTATCCTATTTATACGTACGCAAAGTGGGCTGGGCCTGCGTACCCAAGGCCAGCGTAGGGGTGTGAATAATTATTCCGGGGACCTGGGTGTTGTTCAGTTCCTGCCTGGCCAGGAAGTGTACTTATGTGTGTTTCTTTTGTAGTTTTCACCTCGCAGAGTGTATATTTTACATTAGTGTAGCATGTGTCAGGAGGGCGGCAACTATCGTTAATGAGATGCTGTTTGAAAAGATTGAATGGCGAACATTACATGTCGTTGTCAAGGTTGTGGATATGTGCAGATTCGCATGTCAATGGTGTGCGGTATTATTGAAAGCGTTGCTATTGTGAAGTGTACACATGTAAATGCGCTCGGATGGAGGGAGGATCAGCAGTGAGGCTAAGTCATACCAAGTCAAGCTATGCATGTCAAATGTGAAATTGGTAAAGCCTGACAACAGAACGTACAGCAAAATACATCTACAGATTGCTGTTTACTGTTTGTCACATGTGATCTAGGATGTGCACTCTGCCCGTGGCTTCTGATACTTCTTAGAGCCACGAATACCCAGGCCGAAAGGGAGCACAATAATGTGCACACACACACCAGGGGCATCGTGTAACACACATTTATTTTTTGATGGAACGTTTGAGGTGCATGGCAATCACACGTGGAAGGCTAATGTACAGACCATGAATATTGATCAAGATGATCATTGCATGTTGTGTGTAGTATAAGATATGCGTATACAGGAAAACACTTTTCAAAAAAGCTTTCTAAGCAGAAGAGGTGTCTCTGAAACGCTGTAGAGAGAATGACTAAAATGGGTGGGGTTGTCTAACTATTACAATGAGAAATGTTATGAAGCAATCAAATGCTTTTTTTATGGTCACATGGCAATCGCGCACCGTGCATTTTTTGAGAAAATAGGTTTACCATAATATAAGTTTATTACAGTTAGAAATATATAAATGTTTAAAATATTTTAGATTATCGCTTGCTCTCATATACTGTTCAAAGGTATGTAGATATACTTTTGAAAAAAAAATAAAATAAATGAGGGCATGGCATACCCGGCGCGACACTATACGTCTGTGACGTAACACAGGGCCTGGCAGCGTGTATTTGTCGCATATGCAACGCTCAGCAGGCACGACCCCATACGTAAATGACGTAACGCTTGGCTTGGTACTGCACACTTGTCAGATACCAAAGTAGCAGCTGGGGTGATTTCATGCATATATGATGTTACGTGGGACGTGGTGCCACAAACTTGTCGGATACCAAATGCGCATCAGTTACGAGTTTAGCAATATGGCAGTTAGGATTCGCGTGGTGATGGAGCTTGGTAGGCTACCGGTGTGAGAGTGCAGTTTTCTCAAAAATGAAAATCAAAAATATACATATTTTTGAGAGAAGATATAAAACATTACATCATTTTTAAAGTTAAAAAATAAGAAATATAATAGAGTCCCAAATATTTAAAAAATATTTGAAAAAATATAGGTTTTAAAAACAATAAAGTATGAAATTAACATTTAAAAAAACCTTTGAAATTCACTGACAAAAACTTAGGTTTCAGGCATGTTATAGTTAGGAATTAGCATTTGAAAAACCTTAGAAATTCACAAAAAAAAAACGTAGGTTTCAGGGACGTTATAGTTAGTTGAACATTTGACTCATATAAAACCAGTGAAATTCGCCTGTTATAGTTAGTTGAGCTAACTATAACTTGCGTGCCCGCAATGCACTGCTGATGATGTCACATATTACATCACTCATGACATGGTCAGTGACATCACTGATGACATCACTGATGATATCACTCATGATGGATTCATAGAAAAAAATGGGGGTCCCAAGACAGGCTTGAAATCCAATGCATTTTACATAGACTTTTGTATTTTGCATTGCGTGAAAAAATCCAGTCGGATTTTGCTGAAATTTAGCACCATTAGTAATTGGGGTACTCAAAAGATACTTTTGGGTACTGTAGGTAAGTAGAGTAACTATTTTTAGTTATAAGGTTTTTAAATTCAGTGATTTCTTGTAGAACAATACGGCTAAAGGTAGCAAGGAAGCCCAAAAAATAAACAAGACTGCATATGTAAAGTTTCTGGGGAAACATCAGTTACATCGCGGTGTTTACACCGCAATACCTTTACAACGCAGGTCATTGCAATGACTTTTGCTGGAAGGCGCTCTATGCTAAGGAATAGTATTATTTACTATTCACACACCTTCCCTACTGTAACGTAGGCTGGGGTTGGAATAATAAATCATACTATTCCTAAGTCCAGCACCCTCCAGCGCAAGTCCTTGTAATGACTTGCGTTGTAATGCCTGCGTTGTAAAGGTATCATGGCGTAAACACCACGATGTAACATCGTACATTCAAGTTTCTGATTTACTCTCCATTTTCTAATAGTGCTACCCTATATATTGTGTGAATTTTATGATTATGTAATATAGGATAGAATCTCTATATGGTAGCATAGTCTTCCCTAAGACCCTCTTGTGTGAGATACCTATAGGATTAGCAGACCTAGCATCAAGAACGGTGTCAAGACTGAGGACAGAGCTGTAAGCAACCAGGAGGATCTCAATTATAACAGCACCTGAAGTTCAAATGGTGGTGGAATGCTCATCAAACATGTAGGCCTGGCAACTGGATTTGAGTTAATACCAGAGAATAAAGCTGCTGAAGGCACTCAGAAAGACCCCAAAAAAACAACAACGAAAAAAACAAGAAGGACCAAATAGAAGCGGCCAGTATAAAGACAGCCACTGCCCAGCAGATCATTTGTCTTTAACCACCCTAATTTTAAGGTCAGGCATTGATCAGTCAGCGATTCCTCAGACAACTGTAGATGTTTTGGGTTTTGAAAACATTCAATAAAGCTTCAAAATGTACGACCTCCCAAAAGCGCTTGCCTTACCTTGTGTGACGTAAGTAGCCACTCACGAGTCGAAAATATGCCCACGGCTACTTAAGGTGCCACCATTTTGAGTCCAGATTCAGCCCTAACTCATTGTAAAAAACAATTTTCTGAAAAGTAGCTGTTGATTCGACGCATAAGGTATGCACATGATTGGCTTGCCTCCTTTTTGTCATTCCAGTGTTAGACCATGTGTCTCTTTACCTCTCTCTTCAGCTCATCTTAACAAATCATTTGCTACTTTATGTGTCCCAAGTTTCTTTGTTATTTTATTCTTTGGCATTTTAATATTTCCCTTTTGGCTTCACCAGTTTTTATTTTGGCTTTCATCCATATTGTCTTCAGAGAGATCCTCTTGTTACTGGAGTAAGGAACCTGTCTTAAGTCTTGTCCATCCATTCCATTCATGATTGCTAAACCTAAACATATTCAAAGCAAACAACATGTTTGTGGTCCTATGATTTGTGGCATTGTGTCTCCTTCAATTTAAGAGACTGATTGCACTTGTTACACATTTAGCACTTCTTCAAGACTGTTGTCAAAGTTCATATATTATATCGGAGAATCATCATGGCAGATGACTAGACCTCATACATGGAACTTCTACCTTCCAATCTATATTTGATAGGCTCAAAAACAGTACCTACTGTAACGCACTTTACTTTGGTTTATAATTGGTCTCTTTTATACATCTCACTGCCTGTATAGCTATCATCCACCTTTAGTTATATTCATTTCCTCAATTGGTGAATACCCAAATTGATATAGGTCTCATGAACGCTGTGTTTCTTCATTTAGCATCACAGATTGAAATGTGTGTTTTTTTTCAGGCAGGGCCGACGTTGGTGCAATATCATTTGATATATACAAAATTGTATAGAGTTGTTATGGGGATGTATTCATGAAAGAGACTAATCATTGGTAAAGGTCTGTAAGCTGAAAAATAACATTCTTTTTTGCACAAAGCCAAATTGTCCTTGTTGTCTAGTTTATAGATTAAAGATGAGAATAGCAATACTTAAACAACTCCAATCACACTGTGTAAGTGTTTATTCAACTAAGGACCATCATATTTATCTTCCAGCTGCTGTTAACAGAAAGAAATGGAAAGGAGAGAACCATACAATAATACCTTCAGCTCAGTAACTGAGTTTATCATATTTGGGTTTCCAAGCTTGCAGGATTTTCATGGCTTGCTGTTTGGGATTTTTCTCCCCATCTACCTTCTAACTATCACAGGTAATGGGATTGTCTTTCTGCTCACAAACCTTGATCATAAGCTTGAAACTCCCATGTTCTTCTTTGTGAGCCACCTCTCTTTCCTGGATCTCAGTTTCACCACAGTGACTGTACCAAAAATGCTGGCCAAGTTTCTCATAAATAGCAACACAATATCCTTTAGTGGCTGCCTCTTACAGATGTACGTCTTTCTTTCTTTGGGATCTGCAGAATGTCTCTTGTTGACAGTGATGTCCTTTGATCGCTATTATGCCATATGTCAGCCTCTCCAATATGCAACATATATGACCAGAAAACGCTGTATTCAACTTGCTCTAGCAGCCTGGACTGGAGGATTCCTAACTCCGCTGACCTCTGCAATTCTGGCCACAAGATTGCCTTTCTGTGGACCTAATGTTATTAATCATTACTATTGTGACCACCCACCTCTTCTCAAGCTTGCCTGTGCTGACACTTCCCTCAATGTTGCTGTTGGTTCCTTTTTTAGTTTTGTTGTTGTAATTTCATCTTTTTGTCTGGTTCTAGTTTCCTACACAAAAATAATATTATCCATCCTGAAAATTAGTTCAAAAGGGGGAAGAAGAAAAACGTTTTCAACCTGTGCATCTCACTTGATTGTGGTTAACCTATTTTTTTTGCCGATCATTTTCATGTACATACGTCCTGTGGGATCCTATATTTCTGATATAGACTCACTAGTTGCTATGCTATATTCTATTTTGACGCCCATGCTTAATCCTCTGATATATACCCTGAGAAACAAAGATATTAAAGAGGCATTTAGAAGGAAGCTAGCCTTCTTTTAACTGTTCTTCTTTAAATGAGAATCTTTTTTTGATAAAGTAATAGTTCTAAAATGAGATGTGAAACAGTGGTTTAATGGAACGGTGTGTGATTGTTTCTGGTGGTTTTGTTGAATTAACCAAGCTACTTTGTAAAAATTATCCCATAAGTCATTGAGTCACTAAACGCCTTTCCCATCTTATTAGTTTCTCAAATAGAACAAAGTAAAACAACCCCGTGAATCAAGAATGAAGATACAGAAATAACAGAACTATAAATTTCATATAAATCCCATATGGAATTTGCCACTTCTAATTCAACGTTTCCTTAATGCCTTCTAATAATTGAATGTGGTGACAGATAACTCCAACACATGTACCAAAATAGAGATAAAAACAACACCTAATCTCATAGAGAAGATTACTGCTTGAAAAGACTAAAGCATACCCCTAAAATGTACTCAAGGTCAAATATCCCCATATTATAACAACACATTAACAGGAAAAAGATGCAATTATCAAACATCAATACATATGTTATCTGGGAAATGCAAGCCAAAGTGCACATGTTGACTGGACACTGTGAGAACCAAAAGAGAAAGGTGGACTACAGCATAAGAAGCAACTGCCCAATGGCAATCGGTAATATGGCCGAGATACCCGCCACCCCCTCTCAACACAATCAATCCCCAAAAGGAGGGAAACCGGAAACAGTTCTTGAAGTTTTTGGAAGTGGGATGGAGTGACCATCCCGGACGTATTTATTAAAACAAAATTAAAAATATTAAACGTTTCATGTTATGTACAATTTCATTACCATATTACGATGTTTGGCTAACCTTAACAGATTCTCTAATACAGAGGTCCTCCTAGCCGAACTAGCATCCTACAAAACATTTCTTGACATATTGAAATTGTACAACCTAACGTTTAAGGGCCAACGGCAAGATCATAACCGGTGTCAAGATCCCTAACCAGACTTACCCCTCCCACTTGGGCTGGGCGACAGCACGGAGGCGTACCTCAAGTGCAACTATTACCAATTTCCCTTGACTTGACGGGGGCACCTAAAGACTCGACGCCAGTTAAAGGTCGTTCGAATACTCGTGTGAGGTATCTAGAAGGTACCGTAGACCTTATCCCAACCCCACACTACTTACCGCATCTGCCGTCGCAGATGTCACTGGCCCCGGGAAATTCCCCAGGAGGGGGCTGTAACCCCTCCTACAAAGGAAGGGGCCTTGACCGCCTTTCCTTTACTTCCGGCGACCCATCCTTAGAAGGGACCGCCTCCCCATTGAGGGGCCAATGGCCACCTCTCCCGAGCGCTCCCATCCGTGTTGGGTGACGCCCACTCATAGGGATCTACTAATTAGTGCTCACCGATCATGACCTTACCGCCTACCAAAATAAATACGACAGTGCAAATTAACCTACAAATACATTGGCCACTATGACCGAAAGAGCATGCATTAAAAATTCAACCTTAAACTGAATATCTTTAATGGCAAACATACTCAACAACAACCATTCTTTATTAACTCATAAACATGGCACTACAACCTGTATACGAAAACCGAATCAAAAATTAATCAACTTTATTATACACAACTGGCTGTCTTCAGGGGCTGGTGGGTGGGTCAAAATTGGCTCTTCGTTCTGTCCCGAGCTCACGTGCAGCGAGGAGGTGCAGCTTCAGAGCACAAGAACAAGAGGATGTCTTCTGGTCTTGCGTCCCTTTTTATCCGTCTTCAGGGCGGGCGTATACCCGCCCCTGCCTGCCCCGAGGGCGTGGCTGGCTGCGTCGGTGTCTAGGCCAGCCCACTCTAGGGCGGGAACGAGCGCGCCCCAGCTACGCCGCTTCGGGCATACCAGCTGAGGCGCGCCTCCCGCCCAAAAATGGCTTCCCGGGGGGATCGAGGCACTCGGCCATACGTTCGGGGGGACCGAGTGGTCGCCCCTTTCCATATGGCCGAGATACCCGCCACCCCCTCTCAACACAATCAATCCCCAAAAGGAGGGAAACCGGAAACAGTTCTTGAAGTTTTTGGAAGTGGGATGGAGTGACCATCCCGGCCGTATTTATTAAAACAAAATTAAAAATATTAAACGTTTCATGTTATGTACAATTTCATTACCATATTACGATGTTTGGCTAACCTTAACAGATTCTCTAATACAGAGGTCCTCCTAGCCGAACTAGCATCCTACAAAACATTTCTTGACATATTGAAATTGTACAACCTAACGTTTAAGGGCCAACGGCAAGATCATAACCGGTGTCAAGATCCCTAACCAGACTTACCCCTCCCACTTGGGCTGGGCGACAGCACGGAGGCGTACCTCAAGTGCAACTATTACCAATTTCCCTTGACTTGACGGGGGCACCTAAAGACTCGACGCCAGTTAAAGGTCGTTCGAATACTCGTGTGAGGTATCTAGAAGGTACCGTAGACCTTATCCCAACCCCACACTACTTACCGCATCTGCCGTCGCAGATGTCACTGGCCCCGGGAAATTCCCCAGGAGGGGGCTGTAACCCCTCCTACAAAGGAAGGGGCCTTGACCGCCTTTCCTTTACTTCCGGCGACCCATCCTTAGAAGGGACCGCCTCCCCATTGAGGGGCCAATGGCCACCTCTCCCGAGCGCTCCCATCCGTGTTGGGTGACGCCCACTCATAGGGATCTACTAATTAGTGCTCACCGATCATGACCTTACCGCCACAGGCCCGGATAGTTGACCGGCTATCCGGGCCCCCCACAAAACTCCTAGCTAAAGGTCATGTTCCAACGTTTTTAACCATGCTAAGAAGTCCCCTATGAGTAACTCATTTCCTACCCGAGACAAATGCACACCATCCCCTAGATACATACTGTCATCATTAATACAACCGTGCGAGATAGAATGCAATGTCCTGGAGCGAAACAACCTACTCACTTTGTTATTAAGTTTTCTAACAGAATGGTTCAAAGCAGGGATCGAAACAGCCCCCCGCCACACTTTTCGTGGGATCATATGAGACCACGCAATTATGCACCCCGGAACTTTCCTCGCCAACCAACTTACAGTGGAAAGCATTGCCTCCAGGAGAAGTCGTCTACCGGTGGTGACCAAATCATTGCCCCCTAAATGTACTATGACTATAGACGGCGGTGACCTCGTCCGCCCTAACAAACCCTCAAAAAATGCCTGAAACTGGTCAATACAGAGACCGCCCCTTCCGTAGAAGGACATTCTGTACCCGTATTCCCCAGCTACGTGAATCATGTCACCTGCTTCGAATACGTCAGCGGCACGCCTCACGTATGAGTGGCCCACGACCCACACCTCCTTTCTCACAGCCGGTGATGTCTGACCGCTGGCCTGGTGCTGGGTCGACTGCATAGTCCGCCCCGCCTCGAAGGCTTGCGTAACTGAAAACCAAACAAAAGACAAGAAGCGTGAGTACATTATTACAGCTTCACAACATGTGCAACCGCACATACCTCTTATAACAATTGGAGGACCAACGCCCCACTCGTTTTACTTGTTCCACATTAAGACCCCTGGCTGTAGCTTCAGTGGCAGCCCCTATCCGAAAGGAATGGGTCCCAAACTCACCCGGGTCCAAGCCCGCTGCGGTAATTGACATCGCGAGCACCCGCTGAAACTGAAACTTCGTCAGTGGGGTGGCGTCCGCGTGTCTCAACAATGTCCCCCCCCATGATGCCACCCTTTGTGCTAGGTAATCTTCTAAACACTTCACCGGACACATGGGAGACCCTGAAATCCTGCGAATGACTATGCAGTCACCCACCCCACCTTGATCGGTTTTTGACTTGACAAAGGATACAGTCATCGTCTCACCCCTGATCTGAATGTGTTCCCGGCACAAACCCCCCACCACATCCCGCTTGTTCCTTGCTACCAGCTCACTTATCCTCATTGCCCCGTGAAATGCAAGCGTAAAAGCAGCTCGGAACAAACAGGCCTCGAACTGAGACGAGCATGTGGCGGGGAGTGTGGCCAGCAACTGGGACAACCTATCCAGACCTATCGGGCGCCTCTCATCTACTTTGCGACCCTCAAGGCGTTGCCACCCACGCAGCGCTTTCTGTACCACAAAAGACGCTGTCGGGTCCTGGATATTATGCGCCCTGGCAACAAAGGAAATGGCAGCACGATGCCTCTGGGCTGTAGCCACCGACTTCCCAGCCTTACGCAAGGACATCAGAAAATGTACTACCCAATCCTCATGCCCCCAAAGCCCCCCTCTCTCAGTCCCCAAAAAGGCTAAATAAGCCCGAAACGCCCCTTCGTATGCCTTCCTCGTCCTTGGTGCTAGACTCTCTCCCACGAGGTAACGAAGTTCGGGGCACCGAGAGACCAGAGAGCTTCGGGAAAGGGTGCTGGCTCTGGGTCCGCTGAGGGAAGGAAACCCAAGAAAGCCTGCATTTGAAAACGAGACAGTGCATCAGCAGCCTGATTCATCACCCCTGGGACATGTTTTGCTCTGAATACCACGTTCAGTTGCATACACAGTAAGACAATTTCTTTAAGCAGCCTTAAAATCATTTTGCAACGTGCTGCCTGACTATTGATGCATTCTACAACGGTCATATTGTCAGACCAAAATATGACAGAGTGATTTTTGAATCCATCGGGCCAGGTTCTGAGGGCCACCAAAATGGGAAACAGTTCAAGGAAAGCAATATTGCTCGTCAGCCCCTCTTCATGCCACCATGTTGGCCACCTTTGCGCCGACCATTTTGTGCCGAAGATGGCGCCGAAACCCATGCTTCCCGCTGAATCTGTCCATAGACCAAGCTCTTTAGAGGACAAGGCCGGTTTGTTCCAGACGACTCGACCATTGAAATCCGCCAAAAATGCTAACCAAATGCGCATGTCTTGGCGGACCTCGGCCGATAATCTCGTGCGATGATGACCCTCTCTTAGGCCAACCATCGCCTGGGCAATTGAACGGGAGAAGGGGCGGGCCATCGGGATCACCCTTAGGGCAAAATTCAACTTCCCCACCAATTGCTGCAATTGATGCAGCGTAACTTTAGATGCAATAATACACATTTGCAGGGCTGCCCTGAATTTCGACACTTTGGCAGCCGGTAAACGAAAACAACCCTCACTAGAGTCCAACTCGATCCCGAGAAACTCGAGGCAAGTCGTGGGACCCACCGTTTTACCTGGTGCCAATGGCACGCCAAATTGATTCATTAAAACACAAAATTCAGTCAAGGCCCGGGCACATTCATCATCCCCAGCGGCCCCAAGGAACAGAAAGTCATCGAGGTAATGCATCACATTCCGAAAACCCGTTTTCTTCGTGTAAACCCATTGTAGAAAACTACTGAACTTCTCGAAATATGCACAAGATATAGAGCACCCCATCGGCATACACCTATCCATGTAATACGAACCTCGAAACATGAATCCCAAAAGACGTTGGTCTTCCGGGTATACCGGGAGCAAACGGAACGCTGACTCGATATCTGATTTCGCCATCAGCGTCCCGGGCCCCAGGCGATTCAAAATGGCTACGGCCTCATCGAATGATGCGTACCGCACCGAACATATCTCTGGATCAATTGCGTAGTTTACAGAAAGGCCATGAGGAGCCGATAAATTGTGAATCAATCGAAACTCACCTGGGTCCTTCTTGGGGACCACCCCTAAAGGAGAACAAACAAAATTCGGTACCGGGGGAACACTAAACGGGCCGGCAACCCGACCTCGGGTAACCTCTTTCCGGATCTTATCCTGTACTACAGTCGTATGCTGCAAGACGGAAAGTTGGTTTTTGCACGTCCCAACACCCTGAAAGTTCCCCACCGGGATGCGGAAACCATATGAAAAACCGTTTCGTAGCACCCCAGCTGAAGCACGATCAGGGTATTCGCTGAGCCAAGGAATCATTGCCAGGGTATCAATCGGGGTTGGTAAAGGCGCCCCTCGGACTATATTAGACCTGTTTGGCGCCCCCTCTACCCCCATTTTCACCAGATTTGGCTCTGCACGAGGACTCAGGATGGGGTGCCCCACAACCACTACATTCGTGTTTGAATTTACAAGATCCCGGGGGCCTAGTACATTTACTTCTGTTGAAATTGAAACAGAAACCCCTCTTCCCTGTATTGCCGGCGGGTTTCGGGTAATCGTCTGTACCCGTACCCGACCGAAAGGGCGTCCCCCCCTTTTGGCGGGAGGATTCACCAACAGTACATCCCACCAACGGCACTTTCAACATCCCCGACTCTTTCATTTTATTCCATGTCAAAGAATCGTAACAGTCCCAGGTTAAACTTTTGTTATGCTCCATCGCTTTCCTAAAAAGGTTGTCATAACAGAACCATTGGTTACCTTGGTGCGATGTCGAGTACCCCATAATTCGTGACTGATATACTGGGAATTCGGGGAGCAATTCAGGTCTACGTTCCCCCAAAATTGACGTAAAAATTCCCCAAGCATTACCCCAGTTGCCAATATTCTCATTCACTTTAAAGGCGGCCATTTTTGCGCGCCAAACACTTGGGTGCATCAGATCCTTTTGGCCCTTAACAGTTTCCACCTCTTAATGATCAACGAGCAAGGAGAAAATGTTTACGTATTCCCCCGCCCAAATCTTTTCCTTTATTGCCAAAGGAACATGTTGCCCCAACTTCTCTCTACGAGAGGGTGTTGACTCATCCCTTGCGATCGGCAATGGCCGCTTACCTGCACCGGACGCTGCCTCCGCCACTCGTGGCTTGTCTATCACCGCATCCGACGCGGGCACCTTGGCTGTATCACGTTTCTCGCGCAACTGTTTAATGAGTGCTTGCGCTTCGGCAGCCGTGGCGCCCTCGCTACTGTCCCCCAACCACGCCGCTAACTGTGCCGCCAACTCGGGAGGCATATCTTCAGTGGGTGTCGGGGTGACTACTACAGGGATCGGATTCCCCTCCTTTGGTACCGGGGCCGGTACCGGGGCTGGCGCCTCGAGCGGGGAACAGGGAACCGGGACGTCTCCCCCGACCGGCCCCCTTCTCGGCCTCTTTGGCTTCCCTCCGGTCGGTGGACGCCCCGGTCCCTCCTCACCGTCTCGCTCGCCAACCGTTTCTTAATTTCGGACATGTCCTTCATGAGGGCCCGAACCAACTGGTCAGTCGACATTCTCTTCACACCTTTCTTGGGCATCTTTTCAGACGAAGTATCTAGAAGACAAAAAGAGGAATTAAAACGCTCAAAATTGGCTCTTCGTTCTGTCCCGAGCACACGTGCAGCGAGGAGGTGCAGCTTCAGAGCACAAGAACAAGAGGATGTCTTCTGGTCTTGCGTCCCTTTTTATCCGTCTTCAGGGCGGGCGTATACCCGCCCCTGCCTGCCCCGAGGGCGTGGCTGGCTGCGTCGGTGTCTAGGCCAGCCCACTCTAGGGCGGGAACGAGCGCGCCCCAGCTACGCCGCTTCGGGCATACCAGCTGAGGCGCGCCTCCCGCCCAAAAATGGCTTCCCGGGGGGATCGAGGCACTCGGCCATACGTTCGGGGGGACTGAGTGGTCGCCCCTTTCCATTCGCCATGGTCAAAAACACATCCATGTTAAGCCCACTGCAAGAGTTAATGGGAAATGCCCCCCCCCCCAGTAGAACCCAATCCACATTTCTGGTCAGAGGTTTTAAGATCCACCTGACTTTACTGGGGTTTACAAATGCAGCATGACTCCTTAAATGAGAAGATCATGCTGGCCGTCAGAGAACTCAACTGGTTCCCATTGATTGCCTGCATTGCATGTAGGTCCTGCACCGAGCTTAATAAGCAGTTATCTCTGACCTCCTACCATTGCCAAGGGAGGTAGAGAATAACCTCCCACAACCTCCTAATCTTGACATTATACTAAAAACAAACCTGGAGATGAATTTTACAGAAGGCAAAACTTCAAAAAGCCAAGAAAAGACTAGGATTATGCACAATAAATCCCACAAAACATTTTTGCCCCCCTTTGCGGAATACACTTCCAGTGTCAAAACCGATCATTTCACTAAAACAATCCAGAAATCAGAAAATATATTGAAATCCTCCTTCTGCACCTTACCTTAAAAATATCTGTTTCCAGAGGTAAGTACCTTCAGACCCCTACACAACATTCAACTTAGTTACAGAATGGGATATCATACTTTCTATTACAAACACCAGACCCATTGCCTCTCTTATCAAACAAACACAAGGCGGCACTCATATCCTACTGACAAGATAATTATTGCCTCATGCAAACATCCCTCTCTACCTAACTACCTTAAAATTGGTCAGGTTCAGGTTCAGGTTCAGGTTCACTCTCTTAAAAAAAAAACATGACGCAGCCTCTAAAGAGTTAGAAATGTATTGATCCATCACAGGACTCTATTTTTTGTTAAATCATGAAGAAGTGGATCGTCTTTCAGAAAATCAACTTGATTTCTTGAAAAATAACTTTCAGGTGAGAAACAATCTGAGCTCAGTCATGACCCAGCAAAAGAAACCTGCATGCTCAAAGTTGTTGACAACACACTTTGAATTTTCAAAAAGGGTACTTGTTGCTTTGGAATACATCCTGATTTATCTGCAACTTTTAGTTGAATCGAACATATATCTTTTTAAATATTCTAAGAGACAGAATGGACATGGACACACTGTTTTGAAATGGATTAAAACATTCCACATCAACAAAACAGACAAATCTGTGGCAATCAGTAAATCAGTGTCTTTCAGAAATTTATCCTTGCCAATGATCCAGTGGAAGCAGTAATTATATGTCTCTAAAACCCCTTCCTTCACTAACTTCTCCAACTGAACTGGGCCCTTGTCACGATCAGAAAGATGAGGCACAATGAAAACACAAGTCAACACAGAGGTGATGTTCTTCCGATGGATTTTGTTTTCTCATTGTGAGGGTGAGGAGTCAGAGTGTCCAAAAGCTTGTTGGCCACGCAATGAAGACCATTTAATTGGCAGTCAAATCACAAGTTAGAGATGAGGTTCAAATACACTACTCTCAAAATCATACCGTAGAAATAAAGAATTGCAACTGGAAGACCAAATCTCCTAAAGAAATGTAGTCCAATCAAAATCATACATACTAACAGTTTTGAAGTTGCGACACCAAATAAAAGTAGCAGAACCTGATGCTCTGAAAATAATCTATGATTCTCCCTATTACGCATTTAGAATCATTTACAAATAAGCACAGTTTCTAAAGAAAGAACATAAGGACACATTAACAGACTCAAGCAATAGTAGATAATTTGGTTATTGTATTAGTGATCCAAAATTATTACATATCAGCGAGCTTTTAAGCATTTCAGTCAAGAATCGTACAACATGTAGTTAGTTTAAAACCACACATTTGTCAAAGTATTCTAATTCATACCAAGCATGTTCGAGGTTTACAAATTCTTATCACCAGCAAAGGCAAGAGGATGTTTTTCTAAATAACAGTGTTCTCTAAAAGGGAACAAAGGAGCCAAGTTAAAGTCCACTAGGGAAAAGTCCATGGGCATAGAGGGAATCAGAAAAGTTACATTCTGTTCCCACCAGATAGTCCATGAGAGTTCAAGAAGTAAGATCTTAGCAAAGGGAATGGCATGGGGCATAAGAAGGCGATGGAACAGGCCGCCGGCAAGAAGGATTCCAAATCGATCAGCTGCAGCTGCAGTTGTTAGGCAAAGAGGATCTCCACATATAAAATGAAAGAATCAGCAGCAGTAGCAGTTGTTGCTTTTTCCTCCTTTAGAGAGTCATCTTTTATATTCAGTATTAGGTATTAGTGACATCAGTCATTGTACCCCAGTGGTCTGATCATCATGTGGTCATGCTTCCATTCATCAGACACAAATTTGATACTCCAACATATTTTCCCATCCAAATCATGAGAAACTATAGTTCTTTCCCTACTCACAGGTTAGTTCACTAAAACTTACAACATTGTTACTTTTTATGGGTTCATTCTAGAAACTTGGCTTCCCCCAATACCATTTCACAATGAACACTAGGAGCAAAGTCCCACTCATGAGAAATGTTACATTTGCAGAATAGAGATAGCAACATTTGATACATGAGTAAAGGGTTCATGGTACTAGACTATGAAATAATTCAGCTTTTGGAAGGAAAAGTAAAACCTATGCCTCTCAAAATTAATATTTCTTGTTCAGTAAATAAATGTCAAACATCATAAACTTAATCAAGCATTTCATATAAGGAAATAGTTGCAACATTGTTAGTAAAACTTGCGTTGAAATGACTAATCCTAGATATGGCCTACCTATACAATTTCATACATAAAATTAATTTCATAAATCCTTTTACTAAAACCGTTTTTAACTCTCCATAATCCTAATAATATCTAGTATTAATATTGGAAATATCATCCATCTACCATATAACATGACAGATATGAACCACATTCTTTTTCATGATGCACTACAATGAAAGAAATAGAAATGCTAAGTCACACCATTTATAATTGCAAAATTGTAAATTTTTCTGTTTTAAAACGTACCTAATTCGTATTTTTTATTCTTTGTATTTAGATTCTTCTATGTTTATGGAGTTAAGCACACTTTTACCTTGTTGTTGTTTTAAAATGTATCGGTTTCTGTATAATTTCTCTTAATGTATGCAAAATGCACATTTAAAGTTTATGTGTCATTTTCAGTAATTGTGTCATGTAAAGAATAAGCAGTGTTTTCGCTGCATCACCATTTTAATCTACTGTCGAGCCCCTCTATGAAATATTTAATGAGACTGGTATCCCTTGCACAAATATAGTCATGATACAAAACTTTACTGAAAGATCAACAATATAGATTGCATCAACTCTCCCAACTTTTCCCTTCTAGATATATTCTCTTGGGTGTCTAAAAGGAGAAACTCAAACTAAAGCCTCTCAAGACAGAGTTTCTGCTTTTCCCTCCCAACAACTCGCTATATGGCTAGTGAATGGACAGATAAACTGAAGTTTATTGTGAGTATATTCCCTAAAGATATGAGTTCAGCCACTCTGCTTTAGTCTAACAAATCACTCAGTCCCAACCGAACTGTAAAAAACATTAAAAGTGCTAGATCTCAATTAAAGCTTTTGCAAGACACATATCTCTTTGGGTCCTAATCAGGAAGGTATGTTTGAAGGCACAACGAAGTACTCCTGTAGTACTTCTTGACATATTCATTAATGTAATTGACTAAGATTTGGGCTAGGTCTGTGCTTACATTTGTCTTATCACCTTTATGCACAATTATCCCCAAAGAATGTGGAATATTTAGCACTCATATGTCTATGTTTTTGGAGTAAATGTGGGAAGGTTAATTGTAAATGCCTGGAAAATGGAGACTATCTACTACAAAGGCCCTCATTATCAGTGGACTTGAGTAGACCCCATTTATTTCCTCACCCTGGATTACCATTACTGAAGGCAAACAAGGATTATACACTTTTAGGGAATAGCATGTGGGAATCAGACTCACCATGGTGATTCTAACATGTTTTAACCTGGTATTTTTAATGGAAACATGCCTGCTTGAAGTAGGTGAAATCACTTGGTGGAATACAACTCACCAAAAGTGTTGCCTCTAAACATAGAATTCCAGTGGGCCCAGTAATTGCAGGTATTGGGTCCATGTCCATCAGAAGTAATACGCCACTCCTAATGAGGGTCAAAGTGGGAGGAAGACAGGGAAAATCAACACAACACATACAGAAGATCAGTGTAACTGCAACACATGATAGACAGAATGCTGAATGATTCAAACATTCTCCCCCAGTCAAGAGATCTGGGTTAAATCCATTGTTCTTTTGCCCACTATGCCAGCCCAGTTTGGACCCAGTCACATGCAAATCAGTCTTGACCCTGCCTCTCATTGGGACAGTCCAGACGGAACTGCCAAGCCAGGACCTCCCTGGACCGGAAACAAGTATCCTGGGACTGGTGTTGGAGCATGTCACCCTTCATCAGCCAAGCTAGCTTGAATCTAGTGGCAGAGTGAGCAAGGGACAGAAGTCTGGGCATACACATCGCACTTGGGGCAAAAAGTTTAACTGCAACAAATGATGGACAGAATACTGAATAATTCAAACATTCTCCCCAGTCAAAAGATCTGGGTTAAATCCATCGTTATTTTTCCCACTATGCCACCCTAGTTTGGACCCAGCCATATGCAAGTCAGTCTTGACCCTGTGCCTTATGGGAACAGCCCAGACCAAACTGCGAAGCCAGGTCCTCCCTGGACCGTAAACAATCATCCTGGTGCCGGTTTCGGGGTATGTCACCTTTCATCAGCCAGGCTAGCTTGAATCCAGTGGCACAGTGAGCAAGGGACCCATGCCTGGGCATACCCGTCCCACTTAGGGTGAAAAGTGCAACTGCAACAAATGATGGATGGAATGCT
The DNA here is from genome assembly GCF_964263255.1 of Lissotriton vulgaris. Lineage (NCBI taxonomy): Eukaryota > Metazoa > Chordata > Amphibia > Caudata > Salamandridae > Lissotriton > Lissotriton vulgaris. Next base: position 124,044,898 of record NC_141696.1, on the reverse strand, counting down.
CAATGATTCAAATATTCTCCCCCAGTCAAGAGATCTGGGTTCAATCCATTGTTCTTTTGCCCACTACGCCACCCCAGTTTGGACCCAGTCATATGCAAATCGGTCTTGACCCTGTGCCTCATAGGAATAGTCCAGACGAAACTGCCAAGCCAGGTCCTCCCAGGACCGGAAACAAGCATCCTGGGACTGGTTTGGTGGTATGTCACCCTTCATCAACCAGGCTAGCTTGAATCCAGTGGCACAGTGAGCAAGGGACCCATATCTGGGCATACCCGTTCCACTTAGGGCAAAAAGTGTAACTGCAACAAATGATGGATGGAATGCAGAATGATTCAAACATTCTCCCCCAGTCAAGAGATCTGGGTTAAATCCATGCAGAAGATCATGCAAATTCAAAAACACGCAAAAGAATTGGCAAAATCAATTGCTATTCACCAAGTTATATCCACATCTATTCCAGTAGTGCTACAGCCCAAACAAGTTAAAATCTATTCTAGCCAAGCTTTAGAGTAAGTCACAACATACACATGGCCACTCATAGGTACTACATCGAATCAGATGCAAATCCATGCAGGCAGGGAATACCACTACCATGTGGCTCCTACGTAAGCTTACCTAACTCGCATTGGGGTTGCATTTGTAACTGGGGAATGGTGTCCAAAAGATATTCTCTAATAACATACCTCAATCCCAAAACACCCATGATCGTAACACTGGTTCCATGCATGTTTTGAAATGTCTGCAGCATTCTTGTGGTAACAACTATAAAACCTATATCACATATATTTGTTGCAGACAACTTTTATAGGGGATGCTCTAGTGCTCCCCAGAAATATCTGCAATCCTATTTTTGCCTTTTACATGTTTCAAAACATCACCATGCAAGTGTTCTTACTTTTAGACCTTAGCCATGAATTGCGACCCTATACTTGTTTCCAGGTAGGGTCGCTGACCAGAGTTCAGGGTCAGCATTTTTGTGACTTACCAGTGATCTCGAATTTGACTTGAGCTGCTGGTTTGGTTGCTGCATCCCAGCGGTTGGGTGATGTGTAATCAATGATAAATTGTAAAGTAGGACCCTGGCCACACATATTATCCTGAGCCACCACTGTTCCCCTATCATGATTGCACAACAAAACCTTCTTTTATATGTAATATGAATCTGCAGATGAATGGCAGTTATTACTTCACAGGTCTTTAAATTAGGATTACGTACATTTTGGTAATTAGTCAGTAGTACCTTTATATTGCATGTCATTACTGTGTGAGTGCCTTCATTTTGAAGGTAAGTATGTAAATGATCATTTATACAAATAACTGGGGTACCAGGGTCAATGATAATGTGTTTATTCAGAAGACATGTTCTGAATAAACTTCCCCGATTAACAATCATTCTTTGAGCTATACCAACCCCTTACTGCCCCTATATACCACCCATCTGTAAGCCCTGGACCCTCTTCCGTACCCCTACATGCCTACATGCTACCCTGTATACTACACATCCAGAGCCCTAAAAACTCTTCACTGCTCCTGCTCCCATCTCTGAGGACTATAAAATATTTAATACCGCAAAGCTCTATGCATCTTGCACCCAAAAAACTACCTGGTACCCCTATCTACAACTCGCCCCTGAGACCTAAAACTCCTCACTAGCCCTGTGCGCGACTGTAAGAAAATAGATTACTAGTTGATTCGGGTAACTGCCCACCACAGGAAATAATCACATCGCTTGCTGGGGTGGTCCCTCAAAGTCATTAAATTATTCATAGATCAACCCGCGGTTAGCTATGGTAGGGTAATTTGTAGAGTATTTGTGCAGCACTTAAACAGTAACAAAGTCAAAGCACCAAGTGATAAAAAATCCAAAACTGAATTAGCAAAATGTAATAAAAAAATGACACCTATTTTGAGTCCCATCCAACCAATGGCTGAGGTTTGAATGCATCAAAACCTGTTGTAGTTCTGCAAGAAGCAGAAAAGTAATAAAAGGCATGAAGTTGATGGATAGACACAATGATAAAGGTTTGAAAGTAAAACAAACAATTATTGTAACATAGTGGAAATGACAAGCTACAAAGACAAATGTTGAGAAAAGGATATACAAGATCACATGGACAGAAGGCTGGCTTTCCCATGAGCAAAATGCACTAAAATATTTACATTGCAGGTAAATATGTTAGGTAAGAAGGCTACTCCATGGAGAGAAGGAAAACGTGGCACTGGAGCATTATGAAGCATCAGCCATTGGAGAATTTGCAACAGAGCAATAGAATGGCGTGTTAAAGAACACAGAGTCAGTCATTGGTGGGAGGGTGCCTACGTGGAGGTTAGCAGCATGACCGGCAGAGGCGCAACTAGAGCCGAATTTCGGGGTGGGCTAAGAAAAAATTTCGGGGGGGGGGCTGAACCTTAATCAGTAGGCATAGTGTAGCTGCAGGGCCTCCAACAAGGGGTGAAACAACAGAGTCGGCCTAATTAGCATTCAAATGTTCTTTTAAAGACCTGTTAAACGATCGGGTGCGGCTGTGTGTGTGCCCGGGATCTGTCTCATCCCGGGCTGCCACACACGACGGGGGGGGCTGAAGCCCGGTGAGTCCAATGGGTGTTGCGCGCCTGATGACCGGTCACTGATCATTACAGTGGCAGTCAAAGGAGAAAAAAAACACACATTAGTTGCACAAATCGAAGTTTGTTGAGTTAAAACTTTTACGGTAGGTAAATTTGTTGCTGAATATATTATATGCTTGAAAAAGTTACTCTGCACTGATAATATGATGACTAATGCTAAACCTCCTTCTGAGGGCCCGATTCCGATGCGGTTAAGAAGACCTCCTAGCAGTATTTGCTGCATCCGAATCGAGGGGGTGGCTGGGGAAAATCGAGCACACTATGGCAGGCACCCCCTCGATTCGGATGCAGCAAATACTGCTAGGAGGTCTTCTTAACCGCATCGGAATCGGGCCCTCAGAAGGAGGTTTAGCATTAGTCATCATATTATCAGTGCAGAGTAACTTTTCTTTCTTCAATGGGAGCATATTCATTCGGTCTGAACATAGGCTCCCATTGAAGTCAATGGAAGTCCAACCAAATTGTATCTGGAAGCATCCTGATGCATTGTACTCGGTTGGTTGAACTCTCCCGATCGGAGTCGGTTTGAAACCAATTCCCAAACCAATTCGGTATGATTGATTTCCTAACCTCTTCAGAATCTGGCCCTCGGTTGCATATATGTCTGTTTTTTGGACTGCTAGGCCTTGGAATGGTTAATTTCATATTTCTCCTTTCTAATGTGTTGTGTGGAATGGTCGATACAGTACATAGGTAGTCAGTAAATGTTTTCTACATTTCAGGTCATCTTGCTATCTGTTTATTTGAAGTTGTTTTGTATGTAATTTAAATTGTTTGTGTAAATAATTACAATACTACTGAATTGTATAATCATGATATTGATTTATTTTTCCCTTTTAAGTTGCTACATTTTTGTTTAAAACTCGTTGTATGAGTAATCCACACTTTTGCAATGGATCAATTTTTTGATATTCATAATAGGTCTAACAGCCAGAGCACTTGGCCAAACTCCTCAACTTATTTACACTGCACCATTGTAAGGAACTGACACCTCACCACCAACACCGCATCACTTCCCCTGTTCAGCAGTAAGGAACCAACACCGCACCAGCAACGCCCAACCTCCCAGACACTGTGCAAATTCTTTGTTTTTCATCCTTTTGACGGTACTGTTACCGGGGATTCATGTGACTCCATAGCCGGCCCGTGCATCTCATGGTTGGCGCTGAACTGTGGAAAGTACCTGTCACAATGTCGACATAGCCCCGGTTGGAGCTAATATTTTCTAAGAGCCATATTTGTACAGGAAACCTTTTATAAGATTATTGTATTCAGATAAATATTGGGTATTTTTATAAACTGGCGTGGTGTCCTTTTGTAGCCTTTTCACTGTGTTACTATATGTGTATACACAAATGCTTTACACATTGATTTTGAGTTAAGCCTGACTCCTCGTGCCAATTCACCATGGGAGTGAGTAGGGGTTTTCTTAGCTTTGTAATCCCCTCACTCTGACTAGAGTGGCGGTCCCTGCTTGGATAGGGTGCAACTCACTGCCAACTAGATACCCCATTTCTAACAGTAGGCCATCAGAAATCAACAAAACTATGCAACACTGCAATACTAAAGGTAGAATCATTTAAATACCATCACTGTGTGGATCCACATATTGGCCAATCTACTACATTATATAAGTCAAACTCTAAAATACCTTTGTACCTTTATAACAATAGGAACAATATGACACAGTATATTCGATGTAAAATTAAGAGGAAACTGTCTAGTACATTTTTGGGCAGCACATATTTCCAAATTGTGCTACTTATTAAACAGATGGTATAGTATCCTGATGCTGCAGTCTCTACATGATGGAAAATAATAGCACTACTAGTAAAAGTGCATCCTGAGATAAAAATTAGAGAAGCAGTAAAGTTTGAAACAAGCAATAATTTTTCTGTTATTCAGAGTGCATCGCTGAATCAACAAAATCACATATTTTGTTTGCATTGTTGAAAAAAAAGTTGAGAAAAAATCAGAGTTACAGTTTGGACAAAAGTTTGATTGCACAGCTATACAAATTACATTTTTTTATAGAATTGATTTAAATTCTGGAACTGAGATATAAACAAATCTTTGAAAATCCGTAAAAGTACAGGTTGAATGTAAGCAATAGAAGTATTCATGTTCCCAATAGTAGCTTACTCCAAAGAGGTCAGAATTAGAGTGCGTTTCATTAGCTATTATTGGTAAAACAGCCATGCAAAATTCCTCAGCTTCTTGCTGTTCATTGATAGAAAACTGAACAGCACCTCTACAAATATCTACCATATCTCTAATACCACTTGTAGAGTGGTATATGGGGTTAGCTGAGACAATTTCTCGATAAAGACATGTCAAGGTCTTGCATAATCGTTGCTCTACATGTTGGTTTATTAGTTCTTCCACTGATGGTAAGTATACAATTAAATTGACAATAACATTGCTGTATCAATCTATTCCAATCAGAATTTTTAACTGATGTCCTGTAATTTCCATGTGTTTTGTTTTTTAAGTTTTCTTTTTAGGTTGTTCGATTTCTTCTCCATAGGTGAAGTGTAATGTCATTTTGAATTATCGTTTAGGTTTTGTAAAAATGGGATATTCACCAAGAAGAGGAGTTTATATGTTTCACAAACGTTTGTATTCCTCTACACATGTACTGTCAACATGAACGTTCATGTCATTGATATTGATAATATTCAGTCCTGTCCATTTTTTAACCCCCTTCAGTGTTCATGACAGTATGGTTTTTTTAAAGGTTCAGAGGAGGGGGCTGCCCAGAATGGGCATGCCAATACCCCCACCCCAAAACAAAATTGCTACAGCCTTTCTGCCTCCCATGAGGTGGATGGGGGCAATAGCCCTTGATCTGCCCCCGCAGAGAGCCCACTACGCACCAGGGATTATGCTGGCTTTTTTATACATATGGGTGGGGGCTGCCCAGAATGGGCATAACAATGCCCCCACACCCCATAAAACTAGCCACATTCTTTCTGCCCCCCTTGGGGGCATATTGATGGCACTAGCCCCGATCTGCCACTCCCCTCCCAGGGTGGCAGAAAGCGCACCAGGCACTGGCCTTTTTTTCACAATGTGCCTAGCTGTGGATTTTGGGCCCTAGCGCTGTTGACACCTAGGAAAACCTAGCAAACCTTTAAAGTTAGGAAAACTAGACAGAGGGAATCCAGGATGGGGTGACTTGTGTGGCTCTCGCCTGATTCTGTTACCCAGAATCCCTAGCAAACCTGAAATTTAATAAATAACTTTTTCCACACATTTTTGTGTGGGTCACTGTGCTGGCACATATATCCTACCACCCAGAGATCCCCTAGTTCTCCCGAGTAAAATGATACCTCTCTTGTGAGGGTGGGCCAAGTGCCTGTGACTGGGAAGGGCCAAAAACATAAGAAATATGGGTATAGCACAGTGAATTCAAAGCGCTACATTTAAAAAACAAATACAATTTTAGAAGATTCTGTATTTGACAGACACACAAGTGTGGTATGATTTTACTTGGAACGCTGGGTGGTAGGACATTTGTGCCAGGATCCATTATTTCTTTCACACCCATTTCTACCACTAACTGGAAGGAGGTTGTAAGCACAAAAAGTAGCAAAAATAGGCTATGTCCCAGTAGAATGCCAAAACTGTGTAACAATGTAGTTTTCTGACAAAAGCCTGCCTGTCCCTGAAAGCTGGGAATATGTTGATTTCAGCACCACAACCCTTTGTATATACCATTTGCAGGGAAAAAAACAGACAATTTCTTCTGCAGCAATTTCCCCCCATTTTGGCCCCCAAAAAACCCAAAATGTTGCTGTAGTTTGGCTAATATCTGGGTCCCCTTAAGGGGAATCCACAAACCCTGGGTTCCTGTAAAATCCCTTCGATGTTGAATGAAAAGGACGCAAATTTGGCATGGATAACGTATGTGGACAAAATGTTACAGGGGCCTAAGCATGAAATAGCCAAAAAAAGGCTTAGCAAGGGGGGTTTAAGGCCTAGCAGCAAAAGGGTTAACACGAGATAGAGCTCCATATGCCATTCTCACTTTGAGAATAATGTAATGTAGAGTCAATGTTAATTAGTGCATAATCTAAGCTTAGTCTTTGTAATTTGTTTACTGTTACAGCGTAAACCAAATAAGGAAACTGTTCTTGTCTAATATACAAATCTTTAATAAGCAAAAATCTTGAAGTACAGCAACAGAAAATGTTTGTTCTTCAATGTCATTGCTACAGTTACAAGTCCTTCTTCTACATGCACATTTTTACAGAAAGGTAATTTTTTCTCCAATCTTCTTAACAAGTTTTAAGGGGTGGTAATACCAACAGCCTTTAGCAGGTAGAGAAGTCCTCTAATATGAGGGTGGAGGGATACGTCCTCCCTGTAGTATACTATTAACCCCTTCAGTGCTGCGCGAATTCCGCTGCGGTGCTGAAGGTTCTAAAGAACCTATGGACTCATGACGGAACCGTTCCGTCATGAGCACCGAAGGGGTTAAACAAAAAGTATACCAACAACAAGCAGGGGAGTTGAGCTGCATGTGCTGCATGTAGGTTCTCAGAGGGACGGGATGCTATGGTGAAATGTTGCTGCATGAAATATGGAAATTTTAATCCAGTGACCATCACTTGGCTGACATTTGGTATTTTTCAGCCAACGAGTGTGATGCCATTCAGGTATGCCACTGTATGGGGCACAGTATTGAGAGACTATCTGAAAACTTGACGAACCCGTGATTAACATGGTGATGCTGAAAGGATCTGATGCTGTATATTTAATTGTAACTAGAGAGACCGCAGCTAAAAATTACCTTGTCTTCCTTGGTTGTATCTTATCTGAATTTGTGTAGCAGCTCTTGGTACATATGGGGAGATGCCCTTTCATATCATTTTCCATCCTATCACGATAGACAGGTCCCATTGCCAATTTTCTCCTTAATCATTATATGCACCCTGAAGAAGGAGGTGATACCCAGAAAAAGGTTGTTTCAACGAAACGCGTGTCGGCGCTGGAATGTTTTCCTTTCAGGAATTTATCTGATTCACTTGTCTTGGAAAATTAATGAATATATTTGGAAAATGTTCTTAAATGCTGAATTATTGACAATATTTCCATTCCAATATTTGACAAATTGTAAATCTATTTTGCATATGTTCATTGTATTACGATGATGACTTATGTTGGTTAAATCTCTATCACAGTATTGTTATTCTTGTGAGGGAGTTTGGTTCATATCATATCCATTGATATATATGTTATGCCTTTATATGTGGTATACTTGAAGATGTTTGAGTATGAAATTGTGTGTATGCTGTGAGTGGTTTGTGTGGAATCGGACCTATTTTGTATATAGTCTGTACAATGCAATATGTATTTGTGATATATCAATCTATTTATGATAAATAAAGTAATGCTCAAGATATTCCGGTTGTTGTGAAGAATATAGGTCAAGCCAGAGCAGTCAACAAATAGATGACATATAGCATACTTTAAAATATATAGGTTGAGTATCTTGTTTGGGTTTTTTCTGGTTGCATTATTCTCCCTTGCTTCTTTACCTACATTTAACTTCAGAGGCACCTTGTTTATGAGTGGTTAATTCCTAACATCGGCAAGTGCATCGTTACTTAGTTTGCAATCTAATTGCATGCTATCTATAACAACCACACGTTAAACACGTCATTGGGGGAGTGACCTCTTCGCTACCCACTGTGACGAAACCCGAGGACCTCAAATAGGCTGGTAGAACAGGGCTGAAACATGTTGGTCTTTTAGTGTCATGGGACCATCATATTCTCACACCCTTGTATATTAATTTTTACTCTTCCCTCCCACTCTACTAATAAAGGATACCTTTAGAGTGGGTGAGGAATGTTATCTGTAAAGTTACACCCCATACACTCTATCTTCATAAGTGCTCCCTATAATATGGTTGAGCCCACCCTGACCTGTTGGAATCAGGGTGAACCCGATGATGAAGCATGCCAGCATGCCAGCATGCCACTACTCGAGTGAGTGAGGGTTATATAAAGGAAAGGGTCACTTTCCCTTTCCTCCCATAATTGTGGGTGTGCCATCGTGTGGAATACCAGTGGTCCCCCATCTTAATTTTCCAAAGGAGCCGGTCTTGCTCTGGTTGGAATACTTTTTGTTTAATAAATCTTTCTCCAATACCACTGTACGTGATACGTACAAATTTTATAATTTTGTAGTTTTACTTTTGCTAACAGGGATTTTCAGGCCTTAACCCTCTATAATATCTTTATAAGGGAGATATACAACTTATTGTTATTCAAGATGTAGCATTTCATTAATTATTTGAAACCATTATTCTAGTTTGATAAATGGTTAAACTGATCTCTGATGTTTTTAATGTTTAGTTTATAAATGCGCTTTTATGATTTATCATGATAAATTGAATAAAGTGATTTGACTTGACATTTTTCTAGTGTTAGCATTAAGCAAATAATGGGATTTGAAAGAAGAGAATGCACTACTTCAGCAGGACCATGAGCTTAGGAAACAATGTAGGTATACTTCACTCCTTTAGCCCAAGCTTTGCTTCTTTTGGACAAATGCCATGGTTATTGTCTTGCAATATCTTGACATAGTCTTCATCATTAGCGTGCTCATATTCTGTGTTAGTTCTTTGTCTGTAAAATGTAACAAATGGTGACATTACCGATGCTTCCTAATGAATTCCGAGTTTGATGCTGCAAACTTTGTTTGGAAAATTAATTCCATTTTTACAGGTGTAAGTTGCTTAATGTCTCCAAAAACAAATAAATGATTCCCTCCAGGGAGGGCTTCATCAGATGTTCTCAGTGCTTTGCATCCACACATGAACAAATGCTATCATCAAATTGGAAACCACAATAATGTCATTATGATCAAAATTGTATTTATTTTAATAACTCTGCCATATTCTGGACATGTATCTGTATTTAACTTCAAGTAATTCCAATTTGTTATTGTTGGAACTAGCAATTTTTGGTTGACTGAGGTAAGACCCTAAACACATTGTATAACCTATGCTCACCTTTCTATAGTTTGGCACTGAGCAGTCAGGCTTATCACAGAGGCAATGTGTAAAGCATTGGCACAGCACTCACTCACAATAAATATATTGAGCATCATAAAAGAGACTTCACATGTAATGTATATAAATAATTGTTGTATTCAACACACATAAAAATCAACAAAAAATTAATATACTGTATTTCTGGGCATAAATCACACTTAGTAATATTACTAGCAGTACTAGTCCAAACCGTGTTTAAATGACATCTGTAATATCCAGACTTGGTAATTACCCTAATCTACCCCCCAACACCCTTATGTGGTGCAATAGCGTTGTCAAAACAAGGTCGACCCTAACAATTCTGATAATACAACACCACACAGTGATTGGGTGCACCCCAGGGCACGAAGATATTGAGAATATGTACATACAATGAATTTTAACACTTTTCAGCAGCACCGCGGGCCGGGCCTTGCTGATAAAACCAATGTCAAACGTTGTGTTCTTCTGGCAAGAAATCAACATGTAACATAACACTGCAGGCCAGTATTGTCAATCACAGGCAGTCCGCAGACTCTCAGTCCCACACACACACACTCACTCATCATCCAATACATGGTGCATTGAATGTGTGGCCAGAGCTGTATGGAACATACTCTCACTCATACAAGCAACGCACCCTAATGAGGTGCCACTGATACTCAGCGAGTGAAGCAATAGCACATGTAAAGACCCTGTGTCCCAAGCCTGCTATCCCCCAACTCACCCGACTGTACTACATCCACAGATGGGATTTATTTATCCCATACCACAGATACTAGGTCTTACACAGCCAAAGTCACATTTAGTCAGGGGCCCAGGGAAGAAGGTGAGGGTAGGTAGCACAATTTATTAGGAAACAGTTGGCAAATGGGGGTAGGCCACCACTCAAGATGTTCATCCACAGGATGTGGCGCAGGAGCGGGCTGAGGGCAGCAATCGGTCACTCAAAAAGGGTTCCACCAGGGGCCTTCCGATACCAGTTCAGTTCTGCAGAACACAAAGGGGGTTTACATAGACTCTTGTTATGTTATGTTATGTTAATGGTTTTTGTACCGCGCATAGCTGCCCCAGCAAAGGGGCGTCCTGGCGCCAAGGAAGGTATACATAACATCTCAAAATACAGCAGAATCAGGGATTTTTATTAAAAAGAAGGGTTTTGATGTCACGTCTGAACTGGAATAAATCTTCCAGGGCTCGAATTTCACTGGGAAGGGAGTTCCATAGTTTAGCGGCTACTACTCGAAAGGAGCGGCCTCCAATCCTGCTCAGCAGAAAGCGTGGGACAACAGACAAATTCTGGCCCATCGATCTCAAGGATCGAGAGGGAACATATGGGGTCAGTAGGTTCATCAGAATAGGTGGGGCCGTGCCTTTCAAAATTTTAAAAGCCAGGCAGAGCACCTTAAACTCGATCCGCCGAGCAACAGGCAACAAATGGAGCGTTTGCAATGCTCTGGACACTGGACAACGTCTGGGCAGCCCTAATACCGCTCTCGTTGCAGCCGCATGAGTTCTGCCTTGTTCATACCTGCTAGCAGAGCACTGGCATAATCTATCCTGGATAGTACAGAGGCCTGGACCACAAGCTGTCTAGTGGGGGCATCGAAAAATTTAAGCACCGGCCTAACACCCCTGATTATGCCAAAACAAGAGGCAGCCACCCTCTTAGTCTGGCAAGTAAAACTAAGTGTAGGGTCCAGCCAGACCCCGAGATTTTTTATCTCCATAGCAGGAGAAGGGATCATTCCTAGCTCGGGGGGCCACCAGTTGTCATTCCACCATCCAGGTTGCTTACCGACCACCAACACCTCTGTCTTCTTTGTGTTCAATTGGAGACAGTTTTGGTTCATCCAATTGGCCACCGCACGTAGCCCCTCACAGAAGTTGAGGGCATCCACAGCTGAGTCCTTCTTTGTGCGGCTTCTGATCAGTTTCAGAAGAATCCTTTTGACTCATTAAGTCAATCTCACCACCCCAGCCCAATCTGGGTAACAGTACCTGGCTGCATGATGTCTTTAGGGTTCGGGTGAAGAAGAGGGCAGTTTGTCCACCGCCCTGAGGGCCAGAAAGGAACAATCGATAAATGGGGCAGGTAGCAGGGATGCCTATCAGTATGAGGATAACTGCCAGTACTGCTATTCTTACTCAAACTCTAATTTTCTGAAAAACACATTGATCTAAAACAATATGTGATATAGACTACTCTTTCTGTCTGAAACAAATCTTATTCTTTTATTTCATTTTTAACGTTTCAAATTTTTTAATTTTCTACACTTTTTTACATTTTGATTAATATTTGCACCTTATACCATCAACAAATCAAAAAATACATTCTGTACTTCATCTATTATTCAATCATTCATACTCTCTTCATACATTCATACATTCATCACACAACCTTACCACACGCTCTCAGTTTCAAATTCAAAAGAAATGAATTATGCTTGAATTATTTACAAACAACAGCCATGGGATAAATATTTAAATATCTCAAAGAGTTTTTTGTGCTTGAAAAAATTCCTAGGGTTGAACGAAGAACTGGCAGATTGTTCTACCTCTTACTTTGACTCGGTTCAATTGTACATCTCACAATTGGAAAACTGAAATTGGAAAACAGAAAACAAATTCAACGTGAATCTGAGTAAAGAGGTTGAGGGCACCCGACAGTTTTTGCATTACTATTACTTTCTTGTTTTGCAGCTACATGGTCCTGACGAGAACTCTCCATAATTTAGAGAGTTCGAAACGCGTAGACCAGTTCTTCATCACACCAGGCATATCCGGTCACACGCACAGACGCAAGTTCAGCAGTGCCACACGAGGTAGAAGGCGGCACCAGTACAGGTTCACCCCACATCTGGGGGTTGCAACTTGTGAATCGGACACCTCAGGCAATGAGTATGCAGTTGGCGTGTCGCACAAGAGAGATGCAACACGATGGATGAAGCAGGTCACATGAGATCATGCAACTGGTGAATCCGCTCATGTCAAAAAAGTTAGTAGTTTGTCTTACGTTAGTATTTTGTCTCAAGTTCCCTACAGTAGAGGACAGTCCATGAGAGACAACTTGGTGAAAACCATTCCTGAGGTAATTGAAGGAACCAGTTGGCTGCAAACACAGAGGCTTTTACAAATGCAAGGTATGCAAGGCATGTCAACAGGGCATACACATAAACACGTATCCAACCTGGTTCAGTAAAAAAAGCACAAGATAACCAAACTATTGACATGCAAAACTGAGTATGCAGTCTATGTATTATTATGCCCATGTGGTTTGCAGTACATAGGGAGCACCAAGTTACAAGTACACAAAAGAGTGCTGCAACACATGCGTGCGATAACTAACCAGGACAATACGTATCCCATGGTCAGACATTTTAGAGAGCATCACAAATCCAGTAGTCTGGACCTTAGATATTATGTAATTGATGCAGTCCCCCCCAGTTGGAGAGGTGGCAACAGATAGAATAGATTAAGAAAGCTAGAAACAATGTACAATATAGGCATGGATTCCAAACAGCCTGGTAGTTTAAAAGTATCGGAGGACCTTTACACATGCCTGTAACAAAATACTTACAAAATACACAGATGATTCAAGCTAAAAATTGCTAATTCTTCTCTTATTTATTTACTATAAGGTTTTTATCCAATATTTAATATTTAACATTTTACATATTTATAAATGTTATTAATGTGTGGTGTTTTATATATATATATATATATATATATATATATATATATATATATATATATATATATATATATATATATATATATATATGCTAGCAGCCCATCCCGACATTGTCTGGGTATGAATTGCTGCCGGCCAGTAGTATATTGTTTTGTAGGATTTCGTTTTGGTAGCATTTCTTATCTGTGACAGGCCTGTGAAACGCTCTGATTCACAGTGCACTGCTGATGCACTTAAGAGTGCGCGTTCAGTAGTGTGTGAACTCAAGTTTCCCTACTTTATTTTTCCTTGCAATATTATATAGCGCAAACTCGACAACATGGCATGAGCACAATTTACATTACAGAAGAACACATTTATTTGTGGTAGGCACGGGGAGACAAATCGATTTGCCTGGAATCACAGGATTTTGAGCTGATGCCGAGATTTGAACATAGCTCCCCAGCACTAAAGTTCGCAATTCTAGAACTTGTGGCGGGAGGTGTGTCCAAAAATGTATGTCGGTGCTGGCCATCAATGAGAGAGACCTGTGCATTTTTCAAATGGGTGGTGAAAAAATATGAGTGTTGCTGGAGATGTGGGCTGCCGTGCCACCAATGTACTTACCAGGGGAGGGTAAACACCCATTATTACGCAACTTTCTTTCCGCATACCATCACTCCACATACTTTCATTACGAAAATACCAGGACTCAGCAATGCCATTATAACGCATGGCATTACATTTTATATGCTTTTACCATGCATACATTTACAACGAAATTCGTTGTAAATGCATGAATGGAAAAAGCATGTTTTTTTTAATGTTTGGATAAGGTAAGTATGGGTATAGGGGTATATGTTTTGGGGTACTGAGGTGTATGTTTTGGGGTGTTTGGGTATTTTAAGGGTTCAGATATCATTTTGGGTTATGGGGTACAGGGGTAGTTTTAGGGTTTAGGGATAGGTATTGGTTTTGGGGTACAGGGGTATTTTTAGGGTTCAGGGCTAGGTTTGGGTTTTGGGGTACAGGGGTATTTTAAGGGTTCGGGGCTAGGTTTGGTGTTTGGGGTACAGGGGTATTTTAAGGGTTCAGGGCTAGGTTTGGGTTTCGGGATACAGGAGTATTTTTAGGGTTCAGGGCTAGGTTTGGGTTTTGGGGTACAGGGGTATTTTTAGGGTTGAGGGGTACGTTTGGGCTGTGGGATACAGGGGTATTTTAAGGGTTCAGGGCTAGGTTTGGGTTTTGGGGTGCAGGGGTATTTTAGGGTTCAGGGGTAGGTTTGTGTTTTGGGGTACAGTGGTATTTTTAGGGTTCAGGGCTAGGTTTGGGTTTTGGGGTTCAGGGTTATTTTTAGGGTTCAGGGGTAGGTTTGGGTTTTGAGGTACAGGGGTATTTATAGGGTTCAGGGCTAGGTTTGGGTTTTGGGGTACAGGGGTATTTTTAGGGTTTAGGGATAGGTTTGGGTTTTGGGGTACGGGGTATATTTATAGGGTTAAGATGGGTTAGTGTTTAAGGGTGTTGGGGTGTTTTAAGGAGTACGGGTGGGTTATGATTATGGGGTGCAGGGGTATTTAAAGGGATCAGGGTGGGATTAGCACACGATATAAGACATGGCATGAAGGGCGGAACGTACCACACGCCCCAGCGTTTGTCATGCCCCCAGCACATGCCCACAGCACAACGCAGACACGCCCACAAGGGGCAACTTTTCTGGCACGGTTCTTTTACCTTTTAAATGTATATGGTGGGTGTCTGCATAGCCTATGTCCTTCTGCTGCAACTGCCCTTTCCAACGCTGTATTGGGTGTTGTGATTGGTGCTGTGGTTCCTGAGATTACCCGCCTCAAAGGTTTGGGCTCTCTCTTTATTATATTAGTATGGACTAGCAGCCCGTCCAGACGTTGTCCGGGGAACAAAATGTATGTGTGTCACACCCACATGCTGCATTTTATGCTCTCAAATGTGTCAGCCCCTAGTGATTCTGCGATCTCCTCAGTGCAGGTAGTTTAGCTCCGGCACATATAGCAACAACTTCCAGCCTGTTTTGCAAGGTTTCAGTGGGTATCTCAGTCAAAGTCAACAGAGGACCTTAAATGCAGCAAAAGTGGGAGGGCGTTACAAAGCGCAGTGCATGTGGGGCCCAAGTCACCTCCTCAATGCTGCTCCAACAGCCTGCTATTAAGTCCCAGCAACTTTCTCGCCTTCACGATCCACCCGCACCCCGAGTCAGGTATCTCGGCAATCAGGCTCACAGCGCAGTCCCCCGGAGCGCCACCGCCACCTTCAGGGCCCCCAAGCGGCCGCACACGGGCCGCGTGCACAGACCTCCGGCAGCAGTCCGCGAACCGAATCCCAGGCCCCCAACCACCTCTGCAGCCATGGGCGAAAGACAGTGTCAAACCCACCTACCTCAGCCCACCGCGGGCGCCACCGCTCCTCAGCCTCTGGGGCCCAGCGCAGTCCGCCAAACTTCACCGCCCTGCCTCCACTACGGAAACATCAGATCAGCGCCTCGCTGCGGCCACGTAACTGCACGTACCTGGGGCTGGTGCTGCTCTGGGCTTCCATGTCTCCCAAGGTGACGGAGGAGTCAGGGGCCCCGCGCACATTGCGCTCCGGTTTACTTTACCAAAATGGCTGACCCCGTCACTCACACGCCTACCAACGCACACGCCCACCTCAGACATGGTGCTACTTCAAAGGGACTACTTTGGCAAAGAACGTACTTTGCCCTTGTAACATATATTTTTTGCTGATATATAGCCTATGTCTATCTGCTTACCCTGCCCTTTGCAATGGTGTATTGGGTGTTTTGATTGGCACTGTGGTTCCTGAGTTTACCCGCCTCAAAGGTTCACAGTTCTCTCTTTATAATAGTAGTATAGAAAGGCACTGGCCAGAATGATATCTTGCTGCCATAAATATGGAACATGTTAATGCATTTGCACTTTACATTTCTGAATAGGCAATGATGAAAATGGACAATTTTGGGATATTTTAGATATAGTCCAGTGCTTTAAGGTTGTGAGGAATGTCATTTTTCCCACTTTACTATCCATGAAACCACTCTATATTGAAATGAAACCTGCTGCTATTTTCCTTGAAATGTTTGGAAAGAAAACATGTTTAAACATGGCTATCGCAAATGTATATAGGCTTAGTCCTGTTTCTATAGCATGTTTTGTCCCCTCTCAGTGTTTACTGTGGAGTATTTTATTAGAAAAAAATGGTGCTTTTAACATCGTGAACAAGGCAGCAGTGGCTGCTGAAACGTGTAGATGTTTATTCTCGTTTAATAAAAGCCCAAGTGTGTCTACAAATCTTGCCTGGAGTGATTATTTGTTGAAGCTGTTGTGGTAAATCTTATATACAATATATATATATAGATATATATATATATATATATATATATATATATATATATATATATATATATATATATATCTATATATATATATTCCAGAACAGTCACACACTCGTCCTCTGGATAAAAGGACAGTGTGAAGTACGGACTCCAGTCAGCGTATTAACAAAGTTTCATTTATTCAGCAACGCGTCGGAGTGACTATGTTTCTGCTGTCATTCTTGCTGAATAAATGAAACTTTGTTAATACGCTGACTGGAGTCCGTACTTCACACTGTCCTTTTATCCAGAGGACGAGGGTGTGACTGTTCTGGAATTATTGGGCTCGCTGCCCGGTACGGACCGCTGTTGCCAGAGGAGGGGTCATAGCGAGGTGTGGCGGCTGCTGCACAAACGACGGATATATATATATATATATATATATATATATATATATATATATATATATATATATATGAAAACCAAATCCTGGAAAGAAAGCACAGTCCTACTCAGCGAACTGCACACTGCCACTGCCACACACCAGGAACGGACCACCACGAAAGGTTAGAGATTTTTCAGTGCAGTTTTTTTAGCCATTCCACAACATGACGCGTTTCAGCCGGGTTTGCCCGGCCTTGATCACATGACGTGTTCAGGAAAATAACACCCATATATACCATGAAGCAATTTAACCCCTCCCATCCTTTACATGGACTGAGAAAGCAGACTATGTCACTTATAAAGTGCATTGTGCAAACAGTCAAAGATATTATTAGAACAACGCAATCCTTTCAAGAACAGTAATTCACCAAATCGTATCGAACATTGTTTTAAACAGAATCACCATATTTGCTCAAAGTAAATGGAAAAGAATATAGAAATATTTCATGACTTATATTCAAGAATGAAAATCCAGGGCCTGTGCCCAAATCCTAATCCATCAAATAGGACTGCCACTATTGCACAAAATGACAAAAATTAATTGATCATGGTAACATACCAATTGTGCAGAAAGTGAAAATGTGACTATTACTAGCCATA
Organism: Lissotriton vulgaris; assembly: GCF_964263255.1. Classification (NCBI taxonomy): domain Eukaryota; kingdom Metazoa; phylum Chordata; class Amphibia; order Caudata; family Salamandridae; genus Lissotriton; species Lissotriton vulgaris. The sequence continues at coordinate 124,027,162 of NC_141696.1, read as the reverse complement.
CATTATTGTGAGTTAAAATCTGATGATACCAGGGATGCAATCATCAAGTGAGTCATATAGAAGCATAGGAAAGTACATCAATTCATAAAGTTTAAATCCAAAAATCAGAGTTGTAAAGTGCTACAATATAGAAGGATCATTCGAAACACATTGTCAAATATATATATAGTGTACAAGAACTTTAAAATATGGTTTTCTCAGTGGGATCAATATTGAACACAACAATATAATTGATATATACAGAGATCAGTAAACAACTGATAATACTCTGACAGACTGTCCATTTAGACACGCTAAAATATCCAAAATTATTTTTAACACAAAAATTCATGTTAAAATTCATTGCTATCAATAAAACCAATATCCATGATATAAAACCAAAATTCATATATATACACATACACATTAGGGGGCCGATCAGGATGGCGGACGGAAATGGGTACTGTCCGCCATGGTGGGGGAAATTTTACTCCCGGCTGCGCCGCGGAGAAACCGCGTTTGGGATTAGGATATTCATGTGACGAAACTCCGACCGCGGCGGACGGTTCACAACCAACACCGTCCGCGGCGGTCGGAACACAACCAAGTCCGTCCGCGGCGGACGGAGTTCACTGAACAACCACTGCCGCGGACGGAAATGACCGCGGAAAATAAAACATGTACCGCCATACCTGAGAATACTCCGTGGCCGCAATTAGGATAAATCCGGCCGTACCACGGAACGCACAGCCATCCACGTCCGCGGCGGAAAGAATGCCACGAGAACCACAGCATCACCGCGGAAGGGCAACACGCACAACATCCCTAGCGCCGAACAAAAGTCAGAAACTGCACCGCAAGTCCTAAGCAAACATACGAACATTGACAAGCCCCCCCCCCCCAACACCAATCACAAGCCACCATGACAAGTCCCAATCATCCAACAATGCACACACGTCAACACGCCCACCTACCACCTGACTCGCAACAACCATTGAGACACGACTACAAAATGACACCCACACACAACCACAACCCTTTGCACCACAGCATTGCTGCCAGCAAGAGGGCTAATCGAGAAACTGCCAACTCACATAAAATCACATAGAAGACACCCACCCACCACCCTACCACACCCACCACACAAACACCCACCACACAAATCCGACACATCACACACCACACACCTGCACCTCCCAACTCACACAACTCACACACTGAGCACCACACACCATGGCCCCCAAAAAAAATCCCAAATTCTCAGAGACAGAGTTGAGGGTAATGGTTGACGAAATAATCCGTGTCGAGCCCCACATCTTCGGGGCCCAAGTCCAGCAGACGAGCGTGGCGCAAAAGAACCACATGTGGGACAGGATCGTCACTCGGGTGAATGCGTCGGGGACTGTGCCGAGGACGAAGCATGACATTCAGAGGCGGTGGCATGACCTGAAGACCAGGGTCAAGGGCATCCGAGCGAAAAACGTCACTAGAGCCAATCATACTGGCGGTGGCACACCCCCGGAGCCATTACCCTACACAGATTGGGAGGAGAAGGTGCTGGGGACACTGCACCGAGAGAGCCTAGACGGACTTGACGAAGGAGAAGAGACTGGTGAGTACAAACCAACACCACGATCAGCACGACATGGTCAGGCTCACACAACAGAGAAGAAAGATCCCCTACGCCCCAAACCATGCACGTTCGACACCAACTCACTAACATGTCCATGGCTCCCAACAGGCCCCCATGTTCACGGGGAGGGTGGAGGTGGTGGTGGTGGTGGTGGAGGGTGGGGTGTGTGAGAGGCCCAAACTACAACTCCCAACAGGCCCCCATGTTCACGGGGAGGGTGGAGGTGGTGGTGGTGGTGGTGGAGGGTGGGGTGTGTGAGAGGCCCAAACTACAACTCCCAACAGGCCCCCATGTTCACGGGGAGGGTGGAGGTGGTGGTGGTGGTGCTGGAGGGTGGGGTGTGTGAGAGGCCCAAACTACAACTCCCAACAGGCCCCCATGTTCACGGGGAGGGTGGAGGTGGTGGTGGTGGTGCTGGAGGGTGGGGTGTGTGAGAGGCCCAAACTACAACTCCCAACAGGCCCCCATGTTCACGGGGAGGGTGGTGGTGGTGGTGGAGGGTGGGGTGTGTGAGAGGCCCAAACTACAACTCCCAACAGGCCCCCATGTTCACGGGGAGGGTGGAGGTGGTGCTGGAGGGTGGGGTGTGTGAGAGGCCCAAACTACAACTCCCAACAGGCCCCCATGTTCACGGGGAGGGTGGTGGTGGTGCTGGAGGGTGGGGTGTGTGAGAGGCCCAAACTACAACTCCCAACAGGCCCCCATGTTCACGGGGAGGGTGGTGGTGGTGGTGGAGGGTGGGGTGTGTGAGAGGCCCAAACTACAACTCCCAACAGGCCCCCATGTTCACGGGGAGGGTGGAGGTGGTGGTGGTGGTGGTGGAGGGTGGGGTGTGTGAGTGGCCCAAACTACAACTCCCAACAGGCCCCCATGTTCACGGGGAGGGTGGAGGTGGTGGTGGTGGTGCTGGAGGGTGGGGTGTGTGAGAGGCCCAAACTACAACTCCCAACAGGCCCCCATGTTCACGGGGAGGGTGGAGGTGGTGGTGGTGGTGGTGGAGGGTGGGGTGTGTGAGAGGCCCAAACTACAACTCCCAACAGGCCCCCATGTTCACGGGGAGGGTGGTGGTGGTGGTGGAGGGTGGGGTGTGTTCGACAGGAAACCGAAATGGCTACAAATCCATATACCCATGTAATGTCCAAATTACTGACCAGCTCGATCTTCTCCCTCAGGTGATCCTCAACTGCCTGCGGAAACCAGTACCCGGCCGCCAGCCTCGCCTCTCACATCTACAGGACTCTCTGGTGACGAGGACACAGTCAGCTCCGGGGCGGAGGATGGAGCGGGACCAAGCACGCAGCCAGGGCCATCTGGCTCACAGGGACTCCCTGGACAGACCAACGTCGCATGTGTGACTCCAGCGGCACCTGTCTCTGTGATCTGCACAGTCCCCACCACCACCAGTACCACCAGTACCACCAGTACCACCAGTACCACCAGCACCACGACTCCTGCCGCTGCCACCCAGCAGAACCCACCGCGCAACGCTGGTCCAACGGCCCCACACACAAGCAGGGTGAGTGGGCCACAAACACAGGCAACGGGACAACATCCAATCAGGCGAGCCACACACCGCCGTGCAGAGGAGGAACACCTACCCCAGCCAGTGGCACAGTCCCTACAAGGTCTTGCCAGGTGCCAGGCGTCATACGACCGGTCCCAGGCAAACGCTGATCGTGCACACCAGGACTCAGTGGACAACACCAACACCCAGCGCCAAATCGCTGGCATCCTTGGCCAGATGTTGCTGATCATGGGGCAGCAGGCAACGATGTGGAGTGAATGGGTTGACCGGAACAACCCCCCCCCTCCACCAAGTGTGGTAGCGCCACCGCCACCTCCGCCTCCCCCGCCACCTCCGCCTCCCCCGCCACCTCCGCCTCCGCCGCCACCTCCGCCTCCGCCTCCACCGCCGCCACCACCACCTGAGCCCCTGGCGACGGATGTGGCCCATCAACAACCTGCCCTCCCAGCTGAATCTGTTCCAGGTCAGAGACGGAGGGGCCGTCCGAGTAAGAAAGAGGCTGAGAGCAGTGTTGGAGCGCCAGGCACACGTTCCAAGAGGGGACGACCATGACAATGTCACTGCCTGTGCCAGACATTCACCCAGCTAAGTAGCCTGTCCCACAGACAATCATTCCCACTGGTCTGCTGGTCTACCCTGACACCCCCCAATGTGGCGTCAGCACGGACATTTCATCACCCAATACCTTCAACTCCAACTCCCTCCACCCCACTGACTTGTAAATATTCACCAGCACAGAAGCACAACCTGTAAATAAAGAGCATTAATTCACACAATGATGTTTTGCCTCCATGTTTATTCACATGATTGCCATCTGATACAGACGTAAACTGGTACAGGGATCATAGTCGTACATGATCATGGCGCTGCGGGAGTGACCTAGAGAAAACCAGAGACAGCAAACACACGTCAGTAAAGAGATTCACACACATCACAACACAATGCACAGCTACATTACACAAACGACAACCATCACACAAGCATGGGATGAGAGCACACACATCATGGACACTTCCATGTCCAAAGACATGAAGACACACATGTGCAACCATCACAAACAACACCCAGCTGATTAACCCCATACCCACACAACACCAGCAAACATACATGAGGCATTGTCAACCGCCACTACAGGTAGATACTCACATTCAAGGGAAGTAGCGATCTATGAGCTGGCGCCTCTGGTCCACACCTTCCTCCTCACCACTATCCTCATCAGTGGACATGGGTGGGATGGGAGGCCGAGGCACTCCTTCGTCTTCAGGGTCCAACAGCAGTTCAATGCCATTGCGTACTGCAATGTTGTGGAGCATGCAGCAGGCTATCACGATCTTGCATACTTTTCCTGGTGTGTAAGGCAGGGCCCCTCCGGTCTTATCGAGGCACCGAAACCTGGACTTTAGCAGTCCAAAGGTACGTTCGATGACTCTCCGTGTCCTTCCATGTGCCTCATTGTACCGCATGTCACCCGCCGTCCTCGGATTGCGTAGGGGACTGAGGAGCCAGGGCCGGTTTGGGTAAGCCGAGTCGCCTATGTAGGGGGATGACAGAGACAAACATCAGAAATACATATGGTGGGTACCCCATGCAACACAGAGATCACAAGAGTACCCACTGCACACTCACCAACAAGCCACGCTTGACCGGGTCGCAGATTTGCCATGAGTCGTGGGACATTGCTGCTCCGCATGATGTGGGCGTCATGTGCGGATCCTGGAAATCTGGCACACACATGGGAGATGATGTTGTTCGCCAGGCACACCACCTGCACGTTCAGCGAATGAAAGTGTTTGCGATTCCTGAACACTTGTTCGTGTGCCCGTGGTGGAATCAGAGCGATGTGTGTGCCATCAATTGAGCCCACAACGTGAGGCATGTGGCCCAGTGCATAGAAAGCAGCTTTGACAGCTGGCAACTCTTCCGGTCGTGGAAAATGGATGTACTCATCCTTGTAGAGCATCATAGCTCTCAACACATCCCGAAGAACCGTGCTAAACATGGCCTGCGACATCCCCCCGGAAACTGCAACAGTGAACTGAAAAGTGCCAGTAGCGAAGAAATGTAGTACCGCCATGACCTTTGCAGTGGGTGTAATCGACCCAGGATACGTTCTACGTGGCTGCAGATGAGGAGACAATAGTGCCACAAGGTCCATCAACCGACGTCGATCCAGCCTGAATTTCCGAATGATGTCCTCGTCTACCATATCCTCCAGCACTGTGTATGGCCGAAGCACATTTGGAGCCCTCCTGTGTGGGACAGAGATGTAACTTTGGTCAACTTGCAAACGACGCATACGTGTAGAACTCCATCACATGTGTACCTTACTGACAAAACTTCTGGCATCACCCTAATGTTTCGTAGACACATCACAGACACTCATGCTACTGCATGCACACAAACGATAAGTGTACACACGCCATGTCATCTAGCACAAATGCCACCACCAATAATGATGTGCATACGGAAATGACATGCATGGTGACACAACGTACAAAACACATACACGGAATGCATGTGTACCACCACCACTGTAGTCACCTCGACACAACAAGAAACTGACAACAGATGCATTCATTGGCCACACAGCCGTGATGTACTGTGTAGTTGTGAAGATGTAACAACGTCTGTAGGGTCACACCCGACGTCAACAAGTAGAAATGCACATCTTTTGCCCATAATGTGCCGACCGATTGCCATTGTATGGACACACATGCTATATTGTATGACATATGACCTTTCCCAATCACGCTCACATCCCTCATGACACAACTGCACACAACACATCACGGTGCAGCGTCTGACAAGATCACATAATTGGCGCCGCCATGGCGGTGCTCAACTTCCGCTACTTCCCAAAGGCCATATGCGGCCAGCGTCCCTCTCCCCATTGGCTGCATGTGCATGGACCGTCACGGGCAGACATCGGCGACCGCACGTGCAAGCCTCAGGCACGGATGCTTCCGTTGCAACAATGTACTATTACTGGCGCCTCCATGGCGGTGCACGTACTCAGCGGGGGAGGTGCAGGCCCATACACCCTGTAGATGTAGTCAATGGACATGCCATTTCATGACCCCCCTTACAGTCACCTTGCATCATCCACCGTACACCGGCCGGAGCGGCCGGGCCTAGGACGACCGCCGTGCCCGGCCATGAACAACCGCCGTGCCCGGCCATGTTGAACCGCCGTGCCCGGCCATGAACAACCGCCGTGCCCGGCCATGTTGAACCGCCGTGCCCGGCCATGAACAACCGCCGTGCCCGGCCATGAACAACCGCCGTGCCCGGCCATGAACAACCGCCGTGCCCGGCCATGAACAACCGCCGTGCCCGGCCATGTTGAACCGCCGTGCCCGGCCATGAACAACCGCCGTGCCCGGCCATGTTGAACCGCCGTGCCCGGCCATGAACAACCGCCGTGCCCGGCCATGAACAACCGCCGTGCCCGGCCATGAACAACCGCCGTGCCCGGCCATGAACAACCGCCGTGCCCGGCCATGGCGCTTGTGTTCATGGCCGGGCACGGCGGTCGTCCTAGGCCCGGCCGCTCCGGCCGGTGTACGGTGGATGATGCAAGGTGACTGTAAGGGGGGTCATGAAATGGCATGTCCATTGACTACATCTACAGGGTGTATGGGCCTGCACCTCCCCCGCTGAGTACGTGCACCGCCATGGAGGCGCCAGTGATAGTACATTGTTGCAACGGAAGCATCCGTGCCTGAGGCTTGCACGTGCGGTCGCCGATGTCTGCCCGTGACGGTCCATGCACATGCAGCCAATGGGGAGAGGGACGCTGGCCGCATATGGCCAATCGCAAGTAGCGTAAGGTGTGCACCGCAACTATGGGCCAGTCATTGGCCCATTTCACGATCACGCTTCCAGGGCTGACCAATTGCTGGCGACGTATGCCACTGACACGTGCAGAGGGCCCTATATATGTGTGTTGGCCAAAACGACGCTACCTACCCTGGGGACCAGTGCTGCCTGTGACCATCACCTCGACCTACTGCTGCTGCTGAGCTGACCACCGACTGCTGCCTGTGACCATCACCTCGACCTACTGCTGCTGCTGAGCTGACCACCGACTGCTGCCTGTGACCATCACCTCGACCTACTGCTGCTGCTGAGCTGACCACCGACTGCTGCTCTAGTGCCATACTCCGTGATCTTGCCATGTCGAGAGGCAATGAGATCCGGTCTCGACCCTTCACCGCCGCGGAGCTTGATGTGCTCGTGGACGGTGTACTCCGCAACTATGGACGCCTCTACGGCGCACCAGGACGGGTGGTAAGTGCAGTGTGGGACATGTTGGTGTGCATGAGGGGGCTAAATGATCTTGCCAATTTCTATCTTAGCTGTGTAGTGTGGGCTACACATATGTTCCCGATTGTGCATGGCTGCTGACAGTTACGTCTTGCCCCTATGTGTGTCACAGGCCACCTGTCCACTGACTAAAACCCTTTTCTCTTTCATCATGGTAGGTCAAGCTGCACCTTCGCAAGGACCTGTGGAGGGGCATAGCACGGGAAGTTCGGGCATTGGGGGTGTGCAACAGACGACATACACACTGCCACAAACGCTGGGACGACATTTCCAGGCTGAGCAAGAATGTAGCTGAAGTAACACTGGGCCTGATTCCAAGGACGCCCCGTCTGGCCCGACGCTCCATGACCCCTCTCATGCACCGTATAATTGCAGTGACGCATCCTGAACTGGCCGAACGTCTGAGTGCCGATCAACAGCAAACTAGCGGTGAGCATACTGTCTGTGTAGGAAACTTGTGAGTGCTATGCATGTATTGGTGCCCAGACACACTATTGAGTTCCGTGTTGCGTACGTATGCCTGTGCTGCCATTTTGGTCCCATTGGGTGGTAGTCATTTGACAGCCAGGTCCGCCATGTTGACACGCCACTTGCTTAGTACTTGAGTGTTAATGCACATCCCCTAGTAGTCCATGGCCCCATTCCAGGAAATGTGAGGATGACTGGTAGGGGTGGGCCATGTGCAGGATGTGGGCTCCTAAACCTTTGTCTGCTATGTAATTTGGCTATCCAGTTCCATCTGTACGTCAGTCTGCCCATGACTCACACATCTTTTCTGTGCATTTCAGCTTTGACAGAGGACACTCTGCCACAGACGGTGGAGAGTAGCCGAGGAAATGAGTCCGGCTCAGACATCGCACACACGCAGACTGACACGGAGGAGGCCAGCGCCGGAGAGGGGGACAGGACCGTCCCTGAGGACTCGCATGTGGAGACACCATCGTCCTCCTCGTCGGACTCTCTTGGTGAGCCTGCACTGTTGTCACAGACTGGGAGTGGGCACTCATCACCTTCTGTCGGAAGACAGCACACAGGGCCCACACTTCCACCAACTGCACCATGTACTGTTCGTGGCCGGAGGAGTAGGGGGAGCAGAGTGGCGTTCGGTGCAGGCACCGCTGCCCCTGCCACGGTGAGCCAAAATGCACTGTGTGCTGAGGCAGTTGATCTGCTGCGACAGCTGTGTGTGGGGCAGACCAATATGACGAATGCATTCCAGGACCATGATAGGAAGTTGGGGCAGGTGGTGGCATTCATGGAAGGGATGCATGGCGATCTTTCAGGTCTACACAGGACAGTGCAGTCATTGGCAAGCAGTGTGTCGTCTGCAATAGTTCAGTCGAATGCACAGGGTCATACTTCTGTTTCCCCATCTACACCGCTGGATGTCTCGGGGGGTAGTGATTATTGTGAGCAAGACTCAAATAAAGGTTATTGCACTCGAAGCAGCGTCAGACAGCACGTCAGGGCACGCAGGGCACAGACCACATCCCCTAGATCACCTACATCTGTTCACGTACACGACGTCAGATGCACTGGAGTACACACACAGGATCCACAAGTGTTGTTGGAGGACATGCCTTCAGGAGCTACACGGGCATTCAACACAAAAGGTACTCCCAAGGCATGGGATACTCACATGTCCATGGACTGTTCCTTGGACAAGGCCAGTGAGAAGACTAAGGCACCTACTAAGAGCAGGGAGACTCCCAAGAGCAGGCCCACAGCAGAGGTAAGGGACACTCCCAAGGACAGTGAGAAGACTAAGGCACCTACTAAGAGCAGGGAGACTCCCAAGAGCAGGCCCACAGCAGAGGTAAGGGACACTCCCAAGGACAGTGAGAAGACTAAGGCACCTACTAAGAGCAGGGAGACTCCCAAGAGCAGGCCCACAGCGGTCGATAGGAACAATCCCAAGGACAGTGAGAAGACTAAGGCACCTACTAAGAGCAGGGAGACTCCCAAGAGCAGGCCCACAGCAGAGGTAAGGGACACTCCCAAGGACAGTGAGAAGACTAAGGCACCTACTAAGAGCAGGGAGACTCCCAAGAGCAGGCCCACAGCAGAGGTAAGGGACACTCCCAAGGACAGTGAGAAGACTAAGGCACCTACTAAGAGCAGGGAGACTCCCAAGAGCAGGCCCACAGCAGAGGTAAGGGACACTCCCAAGGACAGTGAGAAGACTAAGGCACCTACTAAGAGCAGGGAGACTCCCAAGAGCAGGCCCACAGCAGAGGTAAGGGACACTCCCAAGGGCATGTACACACACAGAGAGCAGGTGTCTACTGGAGACAGGTGCACCACAGACGACAAGTCTGCTGGCAGGAACAGGGCGGCGAGCAGGGCACAGGCTACATCCAGAGACAACACTCCACCTAAGGATAAGGCACCTCCTACGGACAAGTCATCTGGCATGGACATTGGCGCAATCAAGGACAGGCATACTCCACCCCTGGCTGCACTGAGGCTGATGTTTACTACTGGACGCAAAACTAATGTCTCCGCGGCGGAGTCCCCCCATACCTCCACTCCCATCCAGGCCAGTCAGAAGCAAAGGTGGGTGTCCCCTGTTGTAGCATCCCCCATTACACATCATTCCGAGTCCAGGCGGCAGGCACAGAGCAAACGACAAGCAGGCTCCAGCACGTCCCCAGAAACCAGGTCCCCGGCAGCAGTTGGTCCACCTATGCTGGGTGGTGATTCTTTGGAGTCCCCGCCACTTGGCAGTCCAGTCCTGTCCAGGGTGCACTCACACCTCCATAAGAAACGCAGACACACACCATTGACACCTGCCACACCCGATTTGGCTCTAGATGACCTATCACCAGCTCCCAGGCCCACCCTGCCTCCTGGCCCATACAGCCCTGTGGCTCATCATTTCAGTTGTCCCAGTGGCGCTGGTGCAGTTGACTCTCATGTATCAGATGGTGGCACAGTGTCAGTTGTGCCCTCTCCTGTTGCACGTCCTGGCAGTGTATCTGGGTCTATGGCTCACGTGTCAGTTAGGAGATCTGTGGCTGTGTTGCACACTCCTGTTTCTGGTGCTGCCAGTGTGTCTGGGTCAGTGGCTCACGTGTCAGTGACTACATCTGTGGCTGTGTCTCACACTCCTGTTGCTGGTGCTGCCAGTGTGTCTGGGTCCGTGGCCCATGTGTGTGTGACTCGGGCTGTGGCTGTGTCTCACACTCCTGTTGCTGGTGCTGCCAGTGTGTCTGGGTCCGTGGCCCATGTGTGTGTGACTCGGGCTGTGGCTGTGTCTCACACTCCTGTTGCTGGTGCTGCCAGTGTGTCTGGGTCCGTGGCCCATGTGTGTGTGACTCGGGCTGTGACTGTGTCTCACACTCCTGTTGCTGGTGCTGCCAGTGTGTCCGAGGCAGGTGGGTCACGCAGTCCCCCTGAGTCTGTGATGTGAGGTGCTGTACACTTCACTGAAATTTTACTTCACATGGTGTGTCCATTGGGAACTGCGTGGCACTCTTGTGGTTCCTGTGACGGGTTGGTAGGGACACGTAGTTGTGCAGCCTCTGTTGTACCTGCTGTGTACTGCACAATGCCCTGTTGATGCTCTGATACTGCATACTGCCCTCTCGTTACCTGCTATGATGTACCTGCTGTGTACTGCACTGTGCCCTGTTGATGCTCTGATACTGCATACTGCCCTCTCGTTACCTGCTATGATGTACCTGCTGTGTACTGCACTGTGCCCTGTTGATGCTCTGATACTGCATACTGCCCTCACGTTACCTGCTATGATGTGCCTGCTGTGTACTGCACTGTGCCCTGTTGATGCTCTGATACTGCATACTGCCCTCTCGTTGCCTGCTATGATGTACCTGCTGTGTACTGCACTGTGCCCTGTTGATGCTCTGATACTGCATACTGCCCCTCTCATGTGCTGCCTCTGATGGACCTGTTCTGTGCAATGGACTGTTCATGCACTTGGCCCCTCTCATGTGCTGCCTCTGATGGACCTGTTCTGTGCAATGGACTGTTGATTCTCTGTGCCCCTCTCATGTGCTGCCTCTGATGGACCTGTTCTGTGCAATGGACTGTTGATTCTCTGTGCCCCTCTCATGTGCTGCCTCTGATGGACCTGTTCTGTGCAATGGACTGTTCATGCACTTGGCCCCTCTCATGTGCTGCCTCTGATGGACCTGTTCTGTGCAATGGACTGTTGATTCTCTGTGCCCCTCTCATGTGCTGCCTCTGATGGAACTGTTCTGTGCAATGGACTGTTGATTCTCTGTGCCCCTCTCATGTGCTGCCTCTGATGGACCTGTTCTGTGCAATGGACTGTTCATGCACTTGGCCCCTCTCATGTGCTGCCTCTGATGGAACTGTTCTGTGCAATGGACTGTTCATGCACTTGGCCCCTCTCATGTGCTGCCTCTGATGGAACTGTTCTGTGCAATGGACTGTTCATGCACTTGGCCCCTCTCATGTGCTGCCTCTGATGGACCTGTTCTGTGCAATGGACTGTTGATTCTCTGTGCCCCTCTCATGTGCTGCCTCTGATGGACCTGTTCTGTGCAATGGACTGTTGATTCTCTGTGCCCCTCTCATGTGCTGCCTCTGATGGACCTGTTCTGTGCAATGGACTGTTCATGCACTTGGCCCCTCTCATGTGCTGCCTCTGATGGAACTGTTCTGTGCAATGGACTGTTCATGCACTTGGCCCCTCTCATGTGCTGCCTCTGATGGAACTGTTCTGTGCAATGGACTGTTCATGCACTTGGCCCCTCTCATGTGCTGCCTCTGATGGAACTGTTCTGTGCAATGGACTGTTGATTCTCTGTGCCCCTCTCATGTGCTGCCTCTGATGGACCTGTTCTTTGCAATGCCCTATTGATGCTCTGTTACTGCATACTGCCCTCTCGTTACCTGCTATGATGTACCTGCTGTGTACTGCACTGTGCCCTGTTGATGCTCTGATACTGCATACTGCCCTCTCGTTACCTGCTATGATGTACCTGCTGTGTACTGCACTGTGCCCTGTTGATGCTCTGTTACTGCATACTGCCCTCTCGTTACCTGCTATGATGTACCTGCTGTGTACTGCACTGTGCCCTGTTGATGCTCTGTTACTGCATACTGCCCTCTCGTTACCTGCTATGATGTACCTGCTGTGTACTGCACTGTGCCCTGTTGATGCTCTGTTACTGCATACTGCCCTCTCGTTACCTGCTATGATGTACCTGCTGTGTACTGCACTGTGCCCTGTTGATGCTCTGTTACTGCATACTGCCCTCTCGTTACCTGCTATGATGTACCTGCTGTGTACTGCACTGTGCCCTGTTGATGCTCTGATACTGCATACTGCCCTCTCGTTACCTGCTATGATGTACCTGCTGTGTACTGCACTGTGCCCTGTTGATGCTCTGATACTGCATACTGCCCTCTCGTTACCTGCTATGATGTACCTGCTGTGTACTGCACTGTGCCCTGTTGATGCTCTGATACTGCATACTGCCCTCCCGTTATCTGCTATGATGTGCCTGCTCTGGTGCCCACTTTGCCCATGCTCACGCATACACTGTGATTGAACCCCTATTTTGTGAAATAAAGGTGGTCTATCAAATCTCGTGGTTTTTCGTTGTCATTCCTGCTTGCGTACTACAATTGTGTATTCGTATTTGCTTCTCATCAGTGATTACGGTGACATGACACTCCCCCTCCCTACGTCACGTCCCTTGCTGGTATTCACCCCCAGACAGCCAATGGTTTGTGCCTTACCTGCGTCGTCCATAGTAGGCCATGACTAGGACGTGGTGGATCGCGAAGAGCATCGGGAAGGCGTGTAGCGCAGGGTCCATGGTGGTGGTCAGCTTGCGGTGGGTATCTCGGCTATGTCACCTGTGTTCGCTGTGGGGATTCCGACGTGTTCAGACAGGTTGTTTTTCCGCTGCGGTTTTATGTGTGTTTTCCGCCATCTTGATTGGGGGGACGGTCTTCGTCGTCAGTACGTACGGCGGTGCGTCCGGATCTGTTACGTCCGCCGCGTGGTCGTGTGTAGTTGGCCGGCGGAGCGTGCTTTTCCGTCGCGGACGGAAATTTGACAAGTTTTCCTATCCTGATATGGCGGACGGAGTATCCGCGGCAGGCGGACACGGAAAAGGCTTTTTCCACCTACTCATGGGCCGCGGTGGCTCTTCCGTCCGCCATCCTGATCGACCCCTAGATTTGTATTCGAAGACCACAATCAACTTAGGATAGATATGTCCTTAATATATAATCAAATATATGAGGATAAGGCAATGATGTTGGGCCCAACATCAGTATTATATACAAAATTGTATTAAAGATTACAGAAACACATTACTACTAGTATAGTCCTAGAGATAAATACTGGTGTAATCATAAAAAGTGGACCAAATCTTCCCCTGTGTTAAGACCGTTGGGTATCTTGGTATTCAGTCTCACTATATATTGACTCTCTAGCTGGTGAAGTTTCTTTTCTCTATCACCACCCCTTATGGATTTTGACACAGAGTCAATTACATAGTATTTCAGGTCCTCTAATTTATTTTGATGCACAAGTTTAAAATGGCGGGCAACCGGATAAGATGGATCACAATTTACGATTGCCCGCAAGTGCTGGAGGATCCTATTGAATACAGGGAGTTTGGTACTACCAATATATTGAGTATCCGTTAATCTTATTCAAAGAACCTGAAAAAGGATCCAAGAAAGACTGTTTATTTATACCGAACTTGCATGCACGACAAGAGGAGCATTTAATAAAACCCCTCTTGTCTGTCAGCCAATTTCTTTTGTCAATCACTTCTGGATTGGTTTTAACCAATGCATCTCGCATAGACGATGCTCTTCTAAAAGTGATGATCGGATGATTCTGGAGTTCGGGAGATAAAGTAATATCAGTGTGCAAGATGGTCCAATGCTTACTGACAATTTTTCTGACAGCCTGCTCCTGATTACTAAAAGTAGTAATTAGCCTTATCGATGGAGAGACAGTTGTTGAGACAGGACTCACATCAGTTACTTCATTTGTCTCTAATGGAACAACAGTATCAAGTCTATCAAGAGCCCATTGTAAATCTTTGATCTTATATCCTCTATCTAAGAATCTCTTCCTAGACTCATTCAGGCACATGTCTAAATCCTCTTTTCTACTACAAATTCTCTTTATACGTAAAAACTCACCGTAAGGAATACTTTTTATGAGGTGCCTAGGGTGAGCACTGCTGGCATGAAGGATGGAATTTCCAGCAGTCACTTTGTGGTGTAGTTTAGTGCAAATATTCATACCATCAACAAAAACCTCGACATCTAAAGATTCTACCTTTAATTCACTGACTTGAGCTGTGAATTCTAAATTCAGGGTGTTTCTATTGATCTTGCTGACAAAATCCAGAGCTGATTCTTTGGTGCCCTTCCATATGACAAACACGTCATCGATGAAACGCCACCACCTGATAACGTGTTTCGAAAAATCATCATTGTGTGATTGCATGAGGACGTGTTTCTCCCACCAGCCAACGTGCAAGCATGCATAGCTGGGAGAGAAACACGCCCCCATTGCCACACCTCTGAGTTGTTGAAACAATTCCTTATTGAAAATAAAGAAATTGTTAGTCAGACATAATTCAATCATATGGAGTAACATTTTGTTATGTTCATTATAACAAATATTTCTGTTTGACAGGAAGAATTTTATGGCATTTAGGCCATCTTGATGGTTAATATTGGTATGAAGGGAGCAGATGTCCATCACTAAAAAGTGGTACCCATCCTCCCAAGTCACATCCTTAAGTTTTTCTAAGAAATGCCCCGTATCACGAATAAAAGAAGGTAAATCAGCTACATAGTCGTGAAGAAAAAAATCCACATATTTAGACATGGATTCTAACAGGCTACCTTGAGCCGAAATAATTGGGCGGCCTGGCACTGGAGTAGTCCGTTTGTGCACTTTAGGGAGTAAATATAAGGTAGGAGTGATAGGGTACTCAGTTCTTAAAAAGTTGTACTCGTCCTTATCAATCAAATTCTCCCTCTTCCACTTTGATAGCTCTTTAAAAACCTGATCCTTCACTTTTAGTAAAATGGGGAAAGCAACCTGTCTGTAGCAATTGGCATCATTCAGTTGTTTCATAGCTTCTTCCATATATGCATCACGTGGCCACAACACAATATTTCCTCCTTTATCTGCTTTATTAATTATGATATTTTTTTCTTTACTCAATTTGTCCATTAGGCGAAAATATTGTTGTTCTCTAAAGTTACCTTTTTTATTTACAGAGATGCATTTTTTGTGTAGGGCCTTGAGGTCATTAATTACACAATCACCAAAAATATCTATGCCATCCCTTGCCATGACAGGCATAAATGTAGATGGTGGAGGAAAGGGAGTAAGAGCAGCATTAGCAGTGGCGTGATTGTACATATTTAAAATTGCTTTTAGGGCAAAAAGAGAGTCCCAATGACAAAAGCTGCAGTTCAGCAGTGTTTAATTGAAGCTCAGTCATATTGATAACAGTGTTAACAGATGATGTACCAATATCCATTGGTTGAGCTTCCTGAGTATTCAGTTTCTCTTTTTGTATCCTCCGCGCTTTCCTCCTCTCTTTACGTTGCCTGTTGCGTTTGCTGCATTTTGTGGCTGCGTCTGGGGTGCCCAAGATCTGAGCGTTTGACGACGGTCCTCGATCATGAACCCCAATTCTTCCGAGGGAGTAAAGCTTTGGGGTTCCATCATGTTTAAATGAACTTTGCTATCATTTGGAATTTGCTCATCATTGCTGCTGGATGGTATACTTGGGCCTGAACTAGATGATATATATATATGTATGTATGTATGTATGTATATATATATATATATATATATATATATATATATATATATATATATATATATATATATATATATATATATATATATATATATATATATATATATATATATATATATACACACATATATATATATATATTGTATATATATATATGTGTGTATATAGGTGCTCAAAGTCCAAGTGATGTTAAGACCTGAAATGTATTTGAAATGAATTTGAAATTATGATGGAAACCCAATCTCAATGTTTATATGACGAAATTGTATCTAATATGGTGACAAACAAACATCAGACACTATTAGCACTATGCACTACAGAACTGTCAACTTCAGCAACATGGACATGTATAGACATGGAACAAATGTAAGGTGTCCCAGGCTTGAGACACACAACATCATGATAAGGGCGAGCAACATGTATTTTACATAGATGACAGTCAATGGCAACACGCAAACTTATCTTGTGTATGTCCGAAAACATAAAAAATATGGCTAGATCAGGCTAAAAGTGGGTTCTGACAATTGAGCACTAAAAATTTTAAAATTATTTGTGTTACGTTATAATCCAAATGAGCGGAGCCTGTTTAAAGACAATGTCATGCATGTATGTAAACAATGATTAATTTTACGAATTTATGAACTCTTACAATCTCACATATACTCACTTATAAACATCAATACTCACATATATTAGATTAAAACATATGTTATTACTGATAAAGACACTAGTGAGACAGTCATTCACTCACTAACACACACATATACACACTCATCCACCCATACAGTCCTGCACATATGCTGTGTTCAAAACACATACAAACAGTGAGTCAGTCACTCATGCATCAATGTTGTAAGTAATTCCCACACTAAACAATACAAACACTCATACTGATACTAATAAAACATCTAATAACCCATGTACATACACATGTACCTACTCACCAACCCATGCAGCTACTTATACACAAAGTGAAACACTAATACATATATTTAAAATTTTAAACATTACTCACCAATATTTATTTTTCAGAAAGACACACATTCACTGGATGGTGTCATCAGTGATGTCATGAGTGATGTCACTGACCATGTCATGAGTGATGTAATATGTGATGTCATCAGCAGTGCATTACACGCGCAAGTTATAGTGAGTCCAACTAACTATAACGTGGGAATTTCAATGGTTTTATGTCAGTAAAATTTTCAGCTAACTATAACTGGTGTGAAACCTATGGTTTTTTCAGTGAATTTCATAGGTTTTTTAAATGCAAAATTACTAACTATAAGTCTCACTTTATAAGTAAGACTGTTAACGCTCTAGTTGTTCTTGAGAACACTCTGGTACATTCTATCATTGGGCTATAGTTGGGCTACATATGGCTGATATTTGGGCTACATTAGTATTTTTTTGTCTCTGGTGGCCATCTTTGGGCTACATTTGGGCTACATTTGGGCTGTAACATATATATAGCCCAATGTAGCGCAATATATATTTTAAAAAAAGTTATTTTTCGTAAAAACCACTTGAGTATAGCAAAGGCACATCGGGTTACCAGTCCCTACAATTTTTCCCATTTTTTAAAAAAAATTATTTTTTTGTAATTGTTTTTCCTAGGAGCGCGCCCCGGTGAGCGCCCCGGAGAGCGTACTCGTTTGAAGCGCCCCGGGGCGCGCCCCGGGGAGCGTCCCGTAAGCGCCAATATCGCGAACGAAAACATGATCGTGACGTTTCGCGTAACCGCGTGATGCGTCTTATGACACACAGTGTAAGCGCACCCGGAAGCACGCATGCGCATACGATCGCAAAACGTTTTGACGCGCTTACGCTACGCGCCCCGGGGCACGCCCCGGGGCGCACCCCGGGTCGCGTAGCGTAAGCGCGTTGGGTCATGTGACCTGAAAATAACACTTTTCATTGGTTCACAACACTTTTGGTTTCTAAATGATGAAAGCCCTGCTCATGTGACTTGAAAATAACACTTTTCATTTGGTTCAAAACACTTTTGGTTTCCAAATGATGGAAGCCCTGGTCATGTGACTTGAAAATAACACTTCTCATTGGTCCAGAACAGTTTTTTTTTCCAAATGATGAAAGCCCCCTCCTTTTTTCTTTATTCTGACTTTGTCCTTTGACTGAGGAAGACCTGTTTGGAGATCTGTCTCTAATATATTCTACTTAAAATGGCTACAGTAGCAGCAGCAGCTGGAGCATCTGCCCCACCACCACCACCACCACCACCATCAAAAAGACCACCAGAAGATCACATTGGTGGTCAAGAAGAAGAGGAGGAGGAGGAGGAAGAGGAGGAACGCTCAAGGCAGTTCCTGCAAGAAGTTCATCAGCCCTACAAACCAAAAGAGCACTTCGTATGGCAGTTCTACAAAATCCCAAGGGGTTTCAAAAAAGTAAACGCTGCGAAGGTGGCTTGTTTGATTTGTGATGCAGAGCTGTCCAGGGGGAACCCTAACAAAAAATATTCCTTCGGGAATCATACCATGATTCGGCACATGATCCGTTGGCACCCAATCGACTATTCTGCTGCAGAGGTAAGGGACCTCTGCAGTAAGCTACCCCCATCATCATCTAGACCCTCAACATCAAAAGAACCAACTCCATCGGGTTCAGAGGCAACAGAGACAATGCCTATCATACAACCCAAATTTAACGATTTTAAAATCATGTGCAAATATTGTGGTAAGTTAATTTGCTATGGTGAGCAAAGTGTTAAACTTATCATCTGTGCTGGGGAGAACCATAAGTGCCCGAAAAAACCCTAATTTTTTGCACAATTTTTTTTGCTCCAGTTGAGCCATTTACAATTCCCTGTTTTTTGTTGCTCCCCCAAGAAAATACAAAAAAAATAAAACTGTTCAGAAAAGCCATAAAAAGTAAAAAATGTTCAAAAAACAAAAAAAAAAGAAAACAACAAAAAGAAAAAAAAACAGTTCTTTTCAGAGCTACCTCCCATTTATATAAAATGACTTACATTTTTTAACTGTGCCATTCTCTTTTCTCCCCGGTGCGCTCCCCGGTACGCTCCCCGGAGCGCGTACCGGGCGCTCCCCCCGCGCAAATCGGAAAAAAAAATATTATTTTTTTGCCCCGCGGGGCCCTTTTATAGACCCCACATGAAACCTAGGGGTCAGGGGGGTCTACTCTGCCCCCTTATGGTCATTTACCCCTTTGTTTTGGCCACCTCTCGTGTCTCGATCCTACCGAGACACAAGATGGCGGCCGCTCCAGACTGTTTGGAATGTTTACAGACACCCGAGAGCCAATCAGCTTTCCGTGCAAAAGTCGCGTGGTGCGCCCGGTGCGCTCCCCGGTGCGCGTACCAGGGCGCGCTTATAGATATATATATTTTTTTGAACCTAAATTACTCAAAATCCACTGGAGCACATATCGTGAGACATAGCAAAGGCACATCGGGCTACCAGTCCCTACAATTTTGCCAGGTTTGGTGTAAATCCATTCAGCCCTTCGGGCTAAAAGTGAAATCGACCGCCCTATGGAAATTAACATGGGCAAAACGCGTTTTGGGACCCCCCCTTTTATCTCGGCCCCCGCTTGACGCATCCCCCCCAAACCTTCAGGGAAGGACCGGAACGCCGCGAGGCCATTTTGTAGAAATTTTCAGGCAGATTCGTCAACCGGCGCCAAAGTTATTCCAAATAGAATTTTGAGATTTAACATTGAAAAAAATCCTAACTATAACTACCTACTGGCGACCGCCAGTAGGTAATATATATATATATATATATATATATGTCCACCAAAATGCTCAGATTTAAGGCCGCACTCAGTTGCAGTTAGGTGAGCAACCTTTTAATTAGAAGTATGCCGCTTCTCCCCCAGTTCATAATTTTCCAGGCCTTACGCGTTTCGAAGGTTTTGTCCTTCTCTTCAGAGGCCACACATGCAGCAAGCAGTTTATCGACACTACATACCCTGCTGCCTAATTTAAACTGCTCTGATGAGCCTTCAGTGTGCTCGTCATTTCACTTCTTTTAAAAATGCAGTCTGGGTGATGTAGTTTATTTTCTGTCATTTTTCATCCCTCCAGGGGGTTACTTACTGCATGAACTTTTCAAACAAAATGTTTTCAAAACCCTCCAATGGGTCTCAGGCGAGATTATACATACCGATGTTAACAGCAACTGCAGCGCCATTATCGAAGGGGTCTGGTCCCCCCCGCCGGGTCCTCAATTACTTCAAGGATGGTGCGTTGCCTCCACGGCCGGAGCCGCCTTGATTAAATGTCCACCAAAATGCTCAGATTTAAGGCCGCACTCCGTTGCAGTTAGGTGAGCAACCTTTTAATTAGAAGTATGCCACTTCTCCCCCAGTTCATAATTTTTTAGGCCTTACGCGTTACGAAGGTTTTGTCCTTCTCTTCAGAGGCCACACATGCAGCAGGCAGTTTATCGACACTACACACCCTGCTGCCTAATTTAAACTGCTCTGATGAGCCTTCGGTGTGCTCGTCATTTCACTTCTTTTAAAAATGCAGTCTGGGTGATGTAGTTTATTTTCTGTCATTTTTCATCCCTCCAGTGGGTTACTTGCTGCATGAACTTTTCAAACAAAATGTTTTCAAAACCCTCCAATGGGTCTCAGGCTAGATTATGCATACTGATGTTAACAGCAACTGCAGCGCCATTATCGAAGGGGTCCTCAATTACTTCAAGGATGGTGCGTCGCCTCCACGGCAGAGGGCATTTTGGTAGACATATATATATATATATATATATATATATATATATATATATATATATATATATTCAAAAAACAATCTCCTCTTCAGTTGGAAGCAGACTGCGGATTCATGCGCATTGGAGGCCTTCTGATTGGCTCCCCGACTTGACAGCTCCAGACGTCGCCTTCCTCACGGAAACCTGGATGAACGCCTCCTCAGCGCCCGACATCGCCATCGCCATCCCGGACGGCTACAAGATCACCCGGAGGGAATGCATCAACCAGACGGGAGGAGGCATCGCCATCGCCCACAAGAACACCATCCGCATCACAACCAACACCAACAACACCCTCACAGCCGCCGAACACCTGCACTTCCAGATCCACACCGACCCCAAGACCACCCTCAGAGGCACCCTCATCTACAGACCCCCGGGACCGCGCACACAATTTAGTGGAGCCATCGCCGACTTCATCAGCCCGCACGCCCTCCCCTCCGCCGACTACATCCTCCTCGGGGACCTCAACTTCCACCTGGAGAACAACAACGACCGCAACACCACCACCCTGCTGGACAACCTCGCCAACCTCGGACTCAAGCAGCTGGTAACCACCCCCACCCACTACGCCGGCCACACCCTTGACCCCGTCTTCTCCTCCAGCAAGGATATCTCCTTCAGCCACGCCACCGGACTCCACTGGACGAACCACAGCTGCGTCCACTTCAGCTTCAAAAGGAACACGATCCACCACCACCAGCAACAGGCTCCACGCAGAAGCTGGAACAAGATCACAGCCGACCAGCTGGCAGCATCCCTGAGCCAGAACCCTCCCGCCACCTCAGCGAATCCCAACCATGCCACCATCAACCTCTCGAGGTGGATCAACAACTGCGCAGACGACCTTGCCCCACTGAGGACCCCTCCCAGCAGACCCGGCAGCAAGAAAGCATCCTGGTTCACCGACGAACTCAAGAGCTCCAAGAATTACTGCCGAGCCCTCGAGAAAGCCTGGCGCAGAGACCCGACACCAGACAACATGATCACCCTCAAGCTCGCCACTCGAAAACACCACCACCTGATCCACACCACCAAGAAAACAGCATTCAAGGAACGACTGGACAACAACGCCCACAACAGCAAGGAACTCTTCAACATCGTCAAAGAGCTCTCCAACCCCAGCGCCGGAAACAACAACATCACACCATCGCAAGACCTCTGCAACTCACTCGCCTCGTACTTCCACAACAAGATCGCAGACATACACAACAGCTTCAGCACACAGCCGACGCACCCTACAACTGCACCAGCGCCCCCCACCACCACCCTCCACGCCTGGACCCCGATCAACACTGAAGAGACCATACGCACGATGAACTCCATCCACTCCGGATCTCCCTCATCATGTCTTCAACAAGGCCGACTCCGTCATCGCACCCCATCTCCGGGACATCATCAATGCCTCCTTCGACACCGCAACCTTCCCGGAGAGCTGGAAGCATGCCGAACTCAGCGCCCTCCTAAAGAAACCATCAGCCGACCCCACCGACCTCAAGAACTACCGCCTCATCTCGCTGCTCCCGTTTCCTGCCAAAGTCATCGAGGAGACCGTCAACAGACAGCTGGCCGCCTTCCTCGAGACGAATGGATCCCTCGACCCCTCGCAGTCCGGCTTCCGGGCGAACCACAGTACCGAGACTGCCCTCATCGCAGCCACTGACAACATAGGAGCACCTCGACAACGGCGAAACAGCGGCCCTCATCCTCCTGGACCTCTCTGCGGCGTTCAACA
Organism: Lissotriton vulgaris; assembly: GCF_964263255.1. Classification (NCBI taxonomy): domain Eukaryota; kingdom Metazoa; phylum Chordata; class Amphibia; order Caudata; family Salamandridae; genus Lissotriton; species Lissotriton vulgaris. The sequence continues at coordinate 124,004,403 of NC_141696.1, read as the reverse complement.
CTGTCTGCCACCGCACCCTATTGCAACCCCTCAGCAACGTCGGAATCCAAGAGAAGGCACTGGAATGGATTGTCTCCTTCCTCGCCGGAAGGACACAGAGAGTCCGCCTCCCCCCGTTCAGATCAGAAGCCACCGAAGTCATCTGCGGCGTACCACAAGGATCTTCACTCAGCCCCACGCTGTTCAACATCTACATGAGCCCGCTTGCGGCCATCGCACGCCAACACAACCTCAACATCATCTCCTACGCCGACGACACCCAGTTGATCCTCTCCCTCACCAACCACCCCGCCACCGCCAGAACCAACCTTCACGAAGGGATGAAAGACGTAGCCGAGTGGATGAGGAACAGCCGCCTGAAACTGAATTCGGATAAGACGGAGGTCTTCATCCTGGGATTGTCGCCATCCGCCTGGGACGACTCCTGGTGGCCCCCTGCCCTGGGCAGCGCACCCAAACCAACGGACCACGCACGCAACCTGGGCTTCATCCTGGACTCCTCCCTCTCCATGACCAGTCAAGTCAATGCCGTCTCCTCGTCATGCGTCAACATCCTACTCATGCTACGGAAGATCTTCCGGTGGATCCCCACCGAAACCAGGAAGACGGTCACCCAGGCCCTCGTCACCAGCCGACTGGACTACGGCAACTCCCTCTATGCCGGAACCACTGCCAAACTCCAGAAAAGACTTCAGGGGATTTAGAACGCCTCAGCACGACTCATCCTGGACATCCCCCAACGCAGCCACATCTCCGCACACCTAAGAAACCTGCACTGGCTCCCCGTCAACAAAAGAATCATGTTCCGACTCCTCACCCAGGCACACAAAGCTCTCCACAACCAAGGACCAAGATACCTCAACGACCGCCTCAACTTCTACACTCCCACCCGCCAGCTTCGATCGACCAGCCACGCCCTTGCCGCCGTCCCCCGCATCCGAAGAGCCACAACAGGAGGAAGATCCTTCTCCTACTTGGCCGCCAAGACGTGGAACTCCCTCGCCACCCACCTCCGCCTGACCCAAGACCACCTCGCCTTCAGGAAGCAACTCAAGACCTGGCTGTTCGAGCAGTAGCAGGCCCCCCCTCCACAAGCGCCTTGAGACCCTCCGGGTGAGTAGCGCGCTATACAAATGCTTTGATTGATTGATTGATTGATTGGCCGCAACTTCACAGAAAAGTTGTATACACCATTTTGTTTGTCGGAGAAACGTCCCCCGGGGCTGAAAATGTCTTGGCAATGTCAATGAAGGGGTCAAGTGAGAGGTTTTCTGACCCCTTGTACATATTATAAAAGCGGTAGAGGATGTGTTCTGGGGTCAGAAATCTGTAAAAAAAAATGTGTGGCTACTTGTGAAATCCACTGATTACTCGCGGGGCTCAGCACGACCACAATGTACCTCAGTGAGGATCCACGGATTTAGCCTATGTGAGGGGAAAAAACTATTTATACAAATTTTTACACTCAGACTTCCTCTCGCACCCATTCAGATACCCAAACACATACTCTCACATCCAGATATGTACCCATACAGAAACTTTAACACCTACCCTTAAACCCATGCAGAAACTGTCACACACAGTAGTAAACCCATACAGTCACTATTGCACCTATTAAGAAATCCATACCAATAATTTGATACCCATTCACAAACCCATTGAGCGACTGTCACACCCTTTCACATACCTAAACAGAAAATGTCACACCTATTCACAAACCCACAGAGACACTATCACCCCTATTCACAGACACTGGCATACCCATTTACAAACACACACAGACACTGTTACAACCATTAACAAGCCCATACAGACACTATCACATTGATTTACAAGTCTATGCAGCCACTGTAACACCCATTCACATCCCTCAAACAGATACTGTGAGACACAGTCACATACTGATAGCGACACTGTTACACCCTTTCACAAAGACATGCAGAGACTGCCGACTCCATTCACAAACCTATGCAGACACTGTTACACCCATTCATGTACCAAAATAGACACTGTCCTATCCATTCCTATACCCTTAGTGACTATGCCACACCCATTTACAAACCCATGGAGGCCCTATCACACCCATTCAAATACCCATAAAGACAGTGCCACACCCATTCAGAAATCCATACGGACAGTTTGATGAGCATTGACAAAGCCATACATACTGTGTGACACTCATTCGCTTACCTAAACAGTTACTGTCAATATTAACAAACTCATACATACACTGTTACACCTATTGAAAACTCCCTACAGCCTTTATCACACCCATTCACACACTGATAGAGATACTGTAACACCAATTTGCATACCAATACAGACATTGTCACAGCCATGTATATTCCATAAAGACAATGTTACCCCTATTGACAAACTCACTTATTCACCGAAACTGAAACTAAACTGATTTAGACTCTGTTAACCCCCGTCGATATGCATTAGGTATGCTTACTAGAAATATTAAATGTGCTCTTTTACACTGAATGTGTCCTTTTGGTTTGTGAATCAATGTGGGATCTGCTGAGCTGCAAAATGTATTTAAAAAGAGAATTTACAGAGAAAAATAAAAACTGCTTGAGACATAGGGTGGCTGTTAGAAGAACAGTTGTGTTCATTGTTTGTATATGATGACTACATATTTGAGCAAATGCAGATTTTCAAATTGTTCAGAAAGACTCTGTTTGCCTTCATCTGTGAAGTGAACACCATCTCTTCTGTATATGCCACGCATGTTGAAGCACAGGTTAATATTGTAGACAGTGCACATGTTTTAGTCCCTAAGGAATGCTGAATCAGTTTTATTAACTGGCTTTCTCTATCTGTAAACAAAATTCAGAAGGCCATGTCAATTTTTGCCTCATGCATATGTTAGAAAACACCAAGGCAGTGTGAGGGACAAGTTGCATTAATTGTTCAAAGGTATTCTTAATTAGTATTTCTAGACCTACTCCAGTTAGTGTCCCCAGATCATTGCCACCACTGTCCACAATTATGAGGTTTGGATGTTGCTTCTCCATAATGCTTTCAATCAATGGATGCAATTGATGCCACTTTAACCCTCTCTATCCAAACCAATATTATACACACTAGGCAAACCTAGGTTCCTGCCAATACCTTTGATCTAGCAAACTCTCTCACCCAAAACACAAAACTGTGACCGTCAATTCACACTCTAACCATTTTTAAGGAAGAAGGACTAGCACACAGGAGATGTCTGCAGCTCAATGAGGCAGCTTTCAAAGTGATATCAGTTACAAATATCTCTAGCAAATAAAGTTTAATACAACACATTTCATTGGATGGTGTAAGTAAGGTAGGGATTAAAAGTAGTTTGTGCAACAAATTTCAAATAGGAACATGTGTGCTTGGTTATGAGGAATATGTTTGTAATTGTATACACATAACCAAACCTGTGAAATTTGCCTCGGAAGTTAGCATGCTGCTGTAGAGACAGTTGTTAACTTTTGACATACTGCTAATGGAGAATGTTGCAGTGTTGATTACCATGGAATCAGAGCTACAGGAGTATGGGGTAAGGGAAGAAGAACAGGCTAGAATGTTCATGTGAGGAAACATTGCTTATGTGGGGAATAGTGAATAAGATTTGTTTGGGTCTAAATTTATGGATTGCTATGAAGTGGTGTGTAAATGGCAGTGTTTGGGACTAGTTTATAAAAAAGATCTAAATTTACCAAGAGGATCCTCCGCGAGGTTACAAGGGGGCCATGCTGGCACCCCATGATTCCATTGTAAAGCTGCAAATCGCACCCTAACTCGGTACCAAATATAGAATCTCTTTAAAAGAGTTAAAAAAAGGGTTAAAAACTGTGATCATTCAGAAGAGCTGTGTGATTAGTAAATTAAAGAAATACAAGGAAATCGGTGTTTCTGTTTGTTTGCAGTCTCTATAACCTTGAAAGCAGAGACAAATAGGGTGCCATAACTGGTTACCTTGTATGAGAGTTGTTTGCCATTCTTCTTCTCAGTATTTCTGTGATTTATTTAAACAGGTTTGGCAGCCTGATATCGAGAAAGAAAAATACTCACCAACAATCACATTTAACAGGAATGGGTATTAAGCTGTAGGATAAAAAAAAAGTTGGACTGAGTGTGAATAAGGTGGATGAAAGTGAGCAGGATGTTTGACACTATTAAAAAGAAATGTTGAGAGAGAGTACAAGATGGAAATAAAGCAAAGAGTAATAATCAGGAACTATAAATAAAAACTGAAGTTAAAACACAAACCAGAGGTATGCACTAATGTAGGGAGTGAGACTATTAGTTAAATGCTAATGTATGAAGTGAAATATGAAGGTATTTAGTATGTAGTGATGGAATAACATATACTTAGATATGTAGCTCAAGATGAGCGGGTTTACACTGATGCTTTTGTAAGAGGGCAAGTTTAGTTAAATATATTTACTTTTTACACATACCGTTATGTTATAACAATTGATATGGAATCAGATCAAACGGTACAATGATGTATACATTTAGAAAGGCAGAAGAAACCTGATGTGTGCATCTTTTCCCATAAAAATTCAAACCTCCTTTTTTCTCACTCACATGCTTATGCAGACACGGTTATACACCATCTCATACTAATATAGAGACTCTGTCATCCTCTAATATACACATACAGAAACTATCACACCCTCTCACATCCCCAAACATGCACTGTCACACCTTCTCACATGCCCATTCAGACTTTCTTTATTCCCATTCACATACCTATTCAGTCTGACACCCATTTACATACCCATACAGAGTCACATCCTTTCACATACCCATGCAGAGACTCTCACATACCCATGTAGATACCTTTATACCCATTTACATACTCATACATACTCATGCAGAGACTCTCACACCCTCTCATATAGTCATGTAGACACTGTTATACCCATTCATATATCCATACAGAGACTCTCACAGACCCATACACAGAATGTCATAGTCTCTCATATCCATATAAAGACTCTTACATCTTCTCATATACCCATGTAGACAACCTTATATACTATTTGACGTATGCATACAGAGGTTCACACAACCTGTCACATACACATACATAGACCTTCACACCCTCACACATAGCCCAACAGATAGTATGGTATCCCTTCTTATAGCTTTACACAGACTCTCACACCTTCTGAGCTGCCCATATAGAAACCCCCATATATTACGTTATATTCCTATACACATGCTCTCACACCCTCTCAAATATCCATTCATAGACTGGGGGAACATCCTTTATGACGCGGATGTTACCCCGCAGTACCGTTACAACACGTATTTTAGAACGCAAGTCGTAACCACGACTTGCGCTGGAGGGCACTAAAGGACAAGGAATAGTAGATTTACTATTCCAACACCTTCCCTACTGTACGTAGGCTGGTGTTGGAATAGTAAATTAAACTATTCCTAAGTCCACACCCCTACAGCGCAAGTCGTTGTAAAATACGCGTTGTAACGGTACGCGTGGTAATACCACGTGTCGTAACAACATACATCCATAGACTGTCATGTCCTCCAACATATCTATACAGACACTGTCATAACTAATCACATCTCTATTGAGATACTTTTATGCCCTCCTAAGTAGTTATACATATACCCCTATACACATTCACAAACCAGTACTTAGACTGAGACAGCCTTTCAGATACTCATATAGAGGTATGCTATTCTTATTGACATACTTATACAGAGTGTGGCATCCATTTATATACTCATTGAGAGATGCTTCATCCTCTGACATATCCATAACAAAAACTGTAATAGCCATTCACATACTGATACAGTGACTTAGACATTCTCTCACATACCCATAGAGATACTCATATCCTCTCACATACTGATATTGAGACCCTTATACCCATTAAGATATGCATACAGAGATGTACTCAACCTGCTACACACAGTCATATACTCATATACAGACTCATATACATTTACATACGTATACACAGGCTCTCACACCCTCTCAGATATCCATTCAGAGACTGTCAGACAGTGTCACTTAGCTATAAAGACACTGTCACAACTATTCACATACCTATAGAGATACTCTTACACTCTCTTATATATTCATACTTACAACCTTATACACATTGATATACCTTTACTCAGACTCTGACATCCTTTTAGACAATCATACAGACCTCCTTTATTTTGATTCATATACTTAAGAAGAGTGTAATACCTATTGACATAGTCATAGAGAGACTCTTACACTCTCTCACTTACCCATACAAATACTGTAATACCTATTCACATACTGATACAGTGAGTGTGACATCCTGTCACATATCTATAGGGGGACTCTTACACTCGGCCACATATCCATACATATAGTCACAGCCTTTTAACCCACACAGATAGAGTCATAACTTTTCACACACCCAAACATGAACTGTAATAGCCTGTCACATTCCCATACAGATAGTGTCCTAATCATCCATATACATATACAAAGACTCTCACATATTTTCACATACCATGTACTAAGCTTTAGGTCTATTGAGAAACCCATGCACAGACTTTCTCACATATTTATACATACACTGTGAGACCCTGTACATACCCATACAGGTACCTTTATACCAATTGAAATACCTATATAGAGACTCTCATACACTCTCACATAGTCACACATACACCATTATACCCATTCACATACCTACACACAGACTCTGAGGTTCTTTCACATACTTATTCAGACCTGATTTATTCTCATTCATATACTTATACAGACAGTATAGCATCTATTCCCATACTCACACATATACTCCTATACACTGTCAGATATCCATACAGACACTTTATAGCTGTTCACATACTGATACGCAGACTCAGACATCCTATCACGTACCCAAAAAGAGATTCTCACACCCTGTTACATTCTTGTCTGTACACTGTTACAGCATGTCACATTCTTATTGAGACCTTCTTTTTTCTTATCCACATATCCATACAGACAGTCTCAAACCTATTCACATACCCTTGTAGAGACTCTCACACCCTCTCAGATACCTATACAGAGACTCTTACATCCTCTCACATACCCATGTAGACAGTCTAATACCAATTCACAATCCATACAGAGATTAACGCACCCTGTCACATACTCATACATAGACTTTTACACCCTCTCATATATGTTGTGTTATATTACTAAATTTATAAAGCGCATTGCTGCCCCAGTGACGGGGCATCACAGCGCTGATCAATCAATCAATCAATCAATCAGAAATTTGTAAAGCGCACTACTTACCCGTGAGGGTCTCAAAGTGCTAGGAGGGAGGGGAGCTGTGCTACTGCGCGAAGAGCCAGGTCTTGAGGAGTCTTCTGAAGGCGAGTAGATCTTTGGTCTGCCGTAGGTAGGTAAGGTGTTCCAGGTCTTGGCGGCGAGGTAGGAGAAGGATCTACCACCGGAGGTTGTTTGTTGGATGCGGGGGACGGCGGTGAGGGCGAGGCTGGCGGAGCGGAGCTGGCGGGTGGGGGTGTGGATGCTGAGTCTGCATTCCAGATCAAAAAAACAAGGAGGGAGTCTGAGACGGGTGGGTTATGCTGGGAATAATAATAAACAACAAACTTTAATGGAGGGTCCAAGGGGAATTAAGATTACCGACCCTCTAGTGTCCTATCCCCCAGTCCAACTGTGCTAACAACAAAATGGGACACTAGTGGTCAAATGATATGTGGCTAAGAGAGAAACAAAAGTGGCATAGGCTATGTCTTGTGTATGTGACACCACAGTGTACAGAAAACCCATCAGCCCACCCAATGGCGGAGAATCATCATCTGGGATTTTGTAAAAGAGAACTGGTATCTCATCCAGGTGTCTCACTAGCTGTTATCGTGAGACATCCTAGGAAGGATCCACCAGTGATATAAAACAGGCAAAGATGAAAATGCGGTGGTGCTGAGAAATAAATTGCAGTGTGAAAATAGTGAGAAAACGAAAGTGAAACTAAAATTGACTATTATGATGCCAAAAGGACAAGTTTATTGAGGGGTCATCATAATGTCAAGGTTAAAAAATAGTGTTGGGATAGTATAAATAGATGGTAACTATCCTGTGATGTTTAAATAGGTCGACATGTTTCAGCCAATCACGGACGGTAGGTAGCCCAGTGGCTTTCTTCAGGACCAATAATGAAACACTACTGCAAAAAGTGCGAAAAAGTAAATAATCAGAGAAACCCTACCATTTTGCGGAGTTCCAGATTCTAGAAATGGTGTCTCTGAAAGATAGTTTGTTTCCTGCAAAATAATGTATATACATATATATACAGACACATACACATAGACACAGACATAAACCACAAAAATAACATCTACAAAACCACATAACTCAAAGCTGTAGCTATTATATACCATCAGCGTGCTTAATTGATATCCACATGGTATACCTATTTTAGTTTTTAACTCACCCAGAAAGATCTTGGGATCAGACCTCACCTCTCCTGGCGCTCGCTCAGGCAATGAGGCCCCGCTCTATTGATATGCAAAAGAAAAATAGCAAGAGAAACAAGTATTATCCTGCGATTTATATTGTATTGTTTGAGCAATCATTAAACCTTGGTAACTGGTCGAGACACCAGTGGACAGTCTCTCAGAGACCCGTGAATGTTTAGATGATATTTATAAACCATAAGATTTCAATGGCCCAATCTATGTTGTCGCAAGATCACTTGTAAGGGTGGACGTAAAATCCGTTTCGCGGGCGAATTTGCGGATTTTCCGCCATTTCGCGATCCGCGAATCTCGCGAAATCGCGGTAAAAGCCGCGAATCAGCGGGGACGAATTTTCAGCCAAGCAAGGGTTACAGCAGCATGTGCAAAAGTTGAACTTAATTTCTTTGTAACCTTTTACAAAAGGGTTACAAACAAATTAACTTCAACTTGGACACCTGCTGCTAATTGCTTCCTGGCGCCTACTTGCAACTATTCTCTGACCCTGCTCTGACCCTTGAAGCAGGGTCAGAGAATAGTTACAAGTAGGCAACGAGGCACCTGTCCAAGGAATTAAACCTCATCAGGAAGCACTTACAGATATAAAAAACAGGAAGAAGGGAGAGGATGGCAAATACACCCATTTTGAGTTGTCAGGAGGGGTTAAACTAAAAGAGACCTTTACAGCACAATTTTCATATGCATTTTGCTAAAAATAAAAAGCTGTATGTTCTGTAGGGGCAACTCAGGAATCTGGCCCTTCAGAGATCCGGCCTCTCTTTCTTTCTCTCGTTCTCTCTCTCCCTCTCTCTTTCCCTCTCTTTCTCTCTCTTTCTATCTATCTAGCTATCTATCTTTCTATCTATCTCTCTCTCCCTCTCCCATAAACGACTGTATGGGTAACTTCGCTATGCAAGCGGCTCGCGAAGACGCAAAAATCCCCGCGAACACGCAAAAAACCCCACGAACACACAAAAAACCCTGCGAACACGCAAAAAAACAAAAATCCGCAAATTCGCACAAATTCGCGAATTTTGCAGATCGCGAATTCGCAAATCCGCAAATTCATGGATCGCGAATTCGCAAAATTCGCCCATGCTTAATCACTTGTTGTCGCAAGTGATCTTGCGACAACATAGATTGGGCCATTGAAATCTTAAACAGGTTCTGGTGTTAGAACCCCTTTCTACACACACACTACTTCCATCGCTACCTCAACAGAGTTATCAGCGAGGGCTCAGAAAGCAGCCACTAAGACGAGCTGCGAGTCAAAATGAAAAGTTATGCTGGGAATAGCCAGGTCTATACTGCATTCCTGAATACCGCGTGATTTTCAATGCTCCTGATTGTACCTGGGAGGGCATTCCAAAGAGCAGAAGCCAAGACCCGGAAAGACCAACCACCTGCCTGTGCTCTTCTGACTCGAGGGACGGATGCCAGGTGTTGATCAGAAGAGCACAGCATGTGGCTAGGGACGTAAGAGATATGATGATCGGATTGGATGGGGGGAGCTTGAGCTTTAAGATTTATGTGTGAGATGCACAATGCCTTTAAGTGGATTCTCTTCTTCACCGGCAGCCAATGCAGCTGCAAATAGAGTTTTATACTGAGCAGGATTTAGGGAGGGTGAATAGACTTTGCACCACAGCATTTTTCACCCCCTGAAGGGGATTGATCCCTGCTTTGTTGGCGCCCAAGTACAGAGAGTTACAATAATCCAGTCTAGAGAGAATGGTAGACTGGATAATGATCTGGCATGTTTGGGCTTTGAAGAACCTGAGCAGAGACTTAAGTCCATTTAAAAGTCCAAAACAGGCACCAGCTACTGATTTCCTCTGTGCCTGAAAGGTCAAAGTACTATCAACATAGACACCCAGATTTTTTACAGTCTCTTTATGTGGTGGGGTACCCACAATGCAGCAGGCAACCAAATATCATTCCATAAATGGGTGTCTCTTCTAAAGAGAAGGATCTCCCATTTGTTAGCATTCAACTGCAAGCAGTTGGCCGCCATCCAAACTGCGATGGCCACCATATTATCCTGGAACTTGACCATGTTTTGGTCAGAGTTGTTTGACAAAGATATCATGAGCTGAGTCTCATCAGCATTAGAAACTAGGGATAGGCCCCTACATTTTGCTACCACCGCCAGGGGTTTTATATATATATATATATAAATATTCACTGAAAAAACCATAGGTTTCAGATAAGTTATAGTTAGGAATTAGCATTTAAAAAACCTTATAAATTCACAAAAAAACATAGGTTTCAGGGGTGTTATAGTTAGCTGAACATTTCACTTGTATAAAACCATTGAAATTCCCCCGTTATAGTTAGTTGTGCTAACTATAACTCGAGCGCCCGCAATCCACTGCTGATGATGTCACATATTACATCATTCATGACACCTTCACCAATCACCACCAAACTTTAAGGGGAGGAGCGGAACTGAGCTGGCCAAAAGTTCAGAAAATTTCAAGAAGATTCATCAATCAACGCCAAAGTTTATTGGCAATAGAATGTTGCGGTTTCCTATGGATAATAGGTCCTAACTATAACTACCTACTGGCGACCGCCAGTAGGTAATATATATATATATATATATATATTCACTGAAAAAACCATAGGTTTCACACCAGTTATAGTTAGGAATTAGCATTTAAAAAAACCTATTAAATTCACTGAAAAAACCATAGGTTTCACACCAGTTATAGTTAGCTGGAAATTTTACTGACATAAAACCATTGAAATTCCCACGTTATAGTTAGTTGGACTCACTATAACTTGCGCGCCTGCAATGCACTGCTGATGACGTCACATATTACATCACTCATGACATGGTCAGTGACATCACTCATGACATCACTGATGATACCATCCTTGTGACAGAGTGACAGACCTCCTTTCAGTGTAATGTAACCCTTGAAACACATATTCAAAAATCGAAACTTTCAAAAAAATGGAGATACCCATACCAGTTACAACAACCAATTCAGTAATTCCACCATCTATATACACATCCACTCATTCACCAACAGTTGTATATAGTCACTCATACATATACTCACTCATCATATGTAGTGATACACCTATACATCCTGTTACACACCGACAGTCATCCAAAAGTTACTCACACACATACTCACACATGCAAATAAACTATTAAACATCCATTTATTTGCATTTATTTGCATTTATTATTTATTTGCATATACAACTATACACACACAACTATACACATGACCCGACGCGCTTACGCTACGCGCGCGCCCCGGGGCGCGGAGCGTAAGCGCGTCGGGTCATGCGACCTGAAAATAACACTTTTCATTAGTTCAGGACAGTTTTGGTTTCCAAATGATAAAGCCAGTGTCATGTGACCTGAAAATAACACTTTTCATTGGTTCAGGACAGTTTTGTTTTCCAAAAGATGAAAGCCCCCACCTTTTTTCCTCATTCTCACTTTTTACTTTGACTGAGGAAGACCTGTTTGCAGACCTATTTGTACCTATTTGTACTGAGAAATGGCTACAGTAGCAGCAGCAGCAGGAGCATCTAAACCACCACAACCACCACCACCACCACCACAAGGACCACCACAACACCACAGTGGTGGAGAAGAAGAAGAGGAGGAGGAGGAGGAGAGGCGGTACCTGCCTGAAGATACTACCACCTATAAGCCAAAGGAGCACATTGTCTGGGAGTTTTTTAAAATCTCAAGGGGCTTCAAGAAAGTTAATGTGCCAAAGGTTACTTGTCTGATCTGTGGCACTGTACTTTCCATGGGGAACCCTGCCAAAAAGTATTCTTTTGGCAACAACACCATGATTCGCCACATGCAACGCCGGCACCCAAACAACTATGCTGCGGCAGAGGTCAGAGAACTGACCAGAAACCCTCCCCAATCTTCGCCCAGCACCTCCCAAAGTAAGCAACCCACTCCATTGGGTCCAGAGACAAGTGAGATGGTCCCAAACATCCAAACCCAGTTTGGAGATTTCAAAATTGTTTGCAAATTTTGTGGAAGGACAATTTGCTATGGAGAGCAAAGTATTAAACTGATTAACCACGCCCCTTTTTACACCTCTTTGCAACGCAGCCCCCGTGCATGTTTGAAGAGGGGGAACTAATTCCCCTTGCATACTGGGGGCCCCTGGGGGCCAACTAGCCCACCAGGAGCCTCCAGTATAAGCCAGGGGGCTGCATTGCAGAGAGGTGTAACAAGGCCACACCCTTTTTTACACCTCTTTGCAACGCAGCCCCCGTGCATGTTTGAAGAGGGGGAACTAATTCCCCTTGCATACTAGGGGTCCCTGGGGGCCAACTAGCCCACCTGGAACCTCCAGTATGCGCCAGGGGGCTGCATTGCACAAAGGTGTAATGAGGCTATGCACCTTTTTACACCTCTCTGCAACGCAGGCCACTGGTGCGTTTGCAGAGGGGGGACTAATTCACCTTGCATACTGGGGGTCCCTGGGTCATATCTGCCCAAACACCGATATTCCAAACGATTGAAAATGACTTTTCTTGAGAAACATTCGGATTTGGATTATCAAGTCCTATACTTTGGAATTTTTGAAAGACTGACTTTGAGGATGCTATAAATTACTCAAGTCTGCCCGAATTGTGTGGGTAAAATTGATACCTAGTCACTTTGAATAAGAATGTGCTTACGTCTCGTCTAACATTTGGAAGAAATATCTAGTTATATGACAACAGGATACCGACATAACTTGAAGGAAATAAGAACGCCCTGAAGAAGTTCTGTTGTACAGAACGAAACGTTTCGGCTGGCTGTGGCACATAAACTTGAGGAAAATAAAAGCATTTGAATATACACCAAGATTCAGCGCTTCAATAAGGACTCTAAGTGATATGATTTGATTGGACTTATTGTGCAAGTGGTGCTGTGCCAAACTTTGGAATATTCTCCACTACTCTCTACTACTTAGTCTCTCCTACTCCACTACTCTCAAATACTCATTCTCTACTACTCATTCTCTACTACTCTACTACTCTCTACTACTCTCTCTCTACTACTCACTCCCTACTACTCACTATCTACTACTCTCTACTACTCACTCTCTACTACTCTCTCTCTACTACTCTCTCTACTACTCACTCTTTACTACTCACTCTCTACTACTCTCTACTACTCACTCTCTACTTCTCACTCTCTACTTCTCTCTACTACTCACTCTCTACTACTCTCTCTCTACTACTCACTCTCTACTACTCACTCTACTACTCACTCTCTACTACTCTCTACTACTCACTCTCTACTACTCTCTCTCTACTAGTCTCTACTACTCACTCTACTACTCACTCTCTACTACTCTCTACTATTCTCTCTCTCTGCTACTCACTCTCTACTACTCACTCTCTACTACTCACTCTCTACTACTCTCTACTACTCACTCTTTACTACTCTCTACTACTCACTCTCTACTGCTCTCTACTACTCACTCTACTACTTACTCTCTACTACTCTCTACTACGCACTCTACTACTCTCTACTACTCACTCTACTATTCACTCTACTACTCTCTACTACTCACTCTCTGCTACTCTCTCTACTGCTCTCTACTACTCTCTACTACTCACTCTCTACTCTCTATTACTCACTCTCTACTCTCTACCTCTCTACCTCTCTCTACTTCTCTCTCTACTAGTCTCTACCTCTCTACCGCTACCTCTATACCTCTACCTCTCTACCTCTACACCTCTACCTCTCTACCTCTCACTACACGCACACATATACACATATATATATATATGCATATATATGCATATGCATTTATATATATGTACGTGTATGTATATATATATATACATACATATATAAACCTATATAATCTGTATATCTATATAAATACAAATATAAATGCATGCATACATATACATATATGCATACAGATGCATGTTATTTACATGAAAGTGTAAAAAACACTAATAAAAGCAAAGCTAAAAAGCCACCTCATTACAAACAGAATGGCTTTAACTTAAACGAGGGCGAGATCTATTGCATTTTCAATGCTTGTTTACTTTGGTTCCATCAAGAAGGCATTCAGATGTGTCACACATTTGCCATAAATTCTGAATGCTAGCACTCTAGTTGCTCATTAGATCACTGTAGTAAAGCTACTGCTCACCAGGGAAGTCTGCTGCTGGTATTCAAAGTGCATGTTTCAGTCTGCATGTCAGAATTTTTTTAATGAAATAGAAGAGGATTTGAGAAGTCAATCAAAATGATCCCTAATTTTTCTTTTTGAAGCACTAATCATACTTTCTATGGCAAAAGATACCCCCTCATTTTGTTCCTTTTTAAATTAAATGTTTTAAGAGTTACAACTTTATTCCAATCAAGATGGCTTCAAGTGTGTCATACCTTTGTAATAAGTAGGACTGTTAGCGCTCTAGTTGTTCTTTAGAACACTCTGGGACATTCTGTCATTGGGCTATACTTGGGCTACATCTGGGTGATATTTGGGCTACATTTGGGCTCTTTTGTCTCTGGTGGCCATCTTGGGACACTGCATGTCAGAATTTTTTCATGAAATAGAAGAGGATTGAGAAATTTCCTAGTTCACACAAAGGAAAGTTTCAATTCTATTAAGGACGCGGAGGCGAGGATTTTGCTAGTCCTTTCTCCATTTTATTGGACAGCACGTTTAAAGATATAAGAAAAAAATATAACATGAAACTACCCTAACCAACATGGCAGCGGTAGTCATGGAAACATATAGCCAATCACAGTCCACACAACAGCATATAGGGATCCCACGTCGGTAGTCCTTCCTCTTTCTTCATTGCTGCCGCGTCAAGATAAATCCCGTTTTCCTTATTCTTGTGGCGTGGCAGTATTTGGGAGTTATTGTGACAGCGCTTATATTTATTACGCTACTTGTTTAAGACCTTTGCCTTGCTTTATTGGCTTTATTTCATCTGTTGGTCTGACGCGGTAGGCTTTCTGCCCGAGCGTCTTTATTGCGCTTCCTGACATAGAATTGAGAAGTCACTCAAAATGTGCCCTAATCTTTCTTTCTGCAGCACTAGTAATACTTTCTATGGCATAATATACTCCCTCATTTTGTTCCTTTTTAAATTAAATTTTTAAGAGTTACCACTTTATTCCCATCACGATAGCTTCAGGTGTGCTATACCTTTGTAATAAATAGGACTGTTAGTGCTCTAGTTGTTCTTTAGAACACTCTAGGAGGCTGCAGTAGAACACAAAGGAATCAACTGACAGTCTCTGTCCTTGTTGGATGTACATGTTTTACTGAGAATGTCAGACTTCATTCTCACATGACTGAGAAAGATAATGTGAATTTACAGAAAAAAATCTTTCAGTTTAGCTTATAGATCCCCTTCCAAACCACTGTGGGAAAATCATGAGATATTAGTTTTCTTTCAAACATGATTCATGATATCACAGCAGAAGGCTTTTTCACATGGTAAAATCACCTTAGAACACACCACAATTCCTAAAATGAGTATGGTACCATCAAAAAATGATTTATAATGTAACTAAAGTCCTAAAACCCTCTATTAACTACAATGCTTTTTAATGAGGTGCTATCATGTATATTGGTCCCAAGATGGCTGCCAACACTTCTTGGATGAAGTGCTGACAGCCAATCAGATCAGATGTGTGGTTAGGCTCCGCCCAGATATATATATTTTTTTGAACCTAAATTACTCAAAATCCACTGGAGCACATATCTTGAGACATAGCAAAGGCACATCGGGCTACCAGTCCCTACAATTTTGCCAAGTTTTGTGGAAATCCATTCAGCCGTTCGGGCTAAAAGTGAGTCCAACCGCCCTATGGAAATTAACATGGGGAAAACACGTTTTGGGACCCCCCTTTTATCTCGGCCCCCGCTTGACGAATCCCCCCCAAGTTTTCAGGGAAGGAGCGGAGCGCAGCGAGGCAAATTTAAGGAAAATTACAGGCAGATTCCTCAACCGGCGGAAATGTTATTCCCAATAGAATGTAGCGGATTTCCTATAGAAAACAATCCTAACTATAACTACCTACTGGCGACCGCCAGTAGGTTATATATATATATATATATATATATATATATATATATATATATATATATATATATATATATATATATATATATATATTATATATATATATTACCTACTGGCAGTCGCCAGTAGGTATATATAGTTAGGATTTTTTTGAATAGGGATTTCTGAAAATTCTATGTTGAATAACTTTGGCGTTGATGGACGGAATTGGCTGCAATTTTCAGGAAAATGGCACATTTTGTTTCTGAGCATCCCCTGAAAGTTTGGGGGGGTTTCGTCAAGCGGGGGCTGAGAAAAAGGGGGGTCCAAAAACTTGTTTTTAACATTGAGTTTTCCATAGGGCGGTTGGACTCACTTTTAGCTCGAACGGCTGAATGGATTTCCACAAAACTTGGCAAAATTGTAGGGACTGGTAGCCCGATGTGCCTTTGCTATGTCTCAAGATATATGCTCCAGTGGTTTTTACGAAAATTAACTTTGAAAAATATATATTGGGCTACATTGGGCTATATATATGTTAGAGCCCAATGTAGCCCAATGTAGCCCAAAGATGGCCACCAGAGACAAAAAAAACAAATGTAGCCCAAATATCAGCCAGATGTAGCCCAACTATAGCCCATTGACAGAATGTCCCAGAGTGTTCTAAAGAACAACTAGAGCGCTAACAGTCTTACTTATGACAAAAGTATGGCACACCTGAAGTCATCTTGATTGGAATAAAGTGTTAACACTTAAAACATTTAATTTGCAAAGGAACAAAATGAGGGGTTTCATTTTGCCATAGAAATGTTATATATATATATATATATATATATATATATATATATATATATATATATATATATATATATATATATATATATATATATATATATATATTCACTGAAAAAACCATAGGTTATAGACCATATATAGTTAGGAATTCGCATTTACAAAACCTTATTTTACTCACACAAAACCATTGAAATTCCATATATAGTTAGTTGCACTAACTATATATCGCGCACCCGCAATCCACTGCTGATGATGTCACATATTACATCATTCATGACATGGTCAGTGACATCACTGATGACATCACTGATGACATCTCAAATGACATCACTGATGACATCACTGATGACAACATCCAGTGACTGTATGTTTCTGTAATCTGTAAAGTTAAAATATGTCTTACATATTGAAGAATGAGTGGATGTATAAGTGTCTGGATGAAGGATTTAGTAGGTGCATGACTGACTGTATGAGTGAGTGATTAAATGTGTCTCACTGAGTGCATGGGTTAGTGACTAAACTGTCTTAATTTGTGCATCATTGTGTCTGTTGTTCTGTAAACTGTTGCATGTGTTGATAAGTAGCTATATGAGTAACTATATGGGTTATTGATTGGTTGCCCAAGTATTTGTATGGGAGACTGAGTGTGTGTGTGGGTGGCTGGGAGGTGTATGACTCTGTGCATAGATGTGTGAGCAGTTGATTCACTAGATGTATGGGTTCAAAAGTGCATGTGGAAACAGCTGTATGGGCGGTTGACTGTATGCATGAGTGTATTGGTGAGTGAATGGATATCTCAGTGCTACATGTCAAAGTAAGTACATATGTAAAACACAGTACATGTGAGAGTTGACATATATAAATAACTGTGCATAAGAGCCAGTGAATGTGTGAGTGGCTGTATGGATCATTGTGAACTTGTATCAGGGATTGTATAAGAGAGTAAATATGTGTTAGTATATATTTGAATAAGTAAGGTGTGTATAACTGTATAGTTGAGGAAATGGAGGTGTGATTGATTCTTTGCATGACTGACTAGGTGTGTGAGTAACTCCATGGATGAGTGACAGTCTGTGAGTGTCTGTTTACACTGAGTGTATCTAAGGTTATATTAGAGTCTGAAGAGGTTCATCGTATTATCACATGAATGATATCATCAGTGATGTGATCAGTAATGTCAAATGAGATGTCATCAGTGATGTCATCAGTGATGTCATTTGAGAGGTCATCAGTGATGTCATTTGAGATGTCATTTGAGATGTCATCAGCGATGTCATCAGTGATGTCATTTGAGATGTCATCAGTGATGTCATCAGTGATGTCACTGACCATGTCATGAATGATGTAATATGTGACATGATCAGCAGTGGATTGCGGGTGCGCGATATATAGTTAGTGCAACTAACTATATATGCGAATTACAATGGTTTTGTGTGAGTAAAATAAGGTTTTGTAAATGCTAATTCCTAACTATATATGGTCTATAACCTATGTTTTTTTTAGTGAATATATATATATATATATATATATTACCTACTGTCGGTCGCCAGTAGATAGTTATAGTTAGGACCTAGCTACCATAGGAAATCCGCAACATTCTATTGGGAATATCTTTGGCGCCGGTTGAGGAATTTGCGTGTAATTTTCCAAAATTTTGGCCAGCTCCGCTCCGCTTCTTCCATGAAAGTTTCGGGTGGATTCATGAAGTGTGGGCTGAGAAAAAAGGGGGGGTCCCAAAATGTGTTTTCCCCATGTTAATTTTCATAGGACGGTCTGACAAGTCTACAGCCCGAACCGCTGAACGGAATTACACCAAACTTGGTAAAAAAAGTAGGGACTGGTACGCAGATGTGCCTTTGCTATGTTTGGTGAAAATTGCTCAAGTTGTTTTTATGAAAATTAACTTCAAAAACACATATATATCTATAGGCGCGCTCCGAGCGCTCACTGGTACGCGTACCGGGGAGCACACTCGGCGCGCTACGGGAGTGCGTGAGCGGAAAGCTGATTGGCTGTCGGATGTCTGTCAACATTCTAAACAGTCCGGAGAGTCCGCCATCTTGTGTCTTGGTAAAATCGAGACACCTGAGGTAAAAATAAAAAGTGGGAAATGATTAAAAGGGGGCAGGGTAGACACCCCCTGACCCTCTAGGGCAAAAAACCGATTTATTTGTTTTTGGAAATTTTCGCGGGGTAAGCGCTGGGTACGTTCCCAGGTGCGCTCTCCGGTACGCGCACCCTGAGCGCACCACAGGGTAAAACTGAGAAAGAAAATAGATAATACAGCTCTTTTTTGAGAATTGGAGGTAGTTCTAAAAAGAACTGTTTTTTTTCTTCTTTTTTATGTTTTTTATGAACAAAAACAAAAACAGGGAATGTTATGTTATGTTATGTTATAGATTATTTGTATAGCGCCTATCACCGCCGGTCTCTAAGCGCTTAACAGAAGAACATAGCATAACTGTTACCCCGAGCCCTCAGCTGTCCCCCAATTAAGCCGGAGTCATTGCCTTTCTGAATAGGTGAGTTTTCAGTTTTTTCCTGAAGGGTAGTAGCTGTGATTCTTCCTTCAGAGTGGCCGGAAGCTCATTCCACAGTTGCGGGAGAATCACAAACAGGGCCCTGCCCCCTCTGGTTTTTAGTTTAATTCTGGGTTGGATCAGATTGGAAGTTTTTCCTGAGCGCAGGGATCTACCAGGAACATATCTCTTCAGACGTTGCATAATGTACTCTGGGGCTTTCCCAAAGAGTGCTTTATGGGCCACACAGAGACACTTAAACTGAACTCTGAATTTCACAGGTAGCCAGTGCAGCTTCTGGAGCAGAGGGGTTGCGTGCGAATTTCTGGGCATGGAGTACATCAGCCTTGCTGCGTCGTTCTGTACCACCTGCAGCTTCCTCAACAGTTTCTGCGACAGGCAGAGATATAAGGCATTGCCATAGTCTAGTCTTGAGATAACTGTGGCAGACACGATCGATGCAAAACTGCTCAACAGGAGCAAAAAAAGGGGGAAAATTAGGGCTGGGGAAGGCAGCCGTGTTCTTGCCTCTTGCGTGCAATGAGCTTGAAGCTCTGCTCACCATAGCAAAGCATTTCATTGCATTGTTTGCATTTTATAGTAATGTCACTAAAAACAGGTTCAATGTTCGGAATCATCTCCAATTCCGCTGCACGTCCTCTCCCTGATGTTGTGAGTCCTCCTGTAGATGTAGAGGCACCATCCCTTGGGGGATTACGTGCCAGGTCTTGGACACTCTCCCGGGCATAGTTCTGGGGGTGCCTGCGTTGGACGTGGCGAATCATTGTTGAGTTGCCAAAACTGTACTCCCTTCTAGGGTCTCCTCGGGAAAGCACAGTTTGGCAGATTTTGCATTCAACTTTGGGAGCATTCACCTTTTTTAATCCTTCAGGTATTGAAAAAAACTTCCAAATAAAATGCTCCTTGACCTTGGGCTGAGGAGGCTCTTCATCAATGAATCCATCTGACTCCTTGCTGCTGCTGGGTGCTCTGGCAGCCATTCTTTACACAAAATTGTAGGACAGACAAAAACAGGTCTTGCTGTCTCCAAAGTGAAAGAAGAAGTGAAGGAAATGGGTGGGGTTTTCATTTGTTGTACAACCAATGAAAAGAGTTAGCTTAAGGTCACATGACTTGACGCGCTTATGCTGCGCGCACCGGAGCGCTTCCGGGGGCGCTTACGCGGCACGAATGTAGGCGCTTCCGGGGGCGATTACGCAGCACGTACGTAGGCGCTTCTGGTGGCGCTTACGTGGGCGCTGACGCGGCGCGTCTAAATGACGTTTTGCTAACATTACGGAAATACGTTTAAAGTTATAATACGGGTATTTACAATCAAAAATACTACTTTTATAAGTATGCTACTGAATGTCTTGCATTATTATTTAGTTAAATACATACTTTTTTTTCCGCACGAAGACATGGCGCTCACGCTGCGCTCTCCGGTGAGCTTACCGGTGCGCGCACCCTGAGCGCCCCAAGACAATATGATAAAAAAAAAATTGAAATACATTGAAAAAATTATTCTTGTGAAAAAAAAAAATAGTTATAAAAAGCAGGTAATAAAAAAAATTCTGTTTAAAAATCGTAGGTTACAAACTCGATATACAAAGGAATTAGCTTTTAAAAAACCTTTGAAATTCACTGAAAAAACCATAGGTTTAACACTCGTTATAGTTAGGAATTAGCATTTAAAAAACCTTTGAAATTCACTGAAAAAACCATAGGTTTAACACTCGTTATAGTTAGGAATTATCATTTAAAAACCCTTTGAAATTCACTGAAAAAACCATAGGTTTAACACCAGTTATAGTTAGCTGGACATTTTACTCATACAAAACGATTGAAATTCCCACGTTATAGTTAGTTGGACTCACTATAACTTGCGCGCCCGCAATCCACTGCTGATGATGTCACATATTACATCATTCATGACATGGTCAGTGACATCACTGATGACATCACTGATGACATCTCAAATGACATCACTGATATCTTTAATGCTAATTTCTAACTATAACGAGTGTTAAACCTATGGTTTTTTCAGTGAATATATATATATATATATATATATATAACAAAGGCCCTCCACATTCGATGCCACATAACAGAATGTTGCTGGACATGACCAGAATGTGCCTCGAACAGAATTTTTTCATCTTCAATAGCGTAATTTACCATCAGGTCAGGGGTGTGGCGATGGGGGCCTGTTTCTCACCTAGCTACGCGTGTTTACACGTGGGGCTATGGGAGGAACAGGTCCTAGTCGGGCAGCACCACAAAATTATTGTTTTATAGTTACGTTACATTGATGATGTTTTTCTTATTTGGAAGGGCAGTGTTAACAGTGCCAGAGCTTTTGTAGATTTGATTAATGTTAACACCATTAATCTTAATTTTACTTCGAATATGAGTTCTGAATCTATTTGTTTCTTAGATGTTGAGGTATTTGTGAAAGATATCACCTTAAACACAAGATTGTATAGAAAGCCCAGTGCAGGGAACACTATATTACATTCCAATAGTCAACACCCAGCCCATTTGATTCGGAGCATTCCTTTCGGGGAAATGCTCCGAATCAAAAGAATCTGCAGTACTGATGATGAATGTGCGGCTGCACAGGAGGCATGCAGATTACGTTTCCTTGCAAGGGGTTACTCTAATGTCAATCTCATGAAAGCCATCAATCGATCAAATTCAGTCAGCAGACAGGAGGCACTGATTCCTAAAGTTAGAAACATCCCGACGGATGTTCACATGGGAGGGGAGGAAACTACAAGTTCCCCTTGTGTTATTCTGACATACAACCGACAACACGGGGCTCTTTGTAGTATTCTGTACAAAAACTGGAACCTGGTTCAAAGTGATTCAGTAATAGGACACTTAGTTGACAACAAACCACAGCTAACCTTCCGCAAATCTCCTTCCATGTCAAAAGCTTTAATCAGTAACACCTTAGAGCCAAGAGCCTCCACTACTTGGATGACACTTAAAAAGGGCTTCAAGACATGTCCACAATGTAAAGTCTGTCATTTCGGCAGCAATAGGACCCATTTTGTAAGCCCCTTTCGTGAACATCCAATTGCCATCTCCAAGTGGCTCACCTGTAAGACTGAATTCGCCATTTATGTGTTGGAGTGTCCGTGTGGACTCCAATACGTGGGCAGTACCAAACTGCCCGCCCACAAACGGATACTCCAACACATACGTGCAATTTCAGGGCACGACCAAAATTATCCGGTTGCCAGGCATTTCCAGGAGAAACATCTTGGCATACCATATAAACTCCAATATTTTTTAATTGACTGTGTAGAAGTTTCAAGGAGGGGAGGGGACCGTGAGGCTAAACTCCGTCTCCTTGAAACTAGATACATATTGGAGCTTAACACAAAAAATCCAAATGGATTAAATGACAGGGAAGACCTTTATACCTGCATTTAAAACTACCCTGTATGCCCATAAGACCTGTCCGGATATAAAAAAGCATTCCATCTTCATTATGTCATTTTTCCATCATTGTTATTTTTTGACATAGTGGTGACTCATCTGCATTCATTCTTGTAAAAAAATTATGAATTTTAGCACTTTTTAATATTAACAGGAATTATCTGTTGTCACTCTTTGCACTATATATTGCTATTCTTGCACAATCACTTTAGCACTTTATTTGTTTCTAGCAGGCATTGTGGCAGGCCCACTTGGGCTCTATCTAGATCAATATATCTTTGAATCATAACATGAAATGTGGGAGAGACGTTAAGGAGCCCGTTTCCAGGTTCCCCCGAACATGATTGTTGTTACAGTATATCAGAGCATATTACATGGCTTACTGCATTACATTATTATTTTAAATGTTTGCATGTATACATTGGGTCGATACTCCTTGTACATAGACATAATTTTTTGTCATGTTCTAGCATCATCCCATTATTTAGAATGATATGTAAATATGCTTGTAAATACATCAATAACTAATTCTGTTTTATACTATGGGGACAAGTGTTTGGAAAATATATATGTTCCTCAAGGATTTTCCGCCATTGAATCAGTAACAACATCGTCATTTGTACAGTATTTTTATCATGTCTATGATTCAGTTTTATGCACTGCCACTTTTAATGCTCCGCTCTATGACGAGCAGTTTGTCATGTGATCAAGCCTTGTCCGAAGGCGAAACGCGTCATGGCGGCTGCACTGGCTTTACTGAAATAAACCACCTTGCACCAGCACTCTATGGGTCGACTCTTTGTCACTAAGGAATGGCCAGTTGTTTGCTGTCGTTGGAGTGACAAGCCTCGTGAATATATATATATATATATATATATATATATATATATATATATATATATATATATATATTCAATCACAAAGTTGCCTTGCAGCAAAGACGCCCACGCAGAGGAATGCTCAAAGAAGCTTTAATTTCATGACCGGCTGTTTCCATCTCATAGGCAAACTTCCTTACGCGTTTCAAAGTTCGGAGGCTTCTTCATCAGAGGAAGTCCATTGTTCAAACTGGCTCATTCGCAGGGGCGCCATTTACCTGCATGTTGTTTGTCCACGTGATAATGATCTCGTGACTTGCACAGGTGAGTTATATTTCATGCATGCTGGGACCCGTAGTTTCCATCTTTGCGAAAAATATTATAAAACCCATGTGGGCGCAGTTCAGAACAGTATCTTTTTTCTTTAAAAATGAAATCCTTGTGGACTGAGGTGAAAGCGCCGATAATCTTTCATTTATTTCCTCTGCACTGAAAAGGTCCAATGCTCCGTGACCCTTCAGCTCCATATATATATATATATATATATATATATATATATATATATATATATATATGTATATATATATATCCAAACGGGTCCTCGCCAAGGCACTCCAAGCTACATGCAGCCGCGCTGCCTTGAAGAAAAACAGCAGGACCAAGTATTCCGTGAGTTCGTATTTATTTAGCAACAAACGGCAGCATAACGTTTCGGCCTCTCACAGGCCTTGATCACATGGTGCTATGCAGACGTAAGGCAGAATTTAAAGTGCTAGTGTTGGGAACATTAACCAACCAGAAAGGAATAAAGTGCATGGTGCAATAGACATAGTTAAAATACTATGAACTCTTGGTATTGCAAAAACAGCGCGTACAATACAATTTAAACAATGTACACAATTGATAGGTAGTCAATTACAGTGTTGGGATAAATCCCCCCGCATGTTACATTTCATAAATGTTTAGATGATCTGTAAAACACGTGTGTATATACACAGAATGAATTTTAAAATCTCCGGATCAATCCGTAATGAAATCAAACGATATAATAAACACATGAGCAGATGGATATTCAACAAACGTGTGCAACAATATTAGACATAAAGGCTTTAACAGTTCTATGTATATATATATATATATATATATATATATATATATATATATATATATATATATATATATATATTACCTACTGGCGATAGCCAGTAGGTATATATAGTTAGGATTTTTTCTCTATGGAACTTTTGAAAATTCTATGTCTAATAACTTTGGCGTTTGTGGACGGAATCGGCTGAAATTTTCAGGAAAATGGCACATTTTGTTTCTGAGCAGCCCCTGAAAATTTGGGGGGGGTCGTCAAGGGGGGGCCGAGAAAAAAGGGGGGTCCCAAAACGCGTTTTTCCCATGTTAATTTCCATAGGGCGGTTGGCCTCACTTTTAGCCCGAACGGCTGAATGGATTTCCACCAAACTTGGCAAAATTGTAGGGACTGTTAGCCCGATGTGCCTTTGCTGGGTCTCAATATATGTGCTCCAGTGGTTTTTGAGAAATTAACGTTTAAAACAAGATATATATCTGTAACAGCGCTCCGGGCAGCGCTCCGGTTCGCGTACTTTTCGCGTACTTTTCGCGTACTTTTCGCGTAACGGAACTTTGCGATGCGAAGCTGATTGGCTCTCCGGTGTCTGTCAACATTCTAAACAGTCCGGAGCGGCCGCCATCTTGTCTCTCGGTAGGATCGAGAGACAAGAGGAGGCCAAAACAAAGGGGGAAATGAAGGAAAGGGGGCAAGGTAGACCCCTTCTGACCCCCTAGGATTGATGAGGGGGATATTATAGAGCCACAAGGGGCCCCAAAAAAAAAAATCCGATTTTTTCGCCGTAGAGGCGCGCCCCGGTACGCGAACCGGGCAGCTAACCGGGCAGCTAACCGGGAAGCTAACCGGCAGTGTAACGGGAGTCTGAGGAGTAGCTGATTGGCTGTCAACATTGTAAACAGTCCGGAGCGGCCGCCATCTTGTCTCTATATAGTTAGGATTTTTTCTCTATGGAACTTTTGAAAATTCTATGTCTAATAACTTTGGCGTTTGTGGACAGAATTGGCTGAAATTTTTCAGGAAAATGGCACATTTTGTTTCTGAGCAGCCCCTGAAAATTTGGGGGGGGGGGTCGTCAAGGGGGGGCCGAGAAAAAAGGGGGGTCCCAAAACGCGTTTTTCCCATTCATTTTTCCATAGGGCGGTTGGCCTCACTTTTAGCTCGAACGGCTGAATGGATTTGCACGAAACTTGGCAAAATTGTAGGGACTGTTAGCCCGATGTGCCTTTGCTAGGTCTCAATATATGTGCTTCAGTGGATTTTGAGTAATTAACGTTTAAAATAAGATATATATCTGTAACAGCGCTCCGGGCAGCGCTCCGGTTCGCGTACTTTTCGCGTAACGGAACTTTGCGATGCGAAGCTGATTGGCTCTCCGGTGTCTGTCAACATTCTAAACAGTCCGGAGCGGCCGCCATCTTGTCTCTCGGTAGGATCGAGAGACAAGAGGAGGCCAAAACAAAGGGGGAAATGAAGGAAAGGGGGCAAGGTAGACCCCTTCTGACCCCCTAGGATTGATGAGGGGGATAATATAGAGCCACGCGGGGCCCCAAAAAAAAAAAAAATCCGATTTTTCGCCGTAGAGGCGCGCCCCGGTACGCGAACCGGGCAGCTAACCGGGCAGCTAACCGGGCAGCTAACCGGGAAGCTAACCGGCAGTGTAACGGGAGTCTGAGGAGTAGCTGATTGGCTGTCAACATTGTAAACATTCCGGAGCGGCCGCCATCTTGTCTCTCGGTAGGATCGAGAGACAAGAGGAGGCCAAAACAAAGGGGGAAATGAAGGAAAGAGGGCAAGGTAGACCCCTTCTGACCACCTAGGATTGATGAGGGGGATATTATAAAGCCAACAAAAAAAAAAAAAAAATCGGATTTTTTCGCCGTAGAGACGCGTCTTGGTACGCGAACCGGGCAGCTAACCGGGCAGCTAACCGGGAAGCTAACCGGCAGTGTAACGGGAGTCTGAGGAGAAGCTGATTGGCTGTTATCATTGTAAACAGTCTGGAGCGGCCGCCATCTTGTCTCTCTGTGGGATCGAGAGACAAGAGGTGGAAAAAAAAAAGGTGTAAATGAATGAAAGGGGTAAGGCAGACCCCTCCTGAACCCCTAGGATTGATGAGGGGGCTATTAAAGTTCCCTGCGGGGCAAAAGAAAAAAAAAATTTCGATTTTTCGTGGTAAAGGTGCTTCCTGGTACGTTAACTGGGCAGCTAACCGGCAGCGTAACGGGAGTCCGACATATTGTGTTTTTTGAACGTTTGTGATATGTGCACGTGTGGATTTTGTCTAATTAAGGTTAAAAAAAAATATATATATCTTTAAGTGTGTTCTGGCGCACTTACGTTTTGGGTTTGGTTTGCGCTGCAGAGACGATACGTCACTGTTATGCGATGCATCATGAGGCGTCTCACGGGCTACGTGATACGTCACTTAATAAAGAATATATTTTACAGCTATAGATATTAGCTTTTAAAAAACCAATGAAATTCACAGAAAAAAACATAGGTTATAGACCATATATAGTTAGGAATTTGCATTTACAAAACCTTGAAAATTCACTGAAAAAACCATAGGTTATAGACCATATATAGTTAGGGATTAGCATTTAAAAAACCTTATTTTATTTGCACAAAACCATTGAAATTCCATATATAGTTAGTTGCACTAACTATATATCGCGGACCCGCAATCCACTGCTAATGATGTCACATATTACATCATTCATGACATGGTCAGTGACATCACTGATGACATCACTGATGACATCTCAAATATATATATATATATATGGATCGAATTCTGTTACCAGGATGAACCAACAGAAAATACGGACCACCACACGAATTGCAGAGTGTCACAGCAGGCGTTTATTCAACCATTTTGCAGCTTGGATTTGGCATGACGCATTTCGGGCAGGGTCTGCCCTTGATCACATGACGGACATGCAGTGTTATCTCATTTAAATAGTGCACACACTCATTTTTTTCTTCAATTCACAGTGACACCACGTGATCTATGCATAGACATAGAAAGTAGACTACAAATGTGAGGTGTTTAACATGTGCATACAATTGGGCGCTGTCTATGGGCTATTTTTGAATATTGGCAGCATTTTTGTACAGGGCACCTGCACACAAATATTTGAAATAACAAATAAACAACGATGTACATTTATAACCGCCTAAATGCGTGTTAAAAACTTGTGTGACAGTGAGCTAGCAGCATAATTCTATATAAATGACACTTTTTAAAAAAGGGGTATTGTTACACATATCTGTACAGCGAAGCAATTATCTACACCAATGCATCAAAAATATAACATATTAATATGTTAAAATTCTAAAAAGACATATATAAAAGTCCATGATAATAATTTATAATGCATAAATAAATAAATATTATGCTAAAAAATACATTGTGCAAAAATGGCAGTGTGTTCCACATTCGCTGAGATAGCCTTAGTGTATCTAGTTCATTAATCACAGTTGGGGCTAGCTTACTCAATTATTACAGTCCAGTGTCACGTTGCAATGTGCAAATATTTGCTTGTATTAAAGTGCCAATGCTGAACCATATAAACAGGGATAGTGACCTATCCTTGCCCACCTGGCAACCCTGGAGGGTCGCCCACCTTGGTCTTGCTCCAACAGCAATTCCAATTGTAAAGTGCTAAGTGTTATAAGTGCAACCAAAATTATGGGTGGTTAAAAAATGATGATTAGAAAGAGAGGTACAATTAACAGGAAAGAGACTGATCATAAGTTCGTGGTCAACCATATATGAATCACTAGGACATTTATTAGCTTGATCTATTGCATTGTGCCCGGAAAGGATACAAATTATGTGATTATATGATGGTGGAGATGGAGAATCAAACAGGACAATTCAGACTTAAGTTAAAGGAAGGTATGTATGTCTTCCCTATCATTGAGGCCGTTAGGATGCTTGCTGTTAAGATTCAGGATGTATCTGGTCTCTAACTGCCTCAAAGCCTTGTCCCTATCCCCACCTCGCTTTAACACCGGTGCCTGGTCAATTACAAAGTATGTCAAACAGTTCACATTCTTATTGTGACTCACCTTGAAATGTCGGGCTACCGGGTAAGCCGGATCACAGTTAATGATTGCACGAATGTGCTGTAGGATACGCATGTAAACAGGGTTTTTTGTGCTGCCTACATATCGCAAGCCGCATGTACATGTGAGGACGTATATAGCGTACTCAGTGCGGCAGTCATATTTTCCCCTAATGGATATTTCTTTTGTTTTAAAAGGGGTTTTGTATGTGGCAGTGTTGGCTCCAAAGTTGCATGCCCTGCAAGTGGCACACTTGCGGAAGCCATTGCTTGTGGGCATCCAAGTTTGAATACTGGTGGACCCGGTTGGAATCTCCCTAGATAAGAGATTAGCCATGTTTTTAGATTTCCTAAA
Source organism: Lissotriton vulgaris (assembly GCF_964263255.1). Lineage (NCBI taxonomy): Eukaryota > Metazoa > Chordata > Amphibia > Caudata > Salamandridae > Lissotriton > Lissotriton vulgaris. The sequence goes on along the minus strand of NC_141696.1, from coordinate 123,974,815 downwards.
CGTTACGCTAGGATGTTCTGGCAACGTGTTTCTCAAAATAGGGTCGGTTAGAACTATGGGCCAATTTTTGTTTAAGATGTTGCGTATTTTGCGCTCCTGTCTACAGTACGTGGTGATGAGTCTAGGTGAATTACTCTCATCTGCTGTGCTTGTGTTACTCTCACTGGTGCTAGGTAGTAGGGTGGTTCTGGGTCTTTCGCTTGTTTTTGTCATGGCTTTTTTCAGAATTTCCTCACTATACCCTCTTTTGCGCATGCGCTCTAAGCATAATTGACTGCAGACATCGAATTGCTCCGGTGTACTGCAGATACGCTTAAGCCGTAGCAATTCCCCGTAGGGTATGCTAGCTATTAAGTGACGTGGATGCGCGCTGGATGCATGTAATATTGCATTACCAGCAGAAGGTTTTCTATAGGCGGAGGTAATGAGTGTCTCGTCAGTTACTTGTATCTGGACATCCAAAAATTCCAATTTGGAGTCACTCATGTTGGAGGTGAAGTGAAGATTAAACTCATTAATGTTTAACAGGTTGACAAATTCTTGTGCGCTTTGCATACTTCCCTTCCAAATAACGAAAACATCGTCTATATAACGAAGCCATGATATCACATTATTTTCAAACATGTCCCTGTGTGTGTTCATGAGGACCTGCTTTTCCCAAAAGCCCACGTGCAAACACGCGTAGCTTGGGGAAAAGCAAGCCCCCATGGCCACCCCCTGTTTTTGTCTATACATGTTCTTTTCAAAAGAAAAGTAGTTATTATTCAAGCACCATGAAATAAGAGACATTAACATTTTGTTATGCATAGCATACTCAGCAGGACGTGTGTTTAAAAAGTATTCCACACCACGCAGGCCACATTCGTGTCTTTTGCTGGTATAGAGAGACTCTATATCCAGAGTTAGTAAGATCCAATCCTTTGACCAAGTTATGTTGTTGAGGTGTCTTAGAAAATCCCCAGTGTCTTTCACATAAGAGGGCAAAGCTTTTACCAGGTCCTGCAGATAGAAGTCAATGTAAGAGCCCACATTCTCAGTCATACTTCCTATCGCCGAAATTATAGGGCGTCCAGGAACAGGAGTGGTGTTCTTATGAATTTTTGGTAGCAGATAAAGGAAGGGTAACCGGGGGTGAGTGTTGAATAAAAATTTATATTCTTCATTTGATATCAAACCCTCTGATTTCCATTTTAGTAATTCCTTTTTAATGTTCTCCTTCGCTTTGTTATATATGCTCCATGTTATTTGCTCATAACACTCACAGTTGTTTAATTGTCTCTTGGCTTCTGCATCGTATTGTTGTTTGGGCCACAGGACCACATTGCCCCCTTTATCAGATTTTTTAATTATGATAGAGGCATCATTGGCTAGCTTATCAATCAGCTTTTTCAAAGAAACTTCTCGTTGGTTCAGCGTGCGCCTTCTATTTCGATCAATAGAGCAATTCAAATCTTTTATCTCCTCCACGATGCGATCATGGAAGACGTCAATTGCGTCTCGTGGCATCAATGGCATAAAGGTTGACTTCGGTTTGAAAGGGCTTTCCCCAGCACCTTTTTGCAATAAATTCAACTCTCTTAGTTTTGTTTGAGTTGGCGCTTGAGAACTCAAATCGTCTTCATTATTCAAGCTGTGTAGAGCCCAAAGTGCTGGTATTTCTCCAACTTGTAGGCCGGAGGAATCAGAGGCTGCCAGCTTATCTTGTTTATCTTCTCCTAGATTTTTAAGGGTGTGAAACTTTCTGAGTTTTAGTTTTCTAATGAAGAGAAATACATCTACCCGTGTAGAGGCGTAGTCAAAGTTGGTATTAGGGCAGAAGTTGAGACCTAAAGCAAGCAATTGTTCTTCAGCTTTCGTAAGCGTTGTTGAACTGAGGTTAACTACAGTGTTATCTTTCATTGTTTCTTCTTCCGCCAGTAGTTTTGCCTCCTTTTTGGCTTGCCTTTTCCGTTTTCTTCGGGCGGTTTTTCTGACGGTGTCCCGCCTTCGTCGGCTTGTTTTCTTTCCTTTCTCGGTCTCAAGGTTTTCAGCCTGTCCTGTACTAAAAAATCAACTTCATCGCCCAATCCTGGAATTATGTCCACATTTTCCAAACTACTAGAATTCGAACCAACTGAGTTTATACTGGACTCACTTGTTAGCGATATTGTGTCTAACTCTGGTGAATCTCCAGTTGCTGCTGGTAGTCTGGCTTCCAAGACATTAGGTTTAGTTACCGTTTTCCCCTTCATTTTGCGGATATTCTCATATTTCTTAGCAAAGGTGTAGATTTGGCCTCTTTCATAATCTTCCAGGTCCCTGGCAAATTTATGTACTTTTCTGTTTTTTATTTTTTCTTCATATTTTTTCAAACGTTCTTTAATTTCGTTCATTTTTTTCGAAATCCAGTCCTGGTTTTCCATTTTGCTCAGATCATGTTCTATTTCTTCAATTTCTTTGGCAAGAGCTAGCCGGTCAATGTCAGCATATTTAATTAGAATTCTTATTAAGTTCATTGATTGTTGTAAATTGCTTTCCCCCCACTCGAGTAGCATTGCTGGATTAGGGTGCTCGAAACTGGGAGCTAAAAGTATGCGCAGACCCCGAGGGACCCGATTCACTTCCACATACTTAGTAAGAGATTTGCTCTCCCACCACTTGGTGAGTTCTGCTCTCATTTTTTTCTCCAAGCTTTTTAACAACAAGTTAGCGTCTTTGTTAACATCTTCCGTTACATTCTTTTGCGTGTTCTTGTTCGCCTCTTTGCTTTTGTTTCTGACCACATTTTCAAATAGCGCATCGGCTTCCTGTTCCCTCTCACGTACCGCATTGCTCAACATAGTGCCAATTTTATAACTTTCGAATTAGGCTGCAGCAAATCAATTACCTGCACGTTTCTGTGCAACTTGGCATTTTGAAAAAATGGAAACTTTCGCTGGACTGTTGCAAAACGTAGCCCCGTCTTGTAAATGCTTTCACCAGGTTACTCACCGGGGACGAGGTCAAGCCTTCGCGGGTCCTCCGACTCAAGCGTCGGCGTCCTCGAGTACCGGTTTTCCCTTCTTCGAAGCTCACAAGGGGTTCAGCCAGCCTTAGGATTTCCTTCCGGAGCGACAGAGAAAGTCGGGTTGTAGGCGGCTTCCAACAGCTAGGGCGGGGTCCGTAAAGGCGAAAGCAACCAGCAACTTCCGCATTGGATATGGATCGAATTCTGTTACCAGGATGAACCAACAGAAAATACGGACCACCACACGAATTGCAGAGTGTCACAGCAGGCGTTTATTCAACCATTTTGCAGCTTGGATTTGGCATGACGCGTTTCGGGCAGGGTCTGCCCTTGATCACATGACGGACATGCAGTGTTATCTCATTTAAATAGTGCACACACTCATTTTTTTCTTCAATTCACAGTGACACCACGTGATCTATGCATAGACATAGAAAGTAGACTACAAATGTGAGGTGTTTAACATGTGCATACAATTGGGCGCTGTCTATGGGCTATTTTTGAATATTGGCAGCATTTTTGTACAGGGCACCTGCACACAAATATTTGAAATAACAAATAAACAACGATGTACATTCTCTCATACAGTCAGTCATGCACCTACTAAATCCTTCATCCAGACACTTATACATCCACTCATTCTTCAATATGTAAGACATATTTTAACTTTACAGAAACATACAGTCACTGGGTGTTGTCATCAGTGATGTCATCAGTGATGTCATTTGAGATGTCATCAGTGATGTCATCAGTGATGTCACTGACCATGTCATGAATGATGTAATATGTGACATCATTAGCAGTGGATTGCGGGTCCGCGATATATAGTTAGTGCAACTAACTATATATGGAATTTCAATGGTTTTGTGCAAATAAAATAAGGTTTTTTAAATGCTAATCCCTAACTATATATGGTCTATAACCTATGGTTTTTTCAGTGAATATATATATATATATATATATATATATATATATATATATATATATATATATATATATATATATATATATATATATATATATATATATATATATATATATATATATATCTCCCACCGTGCCAGCAATACATGGAACACCCTCCCCCTCAACCTACTCTGATATACTCATGTAGAGATGCTTATATCCATTTGCATACCCATACAGGTTTTTAAACCCTCTCACATATCCATTCATAGACTATGACACCCTCTCACATAGCTATATACACACTGTCACAACAATTTACATATTTATGGAGATAGTCTTACATCCTCTGAGATAGCTATATATATATTGGTATACCTATTCACACACCTACACACAAGCTCTCATCCCCTTTCTTAATATGTTTTATTGTTAAAGTAGTTACTTAGTGAATTAATGTGAATTAGTGAATTAGATGATTTAATCTGAAACTTATACCACAATGAAGAGAGCGAGAGAAAATTAGACCAGTTGCATTCTCCCAGTTTAAATAGTCAAGCACAAAGAGCAAATGGAATATTCAAGGTGTTGTGGGGTTACCACTCATTGACATTTTGCCAGAAAGAGCCCCAAAAGTCCTAACCTCTGGAATATCCAAGGGTATTGGAGTAGACGCCTCACTCACTTATTATGACATGCTTCATCATCAGCGACTATCCATACCCTGGTAGAATGATACTACCAGGGCGGACTCAACCAAAGATGAATTGGGAGTTTTGAAAATAAATCTAACTGGATAAGCAGGGATCCAGGTAAAACTTTGCTGTTAAAACCCCCTACAGATATACACAAAGCTTTTCTTTATTCGTCGGGTACCTGTGGTATAGATAAAAAAACGTACTGAGGTTTCTTATTGAATATAATCACTCAATTAAACCTCCTGTATTTATGCCAACATGTTTCAGCCCACTCTAAGAGCCCAATTGGGTCTGGGGACTTCGTCAGGGCTGAATGAATCTATCCTTTCCTTTTAATGCATGCATTCCATACACACTTGTGATGCTGAAGGCTCTCACCTGTCTTGTTCTTTGTTCTTTGGAGAATTTTCTTAAAGAAAAAATACATATATATTCGTGTGGCAGAGGTTAAATTTGAAGCATCGTGCTTGGTCCCATTGTGAGATACTGGTTTTCTGACTAGGCGACTTTCAAACATTAGCCCCTATCTAATCCAGATTTTAGCTAATTGAGGGTACCTCCCTCAGTACAAAACAGTAATAACAGTGTTATTGGTGTGAAAGGCTGATCCCCAAAAATTGAGGTCTCTATGTGTACAAGTTGTCTAGTTCATGATTTAACTTTCATTCTTTAAATATATTGTCATTCAACACAGCTACTGTAATTTGTTACTGTGCACCCAGGTGACGTATAATGGAACTAACCGTGATTCATGTAAATCCAGGCATTACATTCATACTCTATGCTTACTGTCTCTGTTGGTGTACCACGAGTCATGCGGTCTCTGAAGGGTGGTGCTGTCCTTTAGACACACAGGGACCGATTCACAGAAGTAACTTAAGACAAAATCCTAAATTTACTACCATTTTGGTATTCACAGAAGGCACTTACTCATTTTAGTATTCACAGAAGACACTTACTCATTTTGGTATTCATAGAAGTTAGGAGTCCTAACTTTAGGACTCCTAAATGCCTTTTTAGGATTTTTCTCAGTTTAGGAGTAGTAAAGTTAGGAGTCCTAACTTTAGGACTCCTAAACTGAAAACAATCCTAACTTTAAGACTTTTGGTATTCACAGAAGGCATTTAGGAGTCCTAAAGTTAGGAGTCCTAACTGAGAAGAGGCGTCATGTTTTCATTGATTTTACAGTGCTTGACCTATTAGTTAGTGGGATAAACTAATGGTTGACCTTGTCTTTTGTTTATGTGGAAGGTTGGATATGTAGCACGTTTATTGTGTATGTTTAGTTAAAAGGAATGGTTACCTTCATGGTGGATGCTTCCCCGGAGCCCTTAGACTGTGGGTATTGTGCTCTATAATGCCTCATGGTTACATGTTTCAAATGGTGGTCAGACACAAAAAATTGAGATAACACACACCAATACTGAAGCTCCTGCCTAAGCCATCATGTTGCATCTGCCTCGTCGGGCAAAGTATCACTCAAGGTGCACCTATTCATTTTTCGAGTTGAACTGCCGGGGTTGTTAGTAAGAGGTCCTGGCTAAGTAGGAGTTCTGGGCTACACTACGTCGGACCCTGCGTACATTATATTAATGTCAGTTTGTGACTTTATGACTTTTCCGCACCTGATTAGAAAAAAGTGAATTACATCTCCAATGGTGCAACAAATGAAGTGATGCACCCCATTATCAAAGCTCTCGCCTAAGCCATGTTTTTACGTCCGCCATATCAGACACAGCATATCTCTAGGGAAATGTACTTAATAAACTTTGAAGTGAGTAGCCGATGTTAAGTTAAGGTCTTGCCTAAGCCGAACCTAAAACAGACCCTGCATACCAATGTATTCATGCTGATTCGTGTCTCTGTAACATTTCCCGCACCTCATAGTGCTAGAGTGACTTACTTAATCAAAGATGCAGCACCGAGGGAATACCTGGTGTGTACTCTCTGACTATCACCAAGTAATGTTTTTTGCTTGGTCTGCGGTATTTACTGAGGCTGCTGTTAACCGGGCGGTATCGGATGATGTCACAGCCACATCTGCAGTAATGATGGGAATTGTAGTTGCAGTTGACTTCATGGACCGTAGTTGATTTTTTTATTTTGCATTAAGGGTTGTAAAGTAGGGATATTATAACCTTATAGTTATGGATTCCTGGACTTAATTGAACTAGTTCTACTATGTGTATTGTTAATTATTCCCTCATGCATTCGGGGTCATTAGTCATTTTCAAGTATGCACGAGAACCTCTTGTATGCTGGATTTTACGCATGCATTCTGTTCAGTATAGTTTTCTCCACTTGATGTCCTCATTCCGTCCTTGTGTCATACTGGATAGTCTATAAATCCATCTCTGTTCATTCCATAGTAGGTACTTTTCACTAGCTGTTGGGGCGGTTTTTTGATTTTCAACCAGATAAACTCATTCTCCGTGTGGGCTGTGGATAAAAAATGGTGCATCATTTTGTGATCGTTTTTTTACACCGAAAGGTGCTTCTATGTTCATTGATGCATAATTTGCCTTTTCTCATCGTCATCCCCACATACTTCAGCCCGCATTTGAATATGATGATGTATACCACGTTGGTGCTGTTGCAGTTGGCACGTTTTTTGAGGACACAAGGGGTGCATAGCCCTAAGTCTAGGACTTTCATGGCTTTTTGAGTGGCCAATATTGCAATGGCCGCAAGGGTGATGGGCAACTACTTCGTTGGGTTCTACATATACTGCAGTGTATGTGTTCGTTCACCTTTTGTTTATGCCTTGTGTGTACTAGTAGGTCTTTAAGTGCTCTTCCTCTTTTGAAAATCAAACATAGGTCTATCGAAGTTCAATGAGGCTGATGTTAGGGTTCTCCAGTGTCATAGCACTTTTTCATTGTATTGCCTTGTGTTCCGTAAGTGGTGACACACACTAGATTTCGCTTTGGGGTTTCTTGTATGTCTCCAAGAGAGTGTCTCTTTTGTTATTTTGGACTCTTTTATTGGCTCTTTGGATATAGTTTGTCCTCAGGTTTGTTTGATTTTAGGGCTGCAGGGTTATCATAGGTAGATTTCTCAGTGCAGTTACTTCGGAGTCTAAGAAATTGGCCCACTGGTAAGTTGTCTCTGAGATCTTTTGGATAGAAGCTATCATACCAAAGCAGATTGTTTACATCCGTTGGTTTGTAAAAAGCCACAGTTTTCATTCGGATGTTTCCTGGTCCAGGAAGGCGATTGATCCCTTGCTTGCAGTCATGGTAAATCTCAGGACAATGTCCCTTGTATTAAGCCATTGCTTAAACTCAAGGGTCTAATTAAATTCAGCAAACAGGAAAGGAGGTAATTTTAACTGTTATTTTTGTTCCACATCTTGTTCACGACTGTCGAACACGAGATGCCCCCACCTTTCCGGTGGAGGAGTGACAACCGCTTGGAAAACTGGAAACTCAGGCAGTCAAGGCCCAATGATGATGCTATTTACCCAACTGAAAAAGTGGAGAAACCAAATATACCGCCCCCTAAAACTAGAGTGAACATGGGTTTTAAGGGCCCTACAGACCCTGGCACTACTAGATATGTGATTCATTCTCCTTTGATTTAATATGATAAACTCATGGGTACTCATCTCTGTCCCCCGCCAGATGACCAGTACATCGTCTATAAATCTTTTACACAGATGGATGTTTTCAGTTAAGGGATTCTTGTTGGTGTACATACTCTTTTGTTCAATATCGTAAACATCAGACATGCAAGACATGGAGCAAATATACTGCCCATAGATGTCCCGTGGGTCTGTAGGTAGACGTCCTCGTTAAATTGGAAACAGTTCCTTGTTAAAGCCATGTGTGAAAAGCCCAAGGCAAAGCTCACTGAAATGATTGAGTCCTATTCCGTTCCATTTAGAAGTGCTTCGAGTACCTCTATGGAAGACTCTTGGTGTATAGTCGTGTAGAGGACCTCTACATCCAGGGTGATGAAGATGTATGACACTGGGTTATTTGTGAGGTTCTGGAGCCTAAACAGGACGTCTTTGGTGTGTTTTATGTAGGAGAGCATTCTATTCACCAAAGGTCTCAGGAAGTGGTCTGTGAATTTTGACAGTGGCTCCAGGATAGATCCATACTTGAAACAATAGGTCTACCAGGTGCTGGAATTTTGCCTTTGTGAATCTTGGGGAGTATGTAAAATTAGGGTATCTGTAAAGAATTCTGACTCTTTTTTCATGATCCAGTTTCTTTCTTTTGCTTTGTTTATCACAAATTAGATGTCTTTTAGGATCTCTCCTCTTGGGTCTTTCCTCAGTTTTTTGTAGATTCTTGTGTCATTCAGGAGTTTGAGGCACTCATTGTGAAACATATGCTTGGGAATGATCACAGTGGCACCGCCTTTGCCAGACGGTTTTATTATGATGTTGGTCATGTTGTCAATTTCCTTGAGTGCTTCATGTACTGCTCTTGTCAAGTTGTTGAACATATGTCTGTTTTGGCGTTTCAGGTTATCAATCTCAAGGGTCACTGATTTTCTGAAAGCTAAAACGCAAGGGGGAATTGTATGGTTTGGGGGATTAAGGGAGACTTTTTCTTTAGACCCGTGTTCATGTTTTCACTTTATAGTGGAGACTTGGCCTTTGAAAAAGACTGAAAGGCATATCCGTCGAACAAATTCCACTAGCTCTATTCTTAGATTGAAGCGATCAGAGCGAGGTGGGGAAACAAATCCCAGATCCTTGTTGAAACTTCGGTGAAAGTCACTCCGCTTAGATTCACTATTCCCAAGGTGTTTTGCTTGTGCTTGTTCGGGGTTGTGACTTGCTTCCTTCTGTGATTGCATATGCGATTGTACCTTTTTTTCTCTTCTCTTGCCTCTTCCTGGGTTCTGTCCTCTCTCTTGTCAATGAGCGATAATCTCCAGAACACTTTGAATATTCCAGATGCCCTTTGTGTTTTACTTAATCTGAACCTTAACATATTGTTTACTACTTTTTGAGGTATACAGATTTGAAAAAGAAGAACAACTGTAATGCCTGACAAAATGCAAATAGGAAAGAAACAGACAAAACAGTATTATCAACTTCTAAGTGGGAAAGACAAATAAAATAATGTAGAGAATGTACAGAGGAAAAAAAAGAGAAGCTGGCAAGAGTACTCAGCAGTTTCTCAAACGATTTGTTGTAAAATGCAGAATGACAGTGCAGTCTAATCTTAAAATGGAATTTGCACATCAAGTGGGAAAAAGGAAGGAGTACATGTTTCACAAAGTAGGAAATGTTCTAAGAAATCAGAGTAACAAAAAAGGCAAGAAATTAACAAAAAGAGAGTCATATTTCTTCAACAAGAAAATAACATCTTCATATTTTCAAGTGACGCGTAGGAGAATCACTATTTAAACTTCAATGCTGGCTGATGAATTTTAATTTTCAGTGATGGTTGGCAGATGATACATCTTCAAGCTTCTCCGTCACTTCGCCATCACTTGAGGAACCTCCCGTGTCTTTAACAACTATAACATTAACACAGGTGCTTGTGCTTTCACAACCAAACCAAAGAAACAAAAAGGAATTAACAACAGTGTCCCTTCACCTTCTCCAATATGGTGATACAGTCATCATTTACTTTCAAAACAAGTTATTAGCATTTAGAACAGTGAAAATCAGTTTCTGTAAACTCCGAACAAGTAGTTCCATTGGTGGTATTTGTAGAAGGTTGTTTGGGTGTATTTGACGATACCCTTACATCAGTAGAAGGTGTTGCTTTCTCCTCCATCATTCTTAAATACGCACATTCATATTTGTTTTTGATGCCCTTGCAAATTGAGAATGTGGTATAACTGAACTTCTCCATACTAGCTCTGCAAAGCTGTTTCCCACACAGCTTACATTTAATGTACATTTAATGTAAGCTGGTTTTATTTTCTTGAGAAGGTATAATAAAACAGTTTCTTAGGATCAAAGGGACTGTTTTGGTTGTGGTTTTCTCAGAATTTGGGTGTGTTTAAACAAGAACCAATAGAAATGAAGCTTTTTGTTTTATTATTAAATGATTGCATGAATTCAGCTTCACATTAAAACCATTGAAAATATGTTATAATAGCTACAGCTATAATAGTTATAATATATATATATATATTTATATTGATATATACATTAAAAAGTACTGATTGAAGCATACACTAACACACCCAGACACCCATTGATGCATTCACTCACATATTCACCAACTCACTCATACTCACTGAGAAACACTCTAAGAATCAGTCATGAATGAATGAATGAATTTAGTACTTTTATAGCGCTGACTGTCACCCTACAGGTATCCTGGCACTTTTGACTGAAAAAGGGAACCTGATGGAAATGAGGTCAGGCCGAGTATATTGAAGGCGGAAGGCTAAGATTTTGGAAAGAGACAAGTTTTCAGGCTCTTACGGAATTCAGTCAGGGTGTCTGCTTGTCTTAGGTTCAGGGGGAGTTAATTCCAGAGGCGGGCGCCCACCACATTGAATGCCCTCCCTCCAGCCCTAGCCCGTTTAAACCTGGAGACCGACAAAAGGCCGGCACTCAAGGAGCGAAGATTCCGCTTGGGTTGATACCACCTACATTTTTCCTGCATGGGAATAGGTTCCAGTTTGTGCACTGCTCTGAAAATCAGACATAAGGACTTAAAATGTATCCTTTCCTTAATAGGCAGCCAATGTAGCTCTCTAAGAGCCAAGGTGGAAGATGAACTGCGCGACCTATTGAGTGCCAATTTCGCCGCTACAGACTGTACTCTCTGCAAGCCCTGGATGATGTAACGTGGGGCGCCCGAGTACAGAGAGTTACAATAACCCAGCCTGCTTAATACTGTGCTTCTTACCACCTCCGGGCGAGAGTCCATTGGTAGTAGCGGTAGTATTTTTCGCAGCAGCCGTATCAAGGAGAAGCATACATTAGCAGTCTTATTTGCATGAGACTCCATCTGGAGGTTATCATCGATCCAAACCCCCAGGTTGCGTACCTTCTTGACCAGCGCTATAGGTCCCTCCTCAGGAGTGAGTTTGAATTCACAAGGTAGAGGTGTAGGTATCCTTGCGGAGGAACAATACAGCACCTCGGTCTTTACGCTATTAAACTGAAGGGAATTTCTCCTGAGCCAGCCAGCCGTGCATTGCATGCACTGCTGGAAGGTATCCAGGGAGATTGCGTGTTCACCTTCTAAGGAGAACGCCAACTGAGTATCATCAGCATAGTTAACTAGACTAACTCCAAAAGATTTAATAATAAGAAGCAAGGGCTGCAGATATATATTAAACAAAATGTGGCTGATCGCAGAGCCCTGCGGCACTCCATATATTACCGGCGATTTATTAGAGGAAAATGGTGCTAAGGACACAACCTGCTGTCTCCCCGTCAATTAAGACAGGATCCATTGCAGTGCTCGCCCCTTCACCCCCAGCCTCCTAAGTCTCTCCACTAGGATAGAGTGGTTTACCGTGTCGAATGCTGCTGACATATCGAGAAGCACTAAAACCGTGACATTCCCGTTGTCGGCACGCATTCGCAGGTTATCCATCATGGTGGCAAGCGCCGTCTCAGTCCCATGGCCCATTCGAAACCCAAAGTGGTCTTTGTCAAGTAATACCTGCATTATTGTCACAGGTTTTAACTTAATATTTTTGTATCATTTAGAGTACTTTCTCATTCTTTTTTTCTATGAAATTAATATTTTCACCTTTTTTCGTCATACTCTGCATCTGCATATTCTTTATTTGTTAATAATGTGTAAAGTGATATTAATCAATGGGATTGGCAAAAGACTGTGCTCGTAGCACTCATCCTGTAAATAGTCTACTACAGTATGAAAAAATTAATGTTTTTTTAAAACGTGGAGAGACATTATACTTAGTAAACGTAATTACAAGGGGTATAGTAATTTAGTTAAAAAAAACAAAGGTTAAAGCACTAATGAAATGTAAATTAAAAAACTATAGAAATTCACTGAAAATAACAAACGTTACAGGGGTGTGATAGTTATGCTGACATTTCACTCATACAAAACCAGAGAAATTCAGCAGTTGTAGTAAGCTGGGCTAACTATGACTTATGTCCGCACATGTCACTGATGACATGGTCAGTGACATCAGTCATGACGTAACATATGACGGTAACTAGTCAAAATATTGAGTTTTTATTTTCGACTAGACATAATATCGAGTCAAAAATATAAAATAGACATAATATAGACTACAAAAATATCAACTAGAAAAAATAATATCGACTAGAATAGCAATATTATCGAATCAAAAATATAGAATGGACATAATATCGACTAGACAGAATATAGACAACAAAAATATCGAATTTAAGGTAAGTTAATATTAATGTTTAATTTTTGTGTAATATAATTCTGTAGTGGGTTGTGGGTTTATAGGGGAATAGGGTGGGAAGTAATTTAATTACAATAAATTAAATATGGTATTTTAGTTATTAGTGTTTATTTAGAATTATTTTTTTAATTGATTGAATATTGTCAATTCAATAAAATATAATTGGTAATTAATATTAATTGATTAATTGATAAATATATTAATGTTATTACTTTTTTATGTAGCGTGTTGTGGGTTTATAGGGAAATAGGGTGGGAAGTAATTTTATTATAATTAATTAAATATGTATTTTAATTTTTGGGTATTTATTTACAATTAATTGTTAATTAATTATTAATTGGCAATTAAATAAAATATAATTGGTAGTTACATTTATTTGATTAATTGATAAATATGTTAATTATAGTAATTTTTTTCTGTAGCAGGTTGTGGGTTTATAGGGGAATAGGGTGGGAAGTAATTTAATTATAATTTTTAAAATTAATCGTAAATAAATAATTAATTTGTAATTAATTAAAATATTTTTAGAAATGTATTGTAATTGATTAATTGATAATTATGTTACTTTTATTAAATTAATTTCTGTAGTGGGTTGTGTGTTTTTAGGGGAATAGCTTGTGAAGTAATTTAATTGTAAGTAATTACATTTTTGAATAAAAAATGTATTGAGTAAATTTTTTAAAATACTTTTAAATTGTTAATTTTTTTATTTTTAATAGGTAAATAATTACTATTAGTGGGTAATTTTTATTTTTAAATAATTTTTATTTGTATTTTAAATTGATTATTTCATATATTTTACACATTTGTAAAATATTTCAATTAATTTGAAATTGGTGTTACTATTTATATTATTTATATTTAAATAAGAAGTATTTACTTGCCCTACTATTGCACTCACTGTAGTTGGAATAGTAATTTTTACCCCTACGCTATCCAACGCTTTCCCTACTGTTGCACTCAGTGGAGTGGGAATAGTAAATTTTTACCCCTACGCTATCCAATGCTTTCCCTACTGTTGCACTCACTGGAGTCGTTACAGTAAATGTAACCCTTTCGCTATCCTGCGGTAAAAATATTGTATATGTTTTGTAAATAATATGTATATATATATATATATATATATATATATATATATATATGTATATATATATATATATATATATATATATATATATATATATATATATAGGGAGGTATATTGTGAGGTAGCACTCCGACAATTGAATACGGACTTTTATTTAAAAGTCACAGCCAAGGAGTACCAGACCAGCATCCTGGAGTATGACAATTTGATTGCCAAGTGGTATAGCAAAAACATGTTAAGTCAGGAAGAACTCTTGTTTTTACGAAGTTCCAACCCGGTAACACCAACCTTTTATCATATACCCAAACTGCATAAGGACGAAAAACATCCACCTGGCAGGCCTATTGTTTCTTCCATGAATGGATTAACCGAGCATTTGTCTATGTTCATCGATCACTTTTTATCCACATGGGCACTCCAATTGGATTCTTACATCAGGGATACCCAAGACTTTCTAAACCAAATACAGAACATCGAATCGGACCCTAGTTATCAACTTATGGTTCTAGACATTGCCAGTTTATATACATGCATAAAGCATGAGGATGGTATAACAGCGGTAATGTCTTTTTTAGAAAGACGACAATTGAGGTACTCAGCACATACCACCATGCCTATCGAGTATATCGAGTTTTGCCTAACCCATAACATCTTTCTATTCAGAGACCAGTACTACAAGCAACTTACTGGTACGGCGATGGGCACCTGCTTTGCCCCCAGCTATGCGAACTTGTTCGTTGGCTGGTGGGAGGAGCGGGTGCCCAGAACCTACCGTAGCGAATCCAACTCAGGACAGGTCATAAAGTGGTACCGGTATATCGATGATTTATTCATCATCTGGCAGGGAAATACAGAGTCAGCCAATCGATATATCGATCTCCTCAACAATAATCAAGTCAACCTTAGATTCTTGGGTACAGTTAGTCCAGTGGCAGTGGACTACCTGGACCTGAGGATCTATGTTGAGGAGATGACTTAACAAACCACTCTTTTCCGTAAATCAATGGCAGGAAACTCGACGATACTCTTTGCTAGCAGCAGCCATCCACCTAAACTTGTCCAAAGCATTCCCTACGGGGAATTGCTTAGGCGGAGAAGAAACTGTTCAAAAGACCACGAATTTGAGAAAGTTGCAGCAGCAAGCATTGCAAGATTTAGAGTCAGGGGATATGATTCAGCTCCCCTTGACACTACATTACACAAAGTGAGAGGAGTACACAGAAAGCAATTGCTTACTGGCAGCAAGAGGGACTCAGCTGATGTGGGTAAGTTCTGGATGGTAACTCCCTACTCAGCAGAGGCGAGTTATCTCAAGAAAATGCTACGAAAAAATTGGCCCATCCTCCTAGCAGATACTATGATTGGTATGGACTTCCCCCCTCAACCTCTGGTCACCTTTAAAAGAGCGAGATCCCTGCGGGATATCTTGGTCAAAAGTCATCTTGACAAACTACCTGGGAAAATAAGCGGCCTAAAACAGATGATGGGCTTTTTTTCCATGCAGCAAATGCAAGGCTTGCACAAACAGCAGGAGGGTGTTGACATACAAAATACCAGCCGCAGGGATCAATACAAAAAAGATCATGAAGTTTATCCCCTCCACAACACCCTTCATTGTGTATTGTTTGACGTGCCTGTGCGGTCTCCGATACATTGGGAGTGCAGTCAACCCAGTAAAAATGCGGGTGTTAGAACACATGCGGGCCATCGACAAAAATGATCAGGCATACCCTGTTGCGCGCCATTTTGCAAACAAACATAGTAGGGACTGCAACCAGCTACAGTATTTTGGTTTGGACTCTGTAGCTCAGAGTCCAAGGGGTGGAGACAGACTGAAGAAGTTGCGCAGGTTAGAATCACGTTACATCATTGACCTGCACACTAAACACCCGTATGGTTTAAACTGTGGGGAGGAATTGACAGTCCATATAAGTTAAAAACTGAGGTAAAACTACAGTATAGGAGGCTTTGGACATTAGATGTCTCATTTTTAACTGTCATCTTGGGTCTTACTCTCTGTTTCATAATAGAATAGAATTGTGAACCAGATAATAGCATCTTAGAAGAAAGAATTATTGTCTTTAGGTCCATCCCTTAAGGGTCTTAAGGGTCTTGACTTGTATATAGTAGCAATGAATTGAGAAATATATTAATTTGTTAATATTGGTTATTTGATGGTTTTGCCTTGTTTTGACAAGCACCTAGATGAATTTTTGTATAATTTTACAGCAATATGTTCACGCATTCCAATTACTCATGATTAGTTACAACTCATCCCGATCCGTGGTGTGATTGGGATTATATATGGAAAGATATTAGCAGATCCACGGCTTCATTAGTAAACTTTTCATCTATGGTGAAACACAGCAATATATGTTATTACATTATGTGATTAACTAACTTTGCTTAATTCTGACTCAGAAATTTTATTTATTTATTTAAATAATGAATCATGAAACACCATTTAGATGATAAACTGTCAAATAATTGATGAGTTGTACATATATTACAACATGTTACAAAATGACACCCACGTTAGAAGTGGAACGCAAGTCCTTCCTTTATTTTGACAACTGGAATGCAAATAAAACATGGCGTTTCATACTAGTGCCGGTAACATCGAGAAAGGCACTTCCGCCGAAACGCGTCTGTTGCTGTAATCAATAAAAAGAACTTGCATTTCAAGCTGCTCGGAGTGCGGTTTTCCTTGTGTACGTCAAGTGCAATTGGGATTTGAGCATAATATATATATATATGTATTTAAAATATATGTATTTTTTTAGTTTCAATATTTAATTCTCTATTTTACATTTATTTAAGTATTTTAAATATGTTGAAATTAATTTTATTTATTATTATATCACTTTTAATTTACTTTTAAGACATTTAAAAAAATTGATATGTCTATATTTTTCACAGTCGATATTTTGGAGTCGATATTTTTGTACTTACCTGTTTGAAGATAGGAAGTTGATATTTTTGCAGTCGATATTTTTACTTCGATTTTTTGTCCTCTCAATATTTTGACTGTCGATGTTGTGTCAGTGATCCGTTCTTTGCATTGAAATAGGCACCGCAATAGGAATGCCTAAGCAAGGTCCTGCATGGCATGGGCTGTTAAATACATGCTGTGCAGAAGCTTTGCATGCATGCAGACACGGGGAACACCATGTTCCTCCCTGCATGCACCCCATGGCACAGAGGTGGCATGGGGCTCTGTAGGGCCCACTTTGTTTCCTCTCTGCCATAGTTTTCATGGCAAGCTCACCACCATGAAAACCGTGGCAGAAAGGAAACTCGTAATACGCTTGGCCGGCTGCAGCGACCTTGCGAAGCCTATTGCTGCTTCAATACCTTTGTAAGACCACCAGGGTAGCGGATCCCTGGCAGCATCAGTTGTCCCAATGGTGATCTAACCATCCTACTTGCATTACGGTAGTCGAACCACTGGTGTGACAATATAAGCCCCGCCACCGTGAGTTCAGCAATGCATTGACCCATCCCAGGTCTCCCTTTTTTGATAATCTCCTTGAGGAATGGTTGCCTGTCAAGTAGTAAAATAGATTTCTGAAAAAAACAGTGTGAGATCCAATCTGAGCTCATATCATGACACAGCAAGGAAATGTGTATGCTCAAATTTGTTGACAACAAACAATGGATCTTCAACTAGGGTAATTCTTGCCAAGTAATATCCCTTAATTTATCTGCAGCCTTTAATGTAGTTGAAAATAATGTCCTTTAAAATTTCTAGGACACAGAATGACATTGGGGGGAACTGTTTTGAAATGGTTTAAAGCATCTGCACCATAAAGACAGATACACCTCGTCTTGGCCACCCTAATCTACTGTAGAAACCCTGAATTAAATACTTAATAATAAATTGGTACCCCTGTCGATAAATGCACTGATGGTACACAGGAAAACAGCACCAATTCTGCCTCTTTCTGCCATCCAGATATATAACCTTAGATATCATAAAAGAAACTAAAACTAAACCCTCTCAAGACACAGTTTCTGCATAAACCCCTGAAGCGAAATTATGCCATTGCTGAACTTGGTCTTTTAAAATCAACAAATTTAAGGCATCTGAGGCACAAAACAATTCTCTATCAGCTTTGTCCCGACTAGCTAAAAAGGTTTTAGAGGGCAGCACCACAACTAAAATAATCCACATTTGTAAAGTGCGAACAATCACCCGTAAGGGTCTCCAGGCGCTGGGGGCTGTCAGGAAGATTAAGCAAGCTATTGCCCAGAGTCACATGGTGCTGGGCCAATCTGCCGCTGGCGCCGGGGATCGAACCAAGATCCCCAGATTCCAGCATCAGCCGCCCTGGCCGCGGCGCCACACCTTTCCCCTTCTACCAAACAAATGGACGCATGGAGGTATTTTACAAACAAACTAATAGCACATGCCCCCCAGTTTAAACACACTAAAAGGAACACAGGCAACAGTGTCATCAGTCTTTCACATCAAACACTGAAATGGGAACTAAGACAATCAAATCGAAACTTGAAGGCAACTGATATCCTTCATGTCTTATGTGAAAAAGAAGAGGGCTACTAAGAAATAAACACAAAAAGGAACTTTAGGAAGACCAGAACATACAAATTGAGGGTTTTAGTCAAAACATATCTACAGCACGAAGCAGATTAACTCTGGGACATTCTGGGACTTCCTAAATAGCCTTGGAAGACCAAACAACTAAAATGTCCCATAGGAAGCATGTCTAGATCATCTGGCCTAGATGTTCAATGGTGGTTGCTGCTCTGATGCTACAGGGTTGAGTGCCCGTACAAGTCCTTCTAGGAATCAACAGAGTCACGTCCGTGCTATACACAAAGCTGGAACATACACAGTGCAAAATGTGGTAACCACTGTGCCAGGGTCTAGCAGTGATGACAGAATCATAATAAAGGATACGAAAATCCTAGAAGTCCCTGGAAACTGCTGCCCCAACTCAATTGTGTACAACGTTAAGCAACAGTTTTATACCCCTGACCAAGGCGAAAAAGTAATAATCGCAGGGTGAAGAGACGGAGCCCCAGGGCCAAACTGCATCCCACAGGCTATTTATAAACAATATTCTCAGTATTGAGCACAACTATCTATCTAGCTTATAAAGAGAGATTGAGGTCTCAGGAGAGGATCTATAATTAATCCTGTCATTAAAGGCAGGGACTGCACCAACACAGCCAAATACAGGAGCATAATATCAAGAACGGCGTTACAAATTATCACCGGTTTAGCGGTGATAATGGGCTTGATGATATGCCCTTGAGAATTCCAATAGAAGTCCATGTTCTGGTGTGAACATGGGCTTCTATTGGAATTCTCCAGGGCATATTATCAAGCCCATTATTGCCGCTTTAGCAACAGTTTTCTGCCGCTAAATAGGCGATAATTTTAACGCCATTCTTGATAATATGCCCCACAGTTTACTAGCATTAATAGATGCAGAAGCAAAATGCAATGCATCGTTAATACTAGCTGACCTTGTAGAGTGGTCTGACAGACACAATCTGGTTCCAGTACACCTAACCAGATTCAGAAAAGGATACAGTACGACTAGGAACATCCTATCACTCCCCCTATTTGCGGATAAATACAAACGAAAGAAACAAAAACTGCACCTCTGATGAAATTAAGGTAATAGAATTTTCCTAGCTAAGACACTTTGAGCCATTGAATTACTTTACACGCAAACCTGGATCCGAGTCAAACTGGGTGACCGCGCAAGGATTTCTAGGAAGTTTGCCACAAAAAAAGGTCTGTAGCAGGGATATGTCCTGGCACCACAGCATTTTAACATGTTCATGGCAGATTTATCGCCAAGGCTAGATCAGGTACATTTTCACTCACAGCACCTCTAAGGATATCACACCTTACATATTGGGATGATGTTGTCTCAAAATCTCAAAAAGAGGAGGTGCTGATATAACAATAGGGACAGGGTAAGTACAGTGCAAAAGCCAAGAATGGCCCTACTGAAAGGCACAGTTCTACCAAGACTATGTCAAGGACCACATTGGAAGTAGACCCATCACCAACATCAAAAGAAATCTACACAATCAAAATAGTGTCATTACAATTTGTTCAATGCGTTTATTACAATCAAGAGTTACAAACAATTTTTACATATAAAAACATTTCATGATAACATTTTAGAAAACAAGGTTGACGCGTAATTTCGGTGAGTAGACAGATGTTCATCTTCTTCAGGACAGATAGGGGTCGATTCCGATTTGGGAAAGAAAACGTCCGTACTATTTGTATCCGGAGCCCTCTCCGTACGAATCGTACCGTCCGTCCGAGTCGCGAAGTGCGATCCGTATTCCGTGAATCCGTCCGAATCGTCCCGATCCGTACGTATTGCAAGGCTGAAACCGTGAACCGTACGACTCGTACACATACCGTACGACTCGTACACATGCCGTATGACCCGACGAGTACGATCCGGACCGGGGTATGAGGACGCAATTCGTACGGTCCACGTCAGGTAAGGGCGAGTCGTACGGAAAAGCACACAAACACATACACACCGTACGGTCCGTACACCCCATGATCGCAGGGGTACGCACTGTACCCCTGCGATCTTGGGGTGTACGAGCTGTACCCCCATTGTACGATTGGTGTATGAGCCGCACCCCATGTACGATCGGTGTACGAGCCGTACCCCATGTACGATCGGTGTACGAGCCGTACCCCATGTACGATCGGTGTACGAGCCGTACCCCATGTACGATCGGTGTACGAGCCGTACCCCATGTACGATCGGTGTACGAGCCGTACCCCATGTACGATCGGTGTACGAAGCCGTACCCCCATCGTACATGGGTACGGCTCGTACACCAATCGTACAATGGAGGTACGGCTCGTACACTGATCGTACATGGGGTACGGCTCGTACATCGATCGTACACCGATCGTACAATGGGGGTATGGCTCGTACACCCCATGATCGCAGGGGTACGGTGCGTACCTCTGCGATCATGGGCGGTACGCACCGCACCCGGGGGGCCGTTCCGTACCTGTTTTGGCACGAACTCTGCTTTTACGGCTGTTTTCAGCTCCCATAGAAAAAGGGTCATACGGTGCGTACCCGACACGTATCGTACTTACTGGGTCGTAAAAACCAGCCGCGAACCGTACAGATGTCGCCTACAGTGGGTTCCGAGGGAGAATCGTACAGAGATTAGAGTCGTACGGTGTCTTGTACGACTCGTACGGAGTACGGCTCCTGGTACGAATCGTACTTCGTCGTACGTACGGGGGACGTTGCAGGGTACGATTCGTACGGGAAAAACGCTCCGAACGGCTATTCGGAGCGGTTTTTCCCGAATCGGAATCGACCCCATAGTGTAGGGGTAAAAACACCAATTACAAATTAATTAAAATATTTTACAATCGTGTTAAATATATTAAATTATCAATTTAAAATACAAATAAAAATTATTTAATAATAAAAATTACCTACCAATGCTAATTATTTACCTATTAATAATAAAATAATTAAAAATTTAAAAAAATTAACTCAATCAAAAAAATGTTCAAAGATGTATTTACTCACAATTAAATTACTTCACAAGCTATTCCCCTAAAAACACACAACCCACTAGAGAAATTAATTTAATAAAAGTAACATAATTATCAATTAATCAATTACAATAAATTACAAAATATATTTTAATTAATTACAAATTATTATTAATTTACAATTAATTCTAAATAAATACCAATAATTCAAATAACATATTTCATTAATTATAATGAAATTACTTCCCACCCTATTCCCCTATAAACCCACAACCCACTACAATAAATACATTACTAAAAAAACAATATTTATTAATTAATCAATTAAAACTAATTAGCAATTATATTTTAATTAATTATCAATTAATAATAATTTAACAATTATTCTAAATAAATACCAATAAATAAAATGACATATTTAATTAATTATAATTAAATTACTTCCCACCCTATTCCCCTTTAAACCCACAACCCGCTACAGAATTATAATACACAAAAATTAAAAATTAATATTAACTTACCTTAAATTCGATATTTTTGTTGTCTATATTCTGTCTAGTCGATATTATGTCCATTCTATATTTTTGATTCGATATTATTGCTATTCTAGTCGATATTAATTTTTTCTAGTCGATATTTTTGTAGTCTATATTATGTTGAGGTCGATAATATGTCTATTCTAGTCGAAATTAAAAGCTCGATATTTTGACTAGTTACCGCCAAGAACTGCCCCCAGATACAAAATAACTTGTAATATGGCAGGCAGTCCATTTTCACTTTTGCGGTGTGGGAGAAGGCGGTAACGTGGTGGCTCAGCTCCCACATCACCAAAGTCATAATAAGGCATTAAGTCTGTTGCTTGCAATAGAAAGTCTGATATCCACATTTTTGACTGGGTTGAAAGTTGTGTATGACCTTGTGATTGCTTTCCACCTGCAGATGATTGTTCCTTAGTCAAACCAAAGTGAAATCAGGTGCTGGCGGAGGATATTAGTATAATTTCTAATGTTCTGGATCATTTTGGTGAAATGTTTAGCTTTCACATTGTAAGTGCATTCATCAAAAGAGATCAAACATGTTTGTGGGATTTAATGTGTATTATGTATTAGCTTTTTTTTTCTTCTTTTTTTATTATGCAGTTCATAGCATGATCAAAGCAAATATAAAAAAGTATATACATTAATCCTATTCACAAGTACATATATATCATAACCAAGAGAGTGAGCAAATATTACAGCCTAACTTGGGCTATCATTAGCTAAATGATCAATCATAGGCTGCCAGATCCTATACCCCAGTTGTTTTTTTTTTCAATGATCTAATACGATATAAATTAAATTCTAAATTAAATATGTTATAGAACTTTGCCCGCCACATCTCAAATGACGGTGCCGCAGCTTTCAACCACATGGAAGCAATAAATAATCGAGAACTGACATAGCCATAAACAAGAAATACCGATTTTGATAATAAAGTGGCATACTGGCCATGTCTTTACAGAGTCCAAACATCATCATTTCTCTAGATATCAGCACATCAGAATTTGAAATAGTTGACCAAAATTGGGCAATAGAAGTGAAAAAAGAGTTTAAAACTCTGCAATCCAAAAATATATGTACAATATCTGCTTTATCAGTTTGGCACCAATAACATTTCCCATTATATATATTGCCCCACTTCATCATCTTGGCCGGTGTATGATATAAATTAAATAACATTTTATTGTGTTAAGAGCGTAAGTTAGCTGTTAGCGTAATCTTTGCAGCCATGTCGATAGATACTTGAATCAGCTGGTCAGAAATGCCCAATCTGATATTCCATTTCCCCTCTTGTATAGCAATATCATCGCTTTGTTGACTCAACAAGCAGTTATATAAAATCCCTATGTTCACCAGTTTATTCAAAACTTCTAACAGGGCATTAGTCCCATTAGATAGCATAAGCGGATGTTTTGAAATGAAATCTCGCACTTGTAAGTATTTAATGAAATCACTCTGAAGAATCCCATATGTTACCTTTAGATCATCAAATGTAACCATAGTAGCAGCATACATCATATTTCCTAAACACCTGATACCTTTATCCGCCCACGCCTTCATCTTACTATCCCAAAATATAGGAGGTAGTAATTATGTTGAATCACAACATGTATAAAGATTAATGCGATTAAGAGGAATTATTTTGCGAACCGCCCTCCAACCTTTAAATGCTGTTAATATAATCTTAAATCTTGTTCTTTTATAATAACTTGGCTCAAGAAAGTGTAGCAGCATTTGTCGAGATTGACAACCTAATAGCATTGAGCAAATGTTAGGGCTATCAAATACCTGTGTCTCACCCCCACAAATCGAAAATTTCATGTTTTGCAAAAGGCAAGCTAGATAATAAAAAACAAAATTCGGGACTCCCCAACCACCTTTTGAGAGTGGCAATGTCATGAATTTGGACGGTCGGTGAGGGGATTTCCAGCTCCATAAAAATCTATCGGTTATAGATTGAAGCTTCATTAATTGTGGACGTGGCAGCTGAAGCGGTACGGTCCGAAAATAATACATTACCCTGGGTAAAATACACATTTTGAAAGCATTTCGCCGCCCTACTAGTGTTAAATGTAAACATTCAAACCTCTCCAACTAGCGCTTAATGGACTGTAAGATATCAGTCCAATTCACAGTGACTAATTCTAGGAGCGACATCCTAATTTTGATTCCAAGATACTTTGCTACAGTAGTAACACGCATGTCATTAGGACATAGCCCATTAGTACACACAACTTGGGTTTTAGCAATGTTCAGTTTGTACCCAGAAACTTTACCAAATTCACGTGTTATAGTTTCAATTTCCCCCAATGCTTGTTCTGGGTCAGATGTCACAACCGCGATGTCATCTGCGTAGGCTAAGACACGCACACAATTGGCCATAGATTGTATACCCTGGGAACTTTCTAGCATCTGTAACAATGGTTCAATGTAGACAGCAAATAATAGCAGCGAGCATGGGCATCCCTGCTGTGTACCCCTAGTTATATAAACAAATGCGGACTCCTGGCCCATCACACAGATCTTGGCCCTTGGACGTTTATACATTATTTGCAGGGCTAGCAAAAATCGGGGTCCAAACCCCATTTTACCCATTATAGCCCATAGAAATGCCCACGCCACCCGATCAAATGCTTTTTCAGCATCTAAAAACACCAATCCAACATTGTTGTGGAATACATCAGCATAGTCTAAAACAGCAATCACCGGATGTAGATGGTTATTATTATTATTATGTTTCTTATATAGCGCCTGAATCGACCCCCGAAGGGGTATCTCCGCGCTTGCCTTGTGAACCCGTCCTGGCTTTTCCCTGTGAGATAGCCCCTACAGGGCATCCCCAAGGTGAAAGCCAGGCATCCCGCCGCGGGGGTCGCTGTGGAGATTAAGCAAGCTTAATGCCCAGAGTTGCAGAGTGTGAACCCATGATTAGGTCAGGCACCGAAGCGAGAATTATCGAGTCCATGGATATTTGAGCTCAAGACCCTGCCGCGTCGGGAATTGAACCCTGGTCCCGGGTCTGACCTCTGCTTCAGGGTCTGCCTGCTCTAACCAGTGAGCCACACTTCTCCACAGTGAAGTAGTGTGGCTCACTGGTTAGAGGCGGCAGACCCGAGAGCGGAGGACGGCCCGGGACCAGGGTTCGATTCCCGGCACGGCAGGTTTCTGGACCAGGGTCAATGGACTCGATAATTCTCTCGCCTCGGTGCCCACTCTGATCAGCGATCACACTCGGCAACTCTGGGCATTAGCTTGCCTCATCTTCACTAACGGCCCCACCAGACCGCCGGGGATGCCTGGTCTCACCCTGGAGATACCCATTAAGGGACCATCTCTCAGGGAAGCCAGGAAGGGTTTCGCAGCGGTCGAAGCGCCTTGGGACCCTACGGGTAAGTAGTGCGCTATATAAATGCCAATACATTTACATTTACAGTAACAGTACTATGGCCCGGAAGGAAGCCATGTTGTTGATTGGACAGTAATAGTGGTACAACTTGAACTAAGCGGCTAGCGAGGATTTTAGAGTATATTTTGACGTCTACATTTATTAATGAAATGGGTCAATATGACCCCGGAAGATATGAGGGCTTATCCTTTTTTTTAAATACCACTATGTTTGCGTCATCCCACGACGGAGGAGGAGCTCCAGCTTGAGCGGCAAGAAAAGTGACCAGCATGTCGTCTTTAATAATGGCAAATAGCAATCGGTAAATTTCTAACGGCAGTTTATCCGGACCAGCAGCTTTTCCAATCGCAAGGTCCTTAAATGCACTTTCAAGTTGTAGCATAGTTATAGGAGCTTCTAACTCTTCTCTAACACCGGGTTCAATCACCGATAATCTGGCCACCAATTGGTCGATCTGATCGGGGGACAGATATTCTTGAGTATATAATGAAGTATAGTATTGTTGAAAAACCTGTAGTATACCATCCATTGTCCCAACCAAGTGGCCCTGGTCATTCTCTAAAGTCTCGATACGCTGTTTTGTCTGACGTCCTCGAAGCCTTTGCACAAGACATCTACCGACCGATTCACCATATTCATATCGCTCAGTGCGATGAATTTTATACTGGATTGCAATATCATGATTCCAAACCCCATTGATCTCAGCCATGTTTGTGGGATTTAATGTGTATTATGTATTAGCTTTCTGGAGTATTGCCATCTGCAAAATGTATCAGCAGATATTTCTTTCTGAATGTAATGCCAACAGTTGCGTGTGATAGGAAATAGTTTTTCACCTCCTCTTGGGCACGGTGGGTGCCAGGAATGACTGCTTAGTTGGCTGGGCATCAGGTCTTAAATGTGATGTAGCTATACAGTGGGAGCCAGTGGAGTTCTCTGAATGTCAGTGTGACATTTAGAAAGATGTTTGAGGACAAATGCTGCATTAATAATGCTCCAGTAAAGTCAGGTGAATCTCAAAAGCTCTGGCCAGAAGAATGTTCTCAACAGAGGGTGTATTTCTTACCAATTTCAGATTGCCATGGGATCGTTATTTCCTATGTAGTAGACCAACTTTTTGTCTTGGTTCTCATAGCTTCCATAGTATACATCTGCACTTTGACTTGTGATTCCCTTACAACATATTGATTGATATTTGACAATGGCAGTGTTTTCTTGTTCATATAGTGCCCTTATAGAGGGAGCAATTCCTTTGGGTTGGACTGCCTTTTACGGGCATGTTTTGGTCATTGCAAAATGATATTAGGTATTGCTTTTATCTGCATTTGAGTGCCTGTGATGGAGGAATCTGATCCCTCATTTTACTAAATTATATTCAGTCATAAGGCAAAGAATGAAGTTGGGGGTAGCATATTCACATAGAGTTTGCATCTGATTTTATAGTACTGGAACTTTTCCTCTAAATTTGTTCTCGATTCAGGAGGATTGCTTTGGGTAGTCTTATTTGAGAAACATATAAGATGGAGAAGGTGATTATCAACTTGATTACTTATGATATCTTCTTTACTGGATAGTTTTGGATACTTCATCAAAACCCCTCAGAAACAGTCACACGCCTTTTGACTGCACCATTATCTCACTTCAATTTTTCAAGCCTATTCCAAAAAAATGCTTCTCATTTAAAGAACAATTTGTAGAAGCTTAGTTTCCTCATGAACGCTTCCTTAATCTCTTTGTTTCTCAGGGTATATATGATAGGGTTAAACATGGGCGTTAAAATAGAATATAGCATAGCAACTAGTGAGTCTATATCAGAAACATAGGATCCAGCGGGACGAATGTACATGAAAATGATCGGCAAAAAAAACACATTCACCACCAACAAGTGAGACCCACAGGTCGAAAATGTTTTTCTTCTTCCCCCTTTTGAACTAATTTTCAGGATTGTTAATATTATTTTGATGTAGGAAATTAAAATCAGAGAAAATGATGAAACTATGACAAGAGAACTTGAAGTGGAACCAACAGTAACATTAACGGAAGTGTCAGCACAGGATAGTTTGAGAAGAGGTGGGTGGTCACAATAATAATGATCAACAACATTAGATCTACAGAAGGGCAGTCTTGTCACCAGAATTGCAGATGGGAGTGGAGAGAGAAATCCCCAGCACCATGCAACAAGAGAAAGCTGAAAACAGCGTTTTCTAGTCATATATGTTGCATATTGGAGAGGCTGACATATGGCATAATATCGATCAAAGGACATCACGGTCAACAGGAGACATTCTGAAGCTCCCAAAGAAAGAAAGAAGTACATCTGTAAGAGGCAGCCACTGTAGGATATTGTGTTGCTGTTCATGAGAAACTTGGCCAGCATTTTTGGTACAGTCGCTGTGGTGAAGCTGAGATCCAGGAAGGAGAGTTGGCTGACAAAGAAGAACATGGGAGTTTCAAGTTTAGGATCAAGGTTTGTGAGTAGAAATACAATCCCATTACCTGTGATAGTTAGAAGGTAGATGGGGAGTAGAATTCCAAACAGCAAGCCATGAAAATTCTGCAGGCTTGGAAATCCAAATAAGATAAACTCAGTTATTGAGCTGAAGGTACTGTTGTATGATTCCGCCCTTTCCATGTCTTTTGGTAAACAGCAGCTGAAAGATAAATATGATGGCCCTTAGTTGAACCAACATGTAAACAAGGTGTTGGGATGTTTTTAAGTATTGCCCTTCTTACAGTCAATTTGTTTGCCTGACAACAAGACAACTTGTCTTTGTACAAATAAAGCAAATGTTATAATTCTGTTTATCTATCTTTTTAAGTGATTAGTCACGTTCATGAAAGCATCCCTACCACAGCTTCATTCAATTCCCTATATAGTCATTGATATAGTACCACCCTCTGTCCTGTCGGTAAGAAGGATAGATCTTCAAGAAATATTTATACTAGTGACGCTGTACAGCTAGAAAGAAAAGTTCATAAGACCTATATCAGTTTGTGTGGACGCATTTTGAGACAGCAGAGACTTGAGGGTGGAAGGAGGATATGTAAGGAGTGAGTGGTTTGTATAAAAGATAATTATGATTAGAAAGTAAATCATAATACAATAGGCACAATTTCTACACCTATGTAATATTGATTGGAAGGTAATAGTGCAGGATGGTGTAGTCATTCACTGTGATGATTCTCTGGTAGAAGACATGAACTTCAATAGCAGTCTTGAATAAGCATTGGCAATGCTAATAGGTCAAGCTTATGAATGAAAGTGCCTTTTATGTCACTGATGGGTGTAGACAATTATTAAGACATCATCTACACATTCTGTCACTCACCTTTGTACTAATTCATACTTGCATCAATCCTCTGACTTGTTCTTCCATTTACTCTCTGACACAACCTAAATAAAACATATCCAAACTCAACAATATAAGCAGGATAAATTAAAAGAATACAATTTGAAAAAGAAAACATTTTGCCTTCTAAACGTGGTGGGCAAATGTTTGGAATAATAACACTAAACATAGCAGCAGGTGTCCATCTTGCAAAGGTTTTGCAAATAGTTTGTCATTGTTCTCAAGTTCAAGAATTGCTTCCGCCTTTAGAACCAACAGTTTGCCATCTTGGAATGATAAAACAATGATTGAGGATGAGCAGCAGCATTCCATAATGATCTCCTAGTTAAGAGGAACTCCCCACATCGAGTGAGGCTTACTGCAGAAGAAATGAGCAGCAATCCAGCAACCTGTTAGTACTGCTTGAAGAGCTGCAGTATTATCTTAAGAAACATTTAGGGGCACATGCATCAATGTAGGCAATTGCGATTCCATAATTGCGATTATTAAGGAATTGTAATTATGGAATCACATTTGCCCATGCATGTAGGTTTTGCTAAAATATTAGCAATTGCTACATATTCCTTAATTGTGAATTGCAAATTGTGATTTGCAATTAAGGAATAGCTTCCCATTCATTCCTATTGGCCTTGAGGCCCATAGAAATGAATGGGAATTGCATGCACAATTTGTGAGTACCAAACAGGTACTCGGAAATTGCGCATGCAATTTAAAGGGTGCAAGGGGACCAAAAGGCCACCCTGATGCACCCCTGAAATTGGCATGTTATCACATGTTGCACACACACATGCCCCAAGGGCATGTGTGTACGCAACATGGTACTTTGAAAAATGCACTTTTGTGCTTTTTTCAAAGTTTTCACAAATTACCATCAAGTTGAAATTGATGGTAATCTGCGATTCCAAGTTGTGAAATTGCAATTTTGAAGGGCATCATGCATTGCATTTAGGGAATCGCAATTTGCGATTCCCTAAATGCATTTGCAATTTAAGTAATCGCAAAATTTGCGATTACCTAAATTGCAAAATTGCATTTGGGTTGATGCATCCCAAATGCAAAAATACTGGTCGCAAAGGGGCAGATTCTGCAAATCTGCCCCTTTGCTACTGATATTTCCTATGATGCATGTGACCCTAAAAATACAGAGAGAAGAAGCAAAGAAATTGAAAGGGAACTACAAAAGAAAAAAATCAAAACTAAATGACTGGTCAACCATCCCAGATATTGAAGCCGCCTCATTTTCAGGTGTATGAATGCATAAGATAAGAAAATGTCACAATTCACAGGGCAATAAATCGATGTAGACTAAACCATTACCCCATGCAGTTTACTGTTATAGATGGAAGCACAGTGTGTAAATAACACCAAGTAAGCTAATGGCAGAACATGGTGGTTCCAAATGCCTCCTATGTATCTACATAGATACATATTTATATACAAATTCACAGAAACATAACAATGGTTATAGGGATCTTATAGTTAGGTGCACATTTTACATGCACAAAACCATAGAAATTCTTCAGTTATAGATATACGTACAATTATATTTATGATAAGAAGCTAAAACCCATAGCCTGAAGTTACTAATTGGCAAAAGTTATAGTTTCTTCAGTATAACTATAAATATACCTGTAACTGCTGAATTTCAATGGTTTTTTATGAATAAAACCTGAACCTAATTGTAACGTCCCTGTAACCCAATATATAATTTAATCCGCAGGTATCCAAGTGACCCTGCTTGTAACCCTGTATCCGCAGAGGATCCATGTCCCTAGATATACACAGTATTATTTCTTCAATAACTTCAATATTACTGAACAGATTAACATCAAATTATGACAAAGGTTCTTTCTGGACGAAAAGCTAGCTTTCTGACAAATTTGGTGTAAATTCGTTCAATGGTTCGACCTGTAGCTATGTTTAAAAATGGCAAAATCCCCATAGACACTACATGGAGAAAAAAGTTTGGGACCCCCCTTTTTCTCTTTCCCTACTTGAAAAATCACCCTGAAACTTTCTATGCAGAACTTGGGAAAGTAGGAAACTTTTTTTGTGAAACCTCCGTGAAGATTCGTCAAATGGCACCACAGTTATTAACACAAAAAAAATGTCTATAGGAAGAGCTGGTCTTAACTACTACTACCGACTGGCTTTTGCCAGTAGGAAATACATGGATGTATATATTATTTAATGTTTTATTACAGAATCCTGGCAGCTATTTAAGAAGAGGTTCTAGCAAGAATTATGACAGTCCAAATCCAGCACCAAAATGATTCCCTACTAAGTTAAGTGAACCACTAAAGTCACTAAATTAACCTGTGTTTAACCCTCAGTTAGCTTTGCACAAAAATAGTCAGGCTTAACTTAGATGCAACGTCTAAAGTATTTATGTCATACCTGAACAGTAATAAAGCATAAACACAACACAAGCAAAATTCAACACCAATTTAGAAAAATAGAGTAAAGCTTAATTAATTATTTGACACCAATACAACACGAATCCAATTAGTAGAACCAGAGAAATTAAATATTGAAGTTCAGAGTGAAATTTAGCACGCACATCTTGTCGCGTGAGATAGGGTCAAAGCCAAAATTTATGGTCCACCACGATGGAGCCCCAATCAGATACAAAGAGTGGCGACATTTCAACTTAGAAGAAAAATATTTGGAAAAATGTCTGAAAAGGTAGAGTTCAGCACGGCATGGCTTAAAGTGATGTCCAAGGATAAGGCTTCGTCATTGGATGAAGTCCCAGTGAAGAGTTCGATGTTCAGACTAGATAGCTACCACTTGGAGTGTCTGGACTCACTTAGGCTAGGTCTAGGTCTAGGTGCTGGTTCAAGATGATTGAATCTTTTTCTGTCCAGGCTCAGGACAGCAGACCAGCCAACTATATCTTAGAGTCACTCTGGTAGTCCTAGGTACAAGAAGTGGGGCAGGGCTCAAACATCAGGGCAGGCCTCTGAGGGTTCAAGGCAGGCTCCGGTCAGCAGAGCAGTCCTTCCAGGTGCAGGAAAGCAGTTTTCTGATGTACACAGGCAACATTTTAATTATGCTGAAGTAATTGGAGTAATTTTGGTAATTTTGCTTACTCTTCTGACACGAAATAACCAAAAATTATGAGTTTACACCCTCTCTCCTAATTTAGCGTAATTAGGGGGTGAAAATGCCTATGGAAAGAGCACAGGAACAGAGCGCAAGCAGCTGATGGCTGTTGTTTCTCGTGTTCTGTTGCATTTTGCACTATTTTCTTAGTGTAAAGTGTATCTTTGGGTCCATTTTAGTAGCAAATGTGCATTTGGCGTTTAAGAATAAGGTGCTTAATAGGGGGTATGTTCTTCAAGTAATAACGCATTATCTCACATAATTTAGCTGTAATGTCACATAATTACGCCACAGCAATTTACGTGAGTTATGCCCATCCCTATTTTGTTCCCCATGCAGTGAAATACCTTTAGCACTTTTCCTCTTTTTTAGGTCTTGCTACAGACAGATTCAGCAGTTTGTTATATCCTCTTGTCACTTCTACACACACACCTCACAGCGCAAAGCACACACATGCAACAAATACACATACACACACAAATAGATGCAGGTATATACATATATAAATGGACTTGGGTTTGCCTTTTTCAGCCATTGGCTTGCTAGGCCAAGGCTGCATTATGCATTGGCTGGGTGGCAGTTTTGTAACAACCTATGGCAAAATCGCAGATGTATACATTTATTTGCTTTGCATTGATGCGGAAGGCAATACGTAGTACTGTTGCTGTCTCACCTCTGTATGGTGTCAGAGGATGAGGACCATGATGACTGTCATCCTCTCGGAACAGTCTGTACCACCCATGACAGTCGCTGTGCTCAGTCTGCCAGTGGTTTGGTCTTCTCCGTGGAAGCTGAGGGGAGCATCAGTCATATCTGCACAGTGCCCTTCATGACAGTGCCTCTATGGGCATCTGTGTGGTGTGGCATGGGCTGCTTCCGTCTTGGATCAACAGGGGTTGAAATTGGCATAGTAGGGCTGGCTGTGCCCTCCATGCCAATGGGGCAGATTACCAATGCACCAGCGCAAACTCCCAAGTCTGCTCCCTTTATGGAGGCTCAGGTAGCAGTGCTATTGGCACTTTGCAGTGTTCTTCTCTCCTCTCAACCTCTACATGTGTCTTTGTATGGAGCATATCAAAGCATTTAAAGGTAAACAGTGTGCTGCAGAGCGGGTTGCTGCTGTCATGTGAAAATAAGGGTTGGTATCTGATTGGTATTCTCCCATGGCCTGCTTTGCCATAGTCAGTGCTTAATTTGTAAAAAAAAGATAAGTGCCAGAGCTCTAGTCAGCAGGCCACTTCTGCTTGCACTGCCCATTGCTGCTGTCAATTACAATAGCAGCATAAGTAATAAGTTACACTCCTTCAAGTGTGAGAATTCTGACAATTTCAGGACCCCAAAGTTTAAAGAATGACTTTGGTAATAGGTATTAATCAATCGTAATGTATATTAAATTGATATACAACATTTGTTGTGCTTATCTCTGAATTAAAAAAAAAACGCACCAGCATGTGGCAGACTGTCATAGGTACCGGTGCTGACAATTAAGTGCCGGTGTCGAGCACCGGAAACCACTGGCTCAAATTAAGCACTGCTCCTGCTAGAGAGGAGGCTGAACACTAGCATTTAAAGTAACTTTCATATATAATTAAACCAAGAGATTGGAAATGGGGTCATTATTCATAAAAGGAGAATGAGTTATAAATCTGTGCCTCAACCATTGCCCTCATTTTGCAATTCGATGAGAGTCAGGAATGTCAAGAGTGACATCTTGAACCGATCAGTTATTTGTGGCTTACTTTGCAGTTATCCCATTTGACATTGTGAACGTGAGCTCCACATCCATATTTCTCCGAATTGTCTCCCAAAGGAAGGGGGGCACAACACCATGCACAGGGCCATGCCCCCACCCCAAAAGGTCACAACAGTGTTTCTTCCCACAAGGGGGCTTACAGCCCACTCGCTACAAGGAATACGTGGAATAAAACACATGGTTGTGGGAGGTCCACATCAAGGGCAAGGCAATGCCCCCACCCAAAAAAAATTCCATCTGTCTCGTTTGTGTTTTGGACCATTTTGTATTGCAGGCCTTGGCACAAACACTCAAATGGGCTACCGTTTTTATGGGGAGACGTGTGGGATCCCTGAGTGGTACAAATATTGTGGATTCCTACAGAATGTGGAACTTTTTTTCATAGGAATATGAGGAAAATGTTTGCAAGGGCATCTGGGTAAGAAACTTGTGTGAGATCAATGAGAGTTACACCAGCTTGGACTCCCTAGGCATTTAGTTTTCAGAAATGTCTGTGTTTGTGAGGTTCCCTTGTGTGACGGCTGGGACAGGTCTTAAAATCCACTGTATTCATTTTTTTTAACTGTTGAGTTTGATTAGAAAAATCTGATGTGTCTATGTATAAATTTATCAGGAGATGGCGTAACGCAGGGTAGTTAGGAATTTGAAGATTCCAGAACCTTGTCTTACAGAAATAAGAGCAAAATGTGTGCTTTAGCTAAGGTTTGGGGTGTGCAAGGGCTTTTGGGTTCCAAAAGCTCAATAGATCCACTCAGGTTATGCCATCATAGACTCCTGTTTTCAGAGCTGAGCGAGGGCCCAACATCTACAGATAAGCAAATTTGCAGAAAATAGGTCTGTGCGTGGGAAAATTTGATCTGTCCATGTTGGTTTTTAGGCCCTCTCCTGTCGTGTGTGCTAGGACCACTCACATAGGTACCATTTTTATTGGGAGAAGTGTAGGAGTGCTGGGTGGTAGGAAGCATGTGGATCCCTACATATTCTGGAAATTTCCCTCACATGAATGGGAGGATACAGAACATTTTCAGCCAAAGTCTGAGGTTTGTAGGGGCTTCTGAGTAGTCAAATTGTGTGTGAATGTCATGTCTCACCACACTGGACTTCCCAGTTGTCTAGTTTTCAGAAATGTCTAGGAGGCAGGTGAGGTATGAACTAAAATACAAAGTTGCCCACATTGTAAAAAAGTGTTGATTTTGGTGAGTAAATTACAATGTTTCCAGGCCACATTTTGGGTTGCAGACACTAAGACCAGCCATACAAGTGGGGTACCATTTCTTTATCGGGATATGTATGGAAAAACAGAATAGTAGAAATATGTTATTATTAATTGTATTTTGCTGAATTTGTGGCCTTCAAATGCAAGGCAGGATGAAGAAAGAAAATATTATGCAAAATTCATTCCGAATCACATGATAGTATGGGTAACCACAAATTCATCAGTGTAAAAATAACTACTGTTTCGAACTCAGTATCTTGCGTACATTTCAGAAATATATGTTTCTCCATGCACATTTTTCATTCTCTATAATTTACCATGTGAGTTGTTGTATCGATGGTACATAGTGAAAAATCATTGTTGTGTGCAACTCAGTTGTTTGATCTGGGTATTACATGTTTTTGGAGAACCTACACACCATACTTATCCCTGCAACCAGAAGTAACAACATTTTACTTTTGCATTACAGATACAAACATTGTCACCAATTGCTGGTTTTTCCTACTCGTTCTCATTATTATATATTCCAATAGTTCGTTTATGTGGAAAACCTTGAGCGATCTTTACAAATGACCCCTTGCTGAATTTAGAATTGTGCTTACAGTTCATAAATGTATAGCTTCCTGGGTTTACCCATGAGTTCCAGATCTGTTTCCACCACAAACTGTAAGCAGGCTAAACCCACAAAAGAAGGAAAATGGAATATTGTGTTTTTAATAATCCTGCTTGCTACTGAAAGCTGGGAAAATGGCAAGCTTAGTACAACAAACCTTTCGCTGGTGCAAGTTTCAGGAAAAAACGTACACTTTCTTGCATATCACCTTTCCCCCATTTTTCCCACAAAAACTCTAAACTCAGACATATTTTAGCAATTTTCTCAGTTCCCTTCAGCAGAATCTACAATATATGGGTACCTTTAGACTGACCAAAATGTTGGAAAATTAGGTCAGAAATGTGGCGCGCGTACATTTTGTGTAAAAAAGTTATGAAGGTGTAAACACAAGTTACCCCTAACATCAAAAATAGACTACGCACCAGGAGTGGAAATCCATAGCAGTCAAGAGGTTAAGGGTTCAAAATGTCGAATCTACAGGATGGTATTGTCTAGGAAGTCGCATTTGACGTCACTCCGGGACTCCTTGCAGTTATAGATTAAATTGCAGGGTATGATTTTTACACTGTAAAATCCCTATTTTTATATGATGCAAAAGATACATCTTTTCATACAAAACAAATATACAACAGAAAGGATATTTTCCAGATCGCTTCCCAATACTCGACTAAGGTCAGTCATAAAATCCCAAAACATGATTAAACAGGATAATGTCACTGCACGACATCTCAAGACAACAAGTGTGGTGGGTGCGAAGCGACTATGCCTTCACATGCAAGCTGAAAAATATGATTGTGTCTGTAATTTTTCTAATAGGTTGATTGCTTAAGTTGGTTCTAAGGAAACTCAGGTAAGACTCACCTGAGTGTTTGCATTGGTGATGTAGTAGCATTGACTTGCAGGATATTTTGAGCCTATTGTCTAGATTTAGGGATCCTATAGCCCTAATGAATGCCCCAGACGTGATAGGCTAGTTATTGTGGGCAGAAACATGTTGGCGATTACAAGATGGGTTTGAGTCATAGTCCTCTACTTACCTGTTTGATAAAGTGTCACGAGACATAAATAGCATCCTCACTAATAAAGGTGATAAACCAAAGAACCCTAAGGTATTTTGATATTATCTGGATCACACTTTGTCAAGTAGTTTTATTGAAAAACTTCCTCCTACCACCAAATCTTTGAGGAGGTTGAGTTCGTCCTGGTGGTACTATATTACCAGGGAGGCAGGAGGATGTTGATGATGAAGCATGACACTGTTATGTGTAATGGCGAGAATCAAGAGGGAGAGAGAGGACCAGAAAGCTAGTCCAGATCCCCGGTTTATATGTATCGGTATCAATAGGAGACTAGCTCTACAATGGATTAATCTGACACGGTTATGGTAGATTAATATTAGTTATGTAGCGACTCAGTATTTTGCCGGGTGGCAGTGGCACCTCTTGGGTGTCTTTTGAAAGCCCTCACCCACCAACCTAGTTGGTGGCATGCTTCATCATCGGGCCCACCCAGTGACACCTAGCGTGTCCCGGGTGTGCTTCGACGCCTGATTACAGCGGAGCAGGTATGTCACTGTGTGTGCGGTGTGAGGTGCTAAGATAAGTGAAGTTAAAACGGCTTGACAGGTGGTCCCTGGGGTGAGGATATTTTATTAAAAGGGCCTCTGCCAGCGGTTAAAAATAAGGCTGTGGGACAATAAATATGTGTTGGTTAAAATTAGGGGTTGTGTAGTGTAGTCTATGTGTCTACACGCCCTAAAGTGTATCTAGCTGTGAGATGGGGGATTCCCTTCTCAAGATCACGCTTTCAATGCTTGTTGGTAGCTCCAAGGTTATTGAAGTGGCAGGGTGAAGCCAGGATTTCTGGCCAGCACCAGCGTGGGACCTGTTGTGCCTCCTTCGCAGAACCGGTTCTGCGAAGGAGGCAGACTACACTACACAACCCCTAATTTTAACCAACACATATTTATTGTCCTGATGAAAGCCAGAATAACATAAGGCACTGGCTGAAACATGTTGACTACCTAAGGACGTAGGAGGTCGTAACCCGCCTCTAACGTCCCACAGCCTTATTTTTAACCGCTGGCAGAGGCCCTTTTAATAAAATATCCTCACCCCAGGGACCACCTGTCAAGCCGTTTTAACTTCACTTATCTTAGCACCTCACACCGCACACACAGTGACATACCTGCTCCGCTGTAATCAGGCGTCGAAGCACACCCGGGACACGCTAGGTGTCACTGGGTGGGCCCGATGATGAAGCATGCCACCAACTAGGTTGGTGGGTGAGGGCTTTCAAAAGACACCCAAGAGGTGCCACTGCCACCCGGCAAAATACTGAGTCGCTACATAACTAATATTAATCTACCATAACCGTGTCAGATTAATCCATTGTAGAGCTAGTCTCCTATTGATACCGATACTGTTATGTGTAAGGCATCCTCTTCTATAAAGTATAGCTTTCCCATTTAATCAGAGTCCTGCTAAATAAAACAAAAATGATTGGCCTATTTCCAAAAATGTTGGATTTTGTCTTCTTCGTGATTTGTTGGTTTATTTTACAAGCACCACACCTTTTGTGATATACTTGGTTTGTGCTCATTGCAGGACCACACAAAGTTACGCAGTATAAAATGTGAGGTGCAGCTCAATAAAATTGATTTGCCAGTAGACTGGATAGATCTTTGCATATGCCATTGTAGGATCAACTTGACAAGGGTATCTCTACATCTGAGGTAAGAAGATGTTTTACAACATGAAATCTAAGAGTTGTATTTTGCTAACTAGCATGATGCAACACACAGAGTAAACCTACGGTGTAGCTGACTGAGACTAACTGATAAGTTGTATATGACATTATAACTAGAAATAACTTGAGATTTGAAATCATAAACCTCCCTAGATAGAGTTGGGATGATTTCTATAAACCATTACTCATCAAAAGAAAGAGTGACATCAGTGAAAATGGATATTCGTTGAGTTGGTAGCTTGTCCTTGAAAGCTATTACAAACATGGTTAAACCACTTGAGCCATATCAATTTTTGCTGTTTATCATTGTGCAATTCGTGTGTAGAAATGAGTTAGATTTTGATATGATTTTTAGATAAGTAAAGATTGTATTAAATGTATGTGAAGAGAATGGTAAAAGTATAATAATGTCTCTAGATGAATAAAAGACAGAAAATCAGCATGAAGCTTAATACAAACTCTGCCATGCTGAGTTAGTATGACTAACCTGCTAATGTTCACTTAGATGCATTGTATTCAAAGCACCTATGTGCCCTACAGGTGCAAAGAATGCATGTGGAACAATCAATCAATCAGCTAGTCTTATAAAGCTCAACTTGTCACCCCGGGGGTCTCCAGGTGCTGGGTTCTGTGAGCCTAGGTTGAAAAGCTATGTCTTGGGCTTCTTCCTGAAGTCCTTGTGTGACAAGACGGTTCACAGGTGGAGGGGAGGGCGTTCCAGGACTTGGGGGTGAGGAAGGAGAAGAAGCGGCCACACACAGGTAGCTCAGTATTTTAACCTGCCTGCCTTTGAGAGATATGTCTGCAACTGGAACAATTCGTGTTATTCTGGCCGAATCCAGTAACTAAAATCAATTCTTTGAAAAGATTATGAGTTGCAACAATTACTTACAGTGCTTCGAAGCCACAACTGATTCTTTAACATGCCTCTGATTGGTTGACTTCTACCCTTCCATTATGGATGTGAGGGATTTTTTAATTTGACTTTCAGCACTCAATGGCAGTGCATTGCTCTCCTCAGTCTCTGCCCCCTACCTTTATTATTATTCTTTTTTCATTTATTTTAATGAATCTCCAGAAGCTGTACACTACTGCCAGGCCATTCCATTGTGGACATTTGATATTATAATACCCTGCCCTTACCTTCAACTACCTCCTGCCCTTCTCTGTTTATTTTGTGTGAGGGTCCAATAGCTTCACACTGTTACTTGGCTCCTCACTTTTACCCATTTGTGCACTATCCCGCACATACTTCATTTTTTTATTTACCATTCCTTAATGGCTGCCCTCATTCTTGGAACTGTGAAGTTAGAATACCATAAAAATATGAATGAAAATCAAATCAGCTCATACACGTCAGCCAAGTAAGAATGATTTTTATTTGGGCTTCATGTAATTTATTCCAAGATGGTTGTTACACCTGCATGTCCATTCACTACAGTCATCTTGGGGTGCGGCGAACATGCATTCTCAAAGTAGATAGGTTTCTCAGCCATGACCTGTTGACTTTTACAATGCTTGTTTCATTTGGACTATCATTTGTTCCAGATATTTCACTACCCTTGTGACTACATTGATGGCTGGGGGATGTAGCAAACATATGCATGCCTTTGTACTGAAAAAAATAGGTCTGAACCAGCAAAAAAAGAGTGATCCAGGCTTTGATCACCTCTAGGTTGGACTATGCCAACTCATTCTACTGGGGCTGCCTGCCTAGCTCCTGAGGAGACTGCATCTAGCGCAGGAAGCCACCTCGTGACTCTTGCTGTGTCTCCCCCGGAGAGCTCACATCCAGCCATCTCTAAAACATCTGCACTGGCTGCCTGTAAAAGAACATGTGAGGTTCAAAGGCCTAGTTCTAACTCATAGAGCTTTTTATCACTAAGGACCTCATTGCCTGTCCAAAAGATTTATTCTATATCAACTGGCTAGGTCACTTTGATCCCCCAGTTCCCTCCTGATGATCATCCCTGAATTAGAAGAAAACAATGGGGTGGCTGCTCTTATCCTTTTTTGCCTGCCAAGGAGTGGAATGCTATTTCACTACAACTCTGTGCCACTGGGGACATATTGCTCTCCAAGAAACTTCTCAAGACTTGGCTCTGTGGGTCAGCCTTCTAGTTCTTTTATTTGTTGAGCTATTTTTTACTGTTAGCGCCGGGACATTCTTTGAGTAGCTTCTGTGCTGTATAAATCCCCAAAATAATAATCCTAATAAACCGATAGGCAAGACATTCACCATTGTAGCTGCAAAAGCAAAAGCAGTGGTAAGGATGTAATAAGTCTTTTCATGAGAACCTGCACACTTGAAGTCCATCTTCATGACAAAAACATAAAAATAAGAGTGGAGGATTAGATTTTGTCCTGAAAGTACTTTTACTTTTAATATTCCCAGAAGTCCGCCTGGGAAGCTTCAAATAGTGTAGATTTCTGCTCAAGGGCAATGGAGCCCGGTGTGCATTTTCCCCCTCAAGAAAGCCCTCCAGCTACATCCCCACCAAATGTGGAAGGGATCTCTTCCATTCTGAACTTGGAAGGGGATTTATTCCAGGCCTTGGCTGAGTCAAGCTCCCGAACAGTTCCAGGGTGTGAAGGGTTTCAATTGGAGACTGTGAATTCCCTCGAACAACCATGTTTGTTGCCATTCCCAATTTTGTAAGGCAGATAACACCTTGTAATGCCCACTTCCCACCTTTTTAATGGCACTTACTAATAGGGATTTATCTACACTCGTTATGAAGAAATCTGCAGTAGTAAATCCATTTATGTCGACCATCTTATGCATTTCTGGAAGGTGTAATTGATGGATTTTTTTGCTGCAAAAAAAACCTTTTCAGCTATAAATACCTTTGGAATAAGGCATCTTTATAAATATTAGTTCAGAAAGCAGAGTCAGCCAGCAGTGACACCCTGAGTAACACCAAATGCAGATAACATAGGGGCAGGGTTGATTTCCTCCTTAGATAAAAAAAATATTTCTCATTCATGTCCAGTTTGAGGAACTTATAAAAAAAGTCCCTCTGTGCAATCGCCCCATGTAGCAGCAGCGAATCAAATTTCACTGTCAATAATTATGCCAGAGGCAGGAGAGTTGGACTAGATAGTGAGTTATGATACTACAAACACAACAAAATGTCAGAATGCAGAGCTGCGCCAAATTTGGCAGCACAGCACTCCATTTCCAAAACCAGGGATGCGCCGTATTTACAACAATATAGCACACCCCTGTGTTTTTCCCTAGCGCTGGGGCTAAAATTAGCTACCTAGTGCCAACTCAGGCGCCCTTGCGCCATAGTGCAAGGGTGCCAGCGTTGCAGGGAATGATTGTTTATCAGCAGAAAGGTGTTTCTTCCTGCACATAAACAATCCATAATGGCAATTTGTTACTTCTATGTCTGTTTCAGAATGCAGCACACATAGAAGTAGCAACTTTGTCATGATTTAAGGTGTCCCTTACTGCACAAAAACAATCATTAGTGTAATTTTTCTCTTTGTATGTGCGCTGCAGAAGAAAAAACGAGTAGAAATAAAAAAAAATTCCTCGTGACGGCATTTTAACACCAGCTCTTGTATGGTGTTAATTTTTGGTGCTGCCTTCGATTTACACATCCTTGTAAGTCTGGGGCAGCGTCAAAAAGCAATGGGTGTTGCGGTGAAACGCCCACAGCAGCACCCATTGCACCCCCCTTTCACGCTAAGTGATGCGTATAAAGGGCCATATTTACAAGACTTTGTAAATATGGAAACGAGGATATCGCCACCCGAACGTTCTGGTGGTGATATCCCTTGTAAATATGCTGCTATATATGTTCAAGTATTTGCTTTATTCTCTAATGCTAATATTTGACCTTTAATACTTGAAGTGTGTGTAAAGCACACCTCTAGACAAGCATAGCGCATCTTCAGTGTACATTAGAACCTTTATTTTCTGTTCTCCCAACGCTGGTGTGGAAATATTTGCCAAATCCAAGTGCCTCAGCACATCCGGCAATATCTTCAAGGGGCCATGCAAGGAATATATTTTTACAGACTTCTAGTGTTTTCATGTCATTACATATAGTTTCAAATCATATTCATCATGTATGTTACACATACACTTTGGCATCAGTTCTCATGCGAAATGACTATGTTACATAAAAGAGAATTCCTCTTGTCAGTTCTGTTCTCTCGCAAATACTGTGCGGAAGTCGGTATCGGATATTAAAGAAAGTGAAAACCTACCGAGCTTCAAAACGAAATACTTTAATCATGCATTTGGCCGTCGCGGGGCAGGCCAGTCCTTTCCAAAGATGGTTAGATCTGGTAGACCCTCTCAGGGGGCCTTACTTCCCACACTGCATAGGCTTCTCCTCACATTGCCTTTATTTTCTCACTCTCTATATTCCTCGCCTCATTTTCTTCCATTTGCATTTTATAGCTCGATGTTTGAGTTCATCACCTACAGTGCTATGGCAACTAAACCAGTTGTTATTATTATTATTATACATTTTTTTGCATTTTTATAGGGCGGGAATTCTACCAGTTAGGTTAGTAACAGACGGAAATATTCCTTTTTTTGTAGGCACGGGGAGATTGAATGATTTGCCCAGTATCATTGGATGGTGAGCCGATGTCGAACCTGGACCTGGGTCCACAGCTCCGAAGTCAGCAGCTCTGGCCGTTACGCCAAATCCTTTCCCCTATTGCGTCACCTTCAATGCTATGACCTCTCAACGTACTTATTATTGTGTCACCTTCCACGCTATAGCATCTAAAGTCAGTTGTTAACGTGTCACCTTCCAAGCGATGACCTCGTTGTGTCACCTTGTGTGCTATTGGGTATAAACTCAGTTATTAATGTTACACCTTCAATACTATGGCGTCACGTTTAGTGGAGATTCATATGTCACTGTTGCTGCCCGCGCACTCCTCCTGCCACTGCTGCGTGTTTCATTTGTCACACTTTTCCGCCTTTCTCTGCCTCCTTCTGCACCCTCTTGTGTTTTTCTCGCTGTCGCTTTGGATTGAAGTCTCGAGGAAAAATAAGTGCCGGCCCCGACAATGAGCACTGGCGGCCGCCCCATAACCACCGGTTCAAATTAAGCACCGCAACTCGCAGTAAAAGGATCTATAGAAACTATTTAAAACTGGAAGTTTCCCTAGGGTACCAGGAAACAAATGCGATAACAAGTCAATGCTTGACCCCATCTTAAATCTAGGCCTTGCTGTCAACTCGTTAGCAGATTTCTGGTTTCAATAAGGGAGTAAACACGCCTTGCACGTTTCATGACAAACGCACACCTCACTCATGGTTCGTTTACTTTGCACGTTTAATGACGAGACTTCTGCTTTCCAAACAGCAGCCCAGGTAGCAGTTTCCGTAATGACGCTAGGAGCAGGGGCAACTCGATTTTGTTATGGCTTCTCCCAAACTTACATGGATAGCGCCCACCACAGGACCCCCTTCTGTTGCTGTCTATAGACCTGTTTTTAAACCCACGCCCGCTCTGGACTGCGCCTGTTCCAGAAAGTCACGTTTTCAGGCAGGGGTTACTTCAAGGAAAACCTCCCTCCCGAACCTGCAGAAGGTCACACCCACGCAAGCCCTATGCTGAGGCCAGGGTGTGTGTTGTGGCTGGCGGGGGGAGGGGGGCTGCTCCCAGCAGTAGTGCGCACTCTGTAACCTTTCTGTCTGTGGTGATCATTTTCCATGTGTTTTTTTCCTTTAGTGCTCCCTCGTTTGTTTTTTTCAATTTAATTCACTGCCAAATTTCCAGGCAAGCCGCTACCCTGTACTGTCCTGCTGAGGCACCTCGGTGCTAGCCCCGGCCTGACACTGGGCCATGAAGCAACCCATGGGACTCGTAGTCTCCAACACACCCAGCCACTTCCGAAGGATTCGTACAAAGCTCACTTGAGCCCGGGCTGTGGAGGCTTTTGCTACCGGGTTAAACCTCTTCCTTTCTCTTTACTGACAACATTAT
Organism: Lissotriton vulgaris; assembly: GCF_964263255.1. Classification (NCBI taxonomy): domain Eukaryota; kingdom Metazoa; phylum Chordata; class Amphibia; order Caudata; family Salamandridae; genus Lissotriton; species Lissotriton vulgaris. Next base: position 123,930,568 of record NC_141696.1, on the reverse strand, counting down.
CTACAGTCAAACTGTTCACCGGATCCCCTCCCCAAAAGGATGAATTGGTCGGTCTGGCCTATATTTGAAGTTTGGCACACAGGGTCATATTCTGAAAACAATCTACTAGTTTCTGGCGTTCAACAACAACACATGTATGAGTAGGTGTAACTGGCGGTCACAAAACATACTCTGGCGCGCTTAACATGAGTGTATTTTACCCGGCTTACCTTTACATGGAAGTCAAGGGGAACAGCGTGTGAACAGCATTTGAGCCAACTTTAGAAACTTTATGACCTCTTGCATCTTAGTTTCCAAGACCAAGTCCTATCTGGTAGGACCTGGTGGTTCTAGCTACCGTGAATACAGGAATGAAAGCAGTTCGCTGAAACTCAGAGGTGATTCGTGTACAAAATAACCACAAATTGCATCTGTTCGCAGTTTTTCATAAGGCTGAATGCCTCCTTTTGTGCGTGAGTGCTGACTCCGTGGACTAAAGCATTAACTCCAGGGGCTTGTGTTTGACCTCACTCTCACCGTTTTGAATCCTGGCAGGCCAATCAGCTTTCATCCTTCCGAAATCGATAAAATGATCACAAATGGGTAACAATAAACATTTTTATTTCAGCGCCAAGAGACCCAAGCTTTGAGTGAACGTGCGCTTTCCAAATACACGCTATGCCCCCCCTCCCCTTGCACCATCACCTCTGTATTCTGTAATCCTGCCTTAGCAAAGGCATCAAACAAGCATGAGACGGTCCTCTTGCAATAAAAATATTTGGTGCAACGCGCTCTGCTGCGCCTTGGATCCTGGTTCTCTAAATGTGAAATTCTAAGCATGCAAATACATAGCACAGCACTCTTTGTATACAACGCTTTCAAAAACGACCTACAAAACCTGAGAACTGCGAGGTGGTCGTTCTTGCTCTAAATCTGAAATGCACAGAAGGTGTCACACTCAGTTTCCGAGGTTTGTCATCTGCGACCCTGAAAGATCAACATGTTATTCCTACAGCAGTGTGTGAGTAAAAAGGGCCCCTCTTACATTACCTATGAGTGAACTTGCATAGATTCCTTCTGGTAGTGAAAACTCCTGAAAAACCCATGAAATAGTTTAGAAACCAAGCACTGTGGAGTCAATTGGATGGCATCATTGGGGAGACAAAGAGGCATATTATCAACAACTAGCGATATTTATCGCTAAAGAAGCTTAGCGACATTTTTTTTATCGTCAAGCATCACCGGATTTTATCGCAGAGATAACGCGCTATTAGCAACGTTTATCTCCAATGCGATAAAATAACCGGCGATAGCGGCAAAATGTGTGAATAATGCTGGAAAACCAGTGATATTCACGTATGATCGCCTATAGGGTCTTAACCTGAATATTCACCTCCCATTGGATATACAGGCTAAGAACTGGTCTGAAGAGGCGTTATTTTTCAGCGATATTCGTGCTTAGAGAGAATTTTTTATCGCTACGCCTGCCTTGCTAATAGGTGATAGAGAGGTTGGCGACTGCTTTCAGTAGCTAACTGGTTGGGAACGCCCACTTTGCATGTCATTAGCGATAAATATTGCTGGCATGCAAAGCGGTCCCCAAACCGCTCGCTATCACCTAAAAGCTGTCGCTAACTGATGTTAGCGACAGCTTGCTAATAGGGCGATGGAATTATCGGCGCTTTGCGGACAAAAACGGGTTGCAAAAGTGGCGATAATTCCATTTCGCCTGCCTTGATAATATGCCCCTCAGACTGAGACAGAAGGAAGAGCTGATGGATGAAGAGACAGTCTGAATATGCATCTAAGTGAGTGAACCTGAACACTGCAGTACTTACACGTGAGTGGGCCTGAAGCAGCAAGGGCTGGCTGTCTCCTCCACTCAGTGGAGGAAAAGTGCCCGGAGCGTTTCCATGCTATGCGAGAAAATGGTGTCAGTTTCCCACCTTCTTTGTCGCACCCTCCACACGGTTCCTCACAGCAGAGGGTTATATACAGCCCTCAGCAGATCAGCTGGGAACGGTGGCTCCCTTCAGCCCTTGCCAAGTACCAGCAAACCTGACACCACCTGTGGCCTCGCCATGGGGAGTAACAATAATATATGAACATTGTATCAACATAAACAACAAATCCCTTCCCGGTGGACTTTACATCCTGGATGTACAGTACCATTAATTAGGCACAGTTTGAGAAGACTTAGAAAATATTAAAGGCCAAAGTCACCTGAAAAGCAGATACCTTGTTTGTGTCCTAGGACAGGTCTCTAGAGCCTGTCAGAGATTTGGACCCTGAGCTTCCAGTGAATGACCACAGAGGTTTCTCCGTTTAAAATATTATTGATGCATGAGATGGGACGTGACTGAGCTGAGATTTTTCTGGCTTGCGATTGCCTGCCATACTGTACAGGAAAAAGAACCTTTATTACAGTATGCCTTGTGCATGATGTAGATTGTGTTTTACTAGATTCCTGAAGTCTATGTCTCCTAATCCCTGCCTACCTAGCACCGATGCAGGCCAAGAAGATTGTAAATCTGTGTCATGTGTTTTGTTTCCAAACTGGGAAATTGTTACTTTCTGGGAGGGATTACCTGGACCACCGGTAAGGTCTTGGGATAGAATATTGTTAGATTAAAGATGATGCCCTTGCCAATAAATCCCATTGAGGGTGGATGGTTCCGTTATCATTTCTGAAGGTATATGTAACACAGAACGTTCAGGGAAATAATGTAGTGACTGATGAAGAATATATTTTAAGCTAACAATATCACATCTTAGCTTTGTTTAAATTACATTAAGAAAGGACTGCTCATTCGTTTACTGGGTGAAGCATGGGTGATGTTAGATTCCAATCAAAGGTCTGTCAGACGGATAACTTGCAGAGTTGTCCTGATGGTTTCCTTAGGAGAGGCACTGTGATCTCTCATTCAGGTAGCTACGCTAATAGTAACAAAAGGTACTCTGCATATTCCTGCCCCTATTACCAGTTGAAGTTCAGAGGGAAAACATGTGTTTACACATTCAGGAGAGCTGTACACAGGTTTTTATGATCCTACTAAAACATGAATGAGTAATTTCTGAAAAAATAACACGTTATTCATTAAGACAAACACTTATGTACATATGTGGTATTTGCGTAGTATGAACCTAGTGAAAAGACAGTGAAGCGCTGTATAGGGTCAAAGGCAAGTATACAATCAACGAGTAATAGGAGAGGTATCTGCAGAAGTACACTGTTAGTGCATTGAGATGTCCTGTGCTTAAAAGAAGTGCATCTTTAGCTTTTTTCTGATTTGGAACAGTGTTAAGCCACTGTGGTGGACCCTTGCTGTGAGTGAGTCTCACCACCTTAGTCTCACTGACTATAAAGTCTATGGTAAAGGATTGAGAGTGCTGACTGCCAGTGTCCCCCTTTTAAGATAAGACCACTGTTAGTTCAGCTAGGGTCAGAAGCTCTGGGCTGGTTACACGTGAAAACATGAGAAAACAGATGTGCACATGTATGTGTTGTGCATGACACTACCGTCTTGCACTGCCCGGTATCTGATCACCAGTAGCCTGTCACAGAAGGGGCTCTTTGGGGATTGGTGCTGACCTGGAGTAGGCCTTATAATGTGAGTGCAAAAGACACACAATTGATGGACAGAATGCAGAACAAATCAAACATTCACCCCCAGTCAAGAGATCTGGTTTAAATCCATCATTCTTTTGCTCACCATGCCACCGCAGTTTAGACCTGGCCATATGCAAATCAGTCTTGACCCTGTGCCTTATGGGAACAGTCCAGCCCGAACTGCCAAGCCAGGTCCTCCCTGGACGGGAAACAAGCATCCCAGGACCAGTTTCAGGGTTTCACCCCTCTTCAGCCAGGATAGTTTGATTCCAGTGGCACAGTGAGCCCGGGACACCTGGCGTACTGAGGACGATAAAGCAAAAGACACACAATTGATGGACGGAATGCAGAACAAATCAAAACATTCATCCCCAGTCAAGAGATCTGGGTTAAATCCATCATTCTTTTGCTCACCATGCCACCCCAGTTTAGACCTGGCCATATGCAAATCAGTCTTGACCCTGTGACTCATGCTAGCAGTCCAGCCTGAACTGCCAATCCAAGTCCTCCTTGGACCGGAAACAAGCATCCTAATGCAAACCAGTATTGACCCTGTGCCTCATGGGAACAGTCCAGCCTGAAGTGCCAAGCCAGGTTCTCCCTGGGCCGGAAACAAGCATCCTATGCATTTGTCACCCCAAGTGGGACGGGTACGCCCAGGCATGGGTTCTGTGCTCTCCATGCCAATGGAGTCAAGCTATCCTGGCTGATGAGTGCTGAAAGCCCAAACCCGGGCCTAGGATGCTTGTTTTAGTCCAGGGAGGACTTAGCCTGGCAGTTCGGGCTGGACTGTTCCCATTGGGCACAGGGTCAAGACTGATTTGCATAAAGCTGGGTCCAAACTGGAATGGCATGGTGAGCAGAAAAAAACGGTGGATTTAGGCCTAGATCTCTAAACTGGGGTGAATGTACGACATTGTTCTGCATTCTGTCCATCAATTGTTCTTTTTGCATTTGTCACCCCAAGTGGGACGTGTATGCTCAGATGGGGGTGCTGTGCTCTCCATGCCACTGGAGTCAAGCTATCCTGGCTGTTTAGGGCTGAAAGCCCGAAACCGGTCCTAGGATACGTGCTTCAAGTCAAGGGAGGACCTGGCCTGGCAGTTCGGGCTGGACTGTTCCCATTGGGCGCAGGGCCAAGACTGATTTGCATAAGGCTGGGTCCAAACTGGAATGGCATGGTGAGCGAAAAAACGATGGATTTAGGCCCAGATCTCTGCACTGGGGTGAATGTACGACATTGATCTGCATTCTGTCCATCAATTGTTCTTTTTGCATTTATAATGTGAGTGGGCATTCATAGTGTAGGTCTCTCATGCTTAAGCCTGTGGTGCTTAACTGAATTACATATTATAGGTGAAATCTGCACCAAATTACAGTTGTGTTACACTTAGGCCTACAGGGTCCAGTGAGGAGTCAATCTTAGGGTTAACATGCATCCCAAGTGTATATCCACAGTCCCTTTCATCACATCTACACTCCTTATGTCACTTTAAGAATTATCTAAAGGAAGGACACTGATCATGACCACTTGAAGTCTTCGCCATTAACTGGACCACGGATAAGGCTGTGGGGTAGAATATTATTAGGTAAAAGATGATGCCCTAGCCTCTCTGTGCAGGAGGTTTCGGGCCGGGGTGAAGTTCTGATGTAGCACCCTAGGATTGACCAGGGGTGTCTGGCTTTTAGAACTTTCCACCTCCCGTAACACCTGCACAAGGGAGAGACACTGACCTGGGAGTGATGATAGTCAAAGAATGCCTGGCTGGAAGAAGCCACCTGATGCTAGTGCAAGGATGGACTGGAGCACTGTTAGACCTATAATCTCTAGGATGGTTTTCCACCAAATATTTTGCCTGCTTATCTCCACTTTTTGCTTATTCTTTTTGTTGGCTTTAAGATTCTGAGCACGTTATCACTGCTAACCAGCGCAAAACTGTATGTGCTTCTCCCCTAAACATGGTAACATTGGTGAATACAAAATTGGCATATTTAATTTACTTGTAAGTCTTTTGTAAAGTGGTGTGCCATATACCCAGGGCCTGTAAATGAAATACCATGGGTTGGCCTGCAACACTGAATGTTGCCACCCACCCAAGTAGCCCTTTATACATGTCTCTGGCCTGTCACTGCAAAGCCTGTGTGTGCAGTTTTACTGTCAATTATACTTGGAATTAAAACTTGTTGCCATGCCTTAAACTCCATTTTATTATGCATAAGTCACCCCTAAGGTAGGCCATAGGTAGCCCATAGGGAATGGTGCTGTATAATTAAAATGTAGGACATGTGCCTTTAAGTATTGCATGTCCTGGTAGTGAAAAACTTCTAAATTCATTTTTCACTACTGTGTGGCCTACTCCTTCCTTAGGTTAACATTGGAAATTATTTAACACACTTTTGTTTTTTATAAACACATTTTTATTATTTTCTTACAATTACAACATGTCACACTGAAAACCATCACCAAGCCTCTGTATGAGGCTGATATCATCATAGGTAGAATAGCAACAGCGGGTATCATCTCATAGAAAAGGAATTACATACATTTCACTACACCCGTACCTGACGCCTCAAACCATTTGTCTATATTTTAGTGTGTGGAGTTGGAGATCCTTGTGCCTCAGAAATTGGTTTCACTTGCTGGGCACACCAGTCCACCCCATGTCCCCACTGTGACAATGTTGGGGGCCTAGAGGCTTTCCAGTGAGTCACACAACAATGCCGTACCCAACAGTGCCCGGCCCGCATGGGTTCCCCCTGCACCCTCACGTACCCCCAGTAGCTTCAACAATGTGGAGAGATCAATACCAAGGTTCAAGACTGCAGAGAGTTTGGTTGGCACCCTTTCCCAGTAACATGTTATCACAGGATTGGACCACCTCATGTGAAAAAAATCAGCAAGTACGTGTGCGTAAAAAAAGCATGCTGGACTGGGAAGCAATCCTGCTCTATGCAACTTGTCAGGGAAGAGGTATGCGATATGCAGATAATATGTTTGCACTAAATGTAATCATGATGATATGGTGAGTACTTAGAGGTCGATTAGAGCATCCTGCCAGTCCTGCTGAGGACATATCTATCCCTTCCAGTGTGTCTTGAGAGCCATCAATGTTCCCAGGGCGTTAATGATCGATGTCTGGTAAATTTGGGATAGTCCCCCTTTACTCAATGCTCCCATCATGACCTTCGACTCTGTCAGGCTGAATTCTGTGATCAAGGTGCCGGGAGGAACATGTACTCACAATGCAGCACACAGTTGCAAGTATTTAAGGAATTGTGTTATAGACAAAGAGCACACCTGTTAGAGCTCTTGAAAGGAAGATATAGGAGAGCCCTTACAAACATCTCCCAGTCATGTGATGTCTATGGTGTCCCATTGACCAAACCCCTCCAATGTTGCCACCTCTCTCAAATATGTGGCATGCCACAAGGGGGTCTGTTGTGTAAGTTTGGACCACCATTCAGTATGTTGTTGGGCCACCTTCTATCCACTAAATCCCAACCGGGTCACCTCCGGTAATGTGATGGGAATCATGTCACCATATAGCATCGACATGATTTGAGGGAAACTCAGGGTTTGAAGTTCCAGTCTGTAAGCTGGGTTTCACCAACCACCAGTAAGCCAATCATTAATGATCAGGAGATGGGATGTCAGGTGGTACAAGTATAAGTTAGACATACCCAATCCACCATCATAAGAAGCATATTGTCAGTTCCCAAATGCCAAGCGGGGTCTCAAATCAGGCCATAGAAAGGCGATTGCCACTGAATCCATCTCCCGAAACCAATGCCAGGAAATCATTTGGAGGAAATCTTGGAGGAGATAGATTAAGCATGGAGGTATCATCATTTTATACAAGGCTATTCTCCCCATGACATTTAACAACGGTGTTTACCACTTTCTAAGGTCCTCTTTGACCTTGTGAGAAAAAAGGAGTGATGTTCAGGGACCACATCAGTGCAGGATTCAAGGCAACCTGGATACCCAAGTAGCGAAAATTAAGACAGCATATCGTCAGTCCACACAGTCGCATCCGCGAATTCTGAGGCATCGAGGGCCACTGGCAACTGGGTTTCCCAGATATAGAAGGACTTTATCCGAATAATGGGCTATATGATCCTCATGCCTTAGTGTCCGCTCCCCCTGTAACTGTGCATCGCAAAATATGAACCTCGCAACTGGTTCAATAGTTAACGCAAAAAGGAGGGGGAATAGGGGACAGCCCTGGCGGGTGTCTCGCAATATGAGGAACTCATCGGAGACCACTCCGTTGATTTGTACTCTGGTTGTTAGATTGAAGTAGATAACCCGAAAAGGCTAACTTAGGTGAGAAGAGGTGGTGATGTGCCAGCGCCATGTGGAGGCGTCTCAAACAGCGTCTCATGCTCCTAGTGGGCAGGAAACCACACCGATCTGGATGGACCAAGGACCAAAGGACCCTTTGTAAACGGGAGGCAAGAATCGACCGCTGTGGAAAAGGAGCCAACTTTCACTGCTTCCTTGTAGAAGCTTAAGAGGTGAGGAGTGATAATATATCTATATTTGGTTTAAAATACTATAGGGTACCCGTCTAGGCCAAGCTTTTTGCCAGTTGTCATCTTTGAGATGGCCTCTTCTATTTCTTCAACTATGATGGGGTCCTCTAGATCCTGGTACTCAGTTCTCGAAAGGCAAAGCAGCAGCACCCCATCGAGCAGAAGGTTAGCCATTTCATCCACAGGGTGCGGAGAAGCCACTTAGCCTTAATGCTCTTTTAAGCTGTTATTCCTGATTAGGAAAGATTAGCTGTGTCATATTTTATGTATTTGGAATTGTAATGACAAATCCTCTTTACTGGTAAAGTTGGATTAGACAATAATGCTTTAGACATGCCACTTTTAAAAAGTGGACATTTCTCTGGTCCTACAGCTCTGTGTGCCTGCAGTCTGTTCCCAAAACACGTCTAGGGTTGGTGGTAGCAACACTTTGTGCAATCCCTCTAGACATAATAAACACAGGAAGGTTAGGTGTGTCTGAGTACTTATCTGCATTTTGATATCTCTTCCTGGGCAGGAAAGGAGGGAGAAGCTGACAATATACCTGAGCATGCAGTGTATTGTTCCCACACAAAGAGCTGAGTACCCCCACAGCTAGTCTGGAGCCAGGCCTAGGAAGAAAGGGCTGCTATAAACTTCAAACACCCTTCTTTGACTTCACCCTCACTTCAGCGGTACAACTGACTATAAGTACTGGTGCTCTGACCCCATCAAATCAGATATTACGGGACCTATAACTGAACTCTATCTGGGAAACTGCTGTGCTGCATCAAGGACTGAAACTCTGCTGGACTGCTCATATGGAAGACCATCTTTTCTGCTGTGCTGCCCTATAGCCTGCTGCTCTCTGAACCTGCTGAGGGAGAAATGGACTCTGGTTTGCAACCAAAGTGATCTCCCAGGGCTTGTTGGCTTGCCTCCTGTTGCTTGAGACTCAGGAATTTCAAAGTCTCCTCCCCTGCTCCTGGTGCATTGGAAGTGGACCCAGATACTTGCACCAGAGAAATTGACGCATCCCCAGTCTATGTGTAGCAGAACAGGTGCATCAACCTTGTTGCAGGAGTAGAATAGGTGCATCATTCTCAGAACAAATACATACCTCCAGAGCCCTATGCATCGAACACAAGCATCACTGCTGCATGAGTGTGGAAAGATTGACGCATCCCCTCGACTGCGTGGAGAAACCTGGCGCATAGTGCTTCAAAACCAACATATCTTGTCTCAGCGCTTTGTCTATGGTACTGACGCATCGCCACCATTGAATGGAAAAAATTGACCCATTACCACAACAGGGGCTCAACACTGACACATTGCTTGTCTGCACCCCACATCTCACTGTTGCAACTAGAACCAAGGTACTCTGTTCACTGGGTATGAATTGCTCCTGTCCCCGGCCTGAGCTTCATCACGATTGGCCTGAACTGTTGTCTTTGCCAGGGTCCAGTGTGATCAGATAACCCCCATTGGAGCTTTTTGCTTCTTAGTCTATGTCTCGAGTTCCACTTACTGGATTTATTTGTTGTTTTGATCTTGATTTGTGTATACATTATTGTCTGTTTTTCTCAACCAGTGGGGAGTCTTTTTTTGATGCTTTCTTTTTGTTACTGTGTGTTGCACAAATACTTTGTACATTGCCTCTGTAGATAAGCCTTACTGCTCTGTGCCAAGCTATCAGAGGGTGAGCACAGTTTATCATTCAGTGTGTATCTGACTTACCCTGACTATGATTGTGGTTCTTGCTTAGACATGGTGCATACATCTGCCAACCAGAAACCTAATTCCTACCAAGGACTTTATTTCCAGTTGTTGCCCAGGACTAGGGTTGGTCTCCTAAGCCAGTAGCACTGACCCCTTATGACCCCTGAGTAACAGCTGGGTGAACGGAACTGCTACAGGGATCCTGGATGGGTCAGCTGGGACTTCTGTAGTCTGGCCCTAGACTTCACTGAGACACGGGTGTCCTTCAAGTAGCCAGGAGGCAGTGGAACCTGGGGAGTGTGTCGGGGAGTGAGTTCAGCCTGCTGGATGTGGGGCAGTAGTAGAGATGCCACCCAATCAGGAGAGAGCATCTGGACCCCAGAGAGAGTGCAGGGAGAAGCCACATAAAGTTGCACAAGGAAATCAAATTAAGGGGGCAGGAGGTCTGAGGAACATTCTCCTGCTGGTTAGGACTTGCCACCAGGAGCAACATGAGCCCAAGATTGAGCAAGTTGCCCATGCAGAGGCAGAGAACTCAAGGACATGAGACTGGTTCCCCTAGGGAATTGGTAGAGACAGAAGCACAATGCGTGGAGCTTTACTTTAATTTTTTCAAATTTGCCTGTGGAGGGACAAGCCCCCAGGAGTTAGCATCTTAATTTATGTGATTTTAAATGGTGGAGAGAGCGTGCATGTGGCCACCTCTGCATAGTCATTCACTGTCCCTGGAATCCCGATGCACAGAAATACTATTCCAGAGGATCACATCTGGCCTCTGTTTGGTTGGTCTCAAACCTGTAGTTGCAGAAGAGCAAAAGTAGAAATTAAATTCTGGGACACATGCGTTTCAATGCAATGCTTTATTGATAATGTGACGATGCAAAGTTTTTAATTACCATAAATAGTGTTGAATGTTGGTACTGTCTCAGTTGATTTCAATGGTGAATTATAACATGTTTTCTTCTTTTTATGACGTGGTGCTAGCCTGATAAAGCAATTAAGCTGCCTTATTGATAATGACACCCCCTTATATTGTGATATTGTATATATTATTGGTGAAGGTTTTGTGATTACAGGTTTATGTACACACTCTGATGTTAGCCCGTTCTGAGGACATCACTAACAGAATTTTTATCTACCTCATTGCACATATTGATTATTTAATGAGTAGCATTTCATAGCATGTGTGTAATATAAGTACTTTTCCTTTTTATAAGAAAAAGCTCTGACTGAACCAGCAAGCTGGGGATACTAGCCCACACCACTTCCTCGGCATAAGCCGGACTGCTCTGCTTTCCGGCACTGAGATTTTCAATTGGTAGAATAGGGTATATGGCTCCCAGTAAAGAGAAGGCTGTAGACTTATTACATTTGAAGGACTCACATCCTGCACAACTAATAACCCAATTTCGTAAGGTGCGCTTATCTGCAAGACAGGTGGCTGTCAGAGAATGGACTGACTACTCATATGCCAACAAGGAGTATGCACAAGTCTATTCGGCAATAAGTAAAGTGCAAAGATGTTATACAAAGTGACAGCATGTCATCACTATTATCAGTGGGTATCTGTTAACTCCTCCCCAATTTGCATGACTTTTATACTGTTTATTCATACATTGTTTCAAAATGACATTATATGTGACAGAAAACAAAACTGATTAGCAGGCACACAGTTTTCTCATGAGAAGAAGGCAAAAGGACCTTGAAAAAGATACAAGAAATGTGAGCTACCAGATGTTGAGCTAGTCCTTTATGAATCCTTGCTTGGTAGTGCCAACTATGATAGTAGGGCTGAATATGTCAGAAGTGATAGAGCAGAACAGGTCGTGCATAGGATGGGCATAGGATGGGCTCAGCATAAAAAGAAAAATAGACGTAAATAAATCATTATGGTGTAAGTTATTAATGTAATTTTTATGAAATTCCTCACAAAAGTGCTGGTTGTACTGCATTTCTAAAAGCTGGGTGTGTCAGAAAGTACAACACATAAGGGTAAGATTCCAATGTTGGACAGACTAATCGGACATGACCTGGAACCGAATGACCTCTTGTCATCAGTCCCAGACCTGTAAATAGGATGCGACCGAACCCAGTTCAGTCACATGCCTATATCTTTCAATGGGAGCATGCATTCTGAATGGAATGTACCTCTCATTGAAAGAGCAGTTCATACATGTGCAGGGATCAACAAGGCGGCATCTGTGGCCCTAGGCTGCCATTCGATGGCCTCGCACCCATAGGGGCCCTGCTGGAGGAACCCAAAGACGGTTTTCCACTGTCTTTCTGTGTTAGAAAGTGTGGCACAGACATGCAGTGGGAAACTGCTGTTGTACTCCCTCGGCTGGAAAGAGCCAGCCTGGGAAATACTGAACAGTTTCCAGATGGCCGTCGGAAGTCATCCGGAAAACCGAGTCGGATTCCTTTCCGACCGAGCACATCAGAATGGCTAGGTCAGCAAGGAATCCGAATCAGTGACTCCGATGCGGTTAGGATGGCTCTGACCGAAGGTCAGAGCCATTCCTAACCACATCGGAATCTGCCCCTTAGTGTTAAGAAATGCTACAAAGCAATGAAACACATTTTGTTTTGGGCAATGATGCTCTTTCTGGACATTAGTAACATGTATTTCTGGTTAGTGCCCTAGAGAGAGTGGTTACTATTGAATATGGCCGAGATACCCGCCACCCCCTCTCAACACAATCCCCAAGAATTGGGAAACCGGAAACAGTTCTTGAACTTTTGGAAGGCGGGAAGGGAGTCACCCTTCCCGGCCGTATTTATTAAAATATGAAACAAAAGAAAACATTAAAATAACAGTTTCATATAATGTACAATTTAATTTCCACATTACGATGTTGGCTAACCTTAACAGATCTCTAATACAAAGGTTCTCCTAGCCGAACTAACATCCTACAAAACATTTGACTTGAAATTGTACATCCTAACGTTAAGGGCCAACGGCAAGGTCGTAACCGGTGTCAGATCCCTAAACCAGAAATACCCCCCTCACTTGTGAGAGGGGCGACCGCACAGAGGCGTACCTCAAGTGCATTTACCAATTTCCCTTTGTACTTGACGGGGGCCCAAATAAACTCGACGCCATTTAACGGTCGTTCGAGGACTCGTGTGAGGTGTCTAAAAGGTAGCGTAAACCCCCTCCCGCACCCCACACAACTTACCCATCTGCCGTCGCAGATGTCCTGGCCCCGGGAAATTCCCCAGGAGGGGCCGTAGCCCCTCCTATCCAGGAAGGGGCCTTGACCACCTTTCCTTTCCTTCCGGCGGCCTCTCCTTAGACAGGACCGCCTCCCCATTGAGGGGCCAATTGGCCACCTCCCCCGCGCGCTCCCATCCGTAATGGGTGACGCCCCCTCATAGGGATCTTCCAATTACTGCTCACCGATCATGACCTTACCGCCCGACCAAAATAAATACGACAGTTCTATCTAAGTTACTAAGATCTCTAAAGCAAAACAGCATTTATTACCAAGCGTAAATACTGATCGATCCTTGTTCAAAATTACTTTATTAGCAAAACATACTGAAAATAATCAATCTTTATTGCATCGCTAAAAATTTTCACGACATCCATCACAACCTGTAAGAAAGCAGAGAAAACCAAAGATACTATATCAACTGCATTTACAACGAATCGCTGTCCTCAGGGGCTGGTGGGTGGGTCAAAATTGCTCTTCGTTCCGTCTCGAGCTCACGTGCAGCGGGGAGGTGCAGCTTCAGAGCACAGGAACAAGAGGATGCTTTGTTGGCTTCCGCTCCTTTTATCCGTCTTCGGGGTGGGCGTGAACCTGCCCCCGCATGCCTCCAAGGGCGTGGCCGGCCGTGTTGGTGTCTAGGCCAGCCCACTCTAGGGCGGGAAAAAGGCGCGCCCCGGCTACGCCGCTTCGGGCATACCAGCCGAGACTCGCCTCCCGCCCAAGATGGCTTCCCGGGGGGATCGTGGTACTCGACCATATGTTCGGGGGGACCGATTGGTCGCCCCTTTCCATATGGCCGAGATACCCGCCACCCCCTCTCAACACAATCCCCAAGAATTGGGAAACCGGAAACAGTTCTTGAACTTTTGGAAGGCGGGAAGGGAGTCACTCTTCCCGGCCGTATTTATTAAAATATGAAACAAAAGAAAACATTAAAATAACAGTTTCATATAATGTACAATTTCATTTCCACATTACGATGTTGGCTAACCTTAACAGATCTCTAATACAAAGGTTCTCCTAGCCGAACTAACATCCTACAAAACATTTGACTTGAAATTGTACATCCTAACGTTAAGGGCCAACGGCAAGGTCGTAACCGGTGTCAGATCCCTAAACCAGAAATACCCCCCTCACTTGTGAGAGGGGCGACCGCACAGAGGCGTACCTCAAGTGCATTTACCAATTTCCCTTTGTACTTGACGGGGGCCCAAATAAACTCGACGCCATTTAACGGTCGTTCGAGGACTCGTGTGAGGTGTCTAAAAGGTAGCGTAAACCCCCTCCCGCACCCCACACAACTTACCCATCTGCCGTCGCAGATGTCCTGGCCCCGGGAAATTCCCCAGGAGGGGCCGTAGCCCCTCCTATCCAGGAAGGGGCCTTGACCACCTTTCCTTTCCTTCCGGCGGCCTCTCCTTAGACAGGACCGCCTCCCCATTGAGGGGCCAATTGGCCACCTCCCCCGCGCGCTCCCATCCGTAATGGGTGACGCCCCCTCATAGGGATCTTCCAATTACTGCTCACCGATCATGACCTTACCGCCACAGGCCGGATAGTTGAGCGGCTATCCGGACCCCCCACAAAACACTCCTACCTAAAGGTCACGCTGTAAACTCCTTAACCATGCTATGAAGTCTCCTATGAGTAATTCGTTCCCCACCCGGGACAAATGAACACCGTCCCCCAAATACATACTGTCCCCTTTAATACAACCATGCGAAATAGAATGCAGTGTACTTGAACGAAACAATCTACTCATTTTATTATTAATTTTCCTTACTGAATGATTCAGTGCAGAAACAGAAATAGCCCCCCGCCACACTTTCCGTGGGATCATATGGGACCAAGCAATTGTGCACCCTGGAACTCTTCTCGCTAACCAACTTACCGTGGAAAGCATCGCCTCAAGAAGAAGTCGTCTACCAGTGGTCACCAAATCATTGCCCCCAAGATGTACTATGACTACAGACGGCGGTGACCTTGTCCGCCCTAACAAAACCTCGAAAAATGCTTGAAACTGGTCAATACAGAGCCCGCCCTTTCCGTAGAAGGACACCCTGTACCCGTATTCCCCAGCCACGTGAGTCATGTCACCTGCTTTGAATACGTCCGTGGCACGCCTCACGTATGAGTGGCCCACGACCCACACCTCCTTTTTCACAGCCGGTAATGTCTGACCGCTGGCCCCCCGGTGTCGGGTCGACTGGACAGTCCGCCCCGCCTCGTAGGCTTGCGCCACTGAAAACCAAACAAAAACAAGAAGCGTGAGTACATCGTTACAGCTTCACAACATGTGCAACCGTACATACCTCTTATAACAGTTCGAGGACCAACGCCCCACACGTTTTATTTGATCAACATTCAGACCCCTGGCTGTAGCCTCCGTAGCAGCCCCTATCCGAAAGGAATGGGTCCCAAAGTCGCCGGGGTTCAAGCCCGCGGCAGAAATCGACATCGCAAGCACCCGCTGAAACTGAAACCTCGTCAGTGGGGTGGCGTCAGCGTGTCTTAACAAGGTCCCCCCCCATGCTGCCACCCTCTGCGCTAAATATGCTTCTACGCACCCAACAGGGCACATGGCAGACCCGGGGATCCTCTGGATGATTACACAGTCCCCGATTGCATCCTGATCGGATTTGGACTTTACAAACGAGACCGTCATCGTCTCCTCTCTGACCTGAATGTGTTCCCGGCACAGTCCCCCCATCGTATCCTGCTTGTTCTTTGCCACTAATTCGCTTACCCGCATAGCCCCATGGAATGCTAATGCAAATGCGGCTCGGAACAACACTGCTTCGTACTGGGATGAACATGTTACCGGTAGCACGGATAATAACAGGGTCAACCTATCCAAACCTATCGGGTGCCTATCGTCTACTTTGCGACCCTCAAGGCGTTGCCACCCCCGTAGCGCTTTCTGCACAACGAAAGACGCTGTCGGGTCCTGGAACCCATGAGACCTTGCCATGAAGGAAATGGCGGCCCGATGCCTCTGGGCCGTAGCTACTGACTTGCCTGCGTGACGTAAAGAGAGCAGGAATCTTACTACAGACTCTTCCAGACCCCAAAGCTCCCTCCCGGCAGTACCCAAAAAGGCCCAATAGGAACGGAACGCCCCTTCATATGCCTTCCTCGTCCTGGGTGCTAAACTCTCTCCCACGAGGTTTTGTAGTTCGGGGCACCGAGAGACCAGAGAGCTTCGGGAAAGGGTGCCGCCACCGGGTCCGCTGTGGGCAGAAAACCCCAGAAGGCCTGCATACGGAAACGAGAGAGCGCATCAGCCGCTTGGTTCATCACCCCCGGCACATGCCGCGCCCTAAACAGTACATTTAGTTGCATGCACAACAACACAATTTCCTTGAGTAGTCTTAGAATCAATTTGCAACGTGCTGCCTGACTATTGATACACTCAACCACGGTCATGTTATCAGACCAGAAAACCACAGAGTGACCCCTAAACCCTTCCGGCCATGTTTTCAAGGCCACCAGAATAGGGAACAGTTCGAGAAAAGCAATGTTACTCGTCAACCCGCACTCATGCCACCATGACGGCCATTTTTGAGCCGACCATTGTGTACCCAATATGGCGCCAAAACCCACACTCCCCGCCGAGTCTGTCCATAGTCCCAACTCCTCGGAAGACACTGCTGGTTTATTCCAGACAATTCGACCATTGAAATCCGCCAGGAACGCAATCCAAATGCGCATGTCCTGGCGAACCTCTGCCGAGAGTCTCGTACGATGATGTCCTTCCTTCAAGCCGACCATGGACTGTGCAATCGAGCGGGAAAAGGGGCGTGCCATCGGCATTACTCTTAGGGCAAAATTCAACTGACCTACCACCTGTTGCAATTGATGTAAGTTCACTTTCGTTGCACGAATACATGTCTCAAGGGATAACCTGAATTTTAACACCTTTTCTTTAGGTAAACGAAAACAACCTTCCACTGAGTCGAGTTCGATCCCCAGAAACTCGATTAAGGTCGAGGGACCCACCGTCTTACCTGGCGCCAATGGCACACCAAATTGATTCATTAGGACACAAAATTCATGTAAGGCCTGTCCACACTCAGAATCCCCGGCTGCCCCCAGAAACAGAAAGTCATCGAGATAGTGCATAACATGTTGAAAACCTGTCTTCCTCGTGAATACCCACTGCAGAAAACAACTGAATTTCTCGAAATAGGCACATGAAATCGAACATCCCATAGGCATACATTTATCCATGTAATAGCGACCCTGAAACTGAAAACCAAGGAGACGCTGATCGTCTGGGTGTACCGGGAGCAACCGGAACGCTGACTCGATGTCCGATTTGGCCATCAGCGTCCCGGGCCCCAGGCGATTCAACATGGCAACGGCCTCATCGAAAGATGCGTACCGCACCGAACATACTTCCGGGTCTATCGCGTCATTCACGGAAAGACCATGTGGGGCTGACAAATTGTGTATCAGCCGAAACTCACCCGGGTCCTTCTTGGGAACCACCCCTAGAGGAGAACACACAAAATTAGCAACTGGTGGCAAATCGAATGGACCGGCGACACGACCTCGAGTCACCTCTTTCCTAATCTTTACCTGCACCACCGCCGTGTGCTGTAAGACCGACATTTGATTCTTACAGTCCGGTACCCCCTGAAAATCCCCCACTGGGATGCGGAAACCATATGAAAACCCGTTCCGCAACACCCCAGCGGAAGCATAATCTGGGTATTCGCTGAGCCAAGGAATCATTGCCATGGTATCAATCGGGGTCGGTAAAGGCGCCCCTCGGACTATATTAGACCTGTTTGGCGCCTCCCTTACCACCGTTATCACCCGTTTTGGCTCTGCACATGGACTCAGGATGGGATGGCTGCCCACATCCCCCACACTCATGTCTGAATTTGCATGACCCCTGGGGCCTGGTACATTTGCCCCTGTTAAAATTCCAACAGATCCCCCTTTTACCTGTGTTGCCACTCGGCTTCGTGTGGGACTCGTTACCTGTACCCGTCCGAAAGGGTGTCCCAGAGTTTTGGCGGGAGGATTCCCCCCGTTACTCCCTACTAATGGCACCTTCAACATCCCTGTACTCTCCATTTTTTGCCAAGACACAGAGTCGTAACAGTCCCAGGACAACAACGGGTTGTGTTCCTTAGCTTTTCTAAACAGATTATCATAGCAGAACCACTGATTCCCCCCATATGCCACAGAATACTCCATAATACGTGACTGATAAATGGGTAACTCGGTCAGTAACTCAGGTCTGCGCTCCCCCATGATGGAAGTAAAAATTCCCCACGCTCTGCCCCAAGTACCAATGGTCTCATCAACCTTAAAGGCGGCCATTTTAGCGCGCCAAACACTCGGATGCATGAGCTCCTTTTGACTCTTTACATGCTCGATCTCGTAATGGTCGGTAAGCAATGAAAACATGTTTACATATTTGTCCGCCCAAATCAATTCCTTGACTTCTAGTGGGACGTGCTGGGCAATCTTCTCCTTTCGAGAAGGTGCCGAGTCCCCCCCCGCAATCGGCAATGGCCGCTTACCTGAAGTAGACCCCACGCTTGTCGCCGAACTTGGGCCTGCTGTACTTCCAACCGCTGGGACCTGCGGGGGAACAGGAGATGGAGTCTTCGCAGCCTCCCTAGATTCCCGCAGTTGCCTCATCACTGCCCGGGCGTCGTCAGCCGTGGCGCCCTCGCTATCGTTTCCCAACCACGCTGCCAATTGCGCCGCTAACTCGGGGGGCATATCCCCCCTGTTCGCAGGGGTGACCACCACAGGGATTGGGTTCCCCTCCTTTTGCGCCGGGGTTGGCTCCTCTCGTGGCGCTTCGGGAACCGGGGTCTCCCCCCCAAGTGCTCCCCTTCTGGGCCTCTTGCTCTTTCCACCGGGAATTGTTCCCTGTAAAGGCTGTTTCGGTCCTCCCTCCCCGTCCTTAGCCTCAACCTTTCTCTTCAGATCGGCTATCTCCTTCATGAGCATGCGGAGCATCTCCTCGGTACCGACCCGCTTTCCGACCTTCTTGGGCATTCTTAGACGGGATATCTGTAAGACAAAAAGAGGGATTACAACGCTCAAAATTGCTCTTCGTTCCGTCTCGAGCTCACGTGCAGCGGGGAGGTGCAGCTTCAGAGCACAGGAACAAGAGGATGCTTTGTTGGCTTCCGCTCTTTTTATCCGTCTTCGGGGTGGGCGTGAACCTGCCCCCGCATGCCTCCAAGGGCGTGGCCGGCCGTGTTGGTGTCTAGGCCAGCCCACTCTAGGGCGGGAAAAAGGCGCGCCCCGGCTACGCCGCTTCGGGCATACCAGCCGAGACTCGCCTCCCGCCCAAGATGGCTTCCCGGGGGGATCGTGGTACTCGACCATACGTTCGGGGGGACCGATTGGTCGCCCCTTTCCATTCTTAAATGTTGAAATACAAGTAAACCGAAATTGATTGGAAAGTAAACTGTACCGAAAGAAAACAGCCGGCAACAGTTTACTACATGTCGAAAGTTGCCACCTAGTTAACCTCATGAAAAGTATACCATATGGGGAGTTACTGAAGGCACGCCTCAACTGTAGTTCTGACCTGGCATTCATGGATGAAATGAACAACATGAGAAAATAGTTTGCGGCGAGGGGCTATTCACAGAAAGTAATCAACAAAGCATGCGAGAAATTGAAAAAGGTTGAAAGGGGGGAATTGCTAAAAGTCAAAATTGATAAAAATGAGGGGGAGGATTCCCTTAGATTTATTACAGCATTCAGCAATCAGGCAGGTGATGTACGAAAATGTCTTAAGAAAGTTTGGAATGTATTGAGCACGGATGGGACTCTTGCAAAATGTATTGGCAACAATCCCAGTATCACATTTCAGAGATGCCTGGCATTAAAAGATATGTTATGCAAAAGTATGCTACCCGTAGACAGCAATTCCCAATTTAAATTACAAGGTTTCTACACTTGCAAAGCATTCAAAGGCATGCCGCAACATTATTAACTGTAAACAAGTGAAATTATCTAAAATCCAGAAACCATTTGTGATTTCAAAATATCTGACTTGCAAGTCAGATATTTGTGTGTATGCCCTAATTTGCCCATGCCATTTAGTGTATATTGGCAGTACTATCCATCAGGTTAAGAGGCGTAAATTAGAAAGTATGCTGGCAATCACCAATGAAGATGGACAATATCCTATTGCCCGCCATTTCAAAGAATGTCACAACAAAAATGCTGGTTTGCTCAGATACTGTGCCTTAGCTAGAATACCTATCTTAGAAAGGGTAGGAAACTGGATTCGTGAGCTACAAAGGCTAGACTCCAGAATGATTATTAAGTACGAAACAATGCATCCGGAGGCTATTAATAAGGATGAAGAGTTAAGTGGTAATAGTTCCCAGAAATATGATGCTGCTTTTAGATTGTAACCTGTCTAAACTGCCTCTCAGTTATGAAGTTTGTTTTTAAAGAAGGAATTGGATCATTACTGATCAGTGCATTGATTTTATTTATTTTTTAGGAGACAAAGATATCTTCTTGTAATGACGAAATTGAGGATGGTGACATATATGTTAAAAACTGAGTTTTATATAGTCAGGTAAATATGAATTGTGTATTTTCTTAACTGTGGCCTACATATGCTATGTTATGTTATAAGTGACTTGTAGCGCGCTCGGTCACTTACAAGTGTCCTGGCGCGAAAAAAAAGCTACAGGCAGGAAGAAGAAAACAATTAAGTCCTGAGTGTGGCCCAGGAGTGCCTGAAGACTGTTCCAAAGTATGGCAACCTTAACTGAAAGTGACTGACCCCCCATTCTAGAATGGCAGAATCGGGGAGTAATCATCAGACGGTGAGAAGCAGAGCGTAAAGAGCGGTGGGGGATGTAAAAGGCCACACGCTTCTTAATATAGGAGGGACCTAAGTAATGCAAGGCTCTGTGGACCAGAGTAAGGGCCTTAAATTGCATCGGCTGGGCCACGGGAAGCCAGTGGAGTTTGCGCAGATGGAACCTTGCACTGGATCTCTTAGAGATATTAAAAAGAAGTCTAGCCACCGCGTTTCTGGATCAATTGAAGTTTATTCATCAGGTATTCAGGGATGCTGATGAATAACGCGTTGGCATAGTCCAAGCGGGACAAGATAAGAAACCGCGCCACTATTTCCCTAGACGGCTGCGGTAACATGGGGAAAAACCTGCTCAGTGACTTGAGTGTTCCAAAACAGACACCCGTAAGTCTCTTAATATGTTCAGAAAACCAGAGATCTTCCCTGAACCAAACTCCCAGTTTTTAGCTGGGCCACCCTCAGACAGTGGACGGGGGAAGTCCGGAGGCCACAAGGCTTCAGAAAAGAGCAGGGGAAAATGACCATACAGCAGAATCTCTGACTTCCCCTCATTGCACTTAAGTTTGGCCTGCACCAGCCATGTAAACACATAGGCTGTATTGTAATACTCTCGGGCCCACTGGAGCAAAATTGTATGATGTATACATTTACAAATGTATATATTGCTTGTGGAGAGAAAATTATTTTAAATGAAATAATGTATTTATGAGGATAAATAAACATTGCAATCATGGCCCACTTGGGCAAAATTGTAATTTCCTTTAGCCCAATTGGGCTAAATTGCATGATTGGGCAAAACAATGTAATTCTTTGAGGAGAGACAACTCAGTATGAATCAAATAATCACGTATTATGACAGCAAACCAATTATGTTCTACTTAGTTTAATTTAAAACTCAGTTTATAGATTGAAAAGATGTATTTATATCCATTACCAAACCATTCCAAAATAGATGCCGTTTTGACCACTGACTGGAAGGTTATTGTGTAGTCCTATGTTATTGTTTACACTCTTTTTGTGCACTATATGTTATGGGTTTAACCAAATGTCGAATTGACCCGTGAGAAACGAATGGCTGTTCTGAAACGCCTTGGGCGTTTGTTTGTCTTATGCTGATGCAATAAATCACGTTTGAACTGGATTTTGGTCTCGGACCAATCTTTTGCTCTGAAGAGAAGGATTGGTCTTTGAGGTAAAAAGGATTACGTCCTTGCCGGTAGCCCGCCACTATTTGTTGGCAGAGGTAACGCAAAAACCTTGGATTTGATAAATATATACATATATATTAACTACTGGCGGTCGCCAGTAGGTAGTAATATTTAGGACCTAGTTACCATAGGAAAATCGCAACATTCTATTCCCAATACCTTTAGCGCCGATTGTCGATTCTTCGCAAAACTTTTAAAACGTATGGCCCGCTCCGGTCCGCTCCTATCTTGAAAGTTTTGGGGTGATTCGGCAAGCAGGGGCTGAGAAAAAAGGGGGGTCCCAAAACGTGTTTTCCCCATGCAATTTCCCATAGGAAATTTTAGCCGCAGCTATAGCCCTAACTGCTAAACAGAAGTACACCAAATTTGGCAAAAAGGTAGCCCTTGATTCAGAAAGAACTCTTTTTGTTAAATAGTGTAAATCCGTTCAGTAGTTGCTGAGAAAATAAAAAATAAAGAAATATCGATATCTAGAGGCGCGCAGGATCCGCGCACCCTCCCGATCAAGAGCTTCATGCTAATTGGCTGTCAACACTCCAAACCAGGAAGTGTTGGCAGCCATCTTGTGCCTCCGGTAGAACTGAGCACAAGAAATCAGTAAAACAAATGCAAAAAAAAGAAAAGGGGGCAGGGCAGAAACACCCTAACCCCCTAGGCCTGCTCAGGGGGTCCCACATAAAAAAATTAAATTGCGTGATGCGCGCTGGATCCACGGATCCGGCATCAAAAATAAAAAACAAATGAAGCGCGGGCTCCCGCACCTAATTTAAAAATAGCCCCCGGGTGTACCAGGTCCCGGGGGCAGAAAAAAAGTGTTGGGGGCCACAATCCCCCCACACTGCCCGAAGGCTGCCACCCCCAGGGCTTTGCACAATGATTTGCTGGGGCTCACGTCCCCCCAGCTTCAGGGAACACCACTCCCCGGGGCTTTGATTTTTTACATGGGGGGCATCCAAGCCCCCCAAGCCCTGGGGACCGCCACCCTCCAGGGCTTTTCAAACGTATTTGCGGGGGGCTCACAGCCCCCTGCAGCCCCCGGGACCGGCACCCCCGGGGCTTGTATAATAAATGAGTGGGGGGCTCAAAGCTCCCCCACAAGCCCCGGGGACCACCACCCCCAGGGCTTTTGTAAAATAATGGTTGGGCACATGGCCCCCCCACAGCCAGGGGGACTGCTATCCCAAGGCTTGTTAAAAAAAAAAATAAACTACCTGTGTGTGGGGGGGGGGCTTGAACTCACCCCACATGCCCCGGTGACTGACACCTTCACGGGGCTCTAAATATGCAAATTTGGAGGTCCGTTAGGGACCCCGGAACCCCAGGTACTTCAACCTCCCCGGGGCTTTACCAATGTTGGGAGGGGGGCCACGCGGCCCCCACCTGGAGCCCTGTGATGGCCCTGGGGACCGCCACCCCCCAGGGCTGGCTCCTGCAGTGTCCCGAGGTACCCACCCCCGGGACACTGTTGTTTGCTATGGCAAGCCGATAAACCTGCTCTCTCTTCCAAAAACGAAACCAGCTTACTTTTGCATCTTAGCAGCTCCCCATGTAGAAAAGCAATGCTGGCTCCCGCAGGAGGCGGGGAGCCGTCCGGACCGTGGGGAGATTGCCTCCCAAAATTATTTTCAACAAATACCTTCACTTGGTAGTAGGGAAAGTTAGTCTCCGGTGAGGTATGTTATAGATTTGGTTTGGGCTAGGCAGAGGTTTAGCTATGGAATGGTTGGGTGTCACTGATCATGTACTATTCTTTTGCTTAGTCACATTGGTTGAAGGAAGAAAACAATTGGAATTTCAAATCTGTAATGGAAGCCATGAAATATTAATCACTTGAGCAGAAACATTGTGGCACAGGCCGAGATAGAATTTACATGTTCGGTAGACTGGTGCAGAAACAAAGAATGATGGAGTGAAGTACTAGCAAGTGAATGCGTGGGCACTGGGAAACACAACTTGTTTTCAGTTTGTGTACATTGCAGACTTCGTTTTGCTGCAACAGGTGCACATTTCACCGCCTGCACTGCAGCACTAAATTAAACTGCACTGCGATTTTAGGTGGTGAAATGCCTTGAGCAGGGACTGGAGGTGAATGGAGGGATATCTGCCTTACAATATTGTCAATAAGAAATCAAAGTGACTTACTACTTGTACCTGCCACCAGTGGGACTGCTCTCCCTGCCTCACCCACCTGGGCCTCTGCTGAAGTCCCCGGCTGGGTGGCGCTTGTTGTGGCGGCAATGGTGGGCTGTGCACCTAGAGAAGAACATAATGCATTCATTTAAGATACCAAATTAGGCAACTAAGATTTATTTCTCACACGACACAACAGCAATACCTCACTACAGTTAACATAACATGTGTATTTGTTAAGTGTTCACCCAGAAGGGCACTGAGTAACAGATGATTGTTGATATCCAACTCAATGGTACTCATTATATAGACCACAGAAGGATGTAAGGCTGAGTGGACCTGCCAGGCTTTGAACCTGTGACCATGGGGTCAAAAACAGGCCCCTACAGTCATCATGGATCACTGATTTAATATTGAACACAAAAACACTGACATACAAAAATATCGCTGCAAAAATATTGAATACAAAAGTATCCACATCCTATACCTAAACAATATTTTACACTAATATCAATACCTAAATATCGTCGTGATAAATATCGTTACCAGAAATATCGAGTGCAATATTATCGACAACAAAATTATCGAAAAAGGGTAATTTAAAATGAAACACTACAATAATATCGATGACACTAATATCGACTTACAAATATAATTATAAAGAATACAAAAAATATCGATAATACTATTCAACATTTAATAAAAACACCTTACAACTATTGAATAATTTATTATATTCTAAAAAATATACCAACCTATAAAAATAATAATATATTTAAATCACATTTAAAACATTTATGAAAACTAATAAATATAATTAATCACCAACAAAATATATACACATAATAAATGTTTTTCGATACCTAGCAATGCAATATGAATAATATACTCATATTTTCTAGTATTGTGAATTACATGTTAAAATATGCTCGCATTTAATATGTATGCCTTAGGATCGTAACACATGTATACTATTCGCATTTGGGGCAAATACATACAGTAATGTTGTATAACTTTGGTCTAATCTCACACTACAAGATGGCCGACAGTTTTTCACGTGATGTCACTATGGGATCTATGACAGAATTTCGACAGACAGAATTTCGACCTACACAAATATCGGCGTAATTATATCGATAGCAAAAATATCGACGCCCTATGTACAACATGGTAAGTACCAAAATATCGAAAAATTAATATCGATGTAAAAAATATCGTTGTTAAATATATCGATTTTTTTTAAATTTAAAATAACATAAAACAACTGTAAATAATACATAATAATTACTTAAACATATTTAAATATATGTAATAATTGTTAAAAAAAATAATAATACATATTTAATAAAAAAAATAATAATAATAAATAATATATAATATATAATTACTTAACAATAATTACTATTCCCACTCCAGTGGGTGCAACAGTAGGGAAAACTGACCCTGAACACTAAAAATACCCCTTTACCCAAAAACCTAAAACTGACCCTGAACTCTAAAAATACCCCTTTACCCATAAACTGAAAACTGACCCTGAACCCTAAAAATACCCCTTTACCAAAGAACTGAAAACTGACCCTGAACCCAAAAAATACCCATTTACCCAAAAACTGAAAACTGACCCTGAACCCTAAAAATACCCCTTTACCCAAAAACTGAAAACTGACCCTGAACCCTAAAAATACCCCTTTACCAAAGAACTGAAAACTGACCCTGAACTCAAAAAATACCCCTTTACCCAAAAACTGAAAACTGACCCTGAACCCTAAAAATACCCCTTTACCCATAAACTGAAAACTGACCCTGAACCCTAAAAATACCCCTTTACCAAAGAACTGAAAACTGACCCTGAACCCTAAAAATACCCCTTTACCCAAAAACTGAAAACTGACCCTGAACCCTAAAAATACCCCTTTACCAAAGAACTGAAAACTGACCCTGAACTCAAAAAATACCCCTTTACCCAAAAACTGAAAACTGACCCTGAACCCTAAAAATACCCCTTTACCCAAAAACTGAAAACTGACCCTAAACCCTAAAAATACCCCTTTACCCATAAACAGAAAACTGACCCTGAACCCTAAAAATACCCCTTTAGCAAAGAACTGAAAACTGACCCTGAACCCTAAAAATACCCCTTTACCAAAGAACTGAAAACTGACCCTGAACCCTAAAAATACCCCTTTACCAAAGAACTGAAAACTGACCCTGAACCCAAAAAATACCCCGTTACCCAAAAACTGAAAACTGACCCTGAACCCTAAAAAAACCCCTTTACCCAAAAACTGAAAACTGACCCTGAACCCTAAAAATACCCCTTTACCCAAAATTAATTAATATTACAAATACATTACTTCCCACCCTATTCCCCTATAAACCCACAACCCGCTCCAGTAGTAAAACATATAATTTAGTTAAAAATACACATAAATTATCAATTAATTAATCAATTAATCAATTAAAATAAATAATTGCCAATTAATATTTAATTGCAAAATAAATTAATCATTGAAAAATAATTATTTAATTACAAATAAATTACTTCCCACCCTATTCCCCTATAAACCCACAACCCGCTGTGGTAGTAAAACATAATTTAGTTAAAAATATACATAAATTATCAATTAATTAATCAATTAATCAATTAAAATAAATAATTGCCAATTAATATTTAATTGCAAAATAAATTAATCATTGAAAAATAATTATTTAATTACAAATAAATTACTTCCCACCCTATTCCCCTATAAACCCACAACCCGCTGTGGTAGTAAAACATAATTTAGTTAAAAATATACATAAATTATCAATTAATTAATCAATTAATCAATTAAAATAAATAATTGCCAATTAATATTTAATTGCAAAATAAATTAATCATTGAAAAATAATTATTTAATTACAAATAAATTACTTCCCACCCTATTCCCCTATAAACCCACAACCCGCTGTGGTAGTAAAACATATTATTTACTCTTATATATTTTTAAATTATAAAAACATATTAAACACATATTATAACAATTAATTTAAATACTTAACTTATATTTCTAACACATATTAGTAAATCGAAATTACTTACATCGATATATATGCTATCGATATTAGTAATTTCGATATATATGCTATCGATATTAGTAATTTCGATATTACTTACCTTAGGGTCGATATTCTGGCCATCGATATTCTGGACATCGATATTCTGTCCCATCGATATTAGCAACTCGATATTAGTGTAGGTCGAAATTAAGAACTCGATATTTTGACTGTTTACCGTCACTATGAGCACGAATGGGTGTTGTTTAAATGAAGGCAATGCAAGCCACGAGACGAGCGTGACCAACCCGTAATGGCGAAACGCGTCGTGATACTTTTTTCATCTGCCGAATAAATCTTTTTGTACACTGCAGCTCTGGGTGTCCTGTTTTTCATCAATATCTTTGATGTGTTGTGGAGCAAACATAATAAATTACATATATAACATAAACTACAATTACTTACCGCATAAAATAACATTATTAACAAATATTTTTAAATAACAACATATAAAATATTATAAAGAACAAACAAACAACACATATATTTACCTAATCACAAATTAACTGCTACAAAATTCAAAAAAAGTATCTCAACCAATGATTTCAAACTAAAAGAACACTAGCCAATTGAAACTGAGAAGTAATTAGGTAAACACTATAAAAACAAAGATTTAACTTAAGTAAAATTACCGTTTATCGGCCAAACACGGAGGGAGAACGTTACTTTGCTGGAGAGAGAGAAAGAAGGAATACCTACAATACCTACTATAACAAAATATACTACAACACATGTAAGAAAAAAACATTTTTGTATTATTATAAATGCCTCTACCTCCTTAAATTAATCACCTAAAGTATTAAAAAGTCCTCTTCTTTTGAAAACCAAACTAAAGATGCTAACATCACCAGCAAAAATAATAAAATGCAAATGATACTAAATACCTTCTCTAATTCTACATTAAAGAAAGCTTTTTTTGTAATTGCAAAAGCATATTTTCTCAACACATATGTATATGTTTTCACAGAAATACCATAGAAATGGCTGAAGGAGCAAGCTTTATAACATTGCAAAAAGGAAAATTAATGCTATCTTATACCTATACACAAGAAAAGGTGAAAAATAATAAGGCACAATGGAAATGTATCAAATACTATTCAACTGCATGTTATGGACGAGCTACAACTATAGACAATAACGTAGTGAATGGTATAGAGCACAACCATCCACCCAATGTAACCAAATTAGAAGTAAGGGAAGCCCTACAAACAATTTGAGAAGCAAGCACATGTTCTCAACAAACAAGCACTGAAATATTGACAAATGTATTGACAAAAGGGTATGCAGTCATAATATTGAGTTTTTTATTTCGACTGGACAGAATATCGACTACAGAATATCGAGATGGCAGTAATATTGAGGTAAGTAATATCGATGTAAATAATATCGATTTTTAAGTTTAGTTAAAAATATCGAAGTTAAAAATATCGAGTAATTAATATCGATTGTAAATAATATTGTTTCTTTGTATTAGTAAAAAATATCAAAAGTCAAAATGTAGAATGTTAGAATATCGACTGTCATAATATCGACTGTCATAATATCGAAATTTTAAAAGTAGAGAGTTAATAATGTAGTAATAGTTATTTAGTTGTTTTAAATGTTTTTAAATGTAGTTAATTTAGTGTTATTAAATATATAATTATTATTTTTATATTTTATAAATTTTATAAGAAATGTATAATAATGTTTAGGAGCGGGTTGTGGGTTTGTAGGGGAATAGGGTGGGAAGTGTTTTAAAATATATAGTAAAATTTAAAATATAAAAAAATTTTTATTTACATTTCCCCAATATTGAACCAAAATTTTAGGATAAAATTTAATGTATCAAAAAATGTATAATAATTTTTAGGAGGGGGTTGTGGGTTTTTAGGGTAATAGGGTGGGAAGTGTTTTAAAATTATAAAACATAGGTTCAGCAAAATATATTTAAATTAAAAAATGATAAAAAAAATTAAAATTAAAAAAAATATATATAAATTAATTTTAAAAATCAAAAATAAAAGTATGTTAAAAAAATTGGGATTTGTAATAATTTTTTTTTAAAAAAATCCAAATTAATTTTAACATTACATTTTGAATTTAAAAAAAAAATATATTTTTTATGGCAATAAATTTGCAAAAGTATATAAAATAAAATAAAAATATATATAAACATTTTGTGTTTTTTAATAAATTTAGAAAATTTTTTTTTCAAATTTCATCAAAATTCTACTAAAAATATTGGGTATGGTAATAAATTAGCAAAAGTATAAACATTTTGTAATTATAAATTTATTTAAATGTGAATGTTAAAATGAAATTTTTTATATGAAAAATAATAAAAATAAAATTATATATATGAATAATATTTTATAAATTCTAATTACACAAATTTATCATAGAAATATTAGGGTATTGTAATAAATTTGCAAATTTTAAAAATATTGAAATATAAACATTCATTATAGATTTTAATTAGTGTATGTATTGTTTGTAATAATCTAATATTTTGTATAATATAAAAATATGTGGGGAATATTTTATTAATTAATAAAATTTCAAAAAATAAAACAATTACATTTTAAAATAAATAACTGCAAATATTTTGAAATTCTAAAAAGGATTTAAGTGGTCCTATGTATTATTAGTTCATATTTGGTAGAGTGGGAATAGTAAATTATATAGTTTTACTGTCCACCACCTTACCAGAGTTTATACTTGGTGGAGTGGGAATAGTAATTTGTATGGGTTTAGTGTCGAGCACCTTCCCAGTGTTCATACTAGGTAGTGTAGGAATAGTAATTTATATGGGTTTAGGGGTCGATTAGGATGGCGGACGGAAGGACGACCGCCGGGCTGGAGTAGGCGGAAAAAGCCTTTTTCCATTCCACCTGCCGTGGTCAGTCCGTCCGCCATATTAGGATGTGAAACACTGTCAAAAGTCCGTACGCGGCGGAAGAGCATGCACCGCTGCGGTACTACACCCGACCCCGCGGCGGACGTAACCAATCCAGAGACACCGCCATACGGAATGACGTCTCCGACAGTCCTCCAAATCACGATGGCGGAAAACACACATCAAATCGCTGCGGAAAAACAACCTGCCTGAACACGATGGAATTCCCACAGCAAAGATACAACACATTGCAGAGATACCCACCATAAGCTGCTCGCCGTCATGGACCCAGCGCTACAGGCATTTCCGATACTCTTCGTGCTCCACCACCAGCAAGTCATGGACCATCACCAACGACGACGCAGGTATGCCTACACACCAATTGGTGTCGGAAGGGGAGTACCTGCCAGGGCTGTGACGTTGGGAGGGGGAGTGTCATGTTTGAGAAATTTTATGTACGATCGCACCAATATACCCACAGTGGAAGTACACAACCAGGAATGACAACGACAAACCACTACACATGATTGACTTGCTTTATTAAACATAATAGGGGTGTAATCTCATATTAGCCAAGAGCATGGTCATTGGGTACAACAGAGCAGGCACATCAGAGGCAGCACTGAGAGGGGCTAAGTGCATCAACAGTCCAAGGCACAGAGCATGTACATCAGAGGCAGCACATGAGAGGGGTTAAGTGCATCAACAGTCCATGGCACAGAACAGAGCAGGTACATCTGAGGCAGCACAAGAGAGGGGCAACGAGCATCAACAGGCCATGGTACAGAACAGAGCTGGTACATCAGAGGCAGCACATGAGAGGGGCTAAGTGCATCAACAATCCATGGTACAGAACAGAGCAGGTACATCAGTGGCAGCCCATGAGAGGGGCAGAGAGGATCAACAGTCCATGGCAAAGAGCAGGTACATCAGAGGCAGCACATGAGAGGGGCAACAAGCATCAACAGGCCATGGTACAGAACAGAGCTGGTACATCAGAGGCAGCACATGAGAGGGGCTAAGTGCATCAACAGTCCATGGTACAGAACAGAGCAGGTACATCAGTGGCAGCACATGAGAGGGGCACAGAGCATCAACAGTCCATGGCAAAGAGCAGGTACATCAGAGGCTGCACATGAAAGGGGCTAAGTGCATCAGCAGTCCAAGGCACAGAGCAGGTACATCAGAGGCTGCACATGAGAGGGGCACAGAGCATCAACAGTCCAAGGCACAGAGCAGGTACATCAGTGGCAGCACATGAGAGGGGCTAAGTGCATCAACAGTCCATGGTACAGAACAGAGCAGGTATATCTGAGGCAGCACATGAGAGGATCTAAGTTCATCAACAGGCCATGGTACAGAACAGAGCAGGTACATCAGAGGCAGCACATGAGAGGGGATAAGTGCATCAACAGTCCATGGTACAGAACAGAGCAGGTACATCAGTGGCAGCACATGAGAGGGGCACAGAGAATCAACAGTCCATGGCAAAGAGCAGGTACATCAGAGGCAGCACATGAGAGGGCACAATGCAGCATCCTAACAGCAACAGGGCAGTGTACGTAACAGAGCAGGTACATCAGAGGCTGCACATGAGAGGGGCTAAGTGCATCAACAGTCCAAGGCACAGAGCAGGTACATCAGAGGCTGCACATGAGAGGGGCACATAGCATCAACAGTCCACGGCACAGAGAAGGTACATCAGTGGCAGCACATGAGAGGGGTTAAGTGCATCGACAGTCCATGGTACAGAACAGAGCAGGTACATCTGAGGCAGCACATGAGAGGGGCAACGAGCATCAACAGGCCATGGTACAGAACAGAGCAGGTCCATCAGAGGCAGCACATGAGAGGGGCTAAGTGCATCAACAGTCCATGGTACAGAACAGAGCAGGTACATCAGTGGCAGCACATGAGAGGGGCACAGAGCATCAACAGTCCAAGGCGCAGAGCAGGTACATCAGAGGCTGCACATGAGAGGGGCTAAGTGCATAAACAGTCCAAGGCACAGAGCAGGTACATCAGTGGCAGCACATGAGAGGGGCTAAGTGC
This sequence comes from Lissotriton vulgaris, assembly GCF_964263255.1. Classification (NCBI taxonomy): domain Eukaryota; kingdom Metazoa; phylum Chordata; class Amphibia; order Caudata; family Salamandridae; genus Lissotriton; species Lissotriton vulgaris. The sequence continues at coordinate 123,898,344 of NC_141696.1, read as the reverse complement.
ATCAACATCCATGGTACAGAACAGAGCAGGTACATCAGTGGCAGCACATGAGAGGGGCACAGAGCATCAACAGTTCAAGGCACAGAGCAGGTACATCAGAGGCTGTACATGAGAGGGGCTAAGTGCATCAACAGTCCAAGGCACAGAGCAGGTGCATCAGAGGCAGCACATGAGAGGGCACAATGCAGCATCCTAACAGCAACAGGGCTGTGTTCGTAACAGAGCAGGTACATCAGAGGCAGCACATGAGAGGGGCCAAGTGCCTCAACAGTCCAAGGCACAGAGCATGTACATCAGAGGCAGCACATGAGAGGGGTAAAGTGAGTGCATCAACAGTCCATGGTACAGAACAGAGCAAGTTCATCTGAGGCAGCACATGAGAGGGGCAACGAGCATCAACAGGCCATGGTACAGAACAGAGCAGGTACATCAGAGGCAGCACATGAGAGGGGCTAAGTGCATCAACAGTCCATGGTACAAAACAGAGCAGGTACATCAGTAGCAGCACATGAGAGGGGCACAGAGCATCAACAGTCCAAGGCACAGAGCATGTACATCAGAGGCAGCACATGAGAGGGGTAAAGTGAGTGCATCAACAGTCCATGGTACAGAACAGAGCAAGTTCATCTGAGGCAGCACATGAGAGGGGCAACGAGCATCAACAGGCCATGGTACAGAACAGAGCAGGTACATCAGAGGCAGCACATGAGAGGGGCTAAGTGCATCAACAGTCCATGGTACAGAACAGAGCAGGTACATCAGTAGCAGCACATGAGAGGGGCACAGAGCATCAACAGTCCATGGCAAAGAGCAGGTACATCAGAGGCAGCACATGAGAGGGCACAATGCAGCATCCTAACACCAACAGGGCAGTGTACGTAAAAGAGCAGGTACATCAGAGGCTGCACATGAGAGGGGCTAAGTGCATCAACAGTCCAAGGCACAGAGCAGGTACATCAGAGGCTGCACATGAGAGGGGCACAGAGCATCAACAGTCCAAGGCACAGAGCAGGTACATCAGTGGCAGCACATGAGAGGGGCTAAGTGCATCAACAGTCCATGGTATAGAACAGAGCAGGTACATCAGTGGCAGCACATGAGAGGGGCACAGAGCATCAACAGTCCAAGGCACAGAGCAGGTACCTCAGAGGCAGCACATGAGAGAACACAATGCAGCATCCTAACAGCAACAGGGCAGTGTACGTAACAGAGCAGGTACTTCATAGGCAACACAAGTACGTGGTTCAAGCGATCCGTCCCAAGGACAACAACAATGCAAGGCTGCTTACAATGGACACTCTACACACCAAGTCAAATTACATGTGACTTAAGGGAACTACACCTCACATCACAGAATCTGGTGGACTGCCTGAACTACTTGCCTCGGACACACTGCCAGCACCAGAACCATGAGTGTGAGACACAGCCACAGATCGACTGACTGACACATGAGCCATAGACCCAGACACACTGCCAGCACCAGAAACAGGAGTGTGAGACACAGCCACAGATGTAGTGACTGACACATGAGCCATAGACCCAGACACACTGCCAGCACCACAAACAGGAGTGTGAGACACAGCCACAGCTCTAGTGACTGACACATGAGCCATAGACCCAGACACACTGCCAGCACCACAAACAGGAGTGTGAGACACAGCCACAGCTCTAGTGACTGACACATGAGCCATAGACCCAGACACACTGCCAGCACCACAAACAGGAGTATGAGACACAGCCACAGCTCTAGTGACTGACACATGAGCCATAGACCCAGAAACACTGCCAGCACCAGAAACAGGAGTGTGAGACACAGCCACAGCTCTAGTGACTGACACATGAGTCATAGACCCAGCCACACTGCCAGCACCAGAAACAGGAGTGTGAGACACAGCCACAGCTCTAGTGACTGACACATGAGCCATAGACCCAGACACACTGCGAGCACCAGAAACAGGAGTGTGAGACACAGCCACAGCTCTAGTGACTGACACACGAGCCATAGACCCAGACACACTGCCAGCACCAGAAACAGGAGTGTGAGACACAGCCACAGCTCTAGTGACTGACATATGAGCCATAGACTCAGAAACACGAGAGGGCACAACTGACACAGTGCTACTACATGATGCATGACAACAAACAACAGACACAGTGCCACTATCTGACACATGAGAGTGAACTGCAGCTGCCCCAGTAGGACCACTGAAATGATGAGCCACTGGGCTGCATGGTCCAGGAGGCAGGGTGGCTCTAGGAGCTGGGGATAGCTGTACTGGAGCGACATCCGGGTGGTCAGGTGTGAATGGTGTGTGTCTACGTTTCTTAGGAATATATGATGGTACCCTGGACATGACTGGACTGGTAAGTGGTGCGGACTCATCTGAAATATCACCCATCAAAGGTGGAACATGTGCTGGTGGGGGTCTGCTCTCTGGGGATGTGGTGGACCCTGCTTGTCGTTTGCTGTGGGCCTGCCTTCTGCCCTCTGCATCATGTGTAATAGGGGATGCAACAACAGTGTACTCCTTCCTCTGCTGCTGACTGGCGTGGATGGGAGTAGAGGTATGGGGGACTCCACCGCTGACACATCTGTTGTACGTTCCTTCAACAACATCATCCACAGTGCAGCCAGGGGTGATGTATGCCTGTCCTTGATGGAGCTAGTGTCTATGGGAGAACCCTTGTCCCTTGGATGTGCCTTGGCCGTAGGAGGTGTCCTGTCTCTGGAATTTCCCTGATCCCTGGGCGGTGCCCTGTCCCTGGGTGCAGACTTGTCCATTGTAGTGTACCTGTCTTTAGAAGCGACTTTGTCCTTGGGAGTGTCCCTGCTCTTGGGAGTTGCCCCTTCCTTCGTACTGTCTTTGTCCCTTGGAGTGTCCCTGCTCTTTGTAGGTGGCCTTTCCTTTGTAGTGTCCTTGTCCCTGGGAGTGTCCCTGCTCTTTGGAGGTGGCCTTTCCTTTGTAGTGTCCTTGTCCCTGGGAGTGTCCCTGCTCTTTGGAGGTGGCCTTTCCTTTGTAGTGTCCTTGTCTCTGGGAGTGTCCCTGCTCTTTGGAGGTGGCCTTTCCTTTAAGGCGTCCTTGTCCCTGGGAGTGTCCCTGCTCTTTGGAGGTGGCCTTTCGTTTGTAGTGTCCTTGTCCTTGGGAGTGTCCCTGGACTTGGGAGGTGCCCTTGCCTTGTGAATACCTTTTGTGGGGGATGTCTGTGTAGCATGTAAAGCCATTTCCCCCAGCACCCCTTGAGGATCCTGTGTGTCAACTCCAGTGTAGCTCACGTCATCTTTGGTGACAGATTTCCCAGTCCTAGGGGATGGTGTCTGTGCCCTCCGTGCCCTGTCTTGCTGCCTGTGGCTGCTTCTAGTGCAATAACCTGTAAATGAGGACTGGTCTGAAAAATCACTCCCCCCTGAGACATCAAGTGGTGTGGATGGGGGAACAGAAGTAGCACCCTGTCTATGCGACTGTACAATGGCTGAAGACACAGTGTTTGCCAATGACTGAACTGTTCTGTGCAGACCAGCAACATCGCCATGCATCCCCTCCATGAAAGCCACCACCTGCCCCAACTTCCTATCGTGGTCTTGGAATGCATTGTTCATGTTGGTCTGCCCTACACACAGCTGTCGCAGCAGATCAACAGCCTCAGCACAAAGTGCACTTTGTGTCACAGGAGCAGGGGCAGCGGTGCCTGCACCGAAGGCAACTCTGCTCCCCCTACTGGGGCGAGCACAAGCAGTACTTGTTGCAGTTGTTGGCAGTGTGGGCCCTGTGTGCTGTGTCCCAATTGAAGGTGTTGATTGCCCACTCCCTGTCTGTGACAACAGTACAGACTCACCAACACTGTCAGAAGATGAGGACGATGGTGTCTCCACAGGTGAGTCGTCAGGGACGGTTCTGTCCCCCTCTCCGGGGCTGGCCTCTTCAGTGTCAGTCTGCGTGTGTGTGATCTCGGATCCGGATGCATTGCCACCACTCATCTCCGTCGTATGTGGGACAGTGCCCTCTGCCAAAGCTGAAACAGAGAGAAAAGAGGTTTCACTAGGTGCCACACTCACGTACTGAAGGTCACTAAATCACAAAATCCCTTACAGACTAGCAACATGTAGCACCCATCCTGCACACGAACCACCCCTACCAGACATCCTCATATCAAAGAACCGGTGGTGGCTGTGAAACATGTACAACATACGAACAGGGCAAGTGCTTGTAGACTACCACACATGTCATGCCATGGGACCACAGACCTCAACGGCATGTCCAGGAACCCTCAACTACAAAGCAAGTGGCCTGTCCACCTTGCAGACATGGATGCTACCGCTCACTCCGCAAATGGCACCAACATGCAATTGCAGCAAAACAAACGCACCACGGATGACACTACTGTGTCTGAGCACCAATACATGCATGCACTCACAAATCACATACACATACAGTCTGCTTACCGCTAGTTTGCTGTTGATCCCCTCTCAGCTGGGCGGACAGGTCAGGATGCGTCACCGCAATGATACGGTGCATTAGAGGGGTCATGGTGCGTCGGGCCAGACGTGTTGATCTTGGAATAATCCCCAGTGTCATCTCCGCAACATTCTTGCTTAGCCTGGATATGTCGTCCCAGCGCTTGTGGCAGTGTGTGTGTTGTCTATTGCACACCCCCACTGCCCATACATCACGTGCTATGAACCTCTACACAGCCTTGCGAAGGTGCAGCTTGACCTACCATGATGGGAGACAAGAGGGGAACGTTAGTGGACAGTTTGACATTCACAAACATCTTAGAAACACGTATCTACATGCAGCCATGCTCAGAACAACACCTGTGAAGGTCCCACAGCACACTGCCAAGCTTGCAGAAGCCAGGAGTCAGTGACCACCTCATGCCCACCAACATGTTCCTCACTGCACTTACCACCTGTCCGGGTGCACCGTAGAGCCGTTCATAGTGGCTGAGAACAACGTCCACAAGAACATCCAGCTCCGCTGCGGTGAAGGGACGAGACCCGGTCTCTCACACTCTCTGCATGGCAAGGTCCAGGACTGTGGCACTACATCAGCAGTTGTTGGTCAGCTCAGCAGCAGCAGGTCGAGGTGATGGTCGCAGGCAGCAGTTGTTGGTCAGCTCAGCAGCAGCAGGTCGAGGTGATGGTCGCAGGCAGCAGTTGTTGGTCAGCTCAGCAGCAGCAGGTAGAGGTGAGGGTCGCAGGCAGCAGTTGTGGGTCAGTTCAGCTGCAGCAGGTAGAGGTGATGGTCGCAGACAGCAGTGGATGAAAGCAGTGAATGTGTGCTGCAGAAATTCATACATATATAGGGCCCTGAACTCATATCAGTGGCACACGTCTGCTGCAATTGGTTTTGCCTTGATGCCTCATTCAAAATGAGCCAATGACTGGCCCTGGTGTGGCGGTGCACGTCTTCCGCTATATTTGAATGCGCATACGTGCCCCGCGTTACCTGTTTCCATTGGCTACATGTGCACGGACCGTCACGGTCACACATCGGCAACCGCATGTGCGTGCTTCCGCGACGTGCATCGTTCACTGGTGTCGCCATGGCGGTGCACGCATTCGGCGGGGGCGGCATTGCCGCCACGGAAAGGCATTGAAAAATGCCTATTCTAATATGGCTGGCGGTGTCTGATAGACACCGCCACCATGTTATCCCTTTTCCGCCCCGGCCGCAAGGCGACCGGGACGGAAAACAGGCTGGCTGTTTTTCCCACCGCTGTGGTCTCCTCCGCCATCGTAATATGGCCGGGGGGAATGCAGGGAAGGATGTCGGGCGGATAGCCTCCACCAGGGTGGCGGTGGCCACCGCTACCCTGGCGGAGGCAATCCGCCCGACATCCTAATGGAGCCCGTAGTGCTGGTCTCTCACTGCCCCCAACACCCATGACCCTCCCTGTGGACATGGTGGCCTCTGTGGAGTTGTAGTGCTGGTCTCTCACACACCCCACCCACCTATCACACACACACACCACCACCCTCCCTGTGGACATCGGGGCCTCTGTGGAGTTGTAGTGCTGGTCTCTCACCGCCCCCAACACCCATTACCCTCCCTGTGGACATGGGGGCCTCTGTGGAGTTGTAGTGCTGGTCTCTCACCGCCCCCAACATCCATTACCCTCCCTGTGGACATGGGGGCCTCTGTGGAGTTGTAGTGCTGGTCTGTCACCGCCCCCAACATCCATTACCCTCCCCGTGGACATGGGAGCCTCTGTGGAGTTGTAGTGCTGGTCTCTCCCTCACTCCAACACCCACCACCCTCCCTGTAGACATGGGGGGCTTCTGTGGAGTTGTCGTGCTGGTCTCTCACCGCCCCCAACACCCATTACCCTCCATGTGGACATGGGGGCCTCTGTGGAGTTGTCGTGCTGGTCTCTCACACACCCCACCCACCTATCACACACACTACCACCCTCCGTGTAGACATGGGGGCCTCTGTGGAGTTGTAGTGCTGGTCTCTCACCGCCCCCAACATCCATTGCCCTCCCTGTGGACATGGGGGCCTCTGTGGAGTTGTAGTGCTGGTCTCTCACACACCCCACCCACCTATCACCCTCCCTGTGGACATGGGGGCCTCTGTGGAGTTGTAGTGCTGGTATCTCACTGCCCCAACTTCCATTACCCTCCCTGTGGACATGGGGGCCTCTGTGGAGTTGTAGTGCTGGTCTCTCACATACCCCACCCACCTATCACACACACACCACCACCCTCCCTGAGGACATGGGGGCCTCTGTGGAGTTGTAGTGCTGGTCTCTCCCCCACACCAACACCCATTACCCTCCCTGTGGACATGGGGGCCTCTGTGGAGTTGTCGTGCTGGTCTCTCACCACCCCCAACACCCATTACCCTCGCTGTGGACATGGGGGCCTCTGTGGAGTTGTAGTTCTGGTCTCTGACACACCCCACCCACCTATCACACACAAAACAACACCCTCCCTGTGGACATGGGGGCCTCTGTGGAGTTGTAGTGCTGGTCACCCCCCCACCCCAACACCCACCACCCTCCCTGTAGACATGGGGGCCTCTGTGGAGTTGTCATGCTGGTCTCTCACCGCCCCAACACCCATTACCCTCCCTGTGGACATGGGGGCCTCTGTGGAATTGTAGCGCTGGTCTCTCACACACCCCACCCACCTATCACACACACACCACCACCCTCCCTGTGGACATGGGGGCCTCTGTGGAGTTGTAGTGCTGGTCTCTCCCCCACCCCAACACCCACCACCTTCCCTGTAGACAATGGGGCCTCTGTGGAGTTGTAATGCTGGCTGCTTTGTGGACATGCAAGGCTGGGAACGTAGGAGCCAACATTAGTGTTTGGTCATGGTGGGTGCATTTGAGCCCAGGACTTCACATTAGGGTGACTATGTGGCCCACATGCATGGATTGGGGCCTGGGAGAAGTGTCTTGGCAGTTGTGCAAGGCAGACCATGGCAGTGTGATGGTATTCATTGGTTTGTACTTACCAGCCTCTTGTCCCTGTTCGATTCCTTCAAGGCTCTCAGGGTGCAGTATGCCCAGCACCTTCTCCTCCCATTCTGCATATGGTATGGGCTCCGGGGGAGTGCCGCCGCCAGTGTGGTGTGCCTGCAGGTGGTTCTTTGCCCTGATGCCTTTGACCCTGGTCTTGAGGTCGTGCCACCGCCTCTGGATTTCGTGCTTGGTGCGTGGCATGGTCCCTGACGCATTCACTCTGGTCACTATCCTATCCCACATGTTGTTTTTGGTTGCCACGGTGGTCTGCTGGACTAGGGTACCGAAGATGTGTGGCTCGACAAGGATGATTTCATCCACCATGACCTTCAACTCACAGTCTGTGAACTTGAGATTTTTCTTTGGTGCCATGGTGTGTGATGTGCAAGGTGTTGGTGGGGTGGGGTGGAATGTGCAGGTGTGTGGTGTGTAGGGGTGGTGTTGTGGGTGTTTGGTTTGGTGGGTGTGTTTGTGTGCAGGTTGTATGTGTGTTTTTGTGTGTCTGCTGTTAGTGTTATTTTGCCTCTGGCTTGCAGCTTTGCTGTGATGCAAAGGATTGTGGTTGTGGGAGGGGTCCATTTATACTCTGTGTGATGGTTGTGTCCCAATGGTTTTTGGCAGTCAGGTGTTCCGTGGGTGTGGTGATTTTGCTGCATTTTTCGGTGCTTGGGGGGGGTGTCATTGGGGTGTGTAGTTGCTGGGGGTGGGTGATTCAGGTGGGTGGATGTCGTGTTTGGTGTGTTTTCAATTTACTTCCGTCTGCCATTTTGTAATCGGTTTGACGGCAGGGATGGTCTTCGTGTGGTCCTTTTGCAGTCATGCTCTGTTTCTCGATGCATTGTTTCCGCAGAGGTAGAGGAATCTGGTGAGTTCCGTTGGAGTGACGGAATCATCCTAATCGTGCGGCCGGAGCCTCCGCAGGTATGGCGGCGGTTGTGCCTGTTCCCGCGGTCGTGTTCGTCCGCGGCGGAGGGTGTTTCTTTGGTACCGTCCGCTTGCGGCGGTCTTTGGTGTGCTCCATCCGCCGCGGACGGTGTTTCATGTTATCCGTCCGCCGCGGTCGGAGTTTCTTGACAATATTATCCTGATCGCAACCGCAGAATATCTGCGGTGCGGTCGGCAGTATTTTTCCCGCCGCCATGGCGGACGGGACACATTTCCGTCCGCCATCCTAATGTGCCCCTCAGTGTCCAACACCTTCCCTGAGTTTATACTTGGTGGAGTGGGAATAGTAATTTATATGGGTTTAGTGTCCAGCACCTTCCAAGAGTTTATACTTGGTGGAGTGGGAATAGTAATTTATATGGGTTTAGTGTCCATCACCTTCCCAGAGTTTATACTTGGTGGAGTGGGAATAGTAATTTATATGGGTTTAGTGTCCAGCACCTTCCCAGAGTTTATACTTGGTGGAGTGGGAATAGTAATTTATATGGGTTTAGTGTCCAGCACCTTCCCAGAGTTTATACTTGGTGGAGTGGGAATGGTAATTTATATGGGTTTAGTGCCCAGCGCCTTCCCAGAGTCTATACTTGGTGGAGTGGGAATAGTAATATATATGGGGATAGTGTCCAGCACCTTCCCAGAGTTTATACCTGGTGGTGTGGGAATAGTAATTTATATGGTTTTAGTGTCCAGCACCTTCCTAGAGTTTATACTTGGTCGAGTGGGAATAGTACTTTATATGGGTTTAGTGTCCAGCATCTTCCCTGAGTTTACACTTGGTGGAGTGGGAATAGTAATTTATATGGTTTTAGTGTCCAGCACCTTGCCAGTGTTTATATTTGGTGGAGTGGGAATACTAATTTATATGGGTTTAGTGTCCAGCATCTTCCCTGAGTTTATACTTGGTGGAGTGGGAATAGTAATTTATATGGGTTTAGTGTCCAGCACCTTCCCAGAGTTTATACTTGGTGGAGTGGGAATAGTAATTTATATGGGTTTAGTGTCCAGCACCGTCCCAGAGTTTATACTTGGTGGAGTGGGAATAGTAATTTATATGGGTTTAGTGTCCAGCACCTTCTCAGAGTTCATACTTGGTGGCGTGGGAATAGTAATTTTATATGGGTTTAGTGTCCAGCACCTTGCCAGAGTTTATACTTGGTGGAGTGGGAATAGTAATTTATATGGGTTTAGTGTCCAGCACTTTCCCAGAGTTTATACGTGGTGGAGTGGGAATAGTAATTTATATGGGTTTAGTGTCCAGCACCTTCCCAGAGTTTATACTTGGTGGAGTGGGAATAATAATTTATATGGGTTTAGTGTTCAGCACCTTCCCAGAGTTTATACTTGGTGGAGTGGGAACAGTAATTTGTATGGGTTTAGTATCCAGCAACTTCCCAGAGTTTATAATTGGTGGAGTGGGAATAGTAATTTATATGGGTTTAGTGTCCAGCACCTTCCCAGAGTTTATACTTGGTGGTGTGGGAATAGTAATTTATATGGTTTTAGTGTCCATGACCTTCCCAGAGTTTATACTTGGTGGAGTGGGAATAGTAATTTATATGGGTTTAGTGTCCAGCACCTTCCCAGAGTTTTTACTTGGTGGTGTGGGAATAGTAATTTATATGGTTTTAGTGTCCATGACCTTCCCGGAGTTTATACTTGGTGGAGTGGGAATAGTAATTTATATGGGTTTAGTGTCCAGCACCTTCCCAGAGTTTTTACTTGGTGGAGTGGGTATAGTAATTTATATGGGTTTAGTGTCCAGCACCTTTCCAGAGTTTATATTTGGTGGAGTGGGAATAGTAATTTATATGGGTTTAGCATCCAGCACCTTCCCAGAGTTTGTAATTGGTGGAGTGGGAATAGTAATTTATATGGGTTTAGTGTCCAGCACCTTCCCAGAGTTTATACTTGGTGGTGTGGGAATAGTAATTTATATGGTTTTAGTGTCCAGCACCTTCCCAGAGTTTATACTTGGTGGAGTGGGAATAGGAATTTATATTGGTTTAGTGTCCAGTACCTTTATAGTACAAATTCTAATTAATGTAATTATATTGATAAATTGATACATAAATACTAATAATTATGAAATTAAAAACATATCTTAAAATATTAATTATAATATTTATATCATAATTTTTTAATAACAAAAAAATAAACCCACAGAGATTTAAATGGAACAATTGCAATACAGTTTATTGAGATTGAAAAAGAAATGGGAAGTAGAGTAAATAATTTTATTAGCAGTATAAATTAATAAGTAGGTAGTGTTTATTAACACAAAACATATAGCAAGTCAATATATACATATATAAATATATTTAAAAATGTATTTAAATAATAATGTTTATGTTTATTCACATTTAGTTTAAAAGAAAATTTTACTAACAAACATAATAACATAGGGGTCGATTCCGATTCGGGAAAAACTGCTCCGAATAGCCGTTGGGAGCATTTTTCCCATACGAATCGTACCTTGCAACGTCCCCCGTACGTACGACGAAGTACGATTCGTACCAGGAGCCATACTCCGTACGAGTCGTACAAGACACCGTACGACTCTAATCTCCGTACAATTCTCCCTCGGAACCCGCTGTACGCAACATCTGTATGGTTCGCGGCTGGTTTTTACGACCCAGCAAGTACGATACGTGTCGGGTGCGCACCATACGACCCTCTTTCTACGGGAGCTGAAAACAGCCGTAAAAGCAGAGTTCGCGCCGAAACAGTTACGGAACGGCCCCCCGGGTACGGTGCGTACCCCCCATGACTGCAGGGGTACACACCGTACCCCTGCGATCATGGGGTGTACGAGCCGTACCCCCATTGTACGATCAGTGTACGAGCCGTACCCCCATTGTACGATTGGTGTACGAGCCGTATCCCCATTGTACGATCGGTGTACGAGCCGTACCCCCATTGTACGATCGGTGTACGAGCCGTACACCATGTACGATGGGGGTACGGCTCGTACACTGATCGTACAATGGGGGTACGGCTCGTACACCGATCGTACAATGGGGGTACGGTGCGTACACCCCATGATCGCAGGGGTACGGGGCGTACCCCTGCGATCATGGGGTGTACGGACCATACGGTGTGTATGTGTGCTTTTCCGTACGACTCGCCCTCTCCTGACGTGGACCGTACGAATCGCGTCCTCATACCCCGGTCCGGATCATTCTTGTCGGGTCGTACGGCATGTGTACGAGTTGTACAGTATGTGTACGAGTCGTACGGTTCACGGTTTCAGCATTGCAATACGTACGGATCGCGACGATTCGGACGGATTCACGGAATACGGATCGTACTTCGCGACTCGGACGGATGGGTACGATTCGTACGGAGAGGGCTCCGGATACAAATTGTGCGGACGTTTTTTTTTCCCGAATCGGAATCAACCCCATAGTGTACAATTTATTTAATAACAATTATTTAAATCACATACAAATTATAAATATTTTAATCATAAACATGCTGCAAATAATTGTTATATTTGTTGTACATACATTTTTTTCAGTTTTTAATGTACAGAATATTGATAGAAACATTTGTAATTTTAGAAATTAATAAAATTAATATTGAAAATATTAATTATATTAATTTTTACATAGGTAAAAATTACAAAAAGGTATTAAAATAATAGGGGATTGTGAAAATAACATTAACATATTTATTTTCATATTTACAGGGACTATTTTTTAACCGCGTAATGTTACTTTGGTTCATTTGGTGCTTCTACAGCTCGCAGTTGGATGCTGATTCGCGTTGGAGAGGGTAAGTTTGTTTTCATTATATTTTATTACTTAATGAAGTTATTTTAAGTGTATGTGTGTTGTGTGTAGGCTACTTAGATGGTATTATCGATCCTAGATTGTGTTTTCGGTGTTAGTTAGACTGTACGATATTTGGTTTTTACCGCGTTTTAGTTGTAGGTGTGTGAGGTATGCTAATATGTTTAAATTTCTTAAAATGGATATGTTTAGAGTATAATTATGTGTTAATATATCTGTATGGGTGTATTTGTGTGGGTGGGTGTGTATTTTTCAATTTTTCAGGTTGTTGTTGGGATTTGAGGTTTAGTAGGAGGTGCGTTTTTTTTTAAAAGTTGTGTGAAGAGTATTAGAATTCTCTTATTTTTACACACATACATTTATTTTCGGGTTTTCCTGGAGCGTTTATTTTTTTAAATTACTATTTTGGGGTTTTGAAGGGTACATCCTGTGGATTGCATTGGAGAGGAGTCGCCATGGATTTGCTTGCATTTTTTCATTTTTTTTGGGCTCACTTGGATTTTATGGACGTTTTGAACTCTTTCGTTTGGATTGTTTGACATTGAGTTTTTTCAAAAGCAGCGACGGAAATGTAAGTATTAAAAGAAAATGATTTTGGGTGGGAAAACTGTATTTATTTGTTATATTGTTATGTTATATGTAACATTTGGTAAATAAATTATCATAATACATTTAATATATCTTTTTACAATGTATTTGATAATTAAATTACTATTTGTTAAATATAACAAAGTTACGAATTTTTATATTTAAAAGTTGCTAATGTTGCATGTATATTTATGTTATATTTTATAGAAGAGTTTTAGCGAACATTGATAGATATTCAAGTCCTTTGCTAGTAGGATAGAGGGTAACTTGGCTTTGGAGTGTGTTATACATTTTTTTGGTTTCTTTGCTTAATTTAGGTCCAATCAGAGTTACTGATTGCTCTATTCTGAGCTCTTGGTAACTCTGTTCTTTTTGTAGGGATTGTAGCAGTTTGTGAAGGGTAGGTGTCCCTCTGCCTGTAGTTGATTGGAAGGCATTATGCCATCCTTCAACTGCGTTGTTTGTTTTCGCTTCTTTGTTTAGTGTGCTAAGGTAGATATTCCACCAGGCTATTTGATATTTTGGTTGTCTTCTAGGGCCAGATCGTTGTACCCATGTATCCTCGAAGTAGTGAAGCATGGGGTTTAGTCTTTCTTCGTTTCTTTTATAGTAGGGGCTGTCTATTAATAAGTTATAGTGTTCAGCCACATCTGTCACAGGTACATAGGCAAGGGAAATTAGTTTTTTTATTTGATATGCAAAAGTGCTGTCAGTGGCGTATTAGACACTTAGGCGCCGATTCCGATCCAGTAAAAAAAATCCCCCGTACGATTCGTATTCGTAGCCGTTTCCGTACGACTCGTAAACACACCGTACGACCCGGCGAGTACGATCCGGACCGGGTGATCAGGACGCTATTCGTACGGGCCGCGTCAGGTAAGGGCGATTCGTACGGAAAAGCGCACAATCACATACACACCGTACGGCGCGTACCCCCATGATCGTCGGGGTACGTCACGTACCCCTGCGATCATGGGGGGTACACAACGTACACCCAGCGTACATGGGGTACGCAACGTACACCCATCGTACATGGGGTACGCAACGTACGCTGGGTGTACGTTGCGTACCCCATGTACGCTGGGTGTACGTTGCATACCCCATGTACGCTGGGTGTACGTTGCGTACCCCATGTACGCTGGGTGTACGTTGCGTACCCCATGTACGCTGGGTGTACGTTGCGTACCCCATGTACGCTGGGTGTACGGCGCGTACCCCCCATGATCGCAGGGGTACGTGACATACCCCGGCGATCATGGGGGGTACGCGGCATCCCCGGGTGGGCGTTCCATACTTGTTTCGGCGCAAACTATGCGTTTACGGCTGTTTCCAGCTCCCGTAAAAAAAGGGGCGTACGGTGCGTACCCGACACGATTCGTACTTGCTGGGTCGTAAAAACCAGCCGCGAAGCGTAGCGATGTCACGTACAGCGGGTTCCGAGTGAGACTCGTACGGATATTTTAGTCGTACGGAGTCCTGTACGACTCGTATGGTCTTTGGCTCCTGGTACGAATCATACTTCGTCGTACGTACGGGGACGTTTACGGGTACGATTTGTACGGGGAAAATTGCTCCGTACGACGATTTGGAGCGCATTTTACAGGATCGGAATCGAGCCCTTAATGTTGATGTTTGTAAGTGTCGCCATATACACTGATTGAAATGATAGTAGCAACCTTGTATTGCTGTGTGTGGGTATGTTTTAAGGATGCTGTTAATCATTGCTTTTTCAAAGTCAATGATTATTTTTAGAGGAAAATAGTCATTAGTAGGTTGTTTTACTTGGGTTAGTAATTCCTGGTAGGTAGTTTGTTGTTTGTTTGGTAGGAGGGCATATAGGAAGGGAATATTTGCATTTTGGAAATGACCTTGGATAGTGTACAATTGGTAAAAAGGTTTAGGGCAAACTGAAAAACTTCCGTCCATCATCCAAGTTTGGCATAGCTTTAGTTTATTTATATTGTTTGCTGTGGCAAACAGTATCACTCTTTTATTATTAGAGTTGTTGTCATATAGTATAAATGGTTCTTTATTGTGTGTTACAGAGAGTTCAGGGGGAATTTGTACTTGTTCAAAAGTTGTAGGTGTGGGAGGAGTACTTGATGTAGCTCTTTTTTGTCTAGCTATAGTTCTTTTAAGGGATTCTATAGATGGTAGTTGGCTAGAAGCATGTTGGGGCAGTACTCTTAAATGTTCTTTCAAAATAGTAGTTGATGGTTTATCAGTACTAGTACTGGCTTCTCTGAGGGAGTCTAGCATTTCGCGAATCTCTATTTCAGTGACATTGGGTGGATGATTATATTCCTTAGTATAAGTAACAGTGGTCTCCTGAGTAATAGGTGTCCCATAACATTTGCTAGAATAATATTTTGTACACTTCCAAAAAACTTTCAGATCTTTCTGTTTCTCTTGAGTGTAAACATATCCCATATAACAAAGAAGCATTTTCCCTTTTTGAGAATAAATAAATGTAGCTCCTTCAGTCATGCTTGCTTTTTGGTGCTAGGAGAAATTAAAATTTATATATTAGAAAAGTATTTAAAATATGCATGTTGGATTCAAATTACATAATTGTGCACATTTATAATTTACCTGTATATTTGTATGTTGATTGCAGGTGTAGATTTTCTTTAAACTGTTCTTTAGATGTGTTGCTTTTCTTCAAACTGTTCTTTACTGTGTATTTCTTTTGTACCTGTGGAGATTGAGAAAAAGTGTTACAATCTTTTTAATACAGTTATGTTTTTTTGGTTGTGCTATGTTAGCTAGTTTTTAGTTTGCTACCTATCTATTAAGGTTTTAGGTCATGTTTCTAAATATATACTTACTTTTTTTCTTTTTTCAATGACGTGCAGATGTTGTGAGGGTATTCTGTATTTTATTTAATTCTGTAGAAAATAGAGTACAAATAAAAGACATGTTTTAGATATTGGTTTTTTAAATAAATGTTTGAGGAGTTAGAGTTAGGTTTTGGATAAATATCAAGATGGTAGTACTTACTTTAGATAGGTTTAGCTGGTTTTCAGTTGAAGTCAATCAGTTTTCTTGTAGCAATCCTGCAGAGTTTCGCCTTCCTTTTGTTTGGAGGTATTGGCAGAAATGTAATCAGGTGTAATTCTTGTTTTTATACCATTAGTTTAATTGTTTCTGAAAGTTTATTGGTTGTTTAAATTGATAGCTTATTCTGATTTGTGAATTAATTATTTTTTTAATTTATGCTAATTAGTTTCCTTATATGGGTGACGCCAATTACTATTTTTTTTAAGTGTAAGGGACTTTTTTTCTATAGGTAAGGCTATTTTATTGATTTAAATTGTAATAATATTTATAATGTGCGGTAAGCAATGTTTTCTAATTAGTATAGATTGTTTATGTGTTTTAAAATGTTTTTTGATGTAAATGTTTAGATTTTACATTTATAAATATTTATTGTATATAGTACATATTTTATAAAAGAGTTTATGTTTATTTGTGAAGAATGTAATAGTTATATTTCATTACAAACTGTATTACTTATGTTATTTCGAAAGTCGATAATGTTGAAATGACGATATTTTTGTATTCTATATTTTAGTATTCGATATTTTGGCTATGTTTCACATTAAGATGTGAAAATCAAGGTTTTGAAATGCGATAATATTGTTGGTCGATAACGTTTTCGTCGATATTTTTTATTGACGATATTGTGGTTTCGATATTTTTGTTTTTTCTTGGTTAGGTATTGGGAGTCGATATTTTTGTGGTCGATAATTTGTCATTAATATTTTGTCTAGTCGAT
Organism: Lissotriton vulgaris; assembly: GCF_964263255.1. Taxonomy (NCBI): domain Eukaryota; kingdom Metazoa; phylum Chordata; class Amphibia; order Caudata; family Salamandridae; genus Lissotriton; species Lissotriton vulgaris. The sequence goes on along the minus strand of NC_141696.1, from coordinate 123,881,770 downwards.
ATTCGGTCAGTCGAGGTTATGTCAGTGATCCGACAAAAGTGCCTGAACATGTCACAGGACAATTGCCATCTATTCCCAACCTGAATAGATTAATTGCTAAAACAAAAAGAGCTTCTGACCCAACTCCACTCACCCCGAAAACCTTTGAAGAAATAGATATATTGCCTGAATATACTATTAGCCACAAAGGTGACAAATTCCTAATATATGACAACAACAGTAAAGATAAAAGAATTCTTATTTTTGCAACAAATAATAACTTGCAAAAAGTAAAATTGTGTGAAACATGGATGATGGACGGAACTTTTAAAGTGTGTCCTAAACCATTCTATCAACTTTACACCATTCATGGTTAATTTCAGGAAACAAATATACCATTTATTTATGCTTTACTAAATAAAAACAATGCTACCTATAAAGAACTTTTAACAACAGTGAAAGTTTTAACTGATAATTATTATCCACAAAGGATAATAATCGATTTTGAATTAGCTATGATTCAAGCAATTCTAAAAATATACCCACATACTGCACTTCAAGGGTGTTACTACCACTTTAATCAAAGTATGTGGAGACACCTACAAAAATCCACCTTAAGTATAGACTACTCTTCTAATAGTAACTTTGCATACCAAATTAAAAAATTGATTGCACTAGCATTTGTACCACCAACAGAAGAAGCAAATTATTATAACCTATTAATAGATAGTACTTTCTACTGCTCTAATGAAACTAAATTAAGTCCCTTGTTAGATTACTTTGGGGATACCTAGGTGGGGAGATTGCATCGTTCAGGTCCTCGAAGACAACCAAAATGTCAAATTCCCTGGTGGAATGTCTACAGCAGCACTATCGCACCAAAAGGAAAAACTAACAACGTGGTAGAAGGATGTCATAATGCCTTCCAGGCCTCAATAGGGAGAGGACAACCTCATAAACTCATACAATCAATTAAAAAAGAACAAAGTTACCAAGAGCTCAGAGTGGAACAATCTTTGAGCAAAATAGGACCAAAAGTAAGTAAACAAACCAGTAATATGTACAAATACCTCCAACAAAAAACAAGAATGTATCCTCACATCCAGGGTCTGGAATGCATAGATATGATAGCAAAATCTATTCTATAATGTAATCCAAACATCAAAGTTTGAAAACATATCAAATACACAAAGGGGCCGATGCAGATTCGTTAAAATCATTTTTCCCTTGCGAATCGTATCCTCGAACATTCCCGTACATATGATGCAGTACGATGCATACCCAAAGCAGTTCTCCGTCCAAAATCGTACCAAAGCCCCTACGACTCAATAATCCATACGAATCGCATTCGGAATGCGCAGTACGAGATGTCCGTACGAATCGAAGCATCATTTTCCGACCGGGAAAGTATGATTCATCCAGTCAGCACTCTGTACGACTATTTTTTACGAGAGCTCAAAACATCCGGAAAAGCAGAATTCGACTCGAAATGCGTGCAAAACAGACCCCCGGTACGGTTCGTACACCCCATGATCGTAGGGGTACGATTTGTACACCTACGATCATGGGGTATGGTTCGTACACCCCATGATCGTAGGGGTACGGTTCGTACACCCCATGATTGTAGGTGTACGAACCATACCCCTATGATCATGGGGTGTACGAACTGTACCCCATGATTGTAGGTATATGGACAGTAGCCCTACGATCATGGGGTGTACGAACCATACCCTATGTGATTGTGTGGCTCTCCTTGCTCCTACGCAACGTTTACCGTACGAATCGGGTACTCCTTCCCCGGTCCGGATCGTACTTGTTGGGTCGTACGGCATGTTTACGATTCGTACGGTTCACTTTCAGGGTCCGTATCGTACGAATTTTCCCTTGCTTTTCATACGGTTCGCATCGATTCAGTTGTATTTTTTTACTACGGATCGTAATACGCGACTCAGACGGATTTGTACGATTCGTATGGAAACGGCTACGCATTCAAATCGTCGTACGGATTTGTTTCCCCGAATCGGAATCGACCCCAAAGTATTTTATTTTCTATTAGTTAAATAATGTCATAAACTTTACTATAAAACTCAAAAATCATATGACATAATATAACTAATAAAAAATAATTATGAAAAATAGACAAAATAACTTACAGTTCCTTAGCTGTAAAATACCTTAAAAATAGATGGAAAAAAAGCAATCCAAACAAAATGTGATCCATGTAGTCCAAAAATACCCCACAAAATGAAAAAATACAACTGTATGTAAAAAACTCCAATAATCCCGTTAAAAAAACCTCATAAATATTTGTTAAAAAAACACACTGAAAAACCTGCTCAAAAAGGAATTGTACAACAACTTGTTTTAAAACAAAATGCATGGACAAATCCATATGTTCACCGAACTCCGAACCTGTAAATGGAATTAAACATCACCCACCCATAACAAATATAGAAACCCACAAATAGAAATAACAACATATAATACATATAACAACACATATACAAAGTATTATTTAAACAACGTAGCATTCTTATAACATTCAATAGAAAATAACGAACCTACGTAAGTAACACATAACTATCCTAAAAATGTATAAATAATACTTTTACAAACAAATTAACACGACTACTAACTTAAAAATACCTTTAAACAAGCTTAAAAGTAAATATAAGTAAACTTACCGGAAGGCAGACGAAGCAGCTCCCAACGGCGAGATTCCGTCTTTGTAAATTACCCATAAAATGAAGAAGATAGGTTAAAAAATGAGTTAAGGAAAAAATTGGCTGCCTAATTAAAAGTAACATAGGACTAACTCCCCATAAGAATGAATGGAAAATGTCAAAAAAATTGTCTAAAATTGTTTATATAAATATAAAAATGTATATGGATATATTTTTAGAAAATGTTTGATGTAAAGATAAAAAATTTTAAACATGCAATAATTATATTATAAAAAAATATAATATAAAAAGTAATGTATATTAAAAAATGTTTTTACATGCATTTGTAACTTGAAAATATTATACAAATGTTCTAAAAAAATATGTACTTTTCTAAATTTTAATGAACACAATTGTAAATTATTTAACATATTAAAATGTATTTTATAAAATTAAATTTTAATATGCTAAATAAAAACCACAATTTAATAAAAATGTATATGTATATATTTTTCAAATTAATGGTTAATAGAAACATATTACAAATTGTAAAATATACATTAATAAATATATAAAACACAACTGTCATGTAATTAGTAATGCTTATTAAAATTTATGTTTATAACATTCACTTGTAATTACTATATAGGGGCCGATTCCAATTCGGTAAAATCCCTTACAAATAGCAGTACAGAGCATATTTCCCGTACGAATCGTACCCTTAAAAGGTCCCCATACTTACGAAGAAATACGATTCGGACCCAAATGAAAGCTCGGTACGAATCATACGAAAGACCATACGACTTAAAAATCCGTACGAATCGCATTCGGAACACGCAGTACGCAACGTCTGTATGGATCGAAGCAGCAGTTTGCGACCCAGCAAGCACGATTCTTCTCGTCAACACTCCGTACAACTCTTTTTCTATGGGAACTCAAAATGTCCGGAAAAGCAGATTTCGACTGCAATCAGGGGTACGGTGCGTAGGGGTACGGTGCGTACACCCCATGTTTGCAGGGGTACGGTGCGTAGGGGTACGGTGCGTACACCCCATGATTGCAGGGGTACGGTGCGTACACCCCATGATTGCAGGGGTACAGTGCCTAGGAGTACGGTACGTACACCCCATGATTGTAGGGGTATGGTGCGTAGGGGTACGGTGCATAAACCCCATGATTGCAGGGGTATGGTGCGTAGGGGTACGTGCTTACACCCCATGATTGCAAGGGTATGGTGCGTATGTGATTGTGTGGCTCTCCATACGAATCGCTCATACCCGATGTTTTCCGAACAAATCGCATTCTCATTCCCCGGTCCGGATCCTACTTGTTGGTTCGTACAGCATGTTTACGATTCGTACAGTTCACTGTGAGGTTCTGTGTCGTACGGATTTTCCCTTGCTTTTTGTACGGTTCGCAACTGTTCAGTCGTATAATTTTCAAACGAATCGTACTACGTGATTCAGACTGAATTGTACGAGTCGTACGGAAAGGGCTACGGATTCGATTCGGTCGTACGATTGGTTTACCGAGTCGAAATCGGCCCCATAATGTACAAATGTACAAAAATATACGTGTACTTGTGTCAACATAAATGTACAACATTTGGAAATTATTTAACATATTACATTTTATTTAATAAAAATAAAATATATTATGCTAAATATTAAAAGCATTATGTAAAAAATATACAGTGTTTAACTTCATACCACTGTCTCAACTTTTCTAAATTCTAATTAAAAAATGTGAAAACAAGTTAATAAAATTATCTTGCTGTGTAAATAAAATATACAACACAAAAGATACTGTATATTAATGCAAAAATTATCTTGTTTTACTTTACGATTATTTTATGTTTAAAAAAAATAAATTTTTTTATGTAAGTATCAAATACATGTATACATCAATGTAAAAAAATATAATTTGCAAAACATATATGAAAACAACATGTTACAATATTCTAATAAAATGTTAATAGACAAAAAAGGTGTACTTTTTTACAACAATATAATAATTTGTAAATGTAAAATAAATATCATAATTAACTATCCTAACCCCAAATCAAAATAAAGTCAGGCCAAATGCTTGATACTAAACAATAATAATGTACTATTCTAACTCCAAATCCAAATTAACTCTGGGAAAATGCTGGATAGTGAACCATAATAATTTACTATTTTAACTCCAAATCCAATAAAACTCTGAGAAAATGCTGGAAAGTAAACCATAATATTTACTATTCTAACTCCAAATCCAATTAAACTCTGGGAAAATTCTGGATTGCAAACCATAATATTTAACTTTATTAACTCAAAACTTATAGAAACTGTAAACAATAAATATGTAATATCCCCCCTTTCAATTACTGCACAGATAAATAAATATCCTTAAAATGTAAATTTAAAAATGACTTCTATTTAGCTTTTTATATTTATAAAATTATAAAAAAAGTTCCCAAAACATTTTACTATCATTTATATAAAATGTAATATAATGTAATTATTGTTAAAAATGACTAAATATATTTTCCATGTATTTTTGTTTTATACATTTTGACATTTACATTAAAATTGCGGTCAAATTCTAATTTATATTACATTTAATACATTTATAATAAAAATACAAATATATTTTTTAAATAATATTCATATTTATTAAATTAAAATTTGTTTCAATTTTTTTAATTTATAATTTCTTTTTAAAACATTTTTTTCGCATATATTATAAATTTAAATTTTTTAATTATAGCACATTTTTAAACTACTCCCCACCATTATCCGCTATAGACCCAACAGCCTGCTCCTAAAATATATACAAATTTCAAACATTTTAAATTTTGAAAGCAACATTTTTAAATTACTCCCCATTCTTATCCCCTATAAACCCAACATCCCGCTCCTAAAATATATACACATTTGAAACATTTTAAATTTTGAAAACAAAATTTTTAAATTATTCCCAACCCTTATCTCCTATAAGCCCAACATCCCGCTCCTAAAATTATACCAAAAATTTGAAAAAGAAAAATCATTCCCATTTTTTATTTACATACAAAAATAATAAATTCCCCCCAAGAAACCCAAAAAATTCTAAAGCACTAAATTTCAATTTACGTCACAATCATTAAATTAGTATTGCCAACGATATTACTTACAATAATATTTTCTAAGTCCATATTCTTGTACTTCTAAGAAAACGATATTTTTTACAATGATATACATTACATCGACATTTAAAACAAACGATATTCTTACCTTGATATTTCTGTATGTCGATATTTTCCTGTCGATATTCTTGCTCTGCACCAGTCGTCGTATTAGTCCACTGAGCCTCCAGTCCTGGCTTGTTAGGCTAGCTATCTATCAATATCTTCTATCCAAAGTGTTACTCTGGGAGGTTTGTTTGTTGGTTGACTATCTTTTAAAACCTAGGTAGTTATTGAGTCAACCAAAAACTTTTTTTACTTAATGGAGGAATAAAGGCATAAGACTATCAATGGATAAGAGCCAAACACAAAGAAAGGGTGGAAAGGGTGGAATATTGGCTGGTAATGGTATCTCACTTCTGCCATGTGACAGTGTCAACAAAACTGCTGGTATAAGACAACACAGGGGATCCATGACCACTTTATCTCTGTCACTGTACTTTATGACTGTTTGATCAAGAAAGCTTTCTCTACCATCATGTTTGATGAATACTTGGGACTGGCTGTGATCCTCTTTACGTTACCAAAAATCTGTTCTCCTCTTAACCATACTACACAAGACAGGTAAAAGAGGGGTGAGAGAAACCTTACTAAAAAAGGGAGCAGAAGAAAACTACAGCTGCTGCGGAAACAGGACATATAGAAAACAGAGATAAATACTGGAATAACAAACATTAGAATGAGAGTTGAAAAACAAATAGTAACCATACACTAGGGAAGAATTTCACTAGTAGTAATAGAAAGTAAGAAACAAAAATAAACATTTCTAACTGGGGCCAGTAGAACCAATTGCCTCTGCCATGGCACTGGTGGTATTCCCAACCGCCTTGGTCCTGGTGGTGGCTGCAGCTGTTTGCGAGGTGTCCTTTTGCCCATGGGTGCTTATTAACAGAAGAAGATGAAAAAACAATGATTGGTGGTACTCTCTACAAAACAAAATGCATTTTGACAGGCATAGGATTGTACTTTTTAAATGAGATAACGTGTTCCGAGCTTCCTAACTTAAAATTGCATTTTGAGCTAGTCATGCATTCCAACAAATGATCTTTTCTTTTCCGACCACTTTTGATGGGTCAAGTTGGTCTCCTTTGCATACTGCACATCAAAGAGATTGGGACTGTAATGAGCTAAATGAAGACACCTAGAAAAACGCTAACACCCTGATTTACTACGATTGTAAAAGTGAGTTGACAGCCCTTAAATCAGCTCAAGCGAGCACGTGGCTATCTCACCCTGAAACAGTATCCTGGCAATATCATTCACTTGACGTCCACTCCACTCCAACATTCCTAAACACTACCTGTCAGGCTAGCAGCAAGCATCACTACTCTTATGAAGGGCTTGTGTTGCCATTGCCTCTAAGGAATGTTTTTGTGCAGGGAGGTATCCCTTCCTGGAATGAACAATCCAGGGTGCCATGTAACAAGGCACTCCCGCGCCATGGTGCAAGGGTGCCTCCAATGGCGCTAGGCAGCACTAGTTATATTGCTGCACTCCACTGCATAAAAGTTTGATAGCTCTGAGCCTTGATGCACTCAACAAAGTATATAGATAAACCCTGACATATTACGTCACATGCCCACACCAGTGGGCGCAACTGCAAGGACTCTCTGTTGTAAAAAGCGCATTGATTTCTGTGAGTGGCACACACTAACATTAGATAATCTCTTGCCTGAACATGGTACCACACACATTAAAAAAAATAATTCCTTTTTACACCAGAGGGCATGTGGCCACAATTATTGCTGCAAAGCTTTATATCCATGTATCTATATCTATAGCTCTTGATATCTATTCAGAGAAAAAAAGGTTAAAGCTTAGTAGTAGTTAGGAAAACTTTCTTTTTTTCCTATACAAACCAAACTTATCTAAAGTAGGCTTGTGCTGTGAACTCTGCTCCACAAGTGGAGTTAACAAATTTTGCTAATCTGTGCTCTACTTGGAACGCAGAGTTTAACAAAAACTCTGCCTACTATACTCTACCCGCTCATCTACTAGCAATCGCTGTTCAACACTGCTTTGCTTTTAAATCGGATAAAACATGCCACCATCGGTAACATAATCAGTTTTTCGCATTTCCCATTGATACGGAGCGAAGGAGGGGGCAAAGCTTACACACTCGACTCCTGCTGAGGAACTTTCCTTTGTTTAAGGGCTTGAGTCTGCAAAAAAATCAAACCGCCTCTGCTGGTGTGCCACCCCATGTGTATTTGAAAATATTGATGCACACCATTTGTGAGGAACCTGGGCCTTTAGGCTAAAGTTGCCACCATATAAAGCTGACAACTTTTCCAACTGCAGCACTCTCACCGAGTAGCAAGCTACCCACCCACCATTGCGTTCAGCAATTTGTCAGGTGTATGAAGCACTACAGATAAGAACAATAGAAATACAATTGCCTTCGCTTTCTTAAATTGCTTGCATTGCATCCTACAAAGTTCAATGGCATTTAAAACCCATCACGTAGGTGCCTCCTGTTCCCCTGTAAAGCCCGTATGGATATCCAGCCTAGAATTCAGAGGTCAGACATGCGCTTGTACCTTAAGCCTCAATGCTAAGGACAGTTGGGGCACGACACCTGTCAGTTGCAGGTGCTACCGGTGAATCCAACCACCTACTTCTCTATGGATCACTGGTTTTGTACTGTTTTCTTTACAATTCAAATGACATCCCTTGCGCACTAAAAGTCATTTCGAGATCCTAAAGAAAGCCACAACACTTTAAAGGTCACCGGCTCAAACATGTTGATCTAAGCACAATACAACATGATCCAATGTTTTATGTCATATTTCTTGTTTTTAATCCTAGCACATGGTAGCCAGAATATAATAAAGTGGTTAACCCTGTAGCTAGTTTTACACCATTTCACTTCCAGTACTGCACCCCTCATAACACATTCAGCTCACATTTGATTTTAGTAATAAACCCTCCCATTTAACCCTTTCGATGCTGATGACGAGCTCAGCTCGTCATCACCCACGGGTGTCGTGTGCTGATGACGAGCTGAGCTCGTCATGGAAACGGCAAAATGGCAATTTGCAGCACTGGGGAAAAATCCCCGCAGCAGCCATGTGGTTAAAACATGCCTGAGCTCCTCCATGCTAGGCTTCATGATGAGAGGAGGATTCCCAATGATGTAGCATGCCACCTCTGCTGGATGAGGGAACCCGTCCTTTGAAGGGACGCCTTCTATATAGCCAATGCCTTCTCTGTCTCCCAGGTATTTGTTTTAGACCCAAGGGTTCTTGTGTGTTGTGGTATTGTAATTGGGGAGTTCACCCTTGCTGGTCTTAAAATCTCATTGGGCTCCTCTTTGTGTGTACACATTAACACATGCACCCGCACAGGTAGATATTCAGAAATGATCACTATGAAATAAATATACCTAAAATAATAAGTTTTATGTGCTAATACGTAAAACATAAATTAGTTTCATTTCACTGGACTCAACAGAGAACACATCTTCCCACCAAGAAGACAATGAACAGAAGCACCACACAACACTTTTGGTGCCTCAAAAGATTTTCACATATGAGGGCCAGTTATACATTCAAGTGTGCTATGAATCAAGTTTGAACATTTCCTTTAGCCTCATGTATTTTTATATTGCCCTTACATGCAATTGAATTCGCATGTGTAATTCATTAGTGTTCATTTTACAACTTATCATTGAAAAATGAACACACCTGTACTGCAACGGTTTCTATTTCACTTTTGGGGTCATTGTTGGAATTGTGTTTTTGGTGCATGTGGATGTACATTCAATAGTGTGTGTATGTTGTACATGTGCTATAGTATATATAAAAAAAGGGCATGACAATTTACCTACATACATTTTTAAACCAAACACAACCTATACATGTGGTGAAATATTATAAAAGTGGTACTTACCATTCTCCACTCCACCAGTGACTCACTCCATCAGGAAACTGCCACTAGGGCAATGCAAGCACAAAGTGGAAATCCAAATGGGCTTTGCACAAAACTGCTAATGGAGTACAGTTAGCCAGTGACTGAGATGGAGTACGGTTAGCCCGCAATGGAGTCCATATCATTGAAGGCGTTGTGCCGCTTATGCAACAGTAAATAGTCTGTCGATGCAGATGGCGGTTCAGCCAGCACGCATGTAAATATGTCGTGCAGGACTCCGTCAGCTCAACTGAGTAATTGTAACCGCCGCCATGGAGGAACGAAAGTAGTCCCACCAACATCTAAATCAGGCACTAAGTTTGGCTTGACCACCATCTGAGCTTACGCTAACACATTTTGTGAGCTAGGTTAACACTGGCATTTTTTATTAGAACTTTGTGGACCATGATGCTGCAGACACAATTGCTTCAGAATAATTGGAACATGCAAGCACATACGTAAGTTTGCCTTCAGAGTGGATGCTTGAATAGCACCCACTATAAAAATATCTGCCATCAGCATCTGTACAAGGAGTCCATTTTAATCAATTTCTGATTTTTACGCTTACACTATTGCATGAATGTGATCCACTCAATGTATTAATACATGTCTTACCATCAATACCCGTTCTCTGTTTTATCTCATCTGACAAGTCTTTAAGTCCACAGCCCAGTCTTTGCTCATAACTTTATATGACTTCCCATGCCTATATCTGTGTTTTTAGGTTTCGGCTACCGTCCCACTGCGTAAGCAGTGGGCGGAGCCGAAATCTTTTGTTAGTAGTATGGGGGCCTGAACACGCCCCTCTTCTCCATTGGCTGGCCTCGTAAATGCTGGCCAGCCATTGGAGGAGAGGAGTGTCACTGAGTTCAGGGCCCGCCTTGAGGCGATTCGGGGGCGTTTCTGGGTCTTTTTTTAAGCCCCGCCCCTTGTTGCCGTGTGTCCCGGGCCGTGCTGTGATTGGCTGCCGGCCCGGGACACCCCCGTGACGTCATTCCCCGGGCCGCGCTGTGATTGGCTGCCGGCCCGGGACCTGACTTGTCTTATATTCAATAAATTTGTGCTGCGAAGGCTTGTTATTTCTGTTTGTTTCCTCTTTGTAACGCATGTAATCCTAAGTCCTTATGTTTTTCAACTGGTTCTTATGTAAAGCACTCTGACACCTTTGGGTAAAGTTCGCGCTATATAAAATCGCATAAATAAATAAAATAAACTTATACCCATCCCAAGATGGACGTGACATCGATACGTTTGCGCACGCTTCGTTCAAAGAGTGGGCATTTTCTCTTGCGTGTTCACTTGAGTAGTCTGTCGTTTGTGTTAGTGACCTGCCCTGCACTTTGTCCCGTCTGACCCACCCATCTCAGGCAGTGTGAAGGAGCAACTCCTGGTACAGCTACGCACGGGAAGGCTGCGATACAGGTGAGTATAAGGAGGGCATAGGAGTAGGGGGGGCATGTGCTTTGCGTGCCGGAGGGGGCCACTCCTGCTCTTTATTGGTAACTATGCCAGGGCACCCTGACCTCAAAGTAAGTTACCCGCACACCTGAACTGTATCGACATAGGGCGATTCTTCCTGTTGCTGAGACGCTGCAGCTAAGTACCGTGCGAAGCCATTACTGCTCTTGTGTCTGTACCTCCTGAAGCTTCAGCACCTGACCTTGAAACACGTCAGTCACACACATTTACTTTATTCGAGCGAAGGCAGTGTGATGACCAAACCGTATTATAAATTGCGTGTTGGTGCTTGGTAGCCGTAAACTCTCTGCTATGGATTCCTTCTCGCTGGCGTTCATATATTCACTGTAGGCCATTGAAGTTGTGTGGACAGACACTTTAAGCTGGTTCAGGACGTGCCTAAGATTTAATCATTCAAAACAAGGATGCTTCCTTAAGTATATCCTAATTTTTCATGTCTTCTCGGAAATACCTATAATCTGGGTGCATTCCGGTTAAGGCTTATCAGGCACTTCTTAGAAGAAACAACATCAAATGCAGTCTCGATACTGCTGTGCAGTTAACCTTTTAGTTTAGTTGAAATTCAGACTGGGAAATGAATTCTTGCAGATACCCCGGTTCAGTGCTTTGAAGAAAAGCTTGTCACAATGTGTCTTTATTGTATCACTTCTTAGCTCCTGATTGCAACCACGTGCATTTAATATACAGCAGGAACGGGTATATTGTTTCACGTTGCATTTTTTTGTACTGGTTAGTGCTTTACTTGCATGTTAATACATCACATTTACCTTATCAGCTCAATAATCAATGTAAAATTATTCCGCCCCAGAATCTCGAGATTGCTTAGCCGGAAGTATTATGTTTTACACATGCTTGGCCTGGTGCCATGATAAGATGTGGTTTCTCTACTCACTCTTGTTGGAGCTTCCCCTGCTAGCAATGGCCTAGGTCAGACTTTAAGTGGGATGAAAAAAACTGGCGGTCTCTGAGGGGCGAGGCCAATATAATTAAGGGCGTGGCTTAAAAGACTAAATTAGAAATCTCTACTTACCGTTATGTGCCCCCGACTGGCATGTTGCTGATTCTGTCTTTGCATCCAGATCTATAACACAAGTAACATGCCACCTGCATCGAGCCAGGGCTATTTTCTTTATCAATGGTTGTTGCATAAGATGATTAAGCAGCAACAATGGCATTTTATATAAAAAGTTAAAATGCTTCAGTTCTGAAATGAGACTGAAAGAACTGTAACGAGACCCTTTAAAGATATATGAAAGGTGGTATTGGTGCCAAGTTAAGATTTTTTTTTCCACCCCAAGGGTGAGGTTATAATGGAGAGCCCGAAAGTGACCCGCCTCAGCAACTGCTTCTTAGAACTGCCCGTGTTGAGCACCGGCAGGACCTGGCCCACTTAAAGCCCAGTCTAGGTGTCATGCTGTGACATGGTCCATCTGCTGGGGTGATGCATCAACTGGGTGTCCGCTGGCAGAGTGATCCTATGCCCCAGAGGTGGTGCTGGGCAAGGATGTGAGCTGCCGGGCCCTTTAGAAGAGTTCCTTTTGGCCCCGTGACCGTATGATGCTGGATGTCAAACAGATGCTGGGCTCTGTGCCCCCATATGCGAACTGTCCGAAAGTGCGAGCTGGGTGATGGTGATCTGTGTCATTGTTGGCTCAGCACAGGTGCGAGCTTCCTTGCGGATCCTCGCTTCTCTGCTCCGGGGCAGGGCGGGCGGTGTCGGCTCTTCCGTGGGGTGGTCCGAAGACGCGCGCTCTTCGGCTCCGATTTCGGTCCCTCTGCTCCTTGAGGGCAGCACCCTGTTCCCTGTGCGCGATACCGGTTTAAGAGCAGTGCCGAGATTCCAGTAAAACAGACTTCCCTCAGTGTCGGGTGCGAGGAGAAACCCCTGCACGAACCGATGATTTATAACAATAGTTGATTTATTGTTTTTTTTTGTTTGTTTGTTTTTTTATAATAGTGCACCTCAGACTTCTGCAGGTGGTGGTTTGAAAACATTTTATGTGCATTTATTGCACAATTAAAGAACTCTTTGTCAGGAATTCTGCCAACGATAGGAGCGTTTTACATTGCAGGTATGTGAGGTTTAAAATTTAAAATGGGGCACAGTTGCGGAGTTTTGGAAACGAAAACCTATATATGGCTGTCTCTATCTTAATATTTCTCGATACCGCGAGTGCTTGTCATAAGGTGCTCCTTTGGCCTGACTCACAGATTGCATTTTGAAATCCATTGCTCTGATCCAGATTGCGTTATCGGCGGCGTCTACACAGTCGTCCTGTAAAAGGTCACCTGTGGACTCCAAGGTCTTGGATGGCTCGTGCTCTCCTGTTGTGAGCTTGACGTCACGTGCACTCCTGTTGCAATGGGTGCTTGGCACCGTCTCTGTTCTCCATGTACTTGCATGGTTTGACTACCTACTGGCGGAAAGTTGCGCACAACTAGAGGCAGGCGATTGAGGGTTAAAACACGTGCCGATTCTTGGTACCACGCTACCTAGATTTGGTTTACCTAAATAAATATGTAATTTTTTTTGAGGCACCACTAGAGAAGCTGTTTATTGTTTCCTTCTAGCTATTTTTATTTTTTAATTGTACTCGCATTCTCTCCTCTGGGTGGTTGAATGGTGTGATGTCGCGTCTCTCTTTCCTTGGTCACAAAAAAAGGCTGCGCAGAATCAAGTTGATTCCATTGTTCCCTCCTGCAAAAGCTTTCAAAAACAGGACTTCCTGTGCTACTCTTAGTAGCATAGGAATGAAGGTTTATTGCCACATCTAACCATGCAGGAATGCGCTGCATTGCTAACTCCAGTTGGTTCGGTATATGGGTAGCTAGTGGTTGTTTATTAAAGAGCTATGGGTAATTAATTGCTCTGGGAGCACATGGCAAGGGCGTTGCTGCTCTAGGAGACGCCATCTTGCGGCGCTCTGGGACCCAAGCCCAGTCTGTTAAACCTTGCAAACAGGCTTCAGCAAGAGCCAAGTAGAGTGGATTAACGGGGAGGTTTTTGCGGAGCCTGTTAGACGCACACATCCAGGCACAGGCCTGCCAGGGTTACCAGAGTGCTTTTTTAGGTTTCGCCTGTCGAAAGCTGCGCAGCAGCGTTTCGCGCAGGCGAAATCTTTTGAGAATAGTATGTGGGCTTTGTCCCGCCTCTGTCTTCCATTGGCTAGCTCCATAAATGGAGGCTAGCCATTGGAAGAGAGAGGCGTCCGTCATTCTGCGAGGCGGCTCGTGGGCGTTCTGGCGATTTTTTTTAAATTTATTTATTTATTTTTCTCATCCTGCCCCTTTGACAACGTCATCGCGGTGGTGGGCGGTTCCTATTTGTTTTGGTCAGTTACCAAAAGTATTCTCCAGGAGTGGGCTGCGAAATGTTGCCAGGAATAAGTTTATATTTGCGATCAGGCAAGCAGCAGAATGATAGCGCATGTGCGCATTTAAAACCGGAGCCGGAGATGCGCATCAGCTTCTGGGAGGCCGGCGGCTGTGGGAGCTCCCCTCCTGGGTGAGTGGGGCAAGGGTACAACGCTCAGATGCTGCACAGGGCTCCTCCACGAGCGTCTCTGCCTTAGCCCGGGCGGCACTTCCCCCTGTGCCGGAAAGTGCCTGCCGGGTGACCTGCAGCAGTGACCGGCCAGCACATTGGCCAGCAAGAGGGGCGCTCTCCTTCCCACGAGGTGCCGGGGGCTCCCGGTGCGGTGGTCTGGCTGCTTCCCACTAAGTGCCCCGCGTGTAGCCTGCAGATGGCTAGCAGGCTCTTGAAATAAATCCAAAATGTATCAAAATTAGTGCCCCAAAGAACGGGAAAATGTAATGCTTGCTAAAATCAGGGCTAATCAGTGAATATTTCTGTCGGCCGTTTCACCTCGCGGACTTCCTGCCTTGAGGGACACTGTGCAGCCAAATGCTCGGAAAACAATAGGGAATTTAAAGGGGGGGGGCTGGAGTGGGGCGGAGTGCACAAGCATAGCTTTTATTGACTCTCACACAACTCAGTTTTATGTTCTCCAAGAACACCCAGCTCCCCTTCCAAGTGCCAAGAAACGTGTTGCCATGTTCCACAGTTGGAAACTTCGCCCAGTAAGTGATCCGCGTGGGGAAGGCAGGGGGGGGGGGGGGTTTGAAGTTGCTGCGAGCTGGGAGGGAACCTCTGCACTCGCAAGAATCAGCATACACAGGAGGAGGGCGGGGGCAGAGCCGGGGGTTGCACGGATCCTGAAAAGTCTTCGCCAGTGGCAGTCTCCAGGACAAAATGGGGAAGGGACCGAGGCAGACATACCGAGTGACTTACCTCCTTATGGGACTGGGGCCTGTGACATGTTGGGTGGGTGTGTGTGGCTCTGGGTGGGTGTGTGTGGCTCTGGGTGGGTGTGTGTGGCTCTGTGTGTGTGGCTCTGTGTGTGTGTGGGTCTGTGTGTGTGGGTCTGTGTGTGTGTGTGTGTGGGGGGGGGCTCTGTTGGTGTGTGTGGGTCTGTGTGTGTGTGTGTGTGGGTCTGTGTGTTTTTGTGTGGCATTTGACAGAGATTAAACTATTGGCATTGTAAATGACAATGCCATTTATTTATCTGTTTTCAAAACCAAAACATAAATACAAACTTTGTCATTTACAATGCCAATAGCTCAAACTTTTCAAAAGGCGAAACCATTGCATTGTAAATGCTTGTTTATAAATGTATGTATGACACACATGATTTAATTTGGATATGATAATAATTTGATCTTCATCGAGGCTGATCAGTCAAATGAATAGATAACAATGGGACCTTGCAAATATGCCCTCTAAGATGTACATTACAATTAAATGCAAGGGCCAATGTGGAAATATGTAACTCAAAATTAAATAAGGGGGGGGGGGGGCTAGGAGGCAACAAAGGTCTAGTCCCTAGGCTCCGAAATGTATAATAAAACAAGCGGCTGAGGTACTGTTCCTATCAGGAAGCAAAGAGAACAGAACAGTGGATGAAACAAGGGGGGGGGGGCATCCTAAGGATTATTACTTGGTGCCTTCACACATCCCGGACGATGTCATGCTTCATTATCAGGTGTGCTCCTCGTACGGTGCTGGAATGTCCTATATGCCCCTCGAAGGGTCTCGTTGGCAGAGATCATTTTATTTCTTGCAGTTTGATGAAAGGTGTCAGTGTGAGGGCTTCGTAAATATATGGGGTCAAGTGAATGTGTATGGAGGAGTGAAGGAAAGTTAAAACTGTCAAAGAGATACCAGATTAGATTTCAATGGGATCGCTCTCTCTTGGCAGAATTAAAAACGCCCTAAATAGGTCAGGGCTACAGTAGTGGTCTAATATATCCAAGTAGCCTCAAGTATGTGGATGTGGTCAGGTTGACATATTTTGTGACCAATGGCCCAACAAAAAGCTCCTTGGTGCTTCATTAGGACCTAAGAAAAAAGTAGTGCATAACCCTACCCCACACTTAAACCAGAATGCGCAGTATAGGTATTCCCCAATTAGATTTAGAGGTTCCCCAATACAAGAGAGGATTACTAAAAGGTCCATAGGTCGCACGCTACTCCACCATTCCAGCGTGTATACCCCAAGAGCATCATGGTAAATGCAGTTTTCTCAAAGCGGGTGCGCTTATCAAAAGTTCCGAAGTGTAATGCACAGTTGCAGGCCAACTCTGGACACCGGTGTTTCTGGATTATTGTCCTTCATCAGCAGAGTGTAGGAAGATTTTCAGGGGTTGCTGTGCAGGCTGCCAAAGTGTTATCAGGTCTGGTACCTCTCCGGGCGCGTAGGGCGTTACCTGAGCTCGTCAGCTCGAAGGCTCAAGGGAGCCGTATTTAAGTAAAAGGTCCATAGGTCGCACGGTACTCCACCATTCCAGCGTGTATACCCCAAGAGCATCATGGTAAATGCAGTTTTCTCAAAGCGGGTGCGCTTATCAAAAGTTCCGAAGTGTAATGCACAGTTGCAGGCCAACTCTGGACACCGGTGTTTCTGGATTATTGTCCTTCATCAGCAGAGTGTAGGAAGATTTTCAGGGGTTGTTGTGCAGGCTGCCAAAGTGTTATCAGGTCTGGTACCTCTCCGGGCGTGTAGGGCGTTACCTGAGCTCGTCAGCTCGAAGGCTCAAGGGAGCCGTATTTAAGTAAAAGGTCCATAGGTCGCACGCTACTCCACCATTCCAGCGTGTATACCCCAAGAGCATCATGGTAAATGCAGTTTTCTCAAAGTGGGTGCGCTTATCAAAAGTTCCGAAGTGTAATGCACAGTTGCAGGCCAACTCTGGACACCGGTGTTTCTGGATTATTGTCCTTCATCAGCAGAGTGTAGGAAGGTTTTCAGGGGTTGCTGTGCAGGCTGCCAAAGTGTTATCAGGTCTGGTACCTCTCCGGGTGCGTAGGGCGTTACCTGAGCTCGTCAGCTCGAAGGCTCAAGGGAGCCGTATTTAAGTAAAAGGTAACGGTGCATTACACTTCGGAACTTTTGATAAGCGCACCCGCTTTGAGAAAACTGCATTTACCATGATGCTCTTGGGGTATACACGCTGGAATGGTGGAGTAGCGTGCGACCTATGGACCTTTTACTTAAATACGGCTCCCTTGAGCCTTCGAGCTGACGAGCTCAGGTAACGCCCTACGCGCCCGGAGAGGTACCAGACCTGAAAACACTTTGGCAGCCTGCACAGCAACCCCTGAAAATCTTCCTACACTCTGCTGATGAAGGACAATAATCCAGAAACACCGGTGTCCAGAGTTGGCCTGCAACTGTGCATTACACTTCAGAACTTTTGATAAGCGCACCCGCTTTGAGAAAACTGCATTTACCATGATGCTCTTGGGGTGTACACGCTGGAATGGTGGAGTAGCGTGCGACCTATGGACCTTCAAGAGAGGATTACTGGCCTCCTGGTGGCGAACTCTTATCAGATCATCTTACAAGACACACCATTCTCTAAGCAGGGGCACCTTCCTGCACATAAACAATCCTTAGAGGCAAGTTCCTCTATCCATGTGTCCCACAGAATGTAGCACACATAGACAGAGGAAGTAACAAGGAGAAATAAATATATTTCTCCACATTACGCCTCTCCTGGGAAGGCATATCTTTTTGGCGCATTCCCAGGTTTACCAGGTTTGGTAAATATGGAAATGCATCAATAAGCATGGGAGTTGTGTGGGGATACCCACGCAGAGCCTGTGGAACGCCTCCGTTGCGCAGGATAATGCAATGCATTGTTTTGCGCTGTGTTGTTTTACTCCAGATTTATGAAGCCGTTCAAAGCAACGCAAGTGGGTTTGCCTGGCTTTATAAAGCTAACTTAGAGGTTTGCGTCACACATGTAGACCCTTGCGTGGTGCAAGCATGATGCAAACCTCTCATGAATATGCTCCCATGTCTGTTATGAAACCTCTGCCAATTCTCACAGCATTGCCTGATAGCCCATGGCATCATTAGCTAGTGGACCTCTTTGGTCTTTTTCAAGTTAAAAGAAATATATCATCTTATTTGACTGCTACTCAGGAAGTTTTTTGTATTCTAAGAGATTGTTTCTTTATAACGTGATTTCCATTTTACATTATTACCGACAATGGAGTGTAATTTACTTTAAATAAGATTACATAATTTTTTTCATATTATGGCATAATTCACAAATGCACTCCGTTGCACTCACTACAAAGTAATGGCTTAGATTCAACAGATTTTTAACTCAAGGTGTTCCATTTGCCATTGCCAATAGGTCGAATGTGAGTAAACTCTTACAAGAAAATGTATGGTCACATCACTGCACTCCACACTAGAAATTAGAGTGGTTTTGTAGGTCCAAGCCTTGTTCTGAATTATGTCCATCAGGGTGGCTAAATCAAAGAAAAGGAAGTTAATGTAGATATGTTTGAAATGTAATTATCAACAAGGACTAGCTTAGTTGTGAGAGGTGACTCAACAGAGAAACGTTTGTGGGCAAACCATTTTGTTTGGACATAGCCAAGATTAAAAAACCCAGACCCTCTAACAAGGGTCTATCTAAATGTGCTAGTCCTGAAAATCCTGCATTACAAATAGCTATAATATCAATAACTTTGTAACGGAAGGCTATGGCATGGGAACACAAATTGAAAATCAGAGGCAGATTTGTACGATGGCCCAATTCTCTGGATGCAACAAGTTTAAGACACTATAAAAATTATTATTGTACACAATGTTGTCACAACTGATCCTCCAACTTTCAAGCCACTCATTGACATGGCACTGAGTACACAGCACACATGTACCACCTGCTATCATGTGTCAATAGCTCATGCTGTTCCCTGTAAGCCTACAACAATAGTGTCATATGTATATATTGCAGAATGTCCTATACACCAGTAGGGTAGACACTGGTTACTTCCATACAGAATCTGTCATGAGAATATTATGCCAAAGAGATCCAAACAGACATGCTCACTTTGACATTGCTATTGAATCAAGTTTCTACTTTAAAGCTGATCACAGAATCAAACTGACTTGAATGTGGAAATGGGGATAACATTGAGTTTCCTCTTGAATGCCTCCTTGATGTCCTTGTTTCTCAGGGTATATATCATAGGATTGAGCATGGGTGTTAACACAGAATAAAGAACAGCAACAAGAGAGTCCACCTCAGAAACAACGGAGGCAGCAGGACGTATGTACATGAAAATAATTGGCAAGAAAAACAGACTAACCACTATTAAATGAGAAGCACAGGTAGAAAATGTTTTTCTTCTCCCCCCTGGCGAACTAATTTTTATGATGGACCATATAATTTTAACATAAGAAAATAGAATAAGAGAAAATGATGAAACTATAATTAGGAAACCAATGGAGGATCCTATAGCAACATTGAGGGAAGTGTCTGCACAGGCCAGTTGTAGAAGAGGGGGGTGGTCGCAGTAATAATGATAGATCACATTGGGTCCACAGAAGGGCAGTCTTGAGACTAAAATTGATTGTATAAAGGGGGTGAGGAATCCTCCAATCCAGGAAACAGCAGCAAGTTGAATGCAAAGTTTTTTAGTCACACGGGTTCCATATTGGAGCGGTTGGCATATGGCACAATAGCGATCAAAGGACATCATTGTCAGCAGGAGACATTCTGCAGCTCCCAAAGAAAGAAAAACATACATCTGTAAGATGCAGTCACTGAAGGAAATGGTTTTGCTGTTCATCAGAAACTTGGCAAGCATTTTTGGCAAAGTCACTGTGGAGAAACTAAGATCCAGGAATGAGAGGTGACTGACAAAGAAGTACATGGGGGTTTGAAGCTTATAATCAAGTGTGGTAAGTAGAAATACAATGCCATTACCTGTGAGAGTGCGGAAGTAGATGGGGAAAAAGATCCAGAAGAGCAAAATATGATAACTCTGGAGACTTGGAAAACCAAAGAGGATGAACTCAGTTACTGTGCTATTGGTCTGATTGTGCAGTTGCCTGTTTTCCATATTTTTTGTGAGCAGCACCTGGAACAGAAATGTGGTAGTTACTGACATCTCCAAAGTCTCTAATAATCGTTGAAGCATTGTTCGAATGATACTTCTTTATATCTGGAAAAATATGTAAAGTGAAGTATGCAAAGGCAGGAATAGCTACCCTATCTCTTAGCTTTGTCTTAAAAAGTCTTAAAAAGTAGTGAATCTAAACAGTTTCCTCGAGACAAAGTTACAGGTTGATTTATATATAAGAATTTCCTCTTGAAGAAAGGCAAGCCCGAGTTTAGGTACATTTTCTATAATTAGATTGAGTTTACTGGTTACCATTTCACATGTCACCGTCAGCATTTGTTTTCCTCAGTGTGATAACCTAAGTGCAACAGGTATGAACGGACATAGGACCTGGACTGAATGTGACACAGGGACTGTGTTTATATCTCAATGATGACATCTAACTATGACAAAACTGGTTTGGATTGCTTGTATTCCCATTCAATGGGGTCTGGGAAGGAGAGTCAGATTGAACTATTGCTATTTGAGGAGGTCAAGGCTGATATGCAAATGGATTGTCTTTGGAGTAGCATGGTGGGTGAGACATGATGGAATAGAATGCCACTTGAAAAAAGGTCTGAGACTTTTGTGTTTCATCTATCACCTTTGAGTTTGTTTCAGAAATAGCTGTACTCAAACATCTGCTAAAATATTGAACTTGTACATTGTATTGTCGCACAGCAGCATCCAAATCATGACCCATGGTATTTAGTACTTAAAGTACTTATAACCTTCTTATGTATATAGGAGCTTTCATAACAATAAACATATTAGGGATGCTCACAACCTTCCTTGTTTGAGGGTCCAATATTTCTCCAAAATAGAACTTGTTAGGCTAATTAAGACTGTGGATACACATCCTCTGCTTCCCATAGCCTGTTTTCTAGGGCTGGGCATAACTGGTGTAATTCTCAATAGCATAATAGCTCATAATTACCACAAAATTATTGGTAACTATGTAACTGGGTGTGAGTTAAATGCTAATTATCTTTCTCACACAGTTATTCTGTGTGAGAAGTGTAATCTAGCATTTAACTCATGTCCAAATTGGGCCTGGGGATGCATGTGCATGAAATACAAGAGGACACGAATAGCAGTAGCCAGCAGCCACTCGCTCTCTCTCAGTTATTTGTTCCTTTGTTCCTGCGGTAGGATTGTTCCTTTCTCAAATTACTCTTATTTACTCAAGTTGGCATATTAACATGATATCTGCAATTTCTTATCACAAGGGTAATGTGTAACTACCGAAATTACTCCAATTACTATCACATAATTAAAACTTCTCGGAGGCTTACTCTTTTCCTCAATAAATGTCATTAAACCTATTCTACAGAATGTTTATGAGCCACACATCGCCTGACTTTGTATTCTACGATTTTAGGAGCTCCTCAAGCCAAGTACAGGCTAAATATAAGCCAAGTGCTCAGTGGAGTCCATGCTCT
This sequence comes from Lissotriton vulgaris, assembly GCF_964263255.1. Taxonomy (NCBI): domain Eukaryota; kingdom Metazoa; phylum Chordata; class Amphibia; order Caudata; family Salamandridae; genus Lissotriton; species Lissotriton vulgaris. The sequence goes on along the minus strand of NC_141696.1, from coordinate 123,859,630 downwards.
TTCTGCCGCCCCCATCAACTTCGTGACCTAACTCTGAGGGTAGTTTGCTGGTGAGGCTTTAGGTAGCCGCTAGTGCCAGGCAGGGTACATAAACAGCCAGCGTTAGGCTGGTGTGGCTTGTGCCTGTCACAGGCCCCTTCCCCTCGTCCCTTCCACTGGACAGTAAAAGTCCACAACAGATTTAGGGGGAACAAGGACACAGTCAATAGTCACTCTTACCATCAAGGAAGCCAGCTTTCAACAGTAAGGAAATCAATGAAGTAAAGCCGCACCAATTGAGTCCTTACTAGTCCTTAAACAGTTCTTCAAAAGCTCCAGCATCAGAGGAAAGGTCAGTGGAAAGTCACCAAGAGGACTCAACCTCTGCTGGTCCAGTATCAGAGAACAGTAAAGAACTAGCCCAAAGGAACTCTGGGCGTCAAGCAAAACTGGGCTTGTGGGGCAACACAATGGACCGTGAAGCAGGCAGAGGAACATGGGGTGTATTACACGCACACAGCATAGGATCTCCCAGAGTACGGAAGTGGCCTCCCAAGAGGCTGGTGTGGCTTGTGCCTGGGGAACTTTCTGTTTCCCCATATTTCTGCTCGCTACCCAACAATTAATCATTGGGAATAGTTCTTCATCAGGCACAGGAAAAGCAAGAAGGAAGCCATCAAATTACTGCACAAGAGCCCAGTCAAAAGTCTTGTCTATGGGAGGTGGGGAAGCTCAACATTCATGAAGAAACCAACCACCACACAAGAATTGACGTGCTCTTGCACTCCCCACAGCGCATAGCCGGGAGCTCCAATTAGAGTGAGAAGAGGCGGTGAACACAATGATGCAAACTCAGCTGCTAACATTGGAAATGACGCTCCTCATCCGAGCACTATCACAGTAGTGGCAGAAGACCTAACCGCATCAACAGCTGAAATCCCCCTGCAACCATCAGGAGTGGAAAGTCTCAGCTTCCCCAGGTGTGTAATCTGTACAAGTCAGGGTCACAGACAACATCCTCTACCTCAATGAAGACACCTTCACAGAGAGGCAGCACCAGGCAATACAGCTACTGATGATCTATCCTCATTACGACCCCTTAGCAAGACAGAAAAGAAGAAACTTCGAAAATAGGGCAATAAGACAAACAACCTTTTTCAACGCACTGCATGCGATTTGGTTCCAATTTTTGCAAGGGGTAGAACAGACTCTCATCCAACTGGTGGTGAAAGTAGTCTCCCACAGCCGCAGCCTTCTTTGAAGCCCACCTTTGGGTAATTGTCGATCTCAGGGGCTCCACGTCACAGGAATCCAGCTTTAAGGTTGACTCAAAGCAACCTTGAATGTATACCCGTGCAGGCCCGGACCGAAAACAACACAATTCAATCCTAGTGGACCCAACTAGAGTAGGCCTGACATCACCACCCTTGACCCACTCCCCTATTGGAATGGGAGACACAATAAGCAAGGCTGTCAGAGGGAATCTGAGCACTGAGACCCTGTCACTCACCCAAAATGCAGTTACAGAGCAGTTTAACATTCATAAACCAGCCAGCATCATTCAAGCAACCAAAGGCACCATTAGAGTTACAATCAGAAAGGATCTGGGCTCTACGATCTTGCATAAATAAACACAGCTCAAAACTGGATATTCACATTATGATCCCCCCAAGGAGCACTAGCAGCAAAAAGTAATTGATCCTAACAGGATGGAGGAGATCCCATGTAAGATTAGGGGTCCCGATCAACGACGGTGTCATGATACAGTTTTGCCAATTCAAAATGCCACATTATTGTTTATCCCAGTGTACCCCTCACAAGCTTCACACAACATTTTAAATTGGGTGAAAATCCTCAGGCTTTTTAAGTCTATTCTTGAACTGAGTGGACTGGAGTCTAGTGGTATCAAAGCAATTGAGGGGCATATTTACAAGCCCCTACTGCCACCACAATGTCACTGAAAGTGGCGATAGGTCTTCGTCTTATTTACAAGGCAGAGTTATGCCACTTAACGTGTAAATAAGGTACCCTTTCACGCTGTACTGTTGCTGTTGCTGTGGGCGTTTCACCGCAATACCCATTGATTTTGACACTGACCACTGTTTACAAGGGTGATGTAAATAGGAGGCAGTGCCAAAATTAAGACCAGGGAAAGCCTGGTCTTATACAGGCGAAACGAGGAGAAATACGTTATTTCTCTTCATTTTTGCTGTTGCCACGTGCGCTGCATTGTGCAGCACATAAAGAAACAGCAAATGGCCATTGAGTGTTAATTTTCAGAAAGGGGACACTTCCTGCACATAAACAATAAAAGAAATGACGTTATGCAACTTCTATGTGTTTTGCATTAAGCAGCACACCTAAAATACACAAAACCTAATTTAAAGATTGTTTATGTGCAGAAATGGAGACCTTCCTGCACATAAACAATCTTCCGCTAAATGCAGACACCCTTGTACTATGCTGCAAGGGTGCCCGCATTGGCGCTAGGCTGCTAAGTTTAGCGCCAGTGCAGGGGGGAATGCAGGGCTGCACCATGTTGTTGTAAATATGGTGCAGTCCTGCGTTTCTGAAGTCGCAGAGTGAGGCGTTAAGCCAGGAAGGCTAACGCCGCACTCTGTCACTTAGTTGTAAAAATTCCTCTGAATTTCTTCCCCCCACAGGCACCAAGCCAACACTAGTCGTACTCCTTTTGACTAAAATCACACCTTAAATCATAGACCAATTCAACACGTGGAGTATTAAAATTATTCCCTTTAAAGATCCAGACTATCCCACAGTACTAGTAAAAACATTGGATTCCAAAATCACTGTTAGGAAGAAGTCATTCTCAATACTAAAAAACTTACAGGGTTGTGCTTCCACAAATGATAGTGAACAAAAGGTACAGGACCCAAACCGCAAGGGGGACGACTTGGCCTGGTTGTCAGCAGCATTAACCAGCAGAAGCCTCAATTGAACCACCACTGATATTAGTTCACCACCACTATCTATATGTTCCTGGAATTTAAATGTCTCAGGCAGAAACTTGAGGCTTTTGATGTGATCATGTATTTAGAGAATTACAAAGGCATTCTCCTCCAGGAAACATGGGCAGAGACCACCCTGCCAATAGAAGGCTATTTAGAATACAGGATATTAGTCACCAGGGTGCATAAGTTCAGAAGATCAAAAGGGGGACTAGCGACATATGTCTCAGTCAAGCTAAAAGCCACTATTGAGCAGTTAGTATTTGAGGAGAACTGGCTTTCTGGTATCAGGATCTGCTATCCAAGATCACCGCTATTACTACTACTTGTAAAGAGGAACATAAGCCCAAACGGCAGAGAAAACAGGACCAAATTTAACCGCCTAACGCAGATCCTGTGTGACCTAACTAACAATTACCCAAATGCAGCCTGCTCGATTACAGGGGACTTCAATACAAATTTTTACAAGATTTTCCTTAAGATTATGTGGAAACTTATCCAGGGAGAGATCAAAACATTACTGTAGCTACTGCAGAGTATGTAAGGGCGCCTAGGGGTAGGCACTGCAGTACATACCCCTCTGCGCCCTTACATAGCCAGGCTGTGGTGCTGCTAAATTAATGTGACATCACTGAACTTATAGGAATTTTAACAAATTCAAGCCTCACACAAAAAACGAATGTTGCAACTGAGCCACGCCCATTCATCAGGAGTTTGGAAAAGGATAGTAGTATGTAGCTGGTTTTGCATTTAGGAGAACACTGTCACAAATATGTTAATGAAGCATTGTGTGATAGCCACTGTCATTTACAGTCAGTACATTGTCCATTGAAATAACCACAAAATTTGCTGATGAAACTATACAGCAAACAAATGTTAATGTGTGGAAATTGGGTTACAGAGAATATTTGTCCTTTGCACATCACCAAGTAAAGAGTCTTGATTTCTAATGATCCAACTAAAATGCTTGTTTCCATTACACTCCAAAGTTAGAAGAAAAGAGCTTCATTTGTACTTTCCAAATGTTTTGAATAATTTGAGAAGTGTCTATATTTAAATTGTATTGCATGTTAGACAACAATACATCTTACAGCCTTTTCTTTCATACCAGCAAGATTTTCACATTCTACGACATCCTTACACTTTATAGCAGGGGTCTCCAAACCGGTCCTGGAGGGCCGGATCCATGCCAGATTTTTGGGATATCCCCATTGAGATACATGTAGTTATTTTAAAAATCTGGCATGGATCCGGCCCTCCAGGACCGGTTTGGAGACCCCTGCTTTATAGTCAGGAAAAGAAGAGTACACAAAATAATCAACAATTTGTCAGGAGACGAGACTGACAATGAATTCTGTCAATGAACAAACAGCAAATGTGACAAGATTAAAGCAAAATTTAACCCCTCCCCTGCAGGGCTAATTCCCCTGCTGTGCTGGGGGGAGGGGGTGCATGCGCAGTGCCGCGCTGCTCATGACGAGCTCGGCTCGTCATGCAGCACGGTGGCACTGTGCTCATGATGAGCTGAGCTCGTCATGACCACGCCATTTCTTCCAATGGAATGCCCAGCACAGCAGGGGAATTATCCCGTGTGTGCTCGGCACAATGGTCATGATGAGCACGCAACGGGTTAAAGCCATCTTGAATGCTATTTTACCATGGGAACTTTAGCATGGTTATTTAGGTGCCCTCTTAGGGCTCAATGGGCTGCTGTCGTCTGGCCGCCTCCCACCTCTGGGCCACAGTGCATTGCACCTGCTGCACCACTGGTAGCCACTGGCCCTAAAAAGTTGCCTTCAGTGGCGCTAGCCCACCGGGTAAATGCCTGGTGGAGAAACAGGCGGTCCGGGCCTGTGGCTGCTGTATCCAATACAGTCCTGGGTCGGGAAGAGGGGGAAGGGGAGAGGTGGGGCAGGGCGTCACTCTCCTCTCACTCTGTGGTTGTTCAGAAATCATTCCATGTGCTACTGCTTTGTCCTCAGGGGTGGGGCTCCCTAAAGAATCCTCGTTCCATGAATTAAATGATTTACAATGTCTGTGTGCTGTCTCTACAGTTCTTCCAAAACATTAGAGACATAAGAGACCTAAACAGCATAAGAGCATCCTCCTGTACAACCACGAAAATACCAAACACTTCCCCATGAGCACACTACACACAAAACTCCCCCACAGTGTGGTATGGTATGCACCAGTTAATGGACGTCAGCACCTCACCAAGAGTTCGAACTGCCATACAATATACAATCACTAAATAGTGTAATTCATGGAAATACTTTGTCTTACTGTTCAGTTCTTTATCAATGGTAATGGTACATCGACTGCTGACAATATGCATTTTATCATGGGTCTGTGATCTGTTGTTTCCTGCCTAGAAGAACGTATTCTTGTTTGATCAGATCGTGTTTTTGATTCCTTTTTCAGCCACTGTTAGTTTGTTTTTCAGTTTAAAGTTCGTAATTGAGAGTTCAGCATTAACACATAAAAAAGATGCACCATTCCTAAGTAAACACCATCAATCAAGCAAACACTACCCTGTCTTGGTTCCAGTAATTTTTTCTGAACACGCTCACAAGTGTTTCTCCGACCGCACGTCTCCTTCTAGATACCCTTCTTTGTGGGGTCCCCCTGGGCTCTGCACTGAGTCCGCTACTGTTTAGTCTTTACTTGATCCCCCTCCCGACTATTGTCGAGAAATGGGGAGTGAGTGTGGTCTCCTACGCTGATGACGATCAGCTGGTGTCTCTTTCAAAGGACACTCGCAGGCTGCCTTTGCCAACTTTAAGCAATGCATGATTAACACCTCGGTCTGGATGACTCAGAATTGCTTAAAATTAAATACCGTGAAAACAGAGGTCCCATTTTTCAACCAACCAACACCCACATTCGGTTGTGCTTTGGTGGTCTTCGGAGATGAACCCCCCACCGATTCCGGTGGATTCAGCCAGAAACTTGGAGTTTAAAATTGACAAGGACCTCTCTTGTAAGGCCCAGATTCGACACGTCGCCTCCTCATGCTTCTGGAAGCTGAGAGCTTTACGGAAATTCCTTCACTTCCTACCTGTGGATTGCAGGAAGACAGTGGTGCCTTGCACTGGTCACGTCCCAGTTAGATTATTCCAATAGCCTTTATCTTGGATTACCAGCTTCTCTGGTCCACAGGCTGCAAATAATTCAAAATGCTGCGTCCAGATTATTAGGAAGGTGCTGTTCCGCCATCATATCTCCCTGCAGTTGCAGAGCCTCCATTGGCTACCGGTCAATAGAAGGATCGAGTTTATGGCGCTCACCCATGCCTACAGAGCCACCAGAGATCGGAGCTCAGGTTACTTGAGACATGGGCTGCAAAACTAACATCAAGACCGGGTTCTGGGATCGAATCACCTGAAACTGCTCAGGGTTCATCGCTTCTTTAAGGCCAGGATAGGTGGCAGAGCATTCTCGGTGAGAGATGCGTCTCTCTGGAATGCTTTGCCTCTCCACCTCCGCAAGACGGAGTCAGAACTGGTCTTTAGAAGAGCACTGAGCTCTTTAACTGCCCGTAGCTCTCCCTTTATTCACCCCTTCCTCGCTGCCAATCTGCAGCCCAGCGCCAGGACACCTCAGTTGGAGGTAGCTGTAAGCCTATAAATCTCACTTATTATTAATATTATTATATTGTACACCATCACCAGAGCTCACAGGCTTCCCACGTCCACGTGTGAGCAGCCCATCTATTCCAAGGTTGGACTTTACATTCTGATGCTTGCAGACCTACGTATGCCAAAACAAAATAAAGACTTCAAGTCCCAGAATACAGCGTAAAACACGTGGACAATTTGAGCTCTTCACACATGGCCCTGGTAAAATGTGAGAGCTCTTGACATCATACATGCACACCAACGTATAGGCCATCGCACAAGCATACCATTAAAATGGTGCATGCATCATCAAACGTCATATACACACTAAGATGCACCACTGTGCCTCATTCGGAAAATCGTAGTGCACCATATTTACACACACACACACGTATGCACTCACACACACATGCTTTGTTGCTGTGCTTGTTGTACCTGTTCCCATTTCATGTCTGCTACTCAGCACGCATCCTATGTGTCTGACCGTTTTGTGTTTGTTTGGACATGGGAAATAGTACTGTGTGCGGCTGTGCATCATGTACGGCAGCGTGTTACTGCACACGCACAAGAGCCGATACCAACAGACAGACCGGACTGGATTGGAACGCAAAATTCAAGTCTAATCAAACAGCTTCTTATGTATTGGGCAGCCTAAAGACCCTCTTGTGGGCTTTTGGATGGAGCAGCTCTGTAGTAGCTTGTTACCATAGAAAAGCTTCTAGGCCATAGATGATTGTGAGTAAAATGGTGGCCCTAAGCACCCTATGTATTGGAAGTGAAGAGGGACTTTCTAACAAGGTATTAAGCTGTCAGAGTCTAGTATTGATTAATGCGGTCTTTTCTTCAAGGTGGCTCAAGTGAGTTTTACTTCCACTGCTTCCAGAGATCCACATGCCCAAATAATGATACAATTTTGTCCCAGTGACTCCAAAAGTACACATGGTCCAGCAGTAGTTCAATTTCTTGGTCGACCTCCCGAAGACACAAGGACCATTAGTCAGAACTGATAAGGTTTTAAGTTATTTACTCAAAAGGCCATCATTTCTTTGCCTATTTAGGGATATCTGTACATAATTCCAGATTCTTGTTGTACAATCAGAGAATGCTGTCACACCCAAGTTCTGTTTTTGGATCTTAGGAACCCAAAGGAGCACAGATGGCATTGAGGTCAACCAGGCAATCAGGGCATGAAAACTCAGAAACCAGTACATGAAGGCTCTGCCGCAAATAGTATATATTAGGACACTTGAAGGTGATGCTTTTCCTACTCAGTAGCCAGATTGACTTGGTGACTGTAGGCAGATTTGAAGCACTTCAAACCTGACATCAGGCTAGCTGCCACATTCTGAACAATTTGAGGTGTGGCAGAGAATTCTAAGGAAGCCCTATAAAATGAATTGTGATAATCCAGATGAATTGTTGTTTGTACCACTGTCTTACGACAAACCATCGACAGAAGAAGAACAATTTGTCTTCAGGCTTTCAGACCTGCAAAGCAGATGACAACCACATTTGTTGTAGGACTAACATTTTAACTCTGATCTAAAGCTTTTCTTGAGGTTTCTAACTTTGGAAACAGGGTAGGAATTTGGAACTCATCGAGGCAGGCCACCAAGCTTGATTTGAAGTTAAAAACCATTGAGTCAAGAAAAGATGCTAGATCAAGTTTTAGTTGTGACTATGCAGAAGAAACAATAAAAGTTGTACGGAAGATCAATTTAAATGTTGTCTGAATGGCAGTAGAAATAAAAATTAGCATATGAGAGATTCACTCTCATTCTTGAATTCCCATCAAATGTATTCTTTGTAGAAAACAGAGCAGGAAGCAATTCTATATAAGGTTCACCAAATTATTCATATGTTAACATCTGTTTCTCCATGGCGTTTGAGCTGGTTAAATGTTGTATGAAAAACTAAGTTGACCAATTTCATGAGGTGAAGTTTATTTCATCTCCTTTATATCGTTGCAAAATCCACAGTCTTTGCCAATACTTTGTGGCTATGCTTTTCCACATCTGCAAAACGAAAACAGCAATGTCTGCATCAACTTTGGTGAAAAACTCCAGCTGATTTTGAAGTAAGTTTGAACTCTGTTCTGCATTTACCAGGATGCAAAGGGATGAACTGTGCTGGGACTGTGAGGCAGTGTGCTCCCAACCCCCTTTCTGTTTAAAAGGCTCCCTTGAGTCATCAAGCTGACGAGCTTTGGAGCTGCACCTGTGTGCCTGTGAGTGGTACTGTGACCTGAGAGGAACTTGGCAGCAGTTCCAGCAACCCCAGATGATTTTTCTTTGATCTCTAATACTGATGCTCTCTACTGAAGACGGGCTCAATCCAGAAACACGAGTCTAGAGATATACAGCAATGTCTGAACTAACTTTGGTGAAAAACTCCAGCTAATCTTGAAGTAAGTTTGAACTGTGTACTGCATTTACCAGGATGCAAAGGGATGAACTGTGCTGGGACTGGGAGGCAGTGTGCTTCCAACCCCCTTTCTCATAAAACATTTGCTTTTTTGCCACTGCAGATCAACATTGGCAAAAAAACACAATAATCAATTTGTGTGCAGGTGCCCTTACACATGAACATGTATTTGTGATGATGTGGTGGGTATTTTGTTTTAATTTCAATTTACCTTTTCAAGTTGGAGAGCTTAGAGCCATCATGAAGCTAAAAAAAAGAAGATTATAGTGAGCCAAATAGCATTTTTTGATAGAAGAAACTAGGCAGCAAATTGTGACTACTAAACACATAAAAAAAAAACAAGAGAAAAGAAGGGTGAGGAGCATACATTTTGACGGTGCCGAGACACAACAGCGAATCAAAAATACTGACTTAGACAAATATCGAATTTCAAATATTGTGGGTCAGAAATATTGACATACCGATTCCAGTGGTCAAGAATATCAATCTTAGGTGAGTAATATTGATGTTAAAAATATTGAAGTGTTTAATATTGTTTGCAAAAATATATATTTTTAAAATATCATTTGTTTATTGCTGTTCTGTATTTTAGTATTTGTTTTATATGTTCGTGTTGTTTTTTGTGTAAGAATTGTTTGTATTTTTAATATATGCGTTAAAATTTAGTAGTTATAAATGTTTTATTTATTTGAATTTTGCATTTTTAGTTTCGTAACAGTTTGTGAATTTTTAGCGGAATAGGTTGGGAAGTAGTTTAATTGTATTAAATGTATTGAATATTTTTTATTTATTAGTATTTGTTTAATTGAGATGTTATAGTTTTAAATGTGTAATTTATTTTTACCAATTAATAATTCATTGTTACATAATTTCAATTAAATAGTAGGTAATACATTATGGTAATTGTGTAATACATTTTAGGTGTTTGTTTTGTTGTTTATAAGAGTAAAGGGTGGGAAGTAATTTGTATTTAATTAATATATAGTTGTTAATTAATGTTAATTATTTGATATGTATTTTTGGTAAAGATTTCATTTTTTGTCTGTTTTTACTTCTAAAGGGGTAAAGGGAGGGTACTAAATACATTTTAATTGCTTAATTATTAGATGTTAATAGTAATAGTTTTTAATTTATAAATACGTTTTCAGTGTGTTTAATTTAGGTGTGTGTTGTGGATATGATAATGATAAAGTGTATGTAGACAATTAATGTTTATTCATATTTTTTAGTAATATTATTTTTAAAATTCATTATTAATTATGGGAAAAAATTATTAGACCTTTTGAAGTGTTTTGTTATTAGTGTGGTGTTATAGGATAGTTCAATTAGAAATTGTATGAATGTGTGGCACACCGAAATGTTAATTGTGGACTTCACAATGTGGGATTTAATTGGCTGTTTTTGGGTGCCTGTGGGTGTAATCCCCTCTGACCCTGGGGGATCCTAAATTGTAAATACACGAAAGTTGCAGCGCCAAACAAATGGCACTGTACCCACGGGCACTCCTCTGAGACTTCGTCTCTATGATTCGTATTGATGTAATCTGTTCGTATAAGTGTAAGAATTCTCAATTACTCATTGGTAGGTCAATGTAATGACTTCTTTAATCCAGTCTTTTATTCAAATCATTTCTTCAAAATTGTAACATTATTGATCAATTCCATCAAATTTCAACAGTGCATGACAATCGCTTCTTCATTTGATATCATCTCAAATTGCGATGTAAGTATCCCTATGCATTTTGGGACCCAGCCCTTCTTCAGCGGATTCACTTATAATCTGAAATTCAGAAAATCTAAGTTTTACTCATAGGGACTGTTGACTCTTCCTACACCAAGCTCATAAATGGGGTGAACGTGCTCGTGAAAACCGAAAATAAATGGTAAGTGAATGAGAAGTGACTGTTTGTGTTGAGTCAAACACAAAAGGACTGTGAAATGCGTAAAGATAAAAACTGCGAGTGAAACATAACCAAATGGTGCACCGTAATTGCAAAAGTGGAAAAACACGTAAAGATCTAGACTGTGGGTGAAATATAACTAAAAAGTGCGCTGTGAACGATTAATAAATGCAAAGGTGAAAGAACATGTGCTTGTTACGGCGGGGTTCGAAAGATTGGAAAATTACTGGTTCAATCAACGTGTGTTCGATGTTAGTCATGAATCGTTATCTGCTTACGAAATGGGAATAAATCGGGTGCTGAGACTCTTACCGCATAAATGAATGAGACGGCATGTCAAAATTTCCTCATACAAAAATTGACGGTGAAGTGAAACTCCGTCAAAGAGATCCCGTGTGTTGATGAGAGAAAACAACGATGGACTTATGTTTGGCAGCCATTTTAAAGTGGTATTGGGACGGTAATAAAATTCAAAGACGGACCCCAGGCCGTATGTGTAAAAGATGAGTCAAAACTCAAAAAAGGACTTACTGTTTGGCAACCATCTTGAGGTGGTGATATTAGCAACATGTTTGGGTGGTAATAAACCAGGAAAATAGAGACAAATAGAAAAAGCAACATAATGATGGGAACCTACAGTTGAATAATAGAAAAATACTGTTGAAAAAATAACAAAGTATTCTATATCGGTTAATTTAGCAAAAAACGGTCCGAATGTCTAATGCTACAGAGTATACACATGACAAGGTAAATGAGAGTTAATGTGAACACAGTTAGAAAAGAATATATAATATATTGTCATTGATAGAATTAAGTAGGTTATGTGAATATAATGGAATGATTACAGTTGATGTTGCATTAAAGAAAAGAGCTGTATTCAATTCGATCATTTAAACCTTTAGGCTGACAACTATCCAGTCTTTTTATCCAAATCAATTTGCATTGTAATAGTCTCTTTCTGTTGCGTAGACAACAGGAAGAGACTATTACAACGCAAATTGATTTGGATAAAAAGACTGGATACTTGTCAGCCTAAATATTTAAATGATTGAATTGAATACAGCTGTTTTCTTTAATGCAACATCAACTGTAAATCCTATGGGGGATGAACGATTTCATTTTATGTTCCATTCACACATTATAGTTGCACTATCATGTAATCATTCCGTTATATTCACATAACCTGCTTCATTCTATCAATGACAATATATTATATATTCTTTTTTGACTGTGTTCACATTAACTCTCATTTACCTCGTCATGTGTATACTCTGTAGCATTAGACATTCGGACCGTTTATTGCGAAAATAACCAATATAGAATACTTTGTTATTTTTTTTCAACAGTATTTTTCTATTATTCAACTGTAGGTTCCCATCCTTATTTCGCTTTTTCCATTTGTCTCTATTTTCCTGGTTTATTACCACCCAAACATGTTATTAATATCACCACCTCAAGATGTTTGCCAAACAGTTAGTCCTTTTTCGAGTTTTGACTCATCTTTTACACATACGGCCTGGGGTCCGTCTTTGAGTTTTATTACCGTCCCATTACCACTTTAAGATGGCTGCCAAACATAAGTCCGGCAATTGCAAAAACAACAAGTGATGGACTGAATGTGGATCAATGTCACACACTCCCCCAGTCAAAAGATCTGGGCCCAAATCCATCGTTTTTTTGCACTCCACACCACCCTGGGTTAGACAATGGCGATATGCAAATCAGCTCTGACCCTGTTGCCCCATGGGAACAGTCCAGTCCGAACTACAAAAGCCATGTCCTTCCCAGAACGGAATCAAGCATCCGAGGACCGGACCGGTTTCGAGGTAACACCTCTCATCAGCCCGGCTAGCTTGACTCCAAGTGGTGTGGAGTGCCTGGGACCCACGTCTGGGCATCCCCAGCGCACTTAGGGCGGCAATTGCAAAAACAACAAGTGATGGACTGAATGTGGATCAATGTCACACACTCCCCCAGTCAAAAGATCTGGGCCCAAATCCATCGTTTTTTTGCACTCCACACCACCCTGGGTTAGACAATGGCGATATGCAAATCAGCTCTGACCCTGTTGCCCCATGGGAACAGTCCAGTCCGAACTACAAAAGCCATGTCCTTCCCAGAACGGAATCAAGCATCCGAGGACCGGACCGGTTTCGAGGTAACACCTCTCATCAGCCCGGCTAGCTTGACTCCAAGTGGTGTGGAGTGCCTGGGACCCACGTCTGGGCATCCCCAGCGCACTTAGGGCGGCAATTGCAAAAACAACAAGTGATGGACTGAATGTGGATCAATGTCACACACTCCCCCAGTCAAAAGATCTGGGCCCAAATCCATCGTTTTTTTGCACTCCACACCACCCTGGGTTAGACAATGGCGATATGCAAATCAGCTCTGACCCTGTTGCCCCATGGGAACAGTCCAGTCCGAACTACAAAAGCCATGTCCTTCCCAGAACGGAATCAAGCATCCGAGGACCGGACCGGTTTCGAGGTAACACCTCTCATCAGCCCGGCTAGCTTGACTCCAAGTGGTGTGGAGTGCCTGGGACCCACGTCTGGGCATCCCCAGCGCACTTAGGGCGGCAATTGCAAAAACAACAAGTGATGGACTGAATGTGGATCAATGTCACACACTCCCCCAGTCAAAAGATCTGGGCCCAAATCCATCGTTTTTTTGCACTCCACACCACCCTGGGTTAGACAATGGCGATATGCAAATCAGCTCTGACCCTGTTGCCCCATGGGAACAGTCCAGTCCGAACTACAAAAGCCATGTCCTTCCCAGAACGGAATCAAGCATCCGAGGACCGGACCGGTTTCGAGGTAACACCTCTCATCAGCCCGGCTAGCTTGACTCCAAGTGGTGTGGAGTGCCTGGGACCCACGTCTGGGCATCCCCAGCGCACTTAGGGCGGCAATTGCAAAAACAACAAGTGATGGACTGAATGTGGATCAATGTCACACACTCCCCCAGTCAAAAGATCTGGGCCCAAATCCATCGTTTTTTTGCACTCCACACCACCCTGGGTTAGACAATGGCGATATGCAAATCAGCTCTGACCCTGTTGCCCCATGGGAACAGTCCAGTCCGAACTACAAAAGCCATGTCCTTCCCAGAACGGAATCAAGCATCCGAGGACCGGACCGGTTTCGAGGTAACACCTCTCATCAGCCCGGCTAGCTTGACTCCAAGTGGTGTGGAGTGCCTGGGACCCACGTCTGGGCATCCCCAGCGCACTTGGGGCGGCAATTGCAAAAACAACAAGTGATGGACTGAATGTGGATCAATGTCACACACTCCCCCAGTCAAAAGATCTGGGCCCAAATCCATCGTTTTTTTACACTCCACACCACCCTGGGTTAGACAATGGCGATATGCAAATCAGCTCTGACCCTGTTGCCCCATGGGAACAGTCCAGTCCGAACTACAAAAGCCATGTCCTTCCCAGAACGGAATCAAGCATCCGAGGACCGGACCGGTTTCGAGGTAACACCTCTCATCAGCCCGGCTAGCTTGACTCCAAGTGGTGTGGAGTGCCTGGGACCCACGTCTGGGCATCCCCAGCGCACTTAGGGCGGCAATTGCAAAAACAACAAGTGATGGACTGAATGTGGATCAATGTCACACACTCCCCCAGTCAAAAGATCTGGGCCCAAATCCATCGTTTTTTTGCACTCCACACCACCCTGGGTTAGACAATGGCGATATGCAAATCAGCTCTGACCCTGTTGCCCCATGGGAACAGTCCAGTCCGAACTACAAAAGCCATGTCCTTCCCAGAACGGAATCAAGCATCCGAGGACCGGACCGGTTTCGAGGTAACACCTCTCATCAGCCCGGCTAGCTTGACTCCAAGTGGTGTGGAGTGCCTGGGACCCACGTCTGGGCATCCCCAGCGCACTTAGGGCGGCAATTGCAAAAACAACAAGTGATGGACTGAATGTGGATCAATGTCACACACTCCCCCAGTCAAAAGATCTGGGCCCAAATCCATCGTTTTTTTGCACTCCACACCACCCTGGGTTAGACAATGGCGATATGCAAATCAGCTCTGACCCTGTTGCCCCATGGGAACAGTCCAGTCCGAACTACAAAAGCCATGTCCTTCCCAGAACGGAATCAAGCATCCGAGGACCGGACCGGTTTCGAGGTAACACCTCTCATCAGCCCGGCTAGCTTGACTCCAAGTGGTGTGGAGTGCCTGGGACCCATGTCTGGGCATCCCCAGCGCACTTAGGGCGGCAATTGCAAAAACAACAAGTGATGGACTGAATGTGGATCAATGTCACACACTCCCCCAGTCAAAAGATCTGGGCCCAAATCCATCGTTTTTTTGCACTCCACACCACCCTGGGTTAGACAATGGCGATATGCAAATCAGCTCTGACCCTGTTGCCCCATGGGAACAGTCCAGTCCGAACTACAAAAGCCATGTCCTTCCCAGAACGGAATCAAGCATCCGAGGACCGGACCGGTTTCGAGGTAACACCTCTCATCAGCCCGGCTAGCTTGACTCCAAGTGGTGTGGAGTGCCTGGGACCCACGTCTGGGCATCCCCAGCGCACTTAGGGCGGCAATTGCAAAAACAACAAGTGATGGACTGAATGTGGATCAATGTCACACACTCCCCCAGTCAAAAGATCTGGGCCCAAATCCATCGTTTTTTTGCACTCCACACCACCCTGGGTTAGACAATGGCGATATGCAAATCAGCTCTGACCCTGTTGCCCCATGGGAACAGTCCAGTCCGAACTACAAAAGCCATGTCCTTCCCAGAACGGAATCAAGCATCCAAGGACCGGACCGGTTTCGAGGTAACACCTCTCATCAGCCCGGCTAGCTTGACTCCAAGTGGTGTGGAGTGCCTGGGACCCACGTCTGGGCATCCCCAGCGCACTTAGGGCGGCAATTGCAAAAACAACAAGTGATGGACTGAATGTGGATCAATGTCACACACTCCCCCAGTCAAAAGATCTGGGCCCAAATCCATCGTTTTTTTGCACTCCACACCACCCTGGGTTAGACAATGGCGATATGCAAATCAGCTCTGACCCTGTTGCCCCATGGGAACAGTCCAGTCCGAACTACAAAAGCCATGTCCTTCCCAGAACGGAATCAAGCATCCGAGGACCGGACCGGTTTCGAGGTAACACCTCTCATCAGCCCGGCTAGCTTGACTCCAAGTGGTGTGGAGTGCCTGGGACCCACGTCTGGGCATCCCCAGCGCACTTAGGGCGGCAATTGCAAAAACAACAAGTGATGGACTGAATGTGGATCAATGTCACACACTCCCCCAGTCAAAAGATCTGGGCCCAAATCCATCGTTTTTTTGCACTCCACACCACCCTGGGTTAGACAATGGCGATATGCAAATCAGCTCTGACCCTGTTGCCCCATGGGAACAGTCCAGTCCGAACTACAAAAGCCATGTCCTTCCCAGAACGGAATCAAGCATCCGAGGACCGGACCGGTTTCGAGGTAACACCTCTCATCAGCCCGGCTAGCTTGACTCCAAGTGGTGTGGAGTGCCTGGGACCCATGTCTGGGCATCCCCAGCGCACTTAGGGCGGCAATTGCAAAAACAACAAGTGATGGACTGAATGTGGATCAATGTCACACACTCCCCCAGTCAAAAGATCTGGGCCCAAATCCATCGTTTTTTTGCACTCCACACCACCCTGGGTTAGACAATGGCGATATGCAAATCAGCTCTGACCCTGTTGCCCCATGGGAACAGTCCAGTCCGAACTACAAAAGCCATGTCCTTCCCAGAACGGAATCAAGCATCCGAGGACCGGACCGGTTTCGAGGTAACACCTCTCATCAGCCCGGCTAGCTTGACTCCAAGTGGTGTGGAGTGCCTGGGACCCACGTCTGGGCATCCCCAGCGCACTTAGGGCGGCAATTGCAAAAACAACAAGTGATGGACTGAATGTGGATCAATGTCACACACTCCCCCAGTCAAAAGATCTGGGCCCAAATCCATCGTTTTTTTGCACTCCACACCACCCTGGGTTAGACAATGGCGTTATGCAAATCAGCTCTGACCCTGTTGCCCCATGGGAACAGTCCAGTCCGAACTACAAAAGCCATGTCCTTCCCAGAACGGAATCAAGCATCCGAGGACCGGACCGGTTTCGAGGTAACACCTCTCATCAGCCCGGCTAGCTTGACTCCAAGTGGTGTGGAGTGCCTGGGACCCACGTCTGGGCATCCCCAGCGCACTTAGGGCGGCAATTGCAAAAACAACAAGTGATGGACTGAATGTGGATCAATGTCACACACTCCCCCAGTCAAAAGATCTGGGCCAAATCCATCGTTTTTTTGCACTCCACACCACCCTGGGTTAGACAATGGCGATATGCAAATCAGCTCTGACCCTGTTGCCCCATGGGAACAGTCCAGTCCGAACTACAAAAGCCATGTCCTTCCCAGAACGGAATCAAGCATCCGAGGACCGGACCGGTTTCGAGGTAACACCTCTCATCAGCCCGGCTAGCTTGACTCCAAGTGGTGTGGAGTGCCTGGGACCCACGTCTGGGCATCCCCAGCGCACTTAGGGCGGCAATTGCAAAAACAACAAGTGATGGACTGAATGTGGATCAATGTCACACACTCCCCCAGTCAAAAGATCTGGGCCCAAATCCATCGTTTTTTTGCACTCCACACCACCCTGGGTTAGACAATGGCGATATGCAAATCAGCTCTGACCCTGTTGCCCCATGGGAACAGTCCAGTCCGAACTACAAAAGCCATGTCCTTCCCAGAACGGAATCAAGCATCCGAGGACCGAACCGGTTTCGAGGTAACACCTCTCATCAGCCCGGCTAGCTTGACTCCAAGTGGTGTGGAGTGCCTGGGACCCACGTCTGGGCATCCCCAGCGCACTTAGGGCGGCAATTGCAAAAACAACAAGTGATGGACTGAATGTGGATCAATGTCACACACTCCCCCAGTCAAAAGATCTGGGCCCAAATCCATCGTTTTTTTGCACTCCACACCACCCTGGGTTAGACAATGGCGATATGCAAATCAGCTCTGACCCTGTTGCCCCATGGGAACAGTCCAGTCCGAACTACAAAAGCCATGTCCTTCCCAGAACGGAATCAAGCATCCGAGGACCGGACCGGTTTCGAGGTAACACCTCTCATCAGCCCGGCTAGCTTGACTCCAAGTGGTGTGGAGTGCCTGGGACCCACGTCTGGGCATCCCCAGCGCACTTAGGGCGGCAATTGCAAAAACAACAAGTGATGGACTGAATGTGGATCAATGTCACACACTCCCCCAGTCAAAAGATCTGGGCCCAAATCCATCGTTTTTTTGCACTCCACACCACCCTGGGTTAGACAATGGCGATATGCAAATCAGCTCTGACCCTGTTGCCCCATGGGAACAGTCCAGTCCGAACTACAAAAGCCATGTCCTTCCCAGAACGGAATCAAGCATCCGAGGACCGGACCGGTTTCGAGGTAACACCTCTCATCAGCCCGGCTAGCTTGACTCCAAGTGGTGTGGAGTGCCTGGGACCCACGTCTGGGCATCCCCAGCGCACTTAGGGCGGCAATTGCAAAAACAACAAGTGATGGACTGAATGTGGATCAATGTCACACACTCCCCCAGTCAAAAGATCTGGGCCCAAATCCATCGTTTTTTTGCACTCCACACCACCCTGGGTTAGACAATGGCGATATGCAAATCAGCTCTGACCCTGTTGCCCCATGGGAACAGTCCAGTCCGAACTACAAAAGCCATGTCCTTCCCAGAACGGAATCAAGCATCCGAGGACCGAACCGGTTTCGAGGTAACACCTCTCATCAGCCCGGCTAGCTTGACTCCAAGTGGTGTGGAGTGCCTGGGACCCACGTCTGGGCATCCCCAGCGCACTTAGGGCGGCAATTGCAAAAACAACAAGTGATGGACTGAATGTGGATCAATGTCACACACTCCCCCAGTCAAAAGATCTGGGCCCAAATCCATCGTTTTTTTGCACTCCACACCACCCTGGGTTAGACAATGGCGATATGCAAATCAGCTCTGACCCTGTTGCCCCATGGGAACAGTCCAGTCCGAACTACAAAAGCCATGTCCTTCCCAGAACGGAATCAAGCATCCGAGGACCGGACCGGTTTCGAGGTAACACCTCTCATCAGCCCGGCTAGCTTGACTCCAAGTGGTGTGGAGTGCCTGGGACCCACGTCTGGGCATCCCCAGCGCACTTAGGGCGGCAATTGCAAAAACAACAAGTGATGGACTGAATGTGGATCAATGTCACACACTCCCCCAGTCAAAAGATCTGGGCCCAAATCCATCGTTTTTTTGCACTCCACACCACCCTGGGTTAGACAATGGCGATATGCAAATCAGCTCTGACCCTGTTGCCCCATGGGAACAGTCCAGTCCGAACTACAAAAGCCATGTCCTTCCCAGAACGGAATCAAGCATCCGAGGACCGGACCGGTTTCGAGGTAACACCTCTCATCAGCCCGGCTAGCTTGACTCCAAGTGGTGTGGAGTGCCTGGGACCCACGTCTGGGCATCCCCAGCGCACTTAGGGCGGCAATTGCAAAAACAACAAGTGATGGACTGAATGTGGATCAATGTCACACACTCCCCCAGTCAAAAGATCTGGGCCCAAATCCATCGTTTTTTTGCACTCCACACCACCCTGGGTTAGACAATGGCGATATGCAAATCAGCTCTGACCCTGTTGCCCCATGGGAACAGTCCAGTCCGAACTACAAAAGCCATGTCCTTCCCAGAACGGAATCAAGCATCCGAGGACCGGACCGGTTTCGAGGTAACACCTCTCATCAGCCCGGCTAGCTTGACTCCAAGTGGTGTGGAGTGCCTGGGGCCCACGTCTGGGCATCCCCAGCGCACTTAGGGCACATAAGTCCATCTTTGTTTTCTCTCATCCACACGTGGGATCTTTTTGACGGAGTTTTGGGTCACTGACAATTTTTGTACGAGGAAATTTTGACATGCCGTCTCATTCATTTATGCGGTAAGAGTCTCAGCACCCGATTTATCCCCATTTCGTAAGCAGATAACGATTCGTGACTAACATCGAACACACGTCGATTGAACCAGTAATTTTCCAATCTTTCGAACCCCACCGTAACGAGCACATGTTCTTTCACCTTTGCATTTATTAATCGTTCACAGCGCACTTTTTTGTTATATTTCACCCACAGTCTAGATCTTTACATGTTTTTCCACTTTTGCAATTACGGTGCACCATTTGGTTATGTTTCACTCGCAGTTTTTATCTTTACACATTTCACAGTCCTTTTGAATTTGACTCAACACAAACAGTCACTTCTCATTCACTTACCATTTATTTTCGGTTTTCACAAGCATGATCACCCCATTTATGAGCTTGGTGTAGGAAGAGTCAACAGTCCCTATGAGTAAAACTTAGATTTTCTGAATTTCAGATTATAAGTGTATCCCACGAAGAAGGGCTGGGTCCCGAAATGCATAGGGATACTTACATCGCAATTTGAGATGATATCAAATGAAGAAGCGATTGTCATGCACTGTTGAAATTTGATGGAATTGATCAATAATGTTACAATTTTGAAGAAATGATTTGAATAAAAGACTGGATTAAAGAAGTCATTACATTGACCTACCAATGAGTAATTGAGAATTCTTACACTTATAACAAACGGATTACATCAATACGAATCGTAGAGACTTAAAGTCTCAGAGGAGTGCCCGTGGGTACAGTGCCATTTTTTTGGCGCTGCAACTTTCGTGTTATAGGATAGGAAATACAATAAATACATGAATGTATTGATTAATGTATTTGTTTGTAAATATTTTCTAGTTTAAAATAATGTTATTTTATACATTTATTTATTATTTTATATTAAATATTATTTGTAGGTTTTGTATATGTAATTTATATTATATTTGTAATTTGTATATATTTAATATATTTGATTTTTAATTTCAAAATATAGTTTTTTAATTTTTTTATAATTTTTACGGTTTTATTTTTGTTTGAACAGTTTGAGTTAAAATAGTAATTTTCATCCTTTCGCTATCCAACACTTCCCCTACTGTTTTACTCACTGGAGTGGGAATAGTAATTTTTACCCCTCCGCTATCCAAAACATTCCATACTGTGGCACTCTTTGGGGTGGGAATAGTATTTTTTTCCCCTCCGCTATCCAACACTTTCCCTACTGCTGCTCTCACTGGAGTGGGAATAGTAATTTTTACCCCTCCGCTATCTAACACTTTTCCTAATTTTGCTCTCATTGTAGTGGGACTAGAAATTTGTACCCCTCCGCTATCCAACACTTTCCCTACTGTTGCACTCACTGGAGTGGGAATAGCAATTTTTACCTCTCCACTATCCAACACTTTCCCTAATGCTGCATTCACTGGAGTGGTAATAGTAATTTTTGCCCCTACGCTATCCAATACTTTCCCTATTGTCGCATTCTTTGGAGTGGGAATAGTAATTTTTTCCCCTTTGCTATACAACACTTCCCCCACTGTTTCATTCACTGGAGTGGGAATAGTATATTTTTTCTATTCCGCTATCCAACACTTTCCCTACTGTTGTAGTGCTTGGAGTAGGAATAGTAGTTTCCACCTGTCCACTATCCAACATTTTCTCTACTATTGCACTCTTTGGAGTGGGAATAGTAATTTTCACTCCTCTGCTATCCATTACTTTCCGTACTGTTGCATTCTTTGCAATGGGAATAGGAAGTTTTTCCCTCCGCTATCCAACACTTTACCTACTGTTACTCTCACTTGAGTGGGAGTAGTACATTTTACCCCTCTGCTATCCAACACTTTCCCTACTGTTGCACCACTGGAGTGGAAATAGTAATTTTTACCTCTCTGCTATCCAACACTTTCCCTACTGTTGCACTCTTTGGAGTGGGAATAATAATTTTTACGACTCCACTATCCAATACTTTCCGTACTGTTGCATTCTTTGGAGTGGGAATAGAAATATTTTCCCCTCCGCTATTCAACACTTTTCCTACTGTTGCTCTCGCTGGAGTGGGAATAGTAATTTTTACCCCGCCTCTATCCAACACTTTCCCTACTGTTGCACTCTTTGGAGTGGGAATGGTAATTTTTACTCCTCAGCTATCCAATACTTTCCGTACTTTGCATTCTTTTGAGTGGGAATAGTACATTTAATTATTTTGCTATCCAACACTTTCCCTACTGTTGCACTGATTGTAATCGGAAATGTAAGTTTAAATATTTTCTAATAGTTTAATGTTTTAAATTATTGGTAAATATATATATTATTTTTATTCAATTTTAAAGTTTTCAAATTAATTAAAGACAGTTTATTAATTATTTTAAAGTAAATATATATGTATACATTATTATGTCTGTGTGTTTGTTTATTTATTAAGTTTATTTGTTATACTGTGGTAAAATGCATATTAAATTTAATATAAATAGTTAATATATTTAATGTATAATATGTTGTTTTATATATATTTAAAACAATATTTTTTGCATCTATATTTTTACTTTAATATTTTTGATTCGATGTTTGTACACTTACCTTTGTAGGTATGGGAGTAAATATTATTGTATTCTATATATTTTTTCCGATATTTGTAACATTGATGTTTTGTCATCAATATTCTGTCAGTAAACCCACTTTGACAGACAGTGGGCTCAACGCTTAGGAGAGAAGGCAATGAGTGGGTATCTATTTAAAAAGATAAGACAAAAAAGCAAAACAGGATAAGAAGGGGTAGGCAAAGAAATGGAGAAATGTAGGAGCTGATTATGATGGCGGAAGGACCGCCACCACAGGGCCAGTGTTGGCAACCACCGGCCCTGCGGTGGCGGTCCTTCCGCCATCGAACAGATATCCCCCACTGCCAGATTAGGATGGCGGTGGGAACATGAATGTGTCGGTAGTAGACACAAAGACCGTCCGCCGCCAGCAACCGTCCCAATTGCCAGGCGGACGGACAGGGAGCCCAAAATAGTGGCGGTGCCGAGTAGGCACCGTCCACCTGATTAGGATGCCAGCAATAACCAGCCTTTCTGCCATGGGTCCATTGGGGCCGCCGGGAGGGGGGGTGGGTGGCTGCACTTGAGGGGTACCTATGGTACCCCCCTACATTGCGAGGCTCAAGGTGGCAGGCACCGCGTAATGCCTGCCACGTTGTGCATAGCAATGCAAAACATGGTGTTTTGACATTGCGGATGGTGCTGCAGCCAGCAGCACCATCCGCAATGTTAACCTACCAGGATACACCCGCCCGTGTGACGGGTGCATCCTAATTCAGCGGGCGGTACCAGCACACCAATGGCGGATGGTCCCACCTCCGCAGGGATGGCCGGCCATCCTAATAGGCCACTTAGGGGGGGACATGGAGAGTACTGCAGTGTGGGTGAGAGGGAAGCAGTACATGGGACAGCGAGCAAGCAAACATATGGTCTCCCTTAAGAACTGGAAGAAAAAGAAAAAGAAGCAGTACCCTGAGGTGGAACTGAGGAGGGATACAAGTCAGCCAATCAAAAGAATGATAAAGAAGGTATTTTCCAGTTGAGGGACAAACTCAAGAAGAGGAAATGGAGCCACAAAATAAATAAGATGCCTGTAAATGTGAGTAAAAAAAAATCCGGTATTTGTAAAGCACAAACTACTCACCCTTACGGGTCTCAAGGTGCTGGGAGCCATCATGGAGATTAAGTGAGCTATTGCCCAGAGCCACATGGTGCTGAGCTGATCTGCCACCAGAGCTGGGGATTGAACCGTGAGCAGAAGTCAGCTGCCCTGGCCGCTGCTCCACACCACACCTGACAGGAATGCCAACCAATGCAAAGTAATGGGCTTACCCACTACCCACTATATCGGCCTGATTATGTGTTGATGTGGAGAGGGAACTCTGTCACAATAGAACATTTGAAATTATTACCTCTTGTAATAACATGTGCACCAAAAAAACAAACAAAAGAAAAGTAGGGGCTACACAGTTTTGTTTAACTGTTTTTGTGGAATTATTTCTAAATATGTATATAGTAAACCCTGAATAACATTCCAATTAAAAGCTTTATGAGTACCCTATGCTTATATATATATTTATTCATTTAGCTCAGAACTGAAATGTTTATTAATGTCTTCTGAAGTTATAAGTTAGTCTCGTTTTAAGGGGTGATTCACAATTTAACATGGTCATTGTCATATATTAGCTGAACTTCATGTAGGCCTCACATTTTACTTCCCCTTCTTCCATCGAAGTCATGGACTGAATGTTTCAAAGCCCGTGGGAAAACTCAACAGAATTGCAAAATGTATTTGAACCAAGAAGTGTTTCCTTTGACATCCTTTGTGCAGGATGGGTCAACTGATACAAATTAGCAACATCCTAAAACAGTTGCTTGGCAAAGTTAATATTTCTTCTGAAATATTTAGTTGTTCAACATGTCCTGCACCTACATGACTTAGGGAAGCTGTGTAATCGATTAACTTAATTGTTCCGGATTTGTATCTTCTTTCCTGCTACATCACCCTTGTCTCATTTTGACTGTCCAATGGAGACCAAGTGGTCTCACATTTTTGGTGATGTCAGGGCGTGTCACATAAGAAACTTATGGAGTATGATTACTTCAATTTTGGAGCGAAATGAGTTCTAGAGCATGAGCGAGCGAAAGGGTGGCGGTGACAGCTTGGACATCTGAAGGCTTGTGACATAACATTGTGATTTGCTGCCGACCGATGTGCTAGAGCAGTTTTAAACCTTTCAGCTGAAGGGTTCACATCATGCTGCTGTGACTTCCCTTTAGCAGTGATAGACTGAGACAGATTGCTGTCTTTCATGAACTGGAAATGGTCTCTGATTGATTGATTGAATAGAGATTTGTAAAGCCAACTATGCCCGAAGGCGTCAAAGCGCAATTGATGGAAAATAGCTAGGTACAAATGTAGGAATATAGGGCATAGAGGCCTAGGAGTAGGCTTCAGTAAAGAGCAGAGTTTTAAGGCCCTTTCGGAAGAGAAGGAGAGTCTCTCAAACTTTGTTGAACTTTCCTGAGGGTTTGTATGAACTGATTTCCCAATTGACCTACACTGTACGAGATCAAAGCTGCCTCTGCTGAAAAAGGTTTATCCTGGTTATACTTTTAATTTCTGAGGCCTGATATTACTTCATTAAATCCCTTACTAATTAAATATTTGTGCAGTATGCCATTTCATGTTAAATGTTCATGTTATTGATATTTAACAATTGCCGTAGAGTATTATTTAATGTAAGATGTTGATGGTAAAGATAGCAGTTATCCTATTCCTGGTCCTCATTTGATAACTTCTCATCCTCTGAATATCAAGTCCCTATCAGCTCAGAACAACATCCATTGGAGGACCACATTGAAAGCTATAAATAACAAGAGGCTTGAGATAAAGTGTATGAACAATTTGTCTAGTTGATGATAAAAATATTTCGGGCCCGGCAGACGCTACAACACTCTTATGGTGAGGGGAGCTTTTTATTTTTTATTATCAAAAGAAAAATCCTGATTTGGATTTTTTTTTAAACTAAGAAGAGACAACACTTTGGAGCAGGGCGCCGACATGTTGATGGAGCCTGCTCAAACTGCAAAAGGCGTGGAGATGAACCACCATAACGGTAGTTCCTGCCAATGCTTTATAAATGACCGCCAGCTTGGCTGTTATTTATCTATCAGTCGGATGCATCTCTGTGAGGGCAATGCAGCCAAATGGTGTCCTAGTGGAGCAGAAATGTGGTCATGCGTTCAGTGGGCTGAGGAGAATGGCAGAGATTGTTTGCCATTGTCAGTGCCCTCGTATAAACCTAATGCAGAAGAAAGAAAATGTGTGACCTTCACATTTCTTGCCTGTCAGATTTTCACTCTCTCAGTTGAATGAGATTGCAGAATTACATCCTTGGAATCTCTCCCATCGCCAAGGATAGAATGCACACACCAGCAATCTCCTTGATCTCACAAGGAGCTGCCCCTTTATGTGAGCCCTCGTACTGCACTATAATCTCATAATCCCTCACTTCCCACAAGACATTCAAGTGGCTCATGCAGGAGGACATCTCAAAGATGATTTTGAAAGCTAATCCCTCCTATCACTTAGTAGACCCTTTCATGGCCTCCCTAGCAAAGAATCTTAACCACACCCTAACACTTCTGCGGACCAAGATAATAAATAGCTCCCTAAGTTATGGGGTTGTGCCCGATTGCTTCAAACTTGGGCAAGCCACCTCTCTACTTAAAAAACCTTGTACTGGCACAGATCACCTCAACAATTTCAGGACCATCTCCAATCTTCTTGTCCTGGCAAAAACTATTGAGAAATGTGTTCTCTCTCAACTCAACTAGCACATTGACACCAACAATCTCCTTGATCCACTCCAATAAGGCTTTAGGAAAGACTGCAACATGGAAACAGCCATCCTAAGTATAGTAGATGACGTACACAAAGGGCTGGATAAGGATAAGTGTTGCCTCCTTGACATATATATAGCCTTTGAAATGGTTGGTCACAAACTGCTTCTGGGCTCCCTCCAAAATAGATTCGGAGCAGATGGTGCAGTTCTGAAATGGTTCACTTCCTACCAACATAACGCCTCTCAACAAATAAAAATAAACAACTTGATCTCTAATACTTCTGCCACAATCAGGGGTGTCCACCAAGGCTCAGTTCTCTCCCCTACTCTCTTCAATATCTACATACAAACCCTCACCATAAAACTCAAACATACCAACAACCCATACCACCTCTATGCAGGCGACATTCAGCTCCACTTACAAATATCCTACATAGAGGATTTACGACAATTAAATTCCACCTCTCTTAAAAGTCCAAAACTTATCACATAACCATCTGAAACTCAATCAAGACAGAAATAGTTTTCTCCTACCCAACATTCGTTAGTCCACCCAGGACCAAGAATGATTAAACACTATTGATGCTTCTAATTGCAAACTGATTCTGGCTGACCCTGTGGAGTCGCTAGGTACTACCCTGGACCCGGGCCTAAGCATGAAGCCACAGATTAAGAATACAGTTTAGTACACTAAATCTCCTACACAAAATTAAGCCCGCCCTTCCTCCTCTGAATAACCTTAAAATTGCAACCCAAGCAATGGTTCTCCTGAGACTGGACTATGGAAACACAACCTCAATTGTACTTCAAAGTCATACTTTGCTCCCTTAAGAGCTACTCTAAAAGCAGCAGCAAGTATGATTACTGGAGTCAAGATACACAATCACATCTCCCCCTCCCTGAATAATGTTAAGGAGCTCCTAATCAAAGCCTGTTGCTGCTCTAGAGCTGACTGTCTCACCCACAAAAATGTTCATACTGGTTAACCAGTCTATATTGTGTCCAATCTCACCAATGCAGGCCACTTGAGAAATTGTGGAAGGTTTAACATTCTACTTCGCATCCCACCCAAAAAAGTATGCTAAAAGCTCTAGCACATTTTTTCTTGGGCAATGCCCCCACAATCTGGAATTCCCTCCCACTACATATCCGAACAAACACCTCCTTCATTAGCTTCAGAAGACAATTAAAAGATCCTCCCATCAATAGGCACCTTAATCCTTCGGGCTCCAACACCTAGGAAATGCTCTGATCCAACTCTCTATAAGCGTGCAATTGTTTTAACTTTATATTTTCCAACACTTCCATAACAATGTCTGTAAAGCGCTGTGATACCCCCTGGGTACAGCCAGCGATATATAAAGCTCTTTAAATAAAATAAATAAGAAAAAAAAGATCCAATATATAGATAAAGGCTGAGAACAAATACATTCATGCTATGGCTGTGAAAATGAATGTGGACCAAGACCCTTTTATTTTAATTAACTGTACTAATAAATGCACATTCACACATTAATTAAAACAGTATGAAGGCGAAATATCAGTTTATTACCACATTAAAGCAAAACCGACATGAGAAAAACACTGATTACTGCCTCTCAGATTATAAGTAACAATCACTTAACATCTCCCAGTAGCAGGCCTTATCATTGTGTACTTACATCCCTGAACAAGTTTAACTCTAAGCGTCTTGGCTTTGAATATCATTTTCTGCCCTGGTGTTTACCCTATTATCTGTTGTGCCATTGTATTAATTAATTATACATTCCTGAGTAGCACACACATAGATAGGAGAGACAATAATACCTTCCACACAGTTTAGCATGTGTACTATATACCAAAGTTATCAAATCAGACTTGTTCATTCTGCTTTTGATATTGATTCAAGGATCTTCTTTGAAAAAAGATCACAGTATCAAACTCACTTGAATGAGGAAATGCTGATGATGCTAACCTTCCTCCTGAATGCCTCCTTGATGTCTTTGTTCCTCAGGGTGTATATCATAGGATTGAGCATGGGTGTTAATACAGAATAAAGAACAGCAACAAGAGAGTCTACCTCAGAGACAACAGATGCAGCAGGACGTATGTACATAAAAATGATTGGCAAGTAAAACAGATTTACCACAATTAAATGAGAAGCACAGGTTGAAAATGTTTTTCTTCTCCCACCTTGCGAACTAATTTTAATAATGGACAATATGATTTTAGCATAAGAAAACAGAATCAGAGAAAAAGATGAAATTATAAGAAAGAAACTGATGGAGGATCCTATGGCAACATTGAGGGAAGTGTTAGCGCAGGCAAGATGGAGCAGGGGTGGATGGTCACAGTAATAATGATGGATCACATTTGATCCACAGAAGGGCAGTCTTGAGGCTAAAATGGCTTGTATGAAGGGGGCGAGGAATCCTCCAATCCAGGAAACAAGTGCAAGCTGAATGCAGAGTTTTTTAGTCATGTGAATGGCATACTGTAATGGTTGACAAATGGCATAATACCGATCGAAGGACATCACTGTCAACAGGAGACATTCTGCAGATCCCAAAGAAAGAAACATATACATCTGGAAGATGCACCCACTAATGGAAATGGTTTTGCTGTTCATCAGAAAATTGGCCAGCATTTTTGGCAAAGTCACTGTGGAGAAACTGAGATCCAGGAAAGAGAGATGACTGATAAAGAAGTACATGGGGGTTTGAAGCTTATGATCGAGGACGGTAAGTAAAAATACAATAGAATTTCCAGTGGCAGTGAGAAGATAGATGGGGAGAAAGATCCAGAAGAGCAAGATCTGAAAGCCCTGCAAACTTGGAAAACCAAATAGGATGAACTCGGTTACTGAGCCATTGGGCTGATTGTGCAGTTTCCTGCTTTCCATAATTTTGGTGAGTAGCATCTGAAACAGAAATTTGGTAGTTAATAACCACATCAAAGTCTCTAAAAATTGTTGAAGCATCATATAACTATTACCTTTTTAGATCTTGTTATTTGATTGAATATTCTCCTCTTTATAATAAATGGCCAAGCATAGTATGCAAAGAATGGAATAGCTATCCTGCATCTTACCTTCTGCTCATAATTAGGTAGTTCAAAATTTTCCTTCATACGAGTCTACAGAAAAAGGATCAGAAGAATGTTTATTTATATGCAAGAATTTCCTTACAAACACCTTGCATAAAGGTATTGAAAAGTGTTCTCTAAATTTCCCATAATTGCCATTGAGTTTTCTGGTGGCTTTAGCCATGTCACATGAAACCATCCTCTTATGTTTTCTTTAAAAATATCTGTCCTCAAAAGTCAGCTAAAATGATGGCATTGCACATGGATTGTCCAGCTTCAACACCCAAAACATGGCCCATGTTATTTTTCACATTATCATTAGTTTGAGGATCCTAGAACTTGGTAGACTGAAGCGATCTCCTTGCTCTAGTTTATTTTTAGTTTGCAGCCGCCTATGCGACCTTCCCTCGTCATAAATGTTTTAAATGTAGCTGATGTTAACATTTGATTGTAAGTAAATGACAAATTTCACACTGCAAATTTTCAAATGAGTTAATTATTGTCTCTGTGCTAAATGCAAATTTGTTATAATTGTTGTGTATATTGGGATGATTTTTATTAATCAGCAATAAAGAATTTGCCCACCAACTTTGTTAGGCTTGTAAGTCTCTACTTCCCATATGCCCTTTCCTCTGTACATTCCAGTAATCTAGTTCAACAAACTATGGATCAAATATGAGTTAATGGATAGATGAGTTTTAGATTTCTTACTCAGCTTTGATAG
Source organism: Lissotriton vulgaris (assembly GCF_964263255.1). Taxonomy (NCBI): domain Eukaryota; kingdom Metazoa; phylum Chordata; class Amphibia; order Caudata; family Salamandridae; genus Lissotriton; species Lissotriton vulgaris. Next base: position 123,829,595 of record NC_141696.1, on the reverse strand, counting down.
GATCAAGCACGCTACATTATGGCCGAACATGAACAATCTGAGAATTACTATCAAACATGCTTGTTTCAACTAATAATAGCTCTAAATAGAGACACGAGGATCCAGACATTGGTATGACCCAAAAACGAACCTAAAAAAAAATCTAAAATCCAAAATGGCATCAGTCAAGGGTTCTTATTGGCTTCCCTTCTCTCTTATTTGAGTGATCCCCCAGCTTCTCTATCCAAAGTAAGCAATTTTACAGCTGCACAAGGAAAATGCAGCCGATGAGTGATATGATTAATACAGACACTAGACTAAATAAGTTATATACAGAAATATGTCAAGCATATCAACATGAATAGGTCACGATTATGTCCCTGAAAAGAAAAAAACATGCACTGATCGCATGTGATACTGACCTGATTGTTACCCATCACTGTGTCTATTTCCATGGATTTTATCACACTCAGGTAAAGCAGGATTCCATCTACCGTTAGAGACACCAGCCTCAGAGAAAATGGCTGCTGGATAACAACATCACACACCTAGCCCACTTATGGTATGTGAAACACACAAAGGTGATGGGAAGCTTTTAGCAATATGTCTAACCTATGGCAGTGAGTTAGAGTAGTTCTCCAACCCATCATTCTTTTGCGCC